>NC_071391.1:37159180-37759180 GCF_022682495.2 Desmodus rotundus
TCATCCACTTTACCCCAATCCCCTCCACCCCCAGTTAAAAAACAGTGATTTTCTTCTGTCATTTTCCTGCTAGCTCTACTTCTTGTCACAGTCCTACTACTTCTTTTTCCAGATCTCACGTGCTCTACCCCTGAAGTCCAACAGGTTCCAAAATCACTGAGCTCCCCCTCTGCTCCAAGTTAAATTCCCATCCCCTCAATGTAAAGATCCAGTTAAGGAAGGGTTAGGGGGACCTGACTAATATCGTTCATACCACTATACTCAGGGCCTTGAATTTGTCATCACAGGAAGAGTAACTTTTTTTAAAAAAAAGATTAGTATTACCTACAAATATAACTCATTTGAAAGCTGCCTTAAGACATTCATTCAATCATCCATTCATCGATCCAACAACTTAAAAACCTACTCTGTGCCAACCCTTTTCATTTGGAGATATTTGTGTCAGTCAAGTTCACGTGTAAGTATCAACTTTGGATTCCCAGGACTGAGGTCCCTGAGTTTGCCTCTTTGCAGAAATTTTTTTTTCCTGCAGGTTACAGAAAAGCAATACACCCTTTTAGGCCAGTCATAAGTCAAAAGCCAAGGTTTCTTTGTATAACTTCACCATTTATAACCTTGCTGCCAAACAAATGTATTCTCCTACAAACATGAAAATGTTCTGTAAGAATAAAATGCCAGACCTAGGTTGGGCAATAAACTATTGGCATCACCAGGAATCTACCCCAAATCAGTGAAGATTAAATAGTCTATCACAATGGCAGATCTGCTGCTTTCTGGTAAAAGATATTTAAAAACCCCCCAAAACAAGATTTGATATCACACGTGTTCTCTGTTGGTGTGTTGGCACATTGCTGCCACCCTCCCCCTGCTACATTTTGACTCTAACACGATGCTCTGAGTCCTATGGAAGCTACATGTAATCTCTTTGAGTCAAAGGCAACCTCACGTAACTAAAGGCAGGGTTAAGAAAAAACAGAGAACTGTAAGGCATTTTCTCTACATGCACACTGCATTTACTCTTCACCTTTCTGAACTCTGAGAAGGAAGTGTCAAAATATAAATCAGTAACAGGTGCCATTTATTGAGTGCCTACTGTGTACCAGCTACTATGCAACACATTTCCTAAGTATCACTCTTGATTATCAAAAAAGCCCTACAAGACAGGTGCTATTTTTATGCCCTGTTTCCAGGTGAGGAAGCTGAGCCTTAGAGCAGTTAAGAACCCCTCAAAGCACACAGCTATCAAACGGCAAAGCTGAGCTGCGATTTGAGCCCCAGTCTGTTGGGCTACACTGCCCTTAAAAGGAGGCCATGCCAGATGTTTGCAAGTTCTAAGATTCTGTGGATATCTGTTCCAGCCACTGTCAGCCTAAGTAACGCATGACCTAAAAAGGATGAATAGTCTGTAAATCACACACGAGAAAACCTATTCTGCAAAGCTCATACCTCACCCTCCCCTCACCAAATGTGAACTAGGTAATTTATCTTTCACACCTCAAATGGCTTGTTGTATATACCAAACTGTAATTATCTCCCAGTGCTGTTGCCAGCCACTTGTTGGCACTGGCTATGAGACATACTGCTTAACGTCTAATTTTATCCAAGTCATCTTTCTTGAATCAAAACTTTAAATTCTCATTCCCCAGGATGTAGCTATTGCAATGCATCTCAACAGATATTTATTAAGTCCTCAGGTAATTACAGATGTCGAGCACAAGGATGCAGCCCTTGCACAAGGCCAGCTGAAAGTCTAGTTGGGGAAACCTGGAACCCAATGTGGAAGCCCCCAGGAGCAGGCAGCTCATCACGTTTGAGACATTCAAAGGAGGTACCTGAAAGGGTTCTTGAAGTATGAGTGGGAATTTCTAAAATGGCTATGCAGTATTAGATCTTGGAAATACTGACGAATTCTGTGTGACTACCAGCGTAGGGGGAATAAAAAGTGGTAACAGGTTGTGAACATTTTTATACACGAAAAATTTCACCCTGCGGGAAAAAGGAAGCCAAAGATTTTTTCAGCAGCGTAGTGCCAGGAGTAAATTTAAGTTTCAGGAAGATGAGACAACTTACCCAAACATTCTGGGGTGTGACTTACTCTCTAAGTAAGAGGTGAGAAATTTCCACATTTTCACGTTTTATGTGCCCCGTTTGCCAGGTTACTAATGATGCATGTCAAATAGAGCTCATTATAGTTCTCCTTTTTCATTACCTTAATTCAGGTACAGCACTCACCTGCTTTGCATGTATCAGATTCGAGTCATACCCTGTATGTAAACATTTCAGCAACAGACGGCTGGGGGAGGCAGACCTGCATTTTAGCACACCTCTGTGGGCTGGAGAGCAGTGTTCGTAATTCAGATGATCTGAATTCCAGCCAAATCTCTTTTTTTCCCCCAGTTCATTGATAAAGTGTTGATTAAAAATACAGACATTTTGTCATCTTTACTACATTTACCTCATCTCAAAACTCTCCTGACTGGGTGAAAGCTAATGCTGCTTCTTCTGTCTGGTCAATTATTGCATGGACACAAGGGACCAATTAATGCCATCCATAAAAGCCTGAATCATTCTGTCAATTAACGAGAACTAACTATGTCATCAGATATATTACTGGTGAGCAAGTCTATTTGGTTGCAATATGTCTTGAAGGAGAGCAGTATCAAATGAATCACAATTGACTTGGACAACTGCTAGCATAATTTCGGAAGATGAAAAGACAGATGTGGTAGTTATTAGTGGTCCCCTGAGGAATTACAGCCAAGCAATTGCAATGTGCTAAGACTGCACTAGCAGGTGCCTGCAGTACAAATCAGACAGAGGGTTAAATCAATATTTCCAATTTCTTAGGATCAATCTGGTGTTTGAACGAGATGGAAACTTGTTAGCAATTGGCAGGATGTGTAAATGAAAAGTCAAACTTCTTATTATCTGTTAAAAAGGAATGAGTGTACGGCATCATGCCCTTGGCTCCGGGTAACGCTTCCATGACCCAGTAGCTGGGGCGTTCACTGAGGATCAAGGGGTTCTTAAATTTTAATAGAGTGCAAAAGGTGAGCTTTACGCAGGTTGAACATTCAAGATCTTTAAAAATGATTGAAGTGTCAATAGGAAAGTTTGAGCTGTGACGACAGTCCAGTTATTAACAATTAGTGCAAGAACCAGGAGGAAACCTTAAACTCAACAGGAAGAGGGAAAAAGACGGCCTTACTGAGAATGTGCAGATTAAGCACAGCCTTGGGAACACTACTACTTTTCTCTCGTTTTACTAAAAAGCAGTCTGGCTTTGAGTATGATTTACCAAAACACTTTGATTAATTGTCCTCAGTCGTCAATATTGTGGTTATAACCCTTGTTGACTGTCTGAATGACCATCTCTGCCTGACAATATTCCATCTTGGGTTTTGTTCATCTGCTTGCTTTTAATTCAGCGATAGACAATCCTTCATATGCCATCAAATTAGGAAAATCCAATAAATAAAACAGAGCTTGGCATTGTAAACAAATAAAACTCTCAACCTAATGTCTTTTGTGTGTACACAGTAACCAGCTGAACCATCACTGGGGGGTGTGGGGAGCAGAGGTGGGGTTCAGTGGAAGGAGACGGAGAGATGTGAGTGTCAATCTGGAACCTGTAGACTCCTCGCTGCCTCTGGGCAAGTCACATCTCGGCTCTAGGGTCAGTTGTCCCACAGGCACTAAAACTGGCACTAACACTTCCTACACCTGGGCAGCACCTTCCTCCGGCCTGGCATATCCATTACAAGGGCCAATGTTCCCTTCCTATTTAAAATAAAGTGGCACACTTCAGTAAGAAACAGGTAAATAATAAGCACAATATGAAACTTAAATATGTAAAGCCAACAGAAGTAGTCCCAGACCAATCGAGACTTTATAACATTTTCCTTTTGCTTAAAAAAAGGAAAAACTCTCTCCAGAGTCTATTAAAAAACGAATTCAAGCAAGTATTTCTTGACAGTCTAAGAGCAAGATTTTTGAGACACAAAGATAATGAGGCAGAGCCTGTGCCCTCAAGGAGTTTGAGGGGAACATGCACCCAATTAATGATAAACAAGGTAGATCTAAGATCAGCTCAGGGCACTGGGGGAATTCAGGGAATGGAGAAAGTCTTCAGGTGGCAGAGGGGCCAAGGGAAGGGCAGGATCTGAAGGGAAAAAATCCATGGAAGGAGTGATATTTCGCAGGCTCCATAGGCCAAGACTTAGACAGGACAAGCTGGGAGGGAAGGAGTAGGAGACAGAAACACAGACACAGCAGGCTTCATGGAGAAGGGATCCCGAAACTTTGGTGACTAAAAGGGAGTGAGGGGATGATACTCAGGCAGAGACCTTCACTTGTAGAACTAAATGGTGGGAACTGGCCTACACAGCAGGGGAATGGGGGGAGAGAGGCCACACTTTCCCCAGCAGTGAGTCAGAACATGGAGAGGGAGAAGGTTCAGTCAGAGAAAGAAATGACAGTAGAGGGAAGGGGACCCAGAGCGGGCGAGGGGGCCTCACCCACTCTCCTTACACTTCTGGCTTGCTTTCTGCTTTTACACTGGCCACAAATAGGAACTAAATTAGGGTATACGTGCGTGTGTAAAATGCAATTATAAATATAATTAATATATTTAATATACATACCATCAACTTATAACTGTGTACAAACATTGTGTGTATACACATTTATGCATATTACACACATGTTAACAGATTTTTAAAAGAATGAACACATTCTAGATCCTGTTTATTAACCACACACAAGCAGCTGACGCTAAGAACAAATGGGGCTGGGCTGTGTTGTGCAGGGAGGCAGCTCTCCCAGATGAGATGAGGCCCTGACAGCTTGGGCACAACTCCCTGCCCACTTCTGCATATGAAGATCTCTGTGCCCAGAGGCAACTGGGTGAAGCCTTCCCTTCGGCAGCTTACGATGAGAAAGGCCCAGCCAATTCTCAGGCTGCTCAAATGGGTGAACAGGTTTGGGCTGAGTCTTCCTTAGGGGCCAGGACTGATGGGTTGTGTCACCAGCCCTGGAGGGCAAGAGCAAACTGCCTAGGCAGCCCAATGAATGAGGTATACCAACAAAGGTAGGCTGCCCACTCCTGCCAAGACAATGTAAGTAGACACAATATAAGTAAACACAACATAAACAGAGAACTAACAAGATGAGCAGTTCTGATTTCACTAAGGGCTTCAGAAATTAAAATAGTAATAGAAAAAGTAACTTCTTATAATTCATAGTAGATATTTATTTTATTAAAGAAATGCTCAAGAATTCAGTGGAAGAACTGAGCATCTTGGAATTTGCAGAGAAGTGTAAAGAGCAAGCTGATTCCCCTAAGACACAACAGGGTCTCCCACCTCTGGGCCTCTGACTTACCCCCAGTTTACCCACCGAGACACCCCCACCGGCAGCCTTTGTGGACCTCTGCAGGGCAGGTCGTCCTCTGACCTCACCTGCCCAGTGAGGTGAGGTACAGGTCATTCTCCAGCATGTTCTTTTTCTTTATTTGGTCTTGTCACCCTACCTCTCTCTCAGTTCTCTCCTCCAATTTCAGCCAGGCTAAGCTCCTCTACTTACTAATGACACAGGGGCTGCTGCCACAGGCTCCTGCAAGGTCCTTTCTCTGATGCCCCTTGACCTCCATGTCCTTGTAGTCCTTGTACCTGTCCTCCCTCAATCTCTCCATCCCCAAGGCTCAGCAAACTTCTTCCCAATAAGAAATGTCCTCGTCCTGTTTCGTGGATAGCCACTAACCCTCCCCCTGCCCAACCCTTCAGTTAAAAAGCCTAAGTATCTTGTCGTGAGCGTTATGAAGAAATAAGGATGGCCTCAATAGTCTTGTGATGTTAACACATGTGTCCTATCTCAGGAATTACCCAGCCAAATCCAATTAAGGCACCGGGCGTTGGCATCAGGATGCTCAGCACATGCTCAGTATGCAGCTTTCATGGTGATTATACTGTAACTCTTGTAGCTTTCATGGTGATTATACTGTAAACAGCCAAGTTGACGCTTAATCTCTACTCCTGTGTAGTAAGGGGTCTGCAGAAGCATTCTACATCTTCATGCTTTTCCATCTCTCATGCTAACACTGGATCCTCAAATGTAGAATATGCTCAATAAATGGATGAAGGGAGAAAACTATTTGGCCAGAAGATCAGTATGAGCACTATAGCCAATGTTCAAAGTCAGTGAGAATAAGAAGCTTTCAAGATCCTTTTGTCTGGTTTAGCTTTTCCCTCTAAAGACAATAAGCAATATTTTATGCTTTCATCACAGCTGGCACCAACTGCTTCAGAGATTTTAGCTTGTTCCTCAAGGCACACCCAGGGTCCCTTGGTGACCACAGCTCTGTGGCACAGCTGAATGGACTGGGTGAAGATTCCCTGCTTCAGGTGAGGCTAAAGGGATCTTACTCTGAGGGAGGGAAACGTTGTGTGGATGGGCTCATGTGCTCACTCATTCTCGCATATATTTTTTGAATAACTGCCTTGGGCCAGGTACCACAGTAGGCTCTGAGAATTCAAGGGTAAACATGAGTCACTGCCATGCAGAACCATAAGGTCTATCGGGGCAAAATGCACTGGATAATAATCCCGCCTGCTGCATTTCAGTCTAGGGGATCTCATGCAACACAGGTGCCTCCACGTCTGCCATCACTAGAAACAGTAATCTGGCTGGGGAGCTAAAACCACAGTAAAGGAGAAAAAAAAGGAATCAGGAAGTTTATTTTCCTTTTTTGCTAAATTTTCTTTCTAACATTTAAAAATCCTCACAAGCTTAAAACAGTGAATCCACGCTCCATAAATATTATCATCTGCAGAAACAGTCTGAAGTATATTTGTAATAGAACTTAATTCATTCATACTCCAACTTGTTCCCAAAAGGGTTTGAGACAGGTTCAATTAAAAAAAAAAAAAAAAACTGGGTGAGGGAAACAAAGTGTAAAAATAAAACAGGAGTAAGATTATACAGAAAAAACATAAAGCAAGACGAAACAAGGATTCACCAGTGAAGGAAATGTGTGTAGAAAAACCATACATTTGTACTTTCAGGTAGTAAGTACTATTAATATGTATATCAATTGGTTAAAAAGGAAAATCGCACTGCCCTGGGGTGGGCTATTTGTATTGCTTGACTTCAATTTTGTGAAAAGAAAAGCTATGGCTTTAAGAAATTCAACTCCCAAAAGCCAGCTTTTGAAAACCAAGGTTCAGCCAAGAAGAGCCAATAAAAATGCTGTAACTTGAAACCAACCCACAGAGCACAAAAAGAAAGGAGAGAGGTCGCCCGGTTGCCCTGAAACACACCCTTCTAACTTAGTTCAAGAACAGCGGTGCCCAGTTTGCAAGACAAGAAGCTAATTGACTCGAATGTCTGCTGCATAAGCTATAAAATAAGTACATAAAGAACAATATGAACATACAGTGCCATCAGTTACATAAAAAGGCCTGCTGTCCGACGCCACACTGCGCACCGAACAAGCTGGGCGATTGTTTCAGCAGGCTGCAAGAAGGAAGAATGAATAATTAGTGTACTTGTGAATCAAGTGTCCACCAGGAAGAGATCTCCATCCTGGAGCAGCAGCAGCGCAGCCCCCCTCAGCCCTGCAGAGTCAAGCTGGGGTTTTTAAAGACCTTTCTTGACAATCATGATGCAAGCAGATACATTCTCCAGCCAAATAAACCGACAACTGGCTCCACTGTGGCCGTTTTTTATTCAGCAAAACACACACACACACACAGAGCCAACATTTCTAAAGTTTCACCAACTGCTACTTTCTATTACCAGGAAATGTCATTTTCTCTTAGTTTTTTATTGGCTAGGGAGACAACGACTCCTGCCAAAAAAGGAGGGGTGGTGACAAAAGCATCCATTTGAGCTGTCCTGGCACAAAGGGCAAAACATGATATGAAGTCCATAAACCATAAACGTTTGTCCAGAAGGTTGGGGGAGTGGGGGGTGGGCGGAGTAAATACCTTTGCTCCTAGGATTTTTCTCATTCTCTAACATACTGAAGGTGAAAAAACTTTTTTCTTCCTCCAGCAAACCTAAAAATAGGCAAGCAGGATGCATGGTCTATCACTAGGACAAAACTCATAACTATGATGACACCTGATGTAGGTGACCATCTGCAACATAAGCAGCAGGGAGCAACAGAAGGCCTTTCTGACCAGAGTCAGTAGATCTAAGTTCAAATCTCTGCTCTCCCTCTAAGAGCCATATCATTTTTAGCAAGTCATTAAACTATCTAATTTTTCTATTTTCAGAGTAAGGAAAAGGTGCTATCATTCTCATAACCTCCCTCCAAGGGTTATTAAGAGTACGAAATGAGATTAGGAGTATGACCATCACTGGACATAAGTATGATTCCTTAACTTAGTCTATTTGGAAACACAGAAAATGCCAGGCACATTCCCAGCATTTCCTGAATGCTTGCCATTTGCTTAGCACTGAGGCAGGTGCCTAGGAGACGCAGAGAATTAAAAGGTGCAGTTCCTGGCTGTGAAGTACTCTCAGGCTAGTTAGAGGCAAAACATGTAAGTTTAGGGCTACAGCCAGATTAGGCAAAGTTCGATTTAGATAGTAAACTCTAAATGGTTTACCCATACCTCACTTAATTCTTCTGCACTCAAGAAAATCCACTGGGTTCTACCCAGAAGGCTCACATCTCTAAAAACAATAACAACAGAACTGATGAGTGGCATCTCCCCAGCACCCAGAGGTATTCTCGGAGACGGAGAGTTGCGAGAAATTCCCTCTTGTCCTTTAGTTACTCTATGAATTCAAACCACAGGGAGCACTGCAGCCCCAAAGGAAATCATGTCTAGAGTGACAAAAAGAACTTGCTCCCCACCTTTCCATTGAACTGTACTTTAAAAAGAAGAGAAGACTCTTCCAGGCATGGGATGCCTGGAAGAACCTCCTTCAGGAAGCTCCAGGGTCCAAGCTTCAAGCCCAGGGATCTGAAATCCAATCCATAACAATATCAGTTAATGATGGGTTCCTGTAAGTCAGGTACAGTGTTAAAACCTTATTTCATTTGATGAAATAAATGAGACACAACATTTCACTTCGAGGTCAAGGCAACCTTAAGAGAGGGAAGTAATGCTCATATCTCCATTTTGCAGGTGACGTTAAGGACCTGATGAGGTTAAGTAACGGCCCTAAGGTCTGCAGAGCTGGTAAGAAGTAAACCACGATTTGAACTCAAGCCGATGGATTTTAAATCCCACACTATTTATTTTTAATCACATCTGATTATTGTAATAGTCAGGTCTATGTCTAGTTACTACTTTGCTGTTCATTGCTTGAAAATTTAATCACTCACACTATTTTCTTTGCAAAAGGTCAAAAAACACCATGGATCTACCCTGAAGGCCCATTAAACCGACAGTTGCCCAGAAAAGTATAATTCAACATATAAAGTCCTATAAACTATGTTCTTCTTCAAGGAAACATTTTCCATTTTCTACTGAAAGGTTCGGTAGGTTAGGAATAGATAGGACAGAGATCTAGAATAGCCCAGAGAGTTTTGACATTTTGAATGGTTAATAAAATTTAAAAATTCTGCCTTACTGTGAACTAGAGATTATAGTTCAATAATGTGTTCACTTTCACCTACTGAATTGAATAAGTAAAGATTTTAAAAAGGACACTTTTCAATGCTAGCAAAGGAATATTGAGATGATCTCATGTGCACAGCTATTAAACCCCCTAGAAAGTAGTTTGGCATGCTGTGCATCTGGTTTCATATCTAAGAACTCTCTGCTTAACCCGAGGTCATAAAGATTTTTTACTACATTTTTTTGTAGATGTCGAGTATTAACTTTTACACTGAGGTCTACAATCCATTTTGACTTCATTTCTGTGTATGGTGTGAGGTAAATAAAGGTTTGAACTGACTTTTTCTTTTTTTTTGACACATGGATATCCAATTGTCCTAGCACTACTTGTTGAAAAGACAACCTTTTCTCTATTAAATTGCTTCGGCATCTTTACAGAAAAATCAACTGACAATAAATATAATGGTTTGTTTCTAGTCTCTCAACTCAGCAGCATTGATCATCTGACCCCAGTAACACACCATCCTGATCACCATAACGTGGGATGAGTTTTCAAGCCAAAAAGTATAATCCTCTATTTTCTTCTTTTTCAAAACTGTTTTCTTTATTCTGAGTCCTCTGCATTTCTGTATAATTGTTAGAAACAGCTTGTCAGTTTCTATACAGAAAAACATGCGGGGATTTTTAAAGGGATTCTATAAACCCATTTGGGAAGAATTCACAATATTGAGTCTTCCAATCTATGAACATGGACTACGGCTCCACTGGGTTAGGCCTTCTTTCATTTTTCCCAGCAGTGTTTTATAGTTCCCAGTGTGCAAACCTTACATTTCTTTTTGAAGTTTATCTCCACAAATTTTATTTTTGATGCTATTTTGAGTGGAATTGTTTTTGAAATTTCACTTTCAGATTGTTTTTTGCTAGCTTCTACAATTGATTTTTTTATATTGACCTCGCACTCCATAACTTTGCTGAACTTATTAGTTCTACTAGGTTTGAGGTGTGTGTGTGTGTGTGTGTGTGTGTATCCCCTAAGCTATTCTATATGCAGGCTCAATTCACCTGCAAATAAAGACAGCTTTACTTCTTCCTTCACAATCTGGATGTCTTTAATGTTAATCTACAGTACAATTTTAGAGAGAAGTGGCAAGAGTGAACACCTCTGCCTTGTTCCAGATCTTAGGAGGAGGCCATATTCATAACTTGCACAAAGTATTCTACTCATGCTATTATCTTTCCTGAAGACTTTCCAAAACAGAACTCTGTAAATATTTTCTTATACTGTTGATCCATGATCACACACAAATAAAAAACATACTCATTAACTTTTTAAAAAATCAATGCAAGTTTTAAATTAAGAACACAGAACTGAAAATGTCATCTAATAGATAAAACATATAACAGTATTAACAACTAAATATATGAAAAAGTAGCACTGTTTCATGCAAAGACTGTGTAAAGTGGAGAGAAAGGGACATAGGGGAGGACAAACGGGCAGCGCAGTCAGGGAGGTGCCACTGCCGGCTGTTGAGCGGCCCCCAGGCCGGCGTGGCTCTGCACGGCCAGGACCCTGGCCCCACGGACCCTCTCCACCCTTTGCTCACCCCCGTGTCCAGAACTGGGAGGGTCTAGGGGAAAGGAAGCTCTGGAAACCGGATCCAAAGCCTCTTTCCAATCACCACGTGGGCCAGCTGGGAGTGAGCTGTGCTGGGGTCTGGAGGAGGGGGGCCTTCAGTGGGAGCTCTCATGCAGCAATTTTCGCACAACAGTCTCTTATCTTAACAAAGCAGCCGGACTTCTTTTTTAAAAAAACTTGGTTCCAGAATGGAAACAATCCGGCAGCATCCAGCACGGTTTGAAAGAACACACCGGTTCCAAAGACCTTGTTTTCTCTGAAAGGTGAAAATTTAGATGCCCCAGCAAGAGGCACAGATGGGTGTGTTCAGAACCCAACTGGTGGATGCAACTGCCAGCTATGACACACCCTCACACTTGGTCCTGTACACGGTTTCCAGCCTCTGCCACAGCACTGGCCTGGAATGACTACTGTTTACACTACTGGGCAAGTCTGCAGACAACGACTGAATACCTACGGTATGCAGAACCCAGCGCCCATGGTGCACACTTAGTTCTTTGCAATTCATGGATTCGTGTGCAGTGCAATAAATCTGGTAAGAAAAGATGAACAGATGAATATACAAACTAAACATTACAAGTGAGGATTTCATAGAAAATAAACTAAAAAGAAAAGTCTCGCTCAAAGGATTTAAAATCACAGAGAAAGAAAATAATGAAGTGTATGCACAGAATTACAGTTCATTTCCCTAATTTCATAGAAGTTCTCATTTAGTACCTCAGAGAGGTCTAAAGCAAAAAGTACTTGGTTTTCCTAAGATCTAAAATAAATACTTGTTTCAGGTGGGGCAGCCGGACCTCCATCTGCTGAAGGGAAAACTGGTGACACGTAAGTGCTCCCCTGGAACCCTTTGCTTACCCCCACTTACATATTTACCACACTTTATGGACAGTAACTTTTTAGTTGCCACCCCCCATTCTCATCACACCCTCTGCACCTCCCAACAACTGACCGTTCTAAATCCAGTACTACCCGTACGCCTAAGATTCCTCACGAGACAGGAGGCAACCTCCCATCCCAAACAGCCTAATTACCCCAGAGCTGTGTAGAGGAGGTTCTAATTTCCATCTGCATGCGGAGGGAACTCCCAATGAAGGCCTCAGTTATGTCCCCACTTCACTGAAGAAACTGAACTGAACTGTGACGGAGGTTAACTTTCCTCTATGTCTGCATTAGTCTCTCACAGGTGAATACAGCTTTGACAGTTTCTAAAAGATTTCAGGACTAGACCAGGGTTGCCAGGCAAGAAAAATGATGAAACTGAGGCCAGAATTCAAAAATCTAGGCTTCTTGTTTTCACATAAGAAATGGAAAATCACTGCTCTGAAAGCCCCATGTGCTAGTAAAGCCCTGAGTGTTATCTCACACACCCACCCGCTCGTCACACGGGGGCCTTGAAGAAAGTCAGCCCACACAGAATCTGGCGTTGGGTAGCAATAGGGAAGTGGACAAACTGGAGAACAGGGCTTTGCTTCTAGAAACCCTGGACAACAGCAGGAGTGCACTCCCCCAGGTTTAACTGCACACAGTCTAGTAGAAAGTCCAAGGCAAAGCCTAAACAAAGCACTTAGGTAGGTACCGATCCCCTAGTGGCTACAAACACTTCCCCTGCCCCAAAGTCCTTTCTGCAATCAGCCCCGGGGAGACTCTTGTACGATGTACCTTCCTGGGGGCCTTCCTTGACTTTCAGACTCACTCTTGGCATCTTATAATGATTCGAATTTGCATTCTTTAAATTAACATATATCTGGCCCAACAAAATCATATCATAATGGACCCATTGTATTTTAGGAAACCAGCCCTCACTGTACCACAGCCCTTACAAGCCAATGGTCTTCACTGGTCAGGGTTCCCTTCTGGCTCTTGCCCCTGAAACAATAGCCATAATCATAAAAGAGGCACAACTCTGTACTCTACTTTTTCTTCATATAATCACACTTCCTCTCTCAATGCAAGCATGTCTCATGACCCCAGCAAGTTCCTTCTCCAAAGGCTTCTTTTAGGGTGTTTCGATTGTATCACCAGTATAGACAACCGATCTCAAAGAATCTCCGTGAACTGTCTGACTTGTAACTCCTAAGGTCTGAGATCATGGTTTGGGTGAGAAGGAGGATGCTCTGGGGGCAGGAGGAGAGGGAGAAGGGAAAAACAACCATGCCTTTCTTCTCAGGAGACAAAGTGCTGTTAGAGAGGAAGGCTTTGGATGGCCCGTGGGTGGGTGGGGGCTGGGGAACGTCTCTGCTCTTAGGCTACACTGCCATGACGCTGCCAGAGAATCAAGCCGCTCTCCGTTCCCCAGCACAGCGGTGTTCTGTGGGTCGCTGCAAATTGCTGTACGGCAAAAGCCTGAACATGTTTCATTCAAACTGAACCAAGTCCCACCAACACACTTTCCCACTGATGTAGCATTTGCCACTTGGCTCTGCACTGAGGGGGGAAATGATGCTCCACAGTATGGCACACAGTTCCCTCCAATACCCAGCACTCAGCCCGTCACTGCACAGGCCCTGAGCTCCAACCACCGGGTTCCTGCCCAGCTGGGCACGTAGCACACTTAGTTCCTCCACCTCCAACCCAGGAAGCGTGAGACGCTGTCCCTGCCCTCAAGCAGCTCACAACCAGGATAACAAAACAAAGGTTTTGAGTGTGTGTTCATCATATGAAAATCAACAAGCCATTTAGTTGTCTGTGAAACAATAACAACATGTTTTTAACCCCTCATTTCCGATGAGTTAAAACGGGGCCAAAATATGACAAAATGAGATTGCTTTTTAAACATTTTTTTCTACTGTGAAATATAACAGACACGCATAAAAAGTGCATAAGATATAAATGAAGGATTATAAAATGAATATTCATATAGAGTATTTTTTTTTAATTAAAAAGTAATCCCCTTTACACGAGCACCTCAGGGTTTCCCTACCAGGGATGGCAATGCAGCCAAGCAGTCTCCACCCATGGTACAAGGAGAAGATGCTGAAACACAGGCCTTTTCCTTAATTGGCTCAAGTTTGCATCACTCTGAATACCACACCGTCTGTATTTCAGTCAAGATGCATTCAGGTTTTCCAGGACAATACCAATTCCAAAATTTAGGTTCTCCGGTCTCTACAAACCATCAATCAACAGTGCTCCCAAACTCCTATAGATCTCCCAGACTTCCTGGTGAACCAAAAGCATCATTTAAAAAACCTTGAACATACCATGGATGCTAATTTGGGGTTCAAAATATATTTACATTACATTTTCTCAGTCTGCTTTCTATTTTCAGTTCTTTTACAAACCCTAAGAGGATCCAGTCGCTTCCTATGGGTCCCAAGTCAGTCCTCAGCTGGCTCACATAGATTTTCTCATTTCTACCAGTAAGTGTGATAAAGGCTACAAGTATTTCCGGTGCAATTATAAATTGCATCTGCACACCCCGGCTTGTGAGTGCCTCGGGACAATTTCACACTCCCCTGGTTCAAAGTATCCCTGTTGCTCTCTATGCTTGAGAAACCCATTGATATTGAATCTCCTTTGACAGCAAAGGCAATTATGAGAGTTCCATGTGAGGGAAGAGGGGAGGGCCAGGCAAGGCTCAGACAGAGGGCAGTTCTGAGGAGCTGGACTCGACTGACCCTCCCAGACTCAAAGGGCTTTCATCTCCCAAGCAACCGGACACCCTGACTCTGGGTCATTAGCACCACCACTGAGCTCCAAACCAGACTTGTCCCCAGAGAGGACCCAAAGCGCTACTTCCTCAACTTTCAGATTTTGACTCTGGAAAAAAAACCACAAAAACATGTGCTTAGAAAGAGCCTAATGAGATTTGGCCACGCAAGAACTGTTCAAAAGGCACCACTCTTTATACAAATGTTGCCAGTGGTTCCAGAGACAAGGTTTGTGACCCCAAATTTAATGGAGGCAGAACCATTGTAAGTCTAGAGACATGCTGGAGCACATCTGCTGTGTGGTACCATATGGATGAAAAGTAAGCATGCAATTTCATTCTCTCAGAGTTCAGGACAAAGGTTAAAACTAAAAGGTGTCTAATGGTTATTAGGTGCAACCACCCCCATATATGAACAGTAATGAGGGCATGTCTCCCAATTTCCTACAGGTTGCCTGCCCAATTCCTGCCTCCCTCGTAAGAAGACAGAATACGCAGTGTTTTCTTTGCCACACAGATACACCCCATGTCACTATAAACAAACGCCGCTTTCTCTGCAGCTAATAACCACAGTGTGTGGGTCCGAAACCTCTGCAGTGTAAATCCGTGGGACAAGGCTGCATTGTGGGCATTAAATAATTGTAACAATCTGACATGAGTCAGAGGGTTGTTTTTCAATGGCCCTGTTGCACTGCAAACTTTCAAGTCAACCCCAAACTCTCTCTCCTGGCACTCTGTCCATGTGCTGGGCCATTAGGAAACAATTCTCATTCTTTATAGTTTGGTCCCATTGCAAGGAGCTGGCAACGTGGGCACTCATGAAATATTAACACATCACATTGATTTTTTTTTATAAGTGTGGCCAACAGTGGATCAATTATATTACTATGAAAAGCTTTTCATAATTCATTTGGGGGCATCAAGATCTCATTTCTAGACAGCACACAGATGATGAAGTCGACAGTTTTGAAGAGGCCGGTGCTCACACGCACAGAATACATTAAATGTGATAGATGGAGTGAATACACTGTTTACAAAAGGAGGGAAATGTTTAAATCTGGCAAACTGATTAAAATAGGGCACACATATCAACAAGATGGGAATTATGAACATGGAAGTCTCTCTTTGTAAACAAGAATGGAAAGACTCCAAATGCTGGCAACTGATACCCCTTTTGCTGACCACCCTATGTTTACCCCGGCCTCCCTTAAAAGGAAACTTTGCTAATTTCTGGATAATAGAAAAATTATCCTATCCCTGCCCTGAAGTACCTTTTATTCCAAGAACATTAACAGTTGGCCTGAAAAAATCAAACCCCCCTGGTTTGTGTGAGCCCGCGGAGTCCCTGGTATAAGGTTCTGCTGGTCTGGCAGCTAGTGACCACGAGAGATTCCTCTCTTCAGTTGTGCGGTGTACGAGCACTTCACACCGGCCTCTCCACCGTACGTGGAGCCCTTCCTTCATCAGGCCTGGAGACAAGCAATATTCCAAGACCGCAGGCCTCCGGCCATGCTGCCCGGGGAGGGCATCATGAATAGAAAGGGGTCCAGCAGTTGGTTCTTGGTTCTCCACTTCCCCCTGTAACAGTGGAGTGACTTGTGTCCACTGTTGCCCCCTCCACTAAACTTTGAGTATCTTGAGAGCAAGAACCTGGTTTTATTCATCTTGGTATCTCTTTCTCTGGCAATAGACATTGGCACAAAATACATGTAAGTGAATAGCCACAAGGTATAAATTCTCCCTCCCACTCTGAGAGTCTTGCGTCTGGCTTATGTATACAAATTAAATTTATCCTTTTTCTTGCATGGATCTCTAGTTTCTCTGGGAGAAAAAGGTCCCCCAAAGGGCCATCGTCCTGATCTTTGGGATTAGGGGCCTAATATGGAAATGCCCCTAATTATCTAACAAATACTTTCTATTACTGTGGGGCTTCTAAGCCACCAAAAAGGCACAGGATGAGTTAAACTGCTGAACCAACCCTGAAATCCCCTGGAAGATAGACATGTAGAAGAAAAGACGCTGCCAGGGGCACACAACTGACAACCGTGGCTCAAGTGTCTTGAGAACTGGACCACATGTGAAAGAACCACTGCTTGAATGCTTTTCAAAACACCACAGGGGGTTTTCAGAGGGCCAAGTGGGAGTGTGGTCACATAGGTACTAGAATGAGAGAAAGTGATGGCAAGGTAGGCAATCTAACCTCTCTCTAGTCCTCGGTGGGACATGGGTACAATGGTATTGGATTGGTTAAAGAAATAAAGAAATAAAAAACAAACCCAATGCAATGCCTAGTGCGAAGTAGATGGACAGCCATCAGTGGCTCCCAAGAAAGAGAGGACAGGGCGGTCACTGGCTTGGTTGGCCTCAACAGAGACCCTGCCTGGACTACGAAGAACCTTCCATCTTCTGCAAAGCTAAAAAGACTCCAGTCAGGGCCAAATTGAAACTGACATGCTGTTAAAAATAATTTAAAAGATTAGGTTTATGTCATATTTGAGATCCTAGCTTTGTGTCTTCCTTCTTTTCCTGAGCTATTGAAGAAAGAGAGAATAATTCATCAACCTTTAAGGCAGACAACAATTTATGCGTGTTGGTGTGGCTAGAACCTGTTCTTCTTCCGGATCCCAGTACTGAACACACGGGCTTCTCCTTTGAACCCACCTGTGTTCTGAAGAACATGTGAGCAACACACACACACACACACACACGCACATGCACGTGACATAAGCACTCTCTGAACCATCCAATGCCTGTGCGTCTGCCTAACTACAGCGTAGTCCACCATCACCCAAATGTTGAAACGACTCACTGCTTGATCTCGTTTAGTGGAATTTTTCACCTGGAACACACCTGTTATCAGGCACATGACATCATGTCCACACTAACGCTTAATTGAGGAAGAAGGCCAAGCACACACAGCCTCACGAGTGTGTTTTACATTTCTGTAGCTGAGGTCCATTACACCTTTCTGAGATCTCTTCTTCTCCAGATTCCACTATTTAATATCAACATTTTCTAAGTCATTTTAAATGGTGTGTTGGAGTAGCAATGAAAAACTCTGAAGGACAAAAACCAAGTGGAAGCCATTGTGGTGAGCACAGCATTGTTCACTGCAGAGGCGGCTGGGAGCCCTCGTTCTCCCCCAAGGTTCTCCACTGCAAATGAGGGCAGTGCCCTGGCAGTCTAGGAAGGAAGAAGACTTTTTGGCCTCAGCGGGCCTGCCCGCCAGTGGGGCGTGGTTGGGGGTGGTAGGAGAGACAGCCAGCTTCCATTTTAAAACTAACCCTGTCTGAGATTTGGGGACAGGGGCCCTGGAGCCCCCCAAAAGTAATACCTCCTCTTATCTATAAACAAAAAACAGCTTTGATGCTGGCCAGCTTGCTTGTTTCTTTCCTTTTTCAACTGTGTTTTATCAGCAGCAACATCTCCATTAAGCACTTAGCCAGCAGCCATTAGGGGCCAGTGCTACACTGGGTGCTGTTCCTGAAGGAAAGGAAAGGAAAAAGCATGCGCCCTGCCCACATGGAAGATGGAGGGGTGGGGGGGACACACACAGACAGTGGCAAAGGACTGGAGATCACAATTCCTCACTCTCTTTGGGAGACAAATTTCCTAACCTGTCTGAACCTCTACACCCTTCCTGCTGCTGGGGATGAAATGAGATGACACGTGTGAAGATTCTCAAGTGCTCCTATTTCATGCCTTTACTTGACTTCTGAATCACTTGTGATCGGACTTCCTCTCCAACAAGCTGAGGAAGAGCCCTGGCATTCGTGATGGGGACAAGCCCTTAAGGCTCTCTCTCCCAGCTACCGAGGGTCCCTTCCATAAAGTTCTCTGGCTAGGCCAGCGGCGACTCAAGGGATCGGGTGTGTGCGTGTGTGTGCGTGTGCATGTGTGTATCAGCTGAACCTCTCACATACTCTTCTGTGGTTCCCTCAGCCTTCTAAGGTGCCCTTGGCTACATGCATATCTGTTTCAAAGGGGAACAAAAACAAACTCTCTAAGAGTGGAACCAGCACTGAGACACAGGACCAGTGACCCAGGGCGCCATGCTCTGAAGACAGAGGTTTGTAGGCACTCCCAAGGCACCCAGCACCTCTGTGACCTCCACACGGGCCTCCAAGCTGGAGCGCGGTCTCCAGCCTCTGCCAGACACCCCCCTTCCACAGAGCACAAACAATGACATACACTGTCGGCGAGGCTGCTTTCCACTCCTCCCCACATGTCAGCCCTGGTGACCAGCGAGGGTGGCGGGCAGCACGCAGGAGGCAAAGGGGAATAAGAAACAGCTACCAGAACAGTTTGTTTGTGTCAAACTGTCAAGAACTGAATGCAGTGCCAGCAGGGAAAGAAACACCCTCCTTGTAGCCCTTTTTCAGGGCCTCAGACCTGTGGTCAGCACCTCGCAACTTGGTCCAAGAGAGCCTGACCCAGGCTGGACCCCACCCTCTCTCCTTTACCATGGGCTGTGACTCAAGATACCACCTGCAGGAGGACAGGACACTAGCACCCCGGCGAAATCCATACAACACATGGAGATCCCAAGTGAACTGGTAGCTCAGTGCTCTGTCCGCCATCCTCAGTACCCTCCCCAAAGGAAGGAAGGGGTGGACGTCTCTGATCCTGTCACCAGCAGAAACTTGCAAAGGAGTGAACACAAACTTGCAAACTTACAGACTGAGCTGAGAGAAGTTAAATAGCTCATACAAAGTCACACAGCCCTTATCTTGTAGAGAGGCGTCTGGGCTCATCTTTCATTTCTAGAAATGAAAAGCACAGTTCTTGGTATTAACATTACACTGCTTACCAAAAGAGCCCCTATAAAGAATAGGGTGAATGAACAAGAACACACACACACAGGGAAATTTTATTTCCCAGGCTGAAATATAGGATGCACAGTCCACATAGGCTGCTGAAAGGACAGAATGGGACCGTGGGCGCTCACTTTACCTCAGCAACTCTTCCCTCCCTCTTACTCCCTTATTTGGCTCACTTGAAGCTCTCTTAAAGTGAGCTCCCCAATGGTTGTTTGAAAGATGGTGTCTCTACAATTTCATAGGGGAAAGAAACACCCAACAGCATTCCCCAGCTTCCTTCCTTCGTCAGAGTGGTAGAAGCTGCTACCAGGACTCCCAGGGAGCCCCTGGCTTGCCTCCCACTTGCCCCTACAGCTCTACACTGTCAGCCCAGTGAACATCCTCACCAGGACTGAATTCCTCCCTTCCAGCTCCAGCCTGTCCCTTGCTGACTGGATTAGCTGCTTCTCCCAGGCTGTCTGACCAACAGGGCCTACTGATACGGGTTCAGCAGGAGCCTTTGGACACCAGCGATTCTGCCATAAATACTCAACCCACTCTGAAAGACCATGTGCTGTAAGTCTTGTATCATAACATCATGGTCACTAACCCTTTGCTTTATCCCAGAAACCTGCCAGCAGCCTGCCCAGGTGCCTTAGGACAGGAATCGTTCTATCGTGTACTGTTGTGTTCGTAATCTCACACGGTATAGAGATGGCCCTGTTGCAGGGCCTGTCGCGGGGGAAGCTCTAGCTCCGTGCTCCTGAACCCAGAAGAGCTCTCAGCCATCCCCTCCCCAAAGAGAGTGATTTCAGTGAAGATGCGTGGCATGGTTCTCTCCGGCCCTGAACTTAAAGGATTCATTCTTATCAGGGGGAATTCAAGAAAAATTCCAGCATCTCCAAGATTTATCTTTCTCTTGATAAACACCCTAAGTTTCACATTAGACATTACATTTGAGAAAAGACTGTATACCAACAGTAATTCAGAATTCTGTTTAAATTTATTTTTTTAAAAACTTGTGCCAACGTGAATCTGTCCGTCTATTATCACTTACCGTATTTATTACAGATGTGTTGTCCATGAGGCTGAGATCTCCTACAGGTTAGAGACAAAACCTTCATCATTTCCACCTCCCCAGGGACCAACAGACAGTGAGTGCTCTTCCAATGGCCACCTCTTTGAGGTTCTAATAATAATAATAATATGCTAGGTAGGATCCAGATGTACTCTTCCCTCCTGCCTGCCAACCACCTCCCTGCAAACCCCTGAAGTTTGCCTGTCACTCACATTCAGCCCCAAGTGCCCACACCAGGAAGCCATACCGAGTAAGTGGTGGCAAGAGGGTCATTCCCCTACCTTCCCCGTAAACCCAGGAAGCAATTTTCTCAGTCCACAACCACAAGTCCAAAACCACAAGCTCAAAAGCCCCTGTGCATCATAAAGATGGTATTTCTGAGCCCAGCCTGGCCCTGTGGTGAGTTCTGGCTGCTGTCTAACTGCTGTGTGTGAGAGGAGCTGTCCAATCGCAGGTGTGAGTAATTATCGACAAACACACAGTGGCTCCAGGGCTCTTCTCAGCATAAAGGCAAAAGGTTTTTCAGTAAAAAAAGAGAAAGCAGAGACCACTTAGAGAGAAGTTATACCTATAACACTCCAGACTCCCCGGCATTACAGAACTTAGACTTCCCCCCAACTCCCCCAGTCCCGAATACACACTCACAGTCTGGGACAACTGAGGACCTACATCTCCACCCTGGAATCTTTCTTTTTTAATAGACTTTATTTTTTACAGCCATTTTAAGTTCACAGCAACACTGAGTAGAAGGTGCAGTGACTTGCCATACACCCACTGTCCCCACACATGCATAGTCCCCTGTTATCAACACCCCCTACCATAGTGGTACGTCTGCTACAACTGATGAACCTACATTGGCACATCATTATTACACAAAATCTGTAGCTTACATTAGGGCTCACACTTGGTGTTGTACATTTTATAGGTTTGGGCAAATTCATAATGATATATATCCATCCTGGAATCTTTAATGGATTACTGCTGTGAACAAGGCTGCTCCCTGCTCCCAGTCCCAGACCTCCCGGTGATCTCTTCCAACCCACTGTTCCTCTCTGGGTCCCTGGGTTTCCGGGTCCCACCTCAGGCTGCCTTTCAAGGATCAGACAGATACCCTTTTCTGGCTCTGCCCCCCTCAGCAGAAAGTAGGGGCCACGCTCTGGATCCACCTGCCACAGCTGACGGGAGGGAGGGTCCCTGGCTCCACGGACACCAACACCCAGCCTCGATACAGTCTTGGAAGGAGCTTGTTAGAAATTCTTCAACAAATTCTCAATAGGAAGGGTCTTCTTATCAGGTTACTATGTTCCAAGAAACAATTAAAATTGGCTTTTAAGCAAGGGACGAGGGAAGAGGTCTTTGCGGCCCATTTAACTAAGAAATCTTGTTCCAGCAGCTCTGATGACATCATCACAAATCTACCTCCCACTAGGTTAGCTACTGGTGCCAACAAGTGACCAGTCCTGTACATATGTAGGTTCCTTATGAAAGAAAACTGCCTCCACAGTCCTGACCTCATGTCCTCACACCACACCATCCACAGGACATGAGATTCTCACCCAAAATCTTCAGCAAAAGAAAGCTTTTCTTTTGCAGAAGCCCAGAAAAAAATCTTATCTACTTCACTGGCTCTGACTGGGTAACCAATCCCCACAGACATCTGCTATTTGGCTTGTGTCAATCATGGCCCATCTCTGTAGTCGTGAGTGAGGTCAACTCCACCCAAATTATATACATGACAAGGTGAAGGATGATAGCCTGTGAGACTTTCGGTAAGAAGAGGAGAATGGATGCTGAGGAGGCTTCCAAAAAATGTCTTCTATAGCCATGGAGCTGTTAAGTAGCCTCTGGTCACCTCCCTACAAATGGCGCCCAGCTTCACAAGCTGTGTTGAAAGCAGCCATTAGTATTAACTGCAGGCAGCCACTGGACGAGGAAGAATCAGTATCCCCAAAGAATTTATTTCAGGACTGGGGCCAAAGAGCAGCTTCTTTAGAGGCACAAAACTGTCTGAGACCTCTGTGGCCCGAAGCTACGGGAAGAACTTCATAGGAATGCTCATGGTGACTAAATGGACTCCTGGACCCGAATTCCCATGTGTGGAGGGGTGGTTTCCTGCACCACCAACAAGCAGTTCTTGGACACCAGCAGGGTGCCCAAGAAGTCAACTAAATTCTGATGCCTATCTACTCAGAGGCAGCATCAGGTTCCACAGGTGCAGTCCACAAAATTGCTGCCCCTGTCCCCAGCATACACACCTTTAGACATCATTTGAAAGCCCAGGTTGTTACCTGTGCTTCTGATCTACTAGCTACACAGACTGGAGGCTTCAACAACCCCTCCAACTCAGGATGCCAACTATTAGTCCAGGTTGGCATCTGCACTTCTGACTGACTGGCTATAAATTAGAGATTCTCATGACCCTCCCCCAGCCTTTTTTATTAATCCTCACCCGAGGATATGTTTATTGATTTGAGAGACAGGGGAAGAGGGGGGAAAGAAAGAGATCTAGAGAGAGGGAGAGAAAAAGAAACATTGATGTAAGAGAGAACATTGATTGGTTGCCTCCCAATACACGCCCCATTGGGGATCAAACCCGCCATCTAGGTATGTGCGCTCACCGGGGATTGAACCTGCAACTTTTTAGTGTGCCAACTGAGCTACTACCCAGCTAGGGTTCCCAAAACCCCCTTTTTGAGTTTGTTTAATTTGCTAGAGTGGATCACAGAACTCAGAGCAACATCTTACTGGCTTCCACAAAGGATGTAACTCAGGAATAGCCTGATGGAGAAGATACACAGGGCAAGGATAGAGAAAGGGCATGGAGCTTCCATGCCCTCTCCATTTCCCCCCATATTGCCACGTGTTCACCAACCCCTGTCCACTTGGGTGTTTACACAGCCACAGTTGATTAAATCACTGGCCACTGGTGATTTGACCTCTAAGCTCTGCCCCTTCCTCAGAGGTGAGGGGGTAACACAAAGTTCCAACATGGTTGCTTCTCCTGCCAACCAGCCCTGACAAGAGGTCCAAAAGTCACTCCATTAACATAGCAAGAGACACCAGGGTCACTATCAACACTTAGAAAATTCCAAGGGTTTTAGGAGCTGTGAGTCAGAAACTGTGGAAGAAGACCCAATATATATGAGAAATATATTTTGGTCATCTGAGTGACCAAATATATATTTGTCTTGTGAATCATCCCAGTGACATTATCAACCATTCTCATCAGCATGAAGGATGTAGCCCTGGGCATCAACCACTGCTGGTGACAAATGTCAGACCCAGGGAGGTATAGCACAGGTCCCAGTCACACTATAAGGACAGAACAATCAATTACCGGGAATCCCGAGTCTACAAAAACACTCAGAAGACTTAGACATGGAGAGGGAGGAAAATGTGCCTCAGCCAGAGATGTCAAGACAAAAAGCTTCCTCAGCTCTCCAGTGGGCAAGGAGCCCAGAGTTCTCCCAGCACACCCCTAACCTGAGAAAATGGGAAGATGTCTGAGTTCAACCTGGCCATGTTCCTAGGCTTAAACCCCAAAAGAGAATATGCTCCAGCTTCCATTCATCTGTATGTAAATTCCCAAGCTCCTTCACTTCTAAAAAGCCTTCACCTATTAGCGGTTACTTAAGATTAACACCACAGTTTTTTTTTTTAATTCTTCCTTTTTCTTGATCTAAAGACTCCTTCTGCCTTAGGAGCATTTCCATAACAACATGGCTCACTCATCGGGCAGGGGGGCTGGGAACTCACAAGGTAAAGCCCAGTTCCTACGGCTGGAGCTGGGGCTGCAGCAGAGGGTTACTGTCACCCTCTCCTGCATACATAAGTCTCCACTTCTAAAGATCTTAGTGGTTTCCCTGACAGCCGTCAAGGGTAAGGCACAGGAAGTTGGATTTCAGTGGCCCCTCCCTAGGCTTCCGTGGCAGCATTAACATTTTCTGCCTGCTTCAAAGAAGAGCAATATCCCTGTAGGCACAGAAAGGCTGTGTCTAAGACTGCTGGTGGGAAGGGGTCCTGTGGCCAGATCAGGAAATACAGTTTTTGAAGGTCTGGGGATATACATAAGTACATCAACCACATCGGTGACATTCCTCCAACTGGCACTTCCTGAAAGTCTATTAGGTACTCAGTGGGTTCAGAAATGGGGGCGTGATTAGTAAAACATGGTGCCTCCCCCCTAACACTCTCAATGTCAGTGGGGTAAGCAGTGGGTTTGAACCTTCCAGATTCCACGTGCCTCCACGCAAAGTGGGCTTCAAGGCTCTTCCAACTGAGTAAAGGGAAGGGCAGAGTGCATTATGAAGAAGCAGGCAACCAAAGACCTGGAAATCCTAAGGTGAGATTTCAGTCTTCTCTGGTGGGACCAGGGTCTGACAATGAGAGGTTCCACCACTGGGGTCCTCTGAGTTCCCAGATTCATTCATTCTTGTGGGGTCAGGAAGGGTGCAACTCCAATCTTTACCAACTGCATTAGGAATGAAAACCAGCGTTCATGCCCTATTCAATAAGGATACTTTTGGCTTCTACTTTGGGATGGGTCTCGTTCCTTTTCTTAATATGGGTTCAGAATTGAAACCTCCAGTCCACAACAGGGCTTCACGGCTCCCGTCCTCCTCCTCCCCTGAGCAGGACCTGAGCAGGACCGCGCTTACTGGAGTCAAGCAGCCATTTGTCCCTATTACCCCACCCTTACCGCCGCTTTCTGAGGTGGGAGCTGTTCTTTCCCCTACTGACAGAGGAAGAATCTAAAACTTAAGAGGTTCGTTCCGGTTTTGAACACCAAGAATGGAAAAGAAAACAGAATTGACAACTTTAAAGTACGTGTATGAGGATGAGTATGGGTAGAAATTTTGAAATGGTGCCTGTGCAGGAAATTGTGAATCACACTTGTTGCTTTCTCCCTAGTGACTCAAAAAAGAGGGGACTGGCAACTAGTGAAGCCATCCACCTTTCCACCAACAAGAGAAAGAGAAAGCTAGCACACTCCGGGCAGCGCCATGCCAGGTGCCTCTTACTTCAATCTCACAGCACCTTGGCAAGTTGGGGGCACTTGTCTCCCTTATTACAAGGGAGAAAACTGAAGCTTAAAGGAAGGAACACAGGAGGTGCATGCACTGGGGCCGCGAGAAATCAATTAAGTAGCAGCTACTGCAGTAAAGAGGTCACACCCCTGCACCTTATGGGCCATTTGGTCCCCACTAGAGAAGGTTCCAGGGCACAGCTGAGGCCACACAGGAATAGGAGGAGTCTGCTGCCCCATCCCATGTCCAATCACAAGTGCACTCTGGGCACTACTTTATGAGCCTGCTACGACCTATAATTTCCATCTATGTTCAAGGCCAGTATTTGATTATTCCTAAGGGAAACTAAGCATAAATCACTAAAAATAATGATAGCCACAAGTTACTTGGGAAGTAGTATGAATAATTGCATTTAGAAACAAAAATAATTTTCCTTCTCATCCCTTTCTCCATATTTTCTGAGGCTGTGCATTGTATTCATTAGAAAAAGAAACTTCTAATTTTTCCTTCATCTTATTCTGTTTTACACTCAAAGAGGAAAAACAATATCTTTCAAAACTACTTAGTGGATAAGGAATAAGTCCTATCGAGGGCTCCGGTTACTCAGGGCCTTTGGTGGATGGGTGAGGACTACAACTAGGACAGGAGGCAAGGACACAGCAACCACTGGAGCCACTGAGGCCTCAGCACCAGGACTGGTCACTGCCACCACTTAACAGGTAGATTCCAGAAGAAGGCCAGTCATCCACAATCATCCACAAGGGCTGCTTTTTCCTTGCCGCCCTTTGGAGTTTTCATAGGTTCTCCTGCAAAGGTTATTTTGCCATAAAATGTTGCCTTTATATAAATCTTTAGACCTTCCTCACACAAGAGAGCTAATGATGATTATTAGTTTCCATTTATTAATCTGTCAATTAATTATTATTAAGTTTCCTATGTGCTAAGCTCTATACCTGTATTTTAAAAAATATTTAACAGCCACCTTATAGCAAAGATGCTATTATTCAATGAATTAAAATTCAACTTAAAATGCTTTAAAATTCAAAGCGTTTTAAAGATGAAAACATTGACTTGGAGACAGGTGAAGTGACTTGCTCCAGGTCACACAGGTAGCCAGGAAGTGGCAGAACTGAGAGCAAGATCCAGGACTGTAATTTCAGAACCCACCAATCCACACTAAACCACTATGCGTGTGTGTGCGTGTATATATGTACACACACATACATACAAATATATGTAATCAGCCTTCATAAAAACTACTCTGAGTTGACACAAACAGAACTATACCCTGTGGCAAAGAAAACACTACAGGTTGACCAGTTGTACTTGCCTTGAAAAACTCATGAGACTAAAAGCTATCTTAGTCTGATCATCTTAACTGTGCACACAAACATTATTACTTCCAAACACCTTTGCAAAAAAGGAGAGCTTTCACATCCGGGGATTTTACTGTGAAAACTAGCATATCATTTCTACCTGTGCGGTTATGCTAAGTGTTTTCTCATCATGCTTTAAAACAACCTGCAATGCAATCTGCTTCTCCAGAAAAATGTATTATATTTGATTCTTACTACTTAGTTATAATTTGTACGTTTTTTTTCCTAACAGCCTCAGGGTTTTGCCCATGGGAGCCTACTTACCAATTTGTTTGACTGTTCGGCACAACCTGAAATTCTTGTGAGTAATTTCACAGTTGCTGGGGTTTCCTAGTACACGTCTGCATATCTACAAACTAAAAAGTACAAGAAAATTCAAACCTGACCTAATGATCATCACTTATTTTTTAATCAACTCTCAGGCCATGGTGTTTAGATCATTTACAAACTTACATGGCAAAAGCTACTTAGGCCAACCCAACTACTTGGTTGAAACTACCCGGTTTCAAGTTCAGAAGCTTGAAAGTTGGAAATTGGTTTTCATCCACGTTCACTACTGTCCTCAGACCTGGGCCAGAGGGCCTACCTGGTGTCGGAGGCTTTAGAAGGCCCTCTTTCAGCCATACTCCTCCTCTCCAGGTGAAGGGTCTGTGAGGGTCAAGGAGGCAGCCCACTCACCTTTTAGACCATGAACTAAGGACCTGAGTCCTCAGAATCCCCCGCCGAAGAACCCCATTCCGTTTCCAGGGCCTGAGGAGGCCACTTCCCTGATCTGTCCTCAAAAGGATGTTTGTGTCACTGGCGTGTGCACCCTTAGATACAAGGAATGGTCCAGGGGCCCCTGTTTGGGGAAGCAGGGAGTAGAAAAGGGTTCGCTTGTCTGGGGTAGCCATACACACATGAGATGCAACCAGGGATAGAAAGAGAAGGGAACAGACCCCTAAATTTGAAGGTGACTCCAGGTATTTATGAAGGTATATTTGTCAGAGCAAGAGGTTAGGAAAAGTTATTTAACAGTTTAATACCTTGATTTGTAACTTTTAAATAATAAGACATATAGCATATGAGCTTCCACTTTACACATTCTTGCTTCAGGCTCCATAAATATTAGGGGCAGGGCTGGCCAGCCACATTGCAACAGGAAAGTGCTGCCATTATAAATAGACAAATTAAGCTCACACAGACCTCAAAATTTATAAACCAGTCTGTTGATTCTGGCATTAAAAATCGCTAAGTAAAATTACTAATGAAAGAATAAAAGAAACTCCATAAAACTATCTAATCAACCTAGAGGAACGGCAAATGGAGCTGTGATGCTAAGTTAATTTAAACAGATCAGTTCTTTAGAAGGTACAAGGTGTATCAATCGATGCTTCAACAAGTTTCTGTAACCACTAATCTTTATTTAATCACTCAATGCCTGACCTTGCAGGCAGTCTCAATTTCTAAAGCTCCATGGGTTTCTTAAAACTATGATACACAACTATCAAATGCAAAAAGATCACTATTATATCTATTGTTCACGGAAATTTGTACCATCCTTAGGACCAAGCATTTTTAAAATAAAAAGGAAAAAAAATTCAATATGGGTAGACCTAAGATTCAAACTTTAGTGGTTCTACATCAGAAGTAGTTTTTATAATAGTTGTAAAGCTTTTACAATGGCGAGGATATATGTTACACACTCTTTACCTCTAGGCTCAAAAAATAATGAGACACCCAGAAATCTCATTATGATGTAACAACTATAGTGAACTGGACCTACGGTAAAAACTGCTAATCTCATAAACCACAGTTACAAATGCTCCAGCGTCTCTGTATTTATCATATTCAGCTGCACCCCCAAAGAGAGAAATACATAATAAAAAAAGTAGACATGTTAATCGTGATACATATCTTCCCTCACTACTAGCATTTGTCTCCCAGGCAGATGACATGCCTGGTCTGTGATAAAATTCTTATGAGTAGAAATTTTAAAGAAAGTTCATTATATTGTTTGATCTGTATAGCAAGCCACCATGTGGTCATTTGACCCTTTCTTGAGTATTTCTCACTATATCCTAAAACAGAAGCCTAGTCCACCTTGGCAGGGCTGTTAGAAAACAATCCTTTTATAATTAAGCCACGGTTTGTTTGCTTCCATTATATGAGGGGACTGCAAGCCAATCTGCCTCCTCTTGGCCCATGGGCACCTCTCCCTCACTTTTAAACAGCTCTCACAGCTTTCGCTGAATCTTTAATAAGCCAGGTCAGATAGTCCCTAACCCCTTCAACGATCTCGTGCAGCATGTGGTTTCTTGTTCTCTTTATTTTCTGGGCCATTTCCCACCGAACAAACTTCACAATACTCACATTCTCTTTAAAGCCTGCTTTCTTTTGTCCACCCCTGTATCCCCAACACACAGAAAGGTGCCTGGCACAGGATACAGGAGAGAGGGAGAGGAGGGTAGAAAACAGGAAGAAAACAGAACACCTGCCCCTAAGCACAGTCTAACATGGTGATCGTCCCCCTCTCTTCTGTCACCGCAGTCCAAGATGATGCTCACTTCTGCAGAAGCCATGTCTGTGAACCTACTGTAGTCTCACAGTCAACAAAACTCACAGAGTACTGCCAAGTCACCTGTTTGTCGTCTACACCGGGACTTCTGGGTGCCTTTATCCCTCCAGCATGGGCTGAGTTTTGGACTCTGAACCAGGACCCCGCTGATGGGTCTCATGTTATCTTGACCAGGACACCATACAAATGTTGGCCAGAGCACAAGAGTGTGGCAACCACCAGGAAATGTTCTCCCATTCTACCACCTGCTCAGCACCCCTAGGCATTAAACTAGCTGCAGCTTAGAATCATGGTCCTCGCATTCAGCACACTGAATACGTCTTCATTTTTGACAAAGGAAATGTGATTTTAAATGTTATCAGAAGTCTTACTTATCCTCTATGTCAAGTACAGTTTTCTGCACTATGAGTCTGACAAATTTTACAAAGGAAAAAAAAGAAGCCGGATTGGTATGAGCTGTTCTCAATGAGTGCATGCTAGGTCCAATGATCGCCACTAGGGAACAACCACACTTTTCAGCCCACAGTTGCAGAAGTTCAGTGCTCAAGAGTTGTGTGTTGCACTGAATTCAAAGCTGTGTCGCAAGCTTGGCAAGCACTTTCCCCGCAGAGGTCCCTTAAAAAGGTTTGAAGAGTGGGAACATCAAGAAGCATAGTCTTTTTCAGGTTAATACTTTGAAGAGAACAACACTGACTTAGGTATCTATACAAGCTCTGGTACTGTACATGTGTCGAAAAATTAAACTCAACTACTTTATCACTGGACCCAAGAAAACCTCAGAAACCTGATTTTCCTGGACATACCTGAGGGATCTGATTACATATGTACACAACCAGATTCTAACCAGCCCCTTGGGCAAAAGTCTCCCAGAGCACTGCGAGGGAGACCCTCACCCAGCCCTCCACCCAGGGTATGGGCAAAGCCACCACCACCAAAGCCTGACAAGGCTCTGCGTCCGTCCTGCTTCCTGACTTCAGGAAGGGCTGTGTCTTATAAACCGACAGACCGACTTGGCACTCCACAATTATGGTCTGGCAGCAACACCTTAAAACACTGATTTTCTGTGTTCAAAATACAGATCCTAGACCTTCCCTTTGCAGACGTGAGCTAAAGCTCCTACCAGTCCCAGCACAGCGGTCCATACAATAGGTACTCAATCTAAGACAGCCATGGAAATTACTGTCTTTGTTGCATGGCTAAAGAAAAGCCATAGTTCCCCATCCTATTTACCAACAAGCCACGCGAAGTCATCTTTTTTCACACACCATCGACTTAAACCATCTAAGCCACAGGTAAGGAGGAGAGAAGCTCATTGTAACTGAAAACAAAACTGCTCTGACTAATTCACATGCAGACTCATAATCCTTCATCCAAGGGCCTTCAGAAATGCCAAGACCCTCAGGGTAGTAAAATTTCCTCGAATGTACGGCAGCAGCTGAGAGCACCCGGGTTCCGAGATGACTAATAATGGAAATGTACTATAAACAGGGAATATTAAAGAGCTTAGAAAGCCTCTCAGGGAAAGGGGAACAAATCCTCACAATTCTGGGCTTGGTGGAGAGAACGGCACTTTTCTGGCAAACAAAAAAAAAATGAAGGTAAAAATGTTAGGCCCTCACAACTTTTGTTTACACAGAAGCCAGAGCCCAGGTCGGTCCGGTTAGGGAGAAGCTTCTTGCTACCATGGTGTTTTTTTCTATCTTGACAATTCACTTCCCCAACAGGCATGCCGCCAACTCAAATGAGACTCAGAGCAGTGAAAAGCCCTTCAGGTAAACAGTGTGATAAGCTAAACTGAAAAACTAGACAATGTTTTTGGACTATGAGGTAGTTGCTATGGAGACAGTTGCTAATTAACTGCTTTCAACCAGGAGAACAAAGGGCTCGGGGCAGGCAGGCCTCTGTATCTCTGAGTGAGCAACGCTCCAAGCCTTGCACAATCGGCACGTCGCTCATATCTGGAATACCTGAGACCGGACTGGGTTTGCGACGTGCCTGAAGAAATGACAAAAGTGAATTTTCTTCATCTTTACCTGGATGAATAGCACCTGGCCACCAGTCCCTCTTGGGGCAGCTAGCTGCACAGGGAAACGAAGATTCATGGGCACTAGCTCGCCACCTACCACCTACCAGGCACTTCCATAAATACTATCTTCCTCCACGACCAAGAACTAAATTGAACTACTTAGAGGAAGGGAGTGAGGGGACAGACGTGATGACATATAATTGCTTTACTTTACATGTTTTACTAAAGAAAACAAAATAAAACTCCTGGGTTCAAAGGGGAATAAATAAATCTCCTTCAGGATTATCTTCCTCGTGTGAAAAAAAGTGACAGGATATTTCTCAAAAACAAACAGCAAAACCCATAATCATTCCATATTTCTAAGCTCCATGTACTGTGGACACTCAATAAATAACAAAAAACTTAATCGTAATCTGACTTATCACTGATGAATCTTCTCCTCCAACACCATCCCATGCTGACCCAGCTGCCTCGAATGTGGGCTCATCTCAGGAGGTTAAAATTGGTGCCCTGAGACTGAAATGCTCTGTTCTGGAGGGCTGACCTTTGAGCTACATCCAGTTAAAACCAAAGATCTATGTTTTGTTCAGAAATATTTAAAGTCAAGCTCAAAAGGCGAAGAACAGAGCTGAGCACAACTACCTCTACTTACTCCACGCAACCCCAGAGGGCCTATTTCAGCCCTTTGCCTAACTGTAGTTTACACGAAATATATCCACATTAAGTAAATGTCAAACTCAGTCAAGCTATGGTGTGATCCATTCTGCCTACACAGAATACAATCAAATGGTTTTCTTTCTTTCTTTCTTTTTTTTTGCTTGTAAGAAGCACCGATCAATATAGCCTGTGAGCCACCCACCTTCATCTGAGGCAGAATCTGGATTAAGGCACATTATGATTTCGAATGAAATACAACAATATGATTCTCAGTTTGACGCTGGTGCTAATGTACATAAACATCTTTAGGAAAGTCCAGTTGCCTGGTATCACTGAAATCCATTTAAGAGCATGAGCTTTGGAAGCAAACGGGCCTAGGTTGAAACCACAGCTCCAACTCTACTAACTGTTCAGTACTGACCTTTTAGAGCTTCCATTTGTGCGGCTGCAAAATAAGGACACTAAAAGCTATTTCAGAAAGTTACTGGACGAATTAAAGTTTTTACTACAGACCCTAGCCTATGGCAGGTACTCAAGATACTGTAGCTATCAATTAAAGCCTCCATTAACTTACTGCTTTTCTTTAAACTGATGTAAAACTGCTGGAGGCCCTAGTTTCTACCTCTGGAGCCAAATTCATGAAAACAGAAAAGGAGAGTACTTTTAGGCTGAGCTGGGACCTTTTCCACCCACCAAGAACCCATTTCTCTCCATACCAATCACCAGGCAGAACTTGAGAAGTCTCACTGCGGCGCAAACTGCAGTGATGTCACATCAAGCCATGTCCTGGGTAAACTCAGTCCTTTCTTGTGAAACTAAGGAGTTAAATTCCTACTTAGCAGACGGCAGCTTTTTAATTATGCTTCCAGCACAAGCCTCTCCCTGCCTGGGTTAGATTTTAGTAGCCACTGCCCGAGACCATCTCATCTCTTCTTGTTTTAGCCTCTCTTTCCTCTGCTCCTTCCAGCAACCCCCACCCATCCACCCATCCATCCATCCACACACTCAACAGACTTTACCAGCCACCAAGTTTGTGTCAGGCACAGTGCTGATGCCAAGAACACAAAGATGTAAGTGGCTCCATTTGTAAGGGGTTCTTAGGTCAGTGAGAGATACAGACATATACACAGGATACTAATAAATCTGAGATTACCCCTGTGTTAGGAGAAGCACATGGTCCTCAGAGGTACAGGCAGCAAGGGGAGATCAGGTGCCTGACCACACTATTCACAGAGGAGCAGAGTATGGCTGAGGCTCTTCTTCCTTTTGGGGCCACCGCTCACGTTCATCACATATCCTGCTATACCCTCACTTATAAGCCGAGTACTGGGGTCAAGGAGGGATACTGAAAGGGAAGGGGGCGGGGAGGTTGAGGAGATGGAAAGAGGAGGAAGCTAATGTTAACTCAGTATATTAGGGAACATTCTCTGATTGACATGTAGCTCTACTGCCTGGCTTACTGCCTCCCACCATCTCATTGGCCCCCAGGGCTTATCTCTAGCACAGAAGGAACCATAACTGTGTTTCCTGGCAGTCTCCTCCACTGGTCTGACAGTGCTTCCAGAGCAGAAACTTTATCTGATTTGAATGACTATCGGGAGGACCTATCACAGTGTCTGGCACATAGCTACTCCATACAAGCCTGCTACCCTGAACCGAGGTTTAGATCACGTGGGTGACTTACACAAGAGCACATCAGGGAACACAGCTAAGTGGTGGAACTGGACTGGAACCTGGAGCTCTGACTCATACTGCAGGGTCTTCCTACAGGAGACTATTCTGCTTTGGAAGTACAGGAGGTAATCATCTCCAGACTTGGGTATTTACATAAAAATGGGCTCTCTAGCCTCAAATCTCTCCACAGAAACCTCTCACTCAATTTCAAAGGCCCAGGTAGGCAGAACTGAGAACACTCCCTTATCAGAAAATCTATTTATTTACCACCATTATGCACACGTTTCCCTGCAGTGGCCGAGTCCAAAGATATCAAGAAAAATCCTGCAAAAAAATCTTCCTGCCATATAATAACATCCCCTCTTTCAAAAAGATTGCATTCTCAATACCCTGTGGGAAGAGCAAAGGATTAAGAAGACTTGGGTTCAAATTCCGATGTACTAATCATGTAAAGGCCACAGTCCAATCTCTTAACCTCTCTAAGCCACTTATTGCATTTAATAAATGGAAATTAATAGTAACTCTTCTCACCAGGGTTGTTAGACTAAGGGCGACAGAATTTTAAAAGCACTTATAAACTATACAGCAGTGTAGGAGATTCTTTCCAGAAGGTGTTAAAATGCAGACACGCACACCACCCACTGCACGGCATGCACACACACACAATTGTCTTCGAGAGGAACACAACTATAGCCATGAGCACAGAATGGAATCGGAATGATTTATGAGAATAAAAGCCACAGAACTAGACATGTGATTGGGAATAACAGATATTTAGTCACCTGAATAATTACTGGAGGTCAAGAAATAAGAAAATTATTAATCGTTAAGTCTTTTAAAAAACAATTGCCTTAAACTAGGTGTGTCATTGTTAACAAGCCCCTCGACCATCTCTGTATGCAGATTCCGTACCTGCGAAATGAGAACGATGAGAGTAGAGTGTCCACATCATGGGGTGGTCACAAAATTTAAGTGAGTTAATATCTGTAAAGCCCTTAGATCAATGCCTGGCAACATTTTTAATCTTATAGCTAGGTAGGTAGATAAGTAAACAAACAGTAGAGAAATATGTTATGTCTCACTTTTCCACAACACCTTTTCAAAGAGGCTTTGACTCCCCCACAGATGAGGAAGGCCTCGAACTTCACCTGAATGAGCAAACACATTACGCACTAAAATCTATTTTAGTGCGGAACCGGCAAGCAGAACGCCAGATTTTCTTTTCTTTTTCACGTGGGGAGGCAGGGGGAGGGGGAGAGCAGAAGCGAACCAACTCGCAGACGAAGCCCAGATCAACACGGCCATGCTTCCTAGCAAGAGGGACGGCACTGCCTCGAGACACCTGACATCAGTCACCCCTCTGCAGAAGTTCGTGCTCCTTTTACAGAAACGGCGCATTCAAGGTTTTGGAACATTTGTACCAAGGAGGCAGAAACCAGTGCTTATTGGGTGCCAAACTCAATTATAAATACAAAGTGTTTTTTAAATTGGTAATTACAGATGAGAACTTCACACTTTTGGCACACGCAGTGCAGGCATTCTTGCTTTACATATTCAAATAAACATACCCACCACAGATTCCAATTCTCTTCATCCATTTATTTAACTGCACATAAGGTACTAAGTTCCTACCATGTGCAGAGCAATGCCTTGCATGGGGCGGGGGCAAAACTTAAAGAAGAGAGAGTATACCACCAGTCCAGCCCTGCCCTCCCAGAGCTTCCAATCTAAGTGAGGAAACAGAACACCAGCGTGTTATAAGTTCAAAATCAATACAAGTGAAATCAAAAGAGAGTTGATGAAAAGGTGCTAGAGAAATGAGTACTCTGAGTCAGAAGAAAAGAAATCAAGGCAGGATTGAGTGGTCAGGAAAGACCTGGTGGAAGCAAAACAGGAACCAGGAATCTTCAAAAGCAGGAAAGCATAGATAGGCAGGGGGAGGTGGGCCATGTAGAGAATAGGCATGTACCCCCTCCAATCAGTCAGCAAACTTCCACAGAACCTCTAAATGCCAATCACAGACTATGGATGCAGAAGGCAAGTGTGGAGAAAGCAAAAAAATGGCATGGCTAGAGCTGAGGTCATCCAGGTAGTATAGAAGATGGAAGTGGAAATGTAAGTAGAGTTTATACTTCATGCAAAACCCCTGAAGATCATACACACAAACACTCACACCAGTCATACGTAGCTTAATGATGAGGATACGTTCTGAGAAATACATCCTGGCCCTTGGGTGATTTTGTCTTTGTACGAACATCACAGAGCGCACTTACACAAACCTAGATGGTAAAGCCTACTACACACCTAGACTATACGGTATAGCCTATTGCTCCTAGGCTACAAGCCTCTACAGTATGTTACTGTACTAGCAACCTCCAGACTGTGGACCAGTACCAGCCCAGGCCTGTTAGGAACCAGGCCACACAGCAGAAGATGAGCTTGAATGTAACGCACTTGAATCATCCCAAAACCAGCCCCACTATGAAATCGGTCCCTGGTGCCAAAAAGGTTGGGGACCGCTGCTACAGGTAAATGTAACACAGTGGTGTTCGTGTATCTAAACATATCTAAACACAGAAAAGGTACAATAAAAATGCAACATAACAGATAAAAACGACATACCTCCATAGGGCACTATGGAGCTCACAGGACCGAAAGCTGTTCTAGGTGCGTCAGTGAGTGAGGAGCGAGGGAATGTGAAGGCCTGGGACATTACTGCACACCACGGTAGACTTTATAAACACCATTCCACAAGCCCTCCCCCTCTTTCCTTCCCGAAGGGTCAGAATTGAAACTGTCAGTGGTGCTCCTTAAACAGGGATGTGAGCTGGCTGACTCAAGTACCGAGGAGAAACTGGCTGGGGAGGGCACAGATCTCCATAACAGTGGTTGGCAGGACAGAGTGCGAGGTAGCATTAGTATCAGAAGGACTAAGAAATCGAGAGACATGGGGGCAGTCATGGCCATGTGATTTTGGTTATTGCATGTCAGAGTAAGGAGCTTTTGTGGAATTCATAAAAAAGGGGAGGGGGATAGTTAATATGGAGAAGGTACAGAAGTAAGGATTCAATATTTTGACTTTGGAAAATTGTTTTTGGTTCCATTAACCCTATTTGGCACAAAGGGCTCTCTCTAGCATTGAGCTGATAAAAGAAATTAAACGTATCTATTCTTTACATCATTAGAACCTGACACAGAAAGATTTTACTAAAGTGGCAGTGGTACTTACTACTTGTTAAGGTAGCTCCTGTGGTTCTACGTCCTCGTACAGGATCTTAGGTCCTCAACCATGAATTTATAGCTATGTACTCGGAAGACCATAAAGCTGGATCTAGAAGAGCTTTAGTGCCCTTTGAATACGTAGTGCTGGGGGGACAGGCTCCTGTGCTGAAACAGGTCAGTGGCTGACTGGGACGAAATCTATGCACTCAAAACTGAGGTGCTGTGAGTGAGAGGGAACCCACTGTCCAGCCCCACAGATAGTACTCTCATTGGAGAAAAAAACTCCTCCTGAACCACACATCCTCCCACTTCTTACAGGAACTTCAGCTTCATTATAATCTAATGAGACCACTGTCATATATGAGGTGCATTCATATGATTGCCACGTGTCATGTGAGCCACGTGCGTATACATGTGTGCACGCACACGTGTGTGTGTGTGCAGAGGACTACTATTTCCCTTCCAGATGGATGTCTAGATGGATGTATATGCACATATATATAAAGAGAGAGGAGGAGGAGGAGGAGGAGGAAGTGAATTTCAACTTACATGGCAGTGACAGAAAACATGGTTAGAGGCTCATCCCGGTCTCAAGTAATTAGAATTTGGGCGGTGGGAAAGGTAAGGGGAAAAATGGACACATTATCCCAAAGGAGAATGCAGGAGTCAGGGATTGAAAGAATATTCCACAGGGTTAATCAAGTGGTAGGGCTAACTAGGTGGGCAGTTTCAATGATAAAGGGCTTGGGGGGAAAAAGTACGGTAGATGGGACACAAAAAAGGAAGTCAGAGAACCAGTTGAGAGAAGTCAGTGGGTTCCACTTTGAATGTGTGGAGTGTTCTGCAAACCAAAGGACATCCATCTGGAAGGGAAATGGTGGTCCTCTGCACAGAGACAGTAGTGAAGTTGGCAGATCAGAGGAAACTCTTAGGAAGAGGAGAATAAAACCTTGAAGATAACCATTTGGTAGAGTCCAGACAAGGAAGAAAGGTCAGTAAAAGACGACCAAGAAAGTATCTAAGATGTAAGGCTGTTCACGGAGTTCAAGCGAGGTGAGACTTGCGGGATGGCCGGGGGGGGGGGGGGGGGGCGCCGGGAAGGGCTGGTGGGCATCAGGAGTACAAAATGCTGCACGAATGTCAAAGGCTTCCAAGGACTGAGAAAAGGACACTAGAACCGTCCATGAAGAGGTGCCCACCGTCTCTGAGATTCCTGGTCTCAGGACTGAATGCATGCTAAAGAAAGCAAGACCCTCAACTGAAACGAGCACTTTCCCTACATTCTAGAACTTCCAAAACATCAGCTAGGAGGAGGACTGATGAAACAGAGTTTGAAGGAACAGCAGGGACCTTTCATCCGTAAGCCTATTTGGGTGAAGCATTAAAACCTAAGATGTCACCACGAAGAGTAACAGTGCCTCCCCTCATCAACAAAATCTACTGCAGGAAATCAGTCTGTAGGTGGCAAGGGTTATTCACATTTTATTCTCAAAGCTTCTAATAACTCATTCGTGTTTACTGATATTTCAAGAATTAATAAACATCTTCAGTGCTTGAATAGCCTTCTACATCTGCAATGTTTCCTTGTACCCCAAAGCAGCACAAGGACTTCCCTATAAATGACAAAACTCAGTGAGACAAACCATGCTGTTTTTCTGTATTTTTTTAAATTTAATAAACACTGCTATGTGCCTGCTATGTGCTGTCTCTATACCACCTTTCGTGCCTTCCCCCTCTCTCTAAAAGTAAATAACACCTTTAAAAAAAAAAAGATACTTAATCCTCAACACCTCAAAAGGAGACCTTCCTTACTTGGAATGGGATGGCTGCAGATGTAATTAGTAAAGATGAGGTCATACTGCAGTAGGGTGGGTCCTTAATGAAATGTAACTGGTGTCCTTATAAGAAGATCATGCAGAGACACATGAGGAACAAACATTACTGACGAGGGAAGCACAGACTAAGTGATGCAGCTGCTAGACAAGGAAAACCCAGTACCGATGGTGACCCCAGAGATCTTCGATGAAGGCATGAAAAAGACCACCCTCAGAGCCTCGAGAGAGCTGGGCCATCCCGACACCCTGATTTTACACTTCCAGCCTCCAAACTGCGAGACAAGAAACTTCTATGGTTGTGAGCCAGCCAGTTTATGGTCCTTTGTTCCGGCAGCCCCAGCAAACTGACACAATGGCACACGAACATCTCCCTTGCGGGGTGGCTGTCAGAATCGGGCTATGTGGGGAGGTGCGAGCACTGCTCATCAGGGACAGACAGACTTCCTTTTCTTGTCAGAAGTATTGGGGGAAAGTACCAGGCCATAAGCATCCCCTTTCAAGGAAAAGTAACTGCTCAGAGATGAGTCCTGGCACCTGGCCTCTGCTACAGCCACGGCGGAGTCCATTATGTGTCTCCACACCCGCTTGGGCGCTCCCAGTGGGTCGCAGGAGCAGCTCTGCTCTGTCTTGAGTGGAAACAATTACAGGCCCGGCTGCGCCTCAGCAGCCCATTCTGGCCCAGTAGGTTCTAACAGGCACTGTGAGGACTACACAGGGGGAAACTCAAGGTTCCAGGGCCCACCTGGATAGGCTCAATCAGCACCACTGCCTCAGCCCTAGCCCTAAGCCAGAGAGGGCCTGTCACAATCCCAAAGGGAGGGTTCCAGGCCCCAAATTATGCAAGACACTCCCAGCGTGCAACTCAGTGTGCCTCGATTACCCAAAGTCATGAACACCATAAAGTATTTTAATGCTTTTATATCTGTTTATAAAAGTAATGCATAGAAAATGTTTAGAACTCAATTCTCACTTTTCGAAGTCAACCTGCACTTAAGTAAGCTGCTGTGCTTGGCCCCATTCATTCAGTCAGCAGATAATCACTAAGGGGCTCAGGGGCTCTTGTGGACATGCAGTACAGTGGTGGACGCGACATAGAACAGGCCTGGAGAAGCTCATGGTCTGGTGCAAAGAGAAAAACTAATTGACAAGCATTTACTGGGTGTCTAGGACATACCAAGTGGATCACGTATATTTTCCGTTTTACCAACACAGCAAACCCAGAAAACTGAGACTAAGCAACATTACAAAATCTGTGCAGGGTTACACAGCTGACAAGTAGAAGAGGCAGGGCTTGAACTTTTGGCTCCATGCCCTTCTCACTATCCCATAGCTGTTTCCCGTCAGATTTGGTCAAAGCAAACAAAATTTAAGATGGGCTGGGGTAGACCAAAGGTCACGGCCATTTTACTCCAGAGCCATAACAACGAAATGTTTGCTTCCAATATCCTCTGAAGTGATCCAAAACTGATTCTTCAAAGCAATGCATTGCACATATAGCTGGGACATCCTCAAGGAATATCCCATGTCCTGACTCACCCAGTGAGGAAGGGCTTCTGAACAGTTGCAGTGAAATCAGAATGAAAAGACGTTTGGCACTCAACAAGACCCCCACCTATCCACTGTATCGCAGACAATCACTGGGCTTGAACACGAAAGAAGCCATTCAGGACAGTTCTTTGCGTTCATGTTCCACAACCTGCGTGCCTTTTCCCAACAAAGTCACATTGTCAGTGGGCACCTAAATACGCTTTGGGAAAAAAAAGCAAAGAAGGAGATGAAATGAAATGCCAAACTCAATACATCTACAATATACATGAAAAGGTTCAACATCCTACAAAAAATTTAGAAAAGATAATACTCTAATGGAAAAATTGAGGAAAATACTAAGTAAATAATTTATAAAAGAAATACAAATACATAATAAACATATACAATTATTTAGGCTCACCTGTAACCACAGAAATACAAATTGTATTCACAGTAAGTTACTTTCTACCTGTCAAAATAGCAAAGCCATTTTAAAAATTAAACACCCAGCACTGATTGGAGAAAAGGAGTGTTCTTGCTGCTTTTTTAGTGGGGTGGACACAGGTAATTTGGCAATATTTTCATAGCTCTTAAATAAACTAGTCTATTCTTAGACCATGCCATTCCACTCCCTGCACTTGGTCCTAAAGAATAATCAGGTGTAATATTCAAGAGCATTCACCATAATTACTTGCGGGAGGTAAACTGCTTTAATTGCTCAAAAAAAGGCAACTGGTTGAATAAAGTATACATACTCACACACACACACCCCCAATTCTACATAGTGTTAAAAAATAACTTCACAGATCGAGGGTGGGAGGTGGGGATGGCTGGGGGAGTGGTAGGGAGAAAATGAGACAACTGCACTTGAACGACAATAAAAAAATAACTTTATAGATTTTCAATAATAAGCAAAACCCAAAAATTATGATCCCAATCGTTCAATTATATAAAATAAAATGTATATATAGCCACAGAAAAAATGGACCAAGTATATAAATATTAAATTGATTAATTTCCAGATGATTGGAATTTGATTTTCACTTGTTATGCTTTTTAAATATTTCTAATGTTAAAGTCAGAAGGGAAACAATAAACGAGTGTGTACTTTAAATCTAGATATTCCCAATTGTAACTTTCACTGTAAGATAATTATATATAAGGTGATGAAACTAACATTTGAGTGTTTACCATGTTCCTCGCATTATATGGATGCTTTACTGTGTATCCCACTTAGTCCTCACAGCAACCACACAGTAGGTATAACCGCCCCTATTTAAAGATAGAGAGAGGCTGGGGGACTTGCCTAGAGCTGATCAGCTCAGTGCTAGCCAGCACATATTCAGGCCTAAAGTTCTAAAACCAGGGCATTGTTCTAACAGGGTAAACGCTGTGGGTCCTGAGAACAATTCCATATTTCCGTTTCAGTGACCACCATAAGGATATGAACATAAAAAGACTTCCATGAGAGAAAGCAAAAGAAAGAAAAAAAGCAAAAAGTTTTCAGATTTGCCTATTTTTATGTCTGGGCCAAACTTGCATCATCGTACTACACAGTACAATTAAGCTTTTCTCCCCTTACTTTCCTGGTTACTATAGTAATATCCTTAGAACTGCTCCTTCCCCAAACATGTGAGGGGTCAATAATAGCTGCCTAGAGAGAAAATGCCCCAGAGCAGAGAGGAACTATTTATCTACCAAACAAAGCTTAATGGAAATCTCCCTTAAAAACACTCACTGGCTTTTGTCCTATTTCTGTACTCAACAAACAAGTCTCTAATCAGTGAGGTGATCTCAAAGTGTCCCCATGCACCTGAGGGAGTGCCCTGAGCAGGTGCCCAATGTCCATCACCCTGCAGCCTCATCTCCCAGGGGGGCACTTCCAACGGTCATCTAGCACTTTCCCCTACCATTATAGTTTTATTGTAGGATGAATTTGTATCCCAAATGCCAAGAAAATAACTGCTTATAGAATTGGCTTAAACTGGCCCCAAATCTCAGTCGAGACGCTGATACTCACTGACTCCTCACCTTTGTAGCCTCATGGAAGATGTTCCATTCCCACGCCCGCCCACCCGTAACCCATCGCTGGTCAGAGCGAGGAAAAAGCCTGCTGACCAGGTATCTCCGTCATGAGAAACCTCTATAAGGAGGACCTCCCCACTCCTGAAACTGACAAGGCCCTTATCAGCACCTTCCAGAGATATCCCATTATTGCCAGAATCTTTCATCTGACCAGGGATTCATGGTTTTAACTTATATTTTCCTAATGAATAATGATGTTGAGCACCTTTACATGTGGGTTTTGTTTTGTTTTGGCTAATTGCTATGCCTTTTCTAAAGAGATGTCTATTAGGATTCACCAGCAAAGCCAGTAAAAGTTTGAGTCAGTAAATCAATATATACAAATTTGCTTCTTTTTAAGTTCTGAGATTCTTTACACATTGAAAATACGGAAGGAACAGAACCTGAGGAAATGAAAGGGACCTCACCTATTCCTCACAAAAACATTCTTCCCTCCCCAGTACCACTCAGGGCTGTGGTAACATATCCCCATTTTTTCAAATTATGCTATTGTTTACTGAGCACCTACTATGTCCAAGGGACATGGCAATAAAGATGACATGTTAAAAAGTTCACTGCCTATTAACAGAGGAAACAAATCCCAAATGGTAAACTGAGTTGCCCAAAGTCATTTAAACTGGATGTCCAAGCCTGGCTGTCACAGTCCCCTCCCTCACACTGGAAGAAAACAAAACACCAGGCTCTGGCTGTGCTATGGAGAAAGGTCCACTAAGGGGGACAGGCACTATAGAGGCAGTAGCCAAACTCTGGGTCCACCCTCTGCAGGGCTGGGGCTGGCACAGGAAGGCTGCAGTACAGGCCTCCCCACCTCCCCCAGCCACCAGACAGGGACTCCCACAGACGTAATGAGTTGAAACCTGTAGTGTACACACACTCTGTCTGCATAGGCTAGAAGCAGTCACCGGTGATGATGGATTTAAATAGCAGAACAGGGGCTTGAACTGCCCTGGCCCAAGAGAGACTGCAAAGCAGCTGTAGGCCATAGGTCTCAAAAGGGGCATGTCTGCTCCTCAGAGTCTGCTAGGCAGGGACAGTGTCTGGGCAGCAGCTGAGACCCAGGTGGGCCCAGATCAGGGCAATACCTCCACCAGCCCAGCTGAGCCCTGCTGCACAACCCAAGCAAGCACAGGCTTCCTGTGCCACGTGCTCCTCTGGCTACATATCCATGCTGCAGAAAGCTCCCCGGGAGACTCTCGGCTTGCGTCTGTTGAAGCTAATTATCAACCTGCTGAATAGCCATCTGGAGGGTGATGTCAAGTGTAATGGCACATTCACCAGGATTCTGGGTTCCTACTTCCCGCTTATTCTGAGCCAAAGTCTCTCTTGTCTACTTCTTATCTCCCAAGGCATTCAAAAACATGTTAGCTGCACATCCCAAACTTGAATTTGGGGGGCCCTGGAAATCATTACGTAATATAAACTGTATAGTCTCAGTCAGGAAATCATAAGCACTGCCAGTAAGAATGACTGCCACTCACGGAGAGCTTACCATGCGCCAGTGCTGTCTAAGGAGCTGGTACACGTCACCTCATTTAATTAGCACAAGACACCCCACACAGTTAGTTCACTTGTCCCATTTTACAGAGAGGAAACCAAAGGTTAGAGAAATCAAGGACATACAGGTTGAGGTGGTAATGCTAGACCTTCCTAACTCTAAAGGAAATATACTTCTACACTGTAATTCTAAACTGAGATGGCGAAAATCCCGATTTATCATGGCTGGAGTCTCCATTACATTAAAGTGGTTTACACTGAACTTTAATCCTTGCTTAAGAAAACAGCTAAACTCACTAATCTAGAACAGGCTGAGTCTAAAATGCCTTTCTTTTTAACTGCACAATGTACATACCTGTGTTTTAGCACACATTATAATGTCTTTTACATTTTACAGTGGTCTGTCTTGCAATTCTATATTCTCTGTGCCCAGCATATAACCCTCAAAAAAGTCTGCTTATATCTTACTTTACTTTAAATATTGACTCAGTCTTAATATATTCCTCACAGCTCTGGTAAATGGTCCATTTTCACATTTGCAATGTTTACATTATTCATTTTTAAAAGCGTTTCATTTCTGTGTACTTTCAAATATACTTATGGCTACATGTGAAAATTTAAATATATATTAGTAATACTACCTATCAAAGCTAATCTACCAGTATGCCATCTCTAAGTCAATAGGCTTCTCAAAGATATTTGAAAAATACTTGTCACCCATTCAGAATTACAACTCTCATCATCAAAATTTGCTAACACTTAAAATAATCTTACTTACAAGGCAAGTTTTTACAGGCTCAATATTTTTCTCTAAAAATATAATTATTTTTAAAAGATAAAATGCGCATATTCTTTAATTTTTACATCATTTAATTACGAATGCAAAATGTTGGCTTTCTGAAAGAAAATTTACATCAGAAAATTCCATACAGGTAAGGCAGAGAAAGTTCTTTACTACACAGCCAGCTCACTCTTCCCTTTCCATTTAAAGTCTGGAAGAGAAAGACATGGCTTCAAACTCTTCAAGCTTTCAAATAATTTAAATTTAATTTAGTCCAAAAAAATCCCCACAACTTCCTTCTACTTTAAGAAAAACTTATCCATTGAAAGCTCCAAAACTCCAGATGTATAAATAATATCCAGCAAGTCACTATTTTCTCTAAAGCTTAATAGGAAACCTTAAAGAATTGTCCCTCAAACCAGGTATATCCCAGAGTGATTGGCAAAAACGGATAGATAACTACAACATCTCCTTCCCCTTCTTTAGTAGGAATATTTCACTCAAATGGGAAAGACAAAGTTAGGAGAAAAGATCCTATACAGTGTAGTGTCCAGGTAACAATATCCCTTTAGTCCAAGTGACACACATGTCTCAAACCCCACAGCTCACCTCAGAAGACAGAGTGGGAGAACTTAAAACCTGGTTGGCTTTTAGTCTGTTCTCCACCAGCAGCCAGTGACTCTTAAAACCTGATCAGCTCACACCCCATCCTGTTCAACACTCTGCAATGGCCTATACCATTCAGAGTGAAAGCCAAAATCCTTAACAGAGGCTGCCTGGGTTCTATAGGCCCATGAACTAGCTGGCGGTTCTCCCACACTTTCCTCCTGTGCTGACTCCACTCCAGCTCACACCGGCCCTTGCACCCTTCAAACACATCAGGCACACCAGGGCTTTGATGTGTGAGCCACCCTCTGTCTAGAATGTTCTTCCCCAAATAACTGTTTGGCCTATCCCCTCAATCCCTCACCTCATTCAGGTATGAGCCCTCCCTATCTATTTCCGCCTTCTCTGCCTTACATTCCACTTTTCTACTTTCACCATCAAATGTATTTACCTTCCTTACTACCATCCCTTTAGATGTAAACTTCCTGACCTCAGGAGCTCGTTACCTCTCATTCACTGCATATCCCAGAGTCTAGAGCAGCATCTGACATACAGTTGGCACTCAATAAGTATCTGCTGAATGAAGGTCCTACTGTGAATGGTTCCACCATTCTCCACAGGCAAGCAAAACCTAATCAGTCCCTACCAACTACGGTTGCCATATAAACTACAACTATGGTGTGAGATATACTAAAAAATTAGCTGCAATTCAAACTTAATTGAGCATCAAAATGGTAAATCTGGCAACTATACTCCTAACTCGAGTGAGAAAAGGGTCAGATCCAGGCCATCCGGGTTACCTGGGGGAAGCAGAGGTCGGAGGACATAGTCAGGAGACCAAGTGAGAAGCCATTTCCTCTCCTCAGACCTTTTTCATTGAAGCCCAGTGGAGATCTGCCAGCTTTGGGCAGAAAGTCCGGCCAGTGCAGGCTGCGAAGGCCAGCAGACTGACATCTCATATCCAGCTCCTCTACTCTCAAAAAGGAATACCTTCTTTTCCTAAATCCCCATTTGGCTTGATATCAGAGAAGCTCAGATGCTCGAGTTCCCTCCCACCGTCCTCTGTGCTGTGGAAACCATACACACACAGCATAAACAAGCCTCTGACTCCTCTTCTCCCCTCACTCCCGTCAGGGGCCCAGAGCCTTGAACTCCCCTCACAGCCACTTCCGGGTCAGGAGACTGTGTGGCCGGTTTCTGAGCTCTACACAGGGCCGCAGACTTGCAGAGCAGGATGTTTCTCTCATTCTTGGTACATTACCAGCAGCCCACCTTATGCCACATATGAGAGAACACTGAATACATTTGAAAACAATTTAGTGCTTACAATAAAATTAAGTAAATTCTGAAATACCCATACTGTCTACTCTGAACAGATTTTTAGATATATGCTTCCCATGGCTATCCCAAAATTTCCTGATCCTACAAACATGGAAGATCCCTGATCTGTTCCCCAGACTAAATCTCAAAGGTCCAAAACATGTAAATTCCTGGCCCCCAAAGTCATCCGTGGGTCATGGAATCTGGGGAATTGAGGTTGGAGAGGACCACCTGGGATGGAGGTAAACATTGAGCCCAAAGTAAAAGCTCAGGTAGAAAGATCATACATTCTGGTTTGCCTGGGAGGGTCCCAGTTTATTTCTGTTTTCCTAGTGTTATTACCAGCTGCTGTTCCATTTTATTCTCCTAAGTGTCTTGTTTGGACACCAGCATATTGCCATCCCAGGCACAAGGTAAACTGGGAATGACCTCTGCACCCTGGAGCCCAAGATCTGTGGGACAGGAGGAAATGGCCATGCGGGAGCAGCTGTGATCAAGCCAGGCCAGCTTGCCCCAGAACTTAACTGGGAAAAGGGCATCCGTGGGCAGCAGCTTCCAATATGAAAACTGAGGAGGCCAGGCTGATCTCTCCAGATCCCTCCAGCTCTGAATTGGAAGAGAGCAGCTGGAAGAGGTGCTTGTCACAGAGCACATGCTGGCCCACACGTTCCCCACAGTTCCCAGGCACAGGCCAGCAGGAGCCCCAGCCCTGGCTCACACACAGCCTCACATTAGGGTGTCAAATGACTGAAAAGTCAGTCTTTGATCTGACACAGAGAGGGCAGGCCCTGGTTCTTCTGACAAGTCATGCCTACTGTCTCTGGGTTTTCTCCAGTCTTCTCAACCCTCAGGCTGGCCCCAGTAGAGCAAGCTGAAGCAGACTGTGAAGGGGGCTAGGCCCCCCAAGATCCCCTGTTCCCGACATGACTTTCAGGGACTCCGGGCAGCTTGTCACTTTCATCCAGTGCACACCGAGTGTGCACTTCTCAGTTGTAGGAGCTACAGTTAACAGGGTAGCTGATGCTTTACAACTATGACTACTGAAGGAAGCTCAGCAACACTCCCAGGGAGCCTGGAAGGAAGGAAATCACACTTCAGGTCCAGATCAGATTTGGCTTAAGGAAAAGGAAGGAGCCAAACTAAGGATCACGGTGTGACCCATTTTAACTCACCCTGGGGAGCCACAGAGCGGAACATACCAAGACATTCAGCACCCCATTAACCTACAAGAAAAGCATCCATGCTTCCAACAACACATGGCCAGGAGACAAACTTAAATATTTCAGCATACTAAGTATAGTAAAATGCAGGAATTCAGGCTCCCTGGCTCCAGCATTTGTAAGGTTTCATGTGGCATGCAAGATGTTTTCCAAAATGTTCATACAAGCGTGAGCTAGGGCTTGATATACTGGCTCTTAATGCTTCAGGAGGGTTCTCCCCTTAGCCCTCCGTTCTCTTTGCCTTTTCTCTGTCTCCTGGACAGTCTCATCTACTTCCAAGGTCTCACCTACAAACTCTGAGATGTTACCTTCCAAACTGTTCTCAACCAAGGATGTTCATACCCAAGTGTCTGCTGGTCCCCACCCCAAGGAGAGTCCCCAAACCCTGCAAACTCCATACAACTCAAACTCATGACTCCAGCCCTACCCCTTAAAACCTATCCCCCCCATGCTGTACACTGTCCTTGTCTCTATAATTGCACAGCTATCCACACGGATGAAACTATCTCTTCCCTTGCCATCAAACCTTACAGAGCCTTCTGATCTCTAATGTATCCAGTCTAAGTATCTAAAATACCTTTCCCACAACCTCTGACTTAGTTCAAGCCCTCCACCTCTCCTGCCAGGAGCACTGCAGTGATATCAGCCTCCTCGTGGGTCATCAGGCCTCCAGAATAATTCTTCTCAAACACCAGTTCTACGTCCCCAAAACAAGGGCTCCCACCCTACCCCCATGCCTCCCAGGAATGTGCTGCTTATATAGACAAGTTGATCCTTAGTGTTTAAATGCCATCATTACTACATAATCTGTCATCCTACCTTTCCAAGCAACTAAGCCACTCCACTCCATCCTTCACAGCACCCATTCTCCAGCTCTCCCAGACTTCTTACTGATCCCGAAACATACATGTGCTATAACACTTCTCTGCCTTCTACTCTCTTCCTCCTCCACTTTATGGAGCCCTGAGAGGTAGTTTAGCCTAGTGGTGAAGACTAAGAGTAAACTGCCTCAGCAGTCAAACAGACCTAGGGGTTTCTGTGTCCTGGCTCCACCACTCAGTACCACATGACTGTGGGTGCCAGTGTGTGGTCTAAGCATCTGAAAAGCAGCTCACCTGGTTTTCTTCAACAATGAAATGGGAAATTCCCTATACAGGCAGATCCTAGGGAACAAATATTGTGAGGCATGTTAGCAAATTAATGCATCTGAGCAGAGAAGTTCCCCCTAGTGACACATGACTTCTAGCTTCTAAAGGAGGAACCACTGGTCACCAGCTTGAGACACCTACAGTGCTGATGCAAAGCTTCTGCAGGAACTAATTCCCACAGCATGAGGACTTGGGCTCTGGCCTTCTCTGCTTCAGGGGTTCAAATATTCACGTCCCGAAAAACATGCTGCAAAGAGCAAAACCGTCTGCCTGGGACTGACTATGGGCGCTCCGTTTCCCCAGACGGTGCCTAGGAAAAATATAGAGCATCAGATCTAGAACTCCGGTCTTCGTGTCATCATTACTGTGATTTAAAAAGAAAACACACATCTGGCTTAGTGCCTCCTAGACGCAAAGACCCTGGCTTTATCACATTAATTTGTGAAAAACACCTGGTTTAGTGACATCTAGATCCCCAGGCCCAAGTTCAACCCCATTTTAAGGGCAACGAAACTCAGATTTCCTTCACAGTCTTAGGTGCCAGGCACTTGTACCACATAACTTCACTTACCTTCACATTAGTTCTCCTAAATCAGCACTCGGCTCCTAGCCCAGAACTGCCACAGAGCCCTCACCTTCTCTGTCACCTGGTGTCTGGCTTAACTGGTATGTCCACCTACTTTCTCAGTGTTCTCCTCTCATTCCACCTTTACCGCCACAAAAATGAAGGAAGACAGTTGTTATCACAACGCTAGCTAACATTTACTCACTACTTTCAAAGGGCCAGCAGGAATGCTAAGCATACACATAAAAAGATCAGCTTTATTGAGATGGAATTCATATACTGTACCATTCCCTCATTGAAAGTGTACAATTCAGTAATTTTAGTTTATTCCCAGAGTTGTATAAGCATCACCACAACCAATTTAGAACATATTAATCATCCCCAAACAAAACCAACCCCAGACCCATTATCAGTTACTCCTCGATTTCTCTCAAACTCGCCAGTTGTAGGTAACCACTAAACTACTTCCTGCCCTCACAGACTTGCCTATTTTGGCATTTCACATAAATAGAACTATATGATATGTAGTCTTATGACTATCTTCTTTCACTTGGCATAATGTTTTGAAGAGCTGTTTATGTTATAATATGGTATTAGTACTTCACTCCTTTTTAACGTCAGATGATATACTCTATTGTACGAATACACCAAATTTTATTTACGCAGTCATCAGCCTGTGGACATCTGGGGTACTTCTACTTTTTGGCTTTGAGTAATGCTGCCACAAATACTGGCGTACAAGTTTTTGTAGAGAACTTTGCTTTCATTTCTCTTAGTTGTATGCCTGTGAGTAGAACATCCGGGTCTCATGATAATTCTACGCTGACCCTTCTGAGCAACTGCTAGGCTGTTTCCCGGCGTGGTGGTGCCATTTCGTGTTCCCACTAGTGATGAACGAGGGCTCCCGTCTCTCCACATCCACGGCGATACCTACCACCGTCACTCTTTTTGACTATAGTCTTTAAACATACCCCGGCAGATACGAAGGAGCGGGTGTCTCGCTGGGGTTCTAGTTTGAACTTCCCTGATGCCTGACGGTGCCGAGCACCTTCGCATGTGCTTACACGGCCACTTGTGTGTCTGCTCTGGAAGAAAGTCTGCCCAGACCCTTTCCGACTTTTTGATTGGGCTATTTGTCTTTCTGTTAGGGTTCTAAGATCTCTTTATATATATTAGATATAAGTCCTTTGTCAAATTTAAGATTTGAAAACACTGTTCTCCTATCCTCTGGGTTGTCTTTTCATTTTCTTGATGGTATCCTTGAATCAAAAAGTTTGTAATTTTAATATAGGATCAATTTATCTATTTGTACTTTCATTACTTATGCTTTTGGTGCCGTATCTAAGCAGACTTTGCCCAACCCAAAGTTGGAAAGACACTCCTTTCTTCTAGAGTTTTATAGTTCCAGCTCTTACATTTAGGTCCACAACCCGTTTTTAGTTAATTCTGGTATAGGATGCAAGAAATGGGTTCAACTTCATTCTTTGCATGTGGATATTTAATAGTCCCAGCACCATGTGTTGAAAAGACAATGCCTCCCCCGCCCTTGAATTGCCTTGGCACATTTGCTGGAAATCAACTTATCAAATGAGAAAACGGAGATTCAGGAATATTAACCTGCCCATGGTTACACATCCAGCCCAGTGGCAGAGCCAGCATTGAAACCCAGGCAGCCCTCATTCCTGACCCTATGCCCTTAACAACCATGATGAACTCGCTACCAGAGGCTAACTGATAAACCCCCGAATAAATCTGCCACTAAACAGATCAGTGGCAGGTTAAACCCACACTAACCAGATTTTGTGACCTGGTCATAAAGGTCTGGTAACTTGCCCTAACTTAACATCCTTCTGAACTCCACAGTGATACTCAGGGCATTGTTCCATTTAAGTGAATCATTCAGGATCAACACTGTCATCTTAGAATGATCAGTGGTGGATAACCAGACGTTCAGACAGCTAAAACTAAACCCAGCCTGAAACAAATAATGTGCACACGTTTGGAGACATCTCAAATAAGCTTATCAAATCAGGGGTGGGAGGAAGGTATGTTCAGGTCACCACAATAACCAAACGAACTCAGCAATCCTTCACAGCCACTGAGCTCAGCAGTCCTTTGGGGAGGGGGGAAGGAGTATAAAAAAATTTTATTTTATATATTTTTTTGAGTTCTTTCTCTTTTTTTCTTAATTGTTTGCTCAATCCCTCCGCCACCCCCACCAGCAATCCTTCACAGCCACTGTATGTCCCCTTTGGGACAGAATCATTGTACTATGGACATAAAAGTACAAACTAAAATAAACTGGTTTGTTCACACCTTAGGCACATGGGCAGCACAGCTGTAACAGAAAAGTGGAAACATGGGAGTCAGTGCTGTTGGTTCTCCCCTAAGCTCTGCTTCACCAGGAAGCTCCTCAAAATAAAATGTCCTAATGGAAAACTTACTGAGCTCTGTGCCTCGGTTTCTTACCTATGAAATTATAATTATTGCCCTCTTTTCATGACTATGTTATAACAACGTGATAACAGTGATAAGACTATGAACAAGAACATCTTTTAGAGATAAAAGGCAGAATTGTTCTTACTAGCAATTTCCACTAATTCGAACTTTTTTTTTTGAGGGCCTACTGTATGCCAGGTACAGTGTCCAGAACCAGAGCCACAGACATGCCGAAGTCGCAGCACTGTCCTTGAAGGGGACTGAGACACACACACACACACACACTTAAAAGGAGACTGAAAAGTGCTTTGACAGATGCTGAATAACGTGCGGTGGAAACACACAACAGAGGGCAGCCAACTCTGCCTGTGGAGATAGGGGAAGGCTTCAGAGAGGAGGGGGCATTTTTTCCAGGGTCTTGAAGGAACAGTAGGTGTTTGTCAGGCAGAAAAAAGAATGAAGAGTAGCCAGACAGCAAAGAAGCCCATTTTCCTTTTCATTGTTTACTTAGAACCAAAACTCTCTTCTGCACCAGCCAGGCAGCAACATAGGGACACTGAGTCCCGACAACCTCAGCTTGTAGTTAGGTCACGACCCGGAGTCAAGCACTGGAGTCAAAATGACAAGGATTCACATCCTGGCCGCAGAAATTGCTAGTTGTGTGATCCTGGACAATGTACTTAACCTTTCTGGGCTCTGGTTTCCTCATCTGCGATATGGGAATAAGAGTAGCTATTTGTAAAATTTGGAATGAGGCTTAAATGACTTGACAGTAAGTATTTAGAACAGTAAGTACCTGGCACACTGTAAGCACTGGGTAAATATTTATTATTATTATTACTATTATTATCATTTTGAATCCCTGTCACAGAGCTGCCCTGGTCAGTCCAGGCCTTACAAAGATTTGGCCACCTCAAAAGGCCCTTATCCCAATACATGTCATCACCCCACCTGGCACTTCCTTCACCTAACAACTGTTCGTGGTTGTTGTCTCAGGACACATGGGAACTGAGAGAATGCTTCCTAATACATGTGGCTTACGATCCAAGTAACCCAAATAGCATCTTTCATAATCAGGATCGTATCGCCATCGCATTCTGTGTGTTGCTGTGAGACAGCAAACACAAAGGCACCTCCGAGAGCAGAGATTGCAGTAACAGTTGAATAAACATGCAATCCGATACCTCACATATGGTATGTCATCAGCCCCGATACCTTCTTCACAATCAAATATGTTTAAGGCTGTGGCTACTTTATAGGTAAAAATGTCTTTATCAGGACATTAACGTGCAGCAAACCTCTCTCAATAAAAGCAGTAATAAACAACAATCTCTTCTAAGCTGTCACGGAAGCTACTGTGTTTGTAACAGAACCATTCATCTAAGAGACAGTTGCCAAAGCCTGTCTCAACACAATAGCAAGGAGTCACAGAGCACAGAGGCAGACCCAGTGAAGAGGGCAGGCACACAGTGAGTAATTGGGACCTTTGTAAATGGATGGAAAAGAAAAAAAAAAAAAAAAAAACTCAGCTTATTAACATATGTTAACTATTACCCCGGATGCTGCAAAGCTTTGGGGTGATCAATTACATTTCCCCCAGAGCATTCTCTTTTAAGGTAGCCTAAAAGTTCCCCTGACCTTTACAAAAGGAATAATGTCTATGGAAATTTCCAGCTAATGACCAATTTAACTGGCTGTGAAGAAAAGCTGTAATTCTATTTTAAAAAATTCTTAATAAACTGAATGTCCTAGGCAGCAGGTTTCATTGTCACACCTTTCAGAATGTGTTCTAAAGGGCTAAGACGAAGGGAATATGTGGATACAGAAAGAGGCTTTAAAGAAATAATATCCATATTGGCTTTGAAGCATTAATTTGATATGAAGTATTTGAAAGGAGAGAAGGTGGGCAGACCAAATAATCTACAGTGTATGCATAGCTGGTAAATATCAAGCAAAGGAAACATACCCATGATTAAACAAATGATTATAATCAAATAAGAATCTGTAGCACACCATAATATCTCCGAGTATTTTCATACACTGAAAGCCACCTCCCTCTGCCCAAAGCCAGTGCTGGGAATCTTGCTTGCCAGAAATCTGTTACAGAGAGTAACATGGACCAAAAAAACCCTACCAACATTTTTAGAAGAGAAGCCCCCAGCCCTCCAGAGGTAAAGCATGTCAGCTCTCAACTACAAGTTCCACGATCACTACTGGCCCGGTGGAGATGCGGCACACTCTTTTCTGTTCACTCTGGCGCGGCACTTTGCCGTGGGCATGTGGACACTGAAAGAACAGATCTGAATGCTTTCCTCTCACCCTCCCATCCCTGTTTTACCAGAATACATGAATGTCAGAATAATGCCACTGTTAGTCCGGACAGCTGAGGGACAGATCCAACTGACCAGGGCACCTGTTGAAGTCCCCGACCAATGCCCTAAAACCTGTAATAAGAACACCCTGTCCTGCTTCCCAGCCCCAGCACCATCACTCTCGGACCATCTGTCCCTCAAGATCGCTGCCCCGGGGACCCATACATGAAAGGGAGAGCTCGCCGGCATGGCCTCCTCTCCCAATACCACCCTCCTGGCCACTGCGACCCTGCAGCAGCTCCCCCTCCCCCACGAGCCTCGGGTGAACACACCAAAGTGAATCAGGGCAGTGTGGTTTCCTTCTAATTCTCAGTGTTTTCCACATTTTTCTTTAATGAGTACTCCTTACTCAGAATCAGAGGGGAAAAAAATAAACAATATATTTATTTTCCCCTCCAATTCCAAAAGTAACATATGTTCACTATAAAAACCTCTATTAATAAAGAAACATATAATAGAAAAGGACGAATAGAAATAGAACAAGTTGCCTATAATGCCTGCAGCAACCCCTATTGCTATGTTGTAAATTCCTTCAGATTTTTTTTGATCCTAACTACAGAATAAATCTATAGATTTAAATTTACCAAGTTGAAGGTTCTCTAAGATATCACCTTTATTACAGAGGTCAACAGAACACTATCATAATAATAATAATTATTAAAATGATCACTTTAAGCACTTACTGTCAATGCAATGGGACACAAATAAATACCAATGATAAGGGATTAGAGACACGCTTTCAAGTGACATGCCAGGCCTCAGAGACAGGGGAGCGAGGAACCAAAGCTCTAGCAGTGGAAGTCAGTGGGGGAAGAACAGAGTCGGTTTGGGAATCCGGCGCTGTGCTGCTATGAACAAGAAAGTCTGCCCACTGCCTCCTCCCCTTGGATGTCTGGGAGAGCCAACTCTGCCAGGCAACAGGTCCCCTCCATCATCATCTGTGACTCTGATCCAGGCAAGCTCGTCCTGGATCTCTGCTCTCCAACCCCTTCTTTGGCAGAAACCCTCAAAGGCTGGGGGTGGGTGGAGCTCAATTCAATCCCTGCCTTAACCAAATACTCTTTACCAAGGCCAAGGAAGCTTAACCCTGCGTGATGGCTCCCAAAGGGTCTCTGCTACCTTCCCAACAGGCTGCCCTGAAAAGGCTTAACTGCACAAGAGCATTCTTTTCAGAATTCAGTTCAAAGCACTTTCTCATACATAATTCTATTTTCTCTCAACATTGCTGAGGGTAGGGAAACACACGTTGAATTCCTCACTCCATTCCACAGATGACAGTGACAATGCACAAAGAGCTTACGTGGCTGCCCAAAGGTACTCACTCCGCAAATAGGAATAGTAGGTTGGGACCAGCCAGAGAATTTGGGAGAAGGGAGGTATGGAATGTTGGGATTTTCTTGTAACCCAGTGTTCCTTCTGTCCCACCAATCTGCCACCTGCTTTTCACAAGGTCCGTATCACTCACTCATACCAAGCTCTTTCCATTCACATCCATGGGGCCACATCCTCCACAAAGAAATTTCCCCAACACCTGTTGACTTTGGTACATGTATTTACAAATACACACTTCACTACTGTGAACTTCAACACCAGTGATTCATCAATCCAATGCTGACGAGCCTCACAGTGCTTTCTGCCTGGCCTCCAGTGGCCAATGCCCACATTCGTATCAGTCGTCCGCATTTGTGGCCACACCTCGAAACTCATCACCTGAAACCTCTCCACCTCTCACCTCAGCTGCTGCCTCTCCCATGCCTGACCACAACCTCCTATCCTGCTACAGTTTCTAGTATAGCAGAGCCCCTGAGCTCCCCATGTCACGACTCATGAGCCCCTCCAGCTCCACCTTGTCCTTTTCCGCACCTACACTGGTGCAACGACACACTCATGCGCACTCTAGTGGACCCCAAGCCTTGACAATTGTCAAATTATGAATAAACCCCAATCATGCCGATGGACTCCCCCCAGAGTAACACTCTCCACCTTATATAAAAGCTCATCCCAAATGGACTATATACTCAAATGTTAAAAAAAAAACCCAAAAAACTATAAACCTTTTAAGAACAAAACACAAGAGAAAACCTTCAGAATCTAGGACGAGGCAATGAATTCTTAAACTTGACACCAAAAGTTACAATCCACAAAAGGGAAAATTCATAAATTGGATTTCACCAAGATTAAAACTTTTATTCTACAGGAGCCCACATGAAGATGAAAAGATAAGTGAGAGACAAGGGAAAAATATCTGCAAACTACATATGTGAGAAAGGACTTGTATCTAGAATAAAGAACTCCCAAAGCTCAACAGGAAAAGTATAAATAATCCAATTAGAAAATGAGACAAAAGACACAGGTATTTCACTGAAGGGAATATACAGATGGCAAATAAGCACATGAAAAGATGTTCAACATCATTAGTTATTAGGAAAATGCAAATGAAAACCACAAGAGATGCCACCACACACCTATCATAATGGCTAAAATAGCTGAGATAAGCAACAGTGACACTACTAAATGCTGGTGAGGGTGCAGAGAGTCTAGACTGCAGGTGAGAATATAAAATGGTCCAGCTGCTCTGGAAACCAGTTGAGCATTTAATGAAAAACTAAAGACAGAACTATGATATGACCCAGTAGTTACACTCCTGGACATTTATCCCACAGAAATGAAAACTTATGTTAACAAAAAACCTGTAAATAAATGGCCATAGAAGTTTTATTTTTAATCACCAAATGTAGAATCAGCTCAGATAACCCTTGAACAGGTGAATAGTTAAAACATGCTGCAGCCCTGGCTGGTGTGGCTCAGTGGATTGAGTGCGGGCCTGCAAACCAAATGGTTGCTGGTTCGATTCCCAGTCAGGGCATGTGCCTGGGTTGTGGGGCCAGGTCCCCAGGTGGGGAGGGAGCCAGAGGCAACCATGGATCTCTCATACATTGAGGTCTTTCTCCCCTCTCCTTCTCCCTCCATTCCCCTCTCTCTCTCTAAAAAAAAGGTAAATACAGAAAATCTTTAAAAAAAAAAAAAAAACATGCTTCAGTACATATATACCAGGGACTACCACCCAACAATGAAAAGGAACAAACTATTGATGCACAGCAACACGGATACATCTCCAGGGCATTATGCTACATGGAAAGGAAAAAGGCCCATCCCAAGAGGTTACATACTGTATAATGCTATAATACAACATGCTTGAAATGACATTTTAGAAATAGAGGGTCAATTAATGGTGGCCAGGAGTTAGGGCCAAGGTGGGTTGTGGGTGGGAGAGAACAGGACAGAGTTCAGTATGGTTATGAAAAGATAACGCCAGGGATCCTTGAGATATTGGAACTGTTCTATGTCTTCACTGTGATGGTGGACACCTGAACCTACACAGGGGACACCATTGTATAGAACTTAAAACAGACATACACACACACACACACACAAGTACAGGCAGAACTGGGGAGATGTAAGATCAGTGCCCTGCTCGGCAATTGTTTTAGTCTCCCCTCCCACCCACATCCCACTCCCCCACAATACTAAGCGTACTCTACGTTCCAAAAGCCCATCATTAGGCCCTCCCTGGACCTTCCGCCCATCTGATTATGCATCAGAGTGAAAAGAGCCTCAGTCCCTTTGAAGTCTCTCCTGGGTTTTCTTCCATCAAATATATCCTCAATTTATAAATTTTTCTTCTCTACAAACCAAATGACCAAGTCTCTCCCCTGTTCTAACATAAGTCTTCCTTTAACTTCAAGATACCATCTCATGGCTCCTTCCCTGCATGGCCAAATCTCTCCACAGACAGGGCCACAATAATGTTCCCTCTCGGTACAGAGGGGGCATACACTGAGTGATACAGTTCACCTCCTTCACTCAAACCCTGTAAAGACTGTTTCAAATGCTGGTCTCATTCTCTCCTCATCTGTTTCTTTTACCAATCTAAAAACGTGGTCCTGTCCTCTTGGACTCAGGCTGTGGCCTTGCCCAATGGCTCTCACACTGGGCTGATCACCCAAATACCCACGGAGCTTTCAGAAATACAAGTTCCCAGACCACACACACTCCCAGAGGTTCTGATTCCACTGGCTTGTGTCCATTTTGTTTTGTCTTCTTTAAGCTTCTCAAAAGCTTCTGCTGATGATGGAGCCACTGATGCCATGCTCCTTCTTCTTAACAAGGCAATCTCTTTCCTTTCCCCAGTACTACCAACATGCCATTGAAAATCTATGCCAGTTTTATCACAAGACATTGTGAGTCTGTACTTTGCAGGCCATTGTCACCCACTCTCACAGCTTCAGGGACCACTCCTCTGAAGGTGAGCCCCAAACTACCCCTGCAACTTCAACGGTAACCTTCTTCTGGACAGCAACCCAGTACCTCAAGCGCATGGCAAAACTCAACTCCGCATTCCTTTCCCCTCTACAAACCTGCTTCTCCTGTCTCCACTCCCGATTTCATTTGATAGTCCCACCATCCTCTCTACCACCCAGAAGCAGAACCCTGAAATCATCGCCAACTCCTCCTTCTCTTTCACAAATTGTCTTTAGTCAGCCAGTCCAGTCGGTTGCACCTCTGAAACCTCCCCACCAACACTGCCAGCACCTTGGTTTAGGTCTCATCCTTTCCCAATGGACTATTGCAACAGCCCTCCGACTTGTCTTCACGCCTTCAGAGCTGGCTCTGTCAAACGCTGAGTCACCGCTGTCTCCTAAAACAGAATGGAACGGCTTCCTTTGTCCTCAGAATGAGCACCAGACACCTGGGGAGGCACTCAAGGCCCTCCAGGATGCAGTAGCAGCCCACATTTCCAGGTGTGTCTACCCTCCAGGAAACACCCTCTTTTCTGAGAGCACCAGAGCTGTGCCCTTTTGAACTCTGTGCATTTATCACACTGTTCCCTTAGGCTCGAGTGCCCTTCCCTTCTCTCTCTACCCACAGTAGCGAGTCTGAATCTGGGCTCCAGAAATCACCTAAAGTCTTATGCAACAATCCTGTAACTACACACAAACATGCATTGTTCTGCAGCAAAGATCCACAGCTTTCCATACATTTTCAAATAGGTCTATATCCAAAGTAGGTTTAAAAAAGAAAAGACAAAAAATAAAAACAAAAAACTTAGTGGCCTTTTCCTGGTAACTCAAAGTTAGCTCAGATAAGTCTGTCTGTTGGACTCTCTTCCACTCTCTTGCATTCTTAAATACAGTCGTGTGCATCACCTGGTCACAAACAATCTCATTCGTGTGGCCCCACCACTAAGCTGTGTCTATCTCTGGCACAGAATGCACTGTATTTCCTTAAATGTCAGTGTTGCGCTTAGTGTATTGACTGGCTTGGTTTCAAATGTCAGCTCCACCACTTATTTACAGTGTAACCTTGAGCAAGTAACTTGACCTTGAAGGGCCTCAACTTCCTCAGCTGTAAAATGGGGATAATCACAGTACCTATACCATTGGGTTGTTATGAGAAATAAACAGATAATACATTCTAAAGCAAAGAGAAAATGACTAGCATATATAACTGGTCAAACAGGTCAGTTATTTTCATTATTTTTTATCTGTTATCCCCACGTCAAAGTACAATGCAGGCCCTCAATGAATAATTGATGAATTTATGTCTTTTTCAATCCCAGGGCTCATCCACTGCCACAGGAAAACTGCTGGAAAGCATAACTGGGTAATAATTTAACATCCTTTCCTCTCTCTCCATATGACCAGTTCTTGAGCCATCCTAATTAGCTTTTTATTTTTCTTGACCTGGATTGCACAAGGACTCACACCTCGTGTTTAAATCTCTGCATGGCCCCCACACGTTCAACTTCCCGATCAAAATGCTGATGACGCCGGCTCTGCTACTCTCACAGGAACAAAACTATTTCTAAATCCCTCATTACTCATCTGTGCTCAGGATTCCACAGTTAACCCTTATTCTACTACTGTGCCAATTTGAGCAAAAAGCTCCCCTACCTCTTGACCTAACATTTTCAAACACACAGCAAAAAGCAGGCTTTCTTGTTTCGCATCTGGAAAGACCATTAAATATGCTAACATCTTTCTCTTTTTCTTTCTCTGTCTTCCTTCCCTCCCAGCCAGTTCCTCCAACAGTAGAGGCCCTGGGGCCTAGAGGCTTAATTGCCTTCTTTTGTTTTAACCAACAATTCATGCATTCATATATTTGAGAAACATTACTGACACTTCCTAAGTCCCAAGAGACAGCAGGATGGGGTCCCTGTCACATGGAGCTTCCGGCCTGTTCTGGGGGGGTCTTTGTCCTTTCTACTTCTGGCCAATTCACTTGAAATCCTGCCCTGAAACACAGGTCAGAATAAGAGGAAATCAATGCCGCCACATGACGTTCAGGTAGAGAGATGGAAAGAACACTTCAGCGCGGGCCCCAAGGGGTGCTTTCCCTCAGACTGTATGAATAGTCATGTCCACTCAGGCCTCCACAGACACAGACCACCTTCCTGGTCCTCAGAGATATGTTGTGCAAGCCCACTGTCTTCCAAACGGACACTCCTGCATTTCCTTGACCAGTTCTCCAGATCAGATTTCAGTCTCTGCCCACACTCATTAGTGCACACTCAATCTGCTTGTAGGCACTCATTCTGCTGTTCCCGTGTCTGTTCTGCTACCACTTCACTAAAACGGCCCCCTTCCCTCTTCTGTCTTGTGTTTGAATGAGATAAGCAAAGGGGCAACCCCAAGTCCCGTGCTCCCCTGACTGGCAGGTCTCAGGGCAACAATCGGGGAAGGCGGGCCCAGAGGTGCCTTCCTCCTCACCTTCTCTAGACCTCAGAACTCAGCTCCCTAGGGCTAACCAGTAGGCCTGGTGTCCCAGCAAGAAAGAGGTCATCCCTGGACCTGTGCTAAGCAAGGACCTGAAGACATCTGCTCAGAAAAAGGAGGAAGTCATTGTCCAGCCGTTGTTCTGCCCAGGCTGCCTATAGGATCCTAGGGCACCAGAATCTTTCAGACATCTTTCTGGCCACCATCAAGGCCAGCCTTGTGATCAAGGATCCTCCCGCTGTGTTATTTGAGAAGCTTTCTTCCTGCCAGCAACTGGGCCAGGTGCCCTGGACATCTGTGGCCAAGAACAGGCTGCAAAAGGCTAAGTAGAAGGTGACCATCTTCAAAGGGCCCTCAGACTTCCCAGAAAGCGCTGGCACACAGCCTTGACCTCAGGTCAGTGTTTCCTGCAAATGAACTTGTGATGGCTCCATGAGGGCAGGGGCCATGTCTGTCTAAGGGTTGTATCCTTGACAACCCTCAGCACAGGGCTGACATACAGGCGACGCTCAATACTTACTTGCTGAATTAACATATAATGACCGCCACCAAGGAAGGAATGAAAACCCAGTGGGAAGAGCCCAGGTTTTGGAGTCGGACAGACCTGGATTTGCAACTTTCTAGCTCTGCCATTTATATTGGTCATGTGCAAGCCATTTTACCCCTCTTAGCCTCAGCTTCCTCACCTACAAGGTGGAATTCCTAACATCCACCTCAAAACTGTGCTGGGAGCATTAGATGGAAATTATATGTAATCCAGCACATGGCAGAGAACACTTATTTTTAGTTCATAAACACCTTCAGAGCTTTCAGTGTACACCAGACATTGTTCAAACATGGTAGGGGAGATCCTAGATCACAATTAGTTGTAATTCTTATAATAATCCACTGAAACAGGATCTATTTAAATCCCTATTGCAATTGAGAAAATGGAGGCACACAAAAGCAAAGCAGCTTGCCCGAAGTCTGATATCAACAAACGGCTGGGCTAGGATTCATATCAATGTCAAAGTCCAAGACTTGAAGTGCTACGCTTTTCTGTCTGTAAAGGAAGCAATCACTGAATATGAGCCCCTGTCCCTACCCTGCTTTGATTATGGGAGACCTGTGACTAACAGAGCCACACTAGGGTTTTCAGTTGCCACAGACACACATCCAGGGATTCTCATGGTTCGTTGTTTTGTTCTGTCTTGCTTTAAACTAAGGTCTGCTCCTGTGAAATGCAATTCCTGACAATTGCTGACCAAGAACTTCTCTCCCATCTTGTGCTCCTGCTATCTCCTCTACAACTTTCTACCAGAAAGACACACAGCTGTGTAAAATAGGAAAAGGAAATAACAGATCAACACCAAAAGAATAAACAATCCAATTTAAAAATGGGCAAAGGACCTGCATACATAATTCTCCAAAGAGGACATACAGATAGCCAAGAGACATATGAAAAGATGCTCAACATCACTAATCATCCGAGAAATGCAAGTTAAAACACAATGAGATATCACCTCACACCTGTCAGAATGGCTACAATCAATAAATCAACAAACAACAAATGCTGGCCAGGTTGCGGAGAAAAGGGGACCCTAGTCCCAGTGCACTGCTGGTGGGAATGCAGACTGGTGCAGCCACTGTGGAGAGCAGTGGGATTATACCTCAAAAAATTAAAAATGGAACTGCCTTATAACTCAGCAATTCCACTTCTGGTAATATATCTGAAGAAACTCAAAACACTAATTTGAAAGAATAAAAATTCCCCTGTGTTCACTGCAGCGTTATTTATAATAGTCAAGATTTGGAGGCAGCCCAAGGGCCCATCAGTACATGAGTGGACAAAAAAGCTGCGGTATGTTTACACAGTGGAATACTACTCAGCCATAAAAAAGAATAAAACCTTACCTTTTGTGACAGCATGAATGGACCTAGAGAATATTACACTCAGTGAAATAAGCCAGTCAGAGAAAGACAAATACCATATGATTTCACTTACATATGGAATCTAATGAAAAAAAATAAATAAATAAAATAGAAACACAGAAAAACAGACTCATAGATACAGAAAACAGACTGGCAATTTTTAGAGGGGAGAGGAGCAGGGGGGCTGGGTTAAAAAAGTGAAAGGATTATGGGGAAAAAACCACCTCACAGATATGGACAACAGTATGGAGATTACCAGAGGGAAAGGGGAGTAGGAGGAGGTAAGAGAGGGTAAAGGGGGAATAAATGGTAACAGAAGGAGACTTGACTTTGGGCGGTGAGTACACAATACAATAAATATTCAGCTGATATATTATAGAGTTATATAATTGAAACCTATATAATTTTATTAACCAGTGTCACCCCAATAAATTCAGTAATTTTTTTTAAAAAAAAGAAAGAAAAGGAAAGAAAAACACAGCAAAAGAGAATGAGTATGCAAGCTCTCAGGAACAGAATTAAAGAGGTCTCATCCTCCTTCTAATTGCCCCTAAGAACAACTGTCTACACATATGGTGCCCAAGACAGAAGTAATCCGTCCACATGGAGACCAACCATAAAAGTCTCAGCTTCCCTACAGAACCAGGGATGCAAGCCGTCTCTTCTGATGGCCCAAACCTCATCATAAAGAGAGCTTTCTCTTCTTCCCCAATATAAGATTGCATTTGCCCTACTGCCAACCACAGAGGAAATTTCATTACCAAAATAAATCAGTGCTGCACTTGACCTTGCTTCTCCCATAGCTCAGGATTAGTGACATCACAATGCGCTCTACAAATGCTCAGAAATATCAAAATAAGCCCCTCAAGTCAAAAACACTTGGTATTTCACTAAAAGCCATTAAATTATTTTGATTTTACTCCATGGAATCCAAAATGCTTTCAATGTTTTCATTTTCAAAATGCTTGAGAGAGAAAGTATGCACTCTGGACCTTAAGAAACCTCGACTCCTGGTCTGGTTTGTGTCCTGATTCACTTATGGTAAGATGGGGAACAGGCCGCAAGCCAAGGAACAGTAGCTCTGGCCCACACTGCTCACATGACTCCATCCCTGAGTGGCTGGGGCCTCATTGTGGAGGCTCCCAACTCAACCTTTTCTCATCCTCAAAGTCACAAGCAGGTCACAGGCAGCTCCAGGGCACCTGAGGCAGTTCTTCTTAAGGGGTCCAGTCTCCATGGCCCAGCTAACTACTGTATTTCCTTCCAAAGTAGTAGTACAAGCAAAGTTCCTCTGTGTGGAAAGTTCAGGGGGCTATTTTCTCTCCACGGCAGCTGTCTGGAGTCAGGTGGCTTTAGGGCCACTGCAGCAAATGCATCTCCTGCACCCCCACATCAGGACGCACAACCCTGCAGCTGTAATTCCTAATGCCGCTTGCTCAAAAACATGGCCCCATTTTTAACGAACTATAGAATTGACCCCTGAAAGTATAGTCTTAGATGGCCCCATTTTTAAATCAGGTTGGTCACCGACACAGCCAGTAAACGTCAGGCCGATTTAAGGGAAAAAAGGAACTATCCATCAAGAGCACGTACTCCAAGCAGCTCTCGGAATCTGCCGACCGTGGATATTAAGGACATGCTCCGACGACTAGTACCATGTTTGTCAATGAACTGATCATTCATACTGAGGTGCGTGCCACAAAATCACATCTCATAAAATGGGAAAGTCCCAAGGACCCATGGACATCATCTACTTCACCCTCTTTTTTTTTTTTCCACAGGGGTAAAAACAGACACAGACCAAAGGTAGGATTGTTTAATTTCACTGCTGGTGGATGACTCAAATCCAAACCTTCTCCCAGTTCTGTTTCTTAGCCAGCTGCCTCTGACATCCAATTACCAACAAGAGCTCTTACAGAGTTATTTTCACAAACAAAAAATTATATTTATGATGCAAGTTATCAGCAAACTGGTTATATCTACCACAGCTGCTACCTAAAAAGTACACTCAACAGAGAAAAGAAAACTGAAGTTGAAAAGATTAACTTTTGCTTTGAATTATGTTCTTAGCCCTGCAACCTAAAGGACAGTGCCTTTCCCAGGATGCCCTGTGAGAAATGAAGGGACATAGCTGCTCTCCACCAGGGTTTCCAATACTAGCCCAGTATTTTTGGTTACAACAATTTCTGGGCAAACAAATGGGAGCTGTACAAGGTAAAGTGGCCTGAAGGCACCCTCATTACTGGTAACAAAATCAGTTCCAAAGAAGGCTTGAAGATTAAAGTGCTTTTCTCTGCCTTTAAAATGGGGATGTTACATTTTTAGGCATGAAGACAAGAACCTGAAAGCAAATACAGGCTGAGGACGAGTAGTCCAGGAAAGATACAAACACAGAAAATTAAAGGCCTGAAACTTTCTACCCACAGCAGCTGAGACGTCTCACCCTGACCATTTCAGCAGACCCAGAGAAACTTCTCCGGCTACAGTGGATCACATGAGAGCATAAAAGAAATGCTGAAGGTTTGGGTTCTGTCTCTCCCCCATGTGTGTGACACAGACAGGCTTAGAGACTCCAGTGCTGCAGAAAGCGAAATTTTCCTTGTTTCCATTACATCATCCAAGTTGGAGAGGGGGAGGGTGGGGTGGGGGCACAGCTGGTGGCAGCTGCACCACCATCTGCTTTCTCCTTAGTAGTGTGTGCTAGTTTGAGCTCCAGCCTCCTACGGCTCCTGACAGAGGAGACACAGTATTAAAGGTACAACACCCTATTATCAACAAGCTTTCAAATTAGTTAGAAATAAATCACACTTGTGATAAGTTAACAACCTCAGGTAGGTTGCTAAGCCGGTTCTCTTTGAGTTTAGGTTATTTGTTTGCATCTCTTTACACTCAGCTACTGTGCACACTCTGTCAACTAACTCAACGTACCTATTAGACAAGCAGAATGTACAAGCAACCACCTGCCATCTGCTTCCCAACAGGTAAGCAGCCAAAGAGTACAGGTCTGCAGTGAGAAGCCTTAGTGGAAGAAATGGAAAATGCCCAAACCTAGCACAAACTCCAGACTTCAGCATCCCAAGCCATCTGGTCAACCAGTCTTGCCCTCTTGGACACTCATGGAGTTTCCCTCAGAATGCACTGCCTGGCCCCCATCTAGAAGGGCAGAAGGGTGAGAAAAGCCTGGGAGGAGGAGTTAATGCCTTGACTTCCATTCAACAGCAAATTGCCAACAAAGCAGCAAACTGGTGGTTTAAAGGTCTGATTAAGCCATATGCGTGTTCTATCTACCCTATACAGGGTTATACTAAAAAGAGGGAAAAGTGCTGACTTTTAAAAATGAGATTGCCTATGCAAACATCTAGATTGCTAGCTCTTCCTGAAAAAAAAAAAAAAAAAAAAAAAAATTAAGAGATTTGGCAGCACCAGACCCCCATTTCAGTTATCTGGAGCTAAGGAGCCATGCTTCCTTTCGATTGGGCGTGCACTCTGAAGAGCCAGTCCCCACACTGATATTTGCAAATGCCACTGCAACTGTCTATGTTTCCACCTGGACCTTGAGAGCTTTTGACATAACGCCACTGAGCTTGGAGAAGAAGAAGAAACCCTCAGGGAACAAGATTTCCCACTGATCCTTATTGATTCTCCTCTTTAGTTGAGACTTAGTCCCTTGTATGGCCAACTAAAATTCTACAAAGATCATTCAACACAATACAATGAACAGATCTAAGTAGAAGGCTAGCTACAATGATCCTTTACTACAAAAGCAGGTTGCAGTGTTTCAAAGGAGCATTCCAGACCACTTACCATACATCTTGCCTTCGTCTGATAAGATGATTTTCCTCCTTCCACATGGGGGATAGATAGCCAAGGCTTCCTGAAAGCTCTGCTCAATGTCAGGACTCCAGACCCCTTCAGCATCGTTGTCAATTGGCTTATCTGCAGAGTCACTCATCCTTTCCATGTTTTCGGCAGGGCTCTCGCTGCCGCTCCAGCTGCTGGGCTCAATTTTGGCGGTTGGATTTTCCAAGCCGAGGCCTGGAGCCTTTTCAAGAAAATAAACCTAAGAGCAAAATCAAAAGACGGTGTGAGAAGGACAAGGTAACCACCAACATACTGCTCTTGGTAGTTTCACTGCTCATTCTTCAGTTGGTGGCTTTGCTTAGAGAAGAACTTCTTGCAGAGAATATGGAATTTTGAGATCCAAGTGGCTTTTTTTCTTTATATATTCATGTTAGGCACTCAATACAGAAATGTACTGGCAGACAGAAGCTGTACAATCTTCGCAGATGAGAGGAAGTTTTCATCCAAGAACAGTACTCAGTCCGAGTTACAAGTTCACAGCGAACCAGGCAAAATCATTTACTAAATGCCTACTATCTACCAGGAGTACTTAGCTCAATGATAATCACATCTCCACAGAAAAACAATTTCATTAAAAAAAAAAAAAAGTCTGCCGTTACTGTGGCAATTGACACCATAACTCTGAAAGTTAAACCATCCTAATATTCGTCACTGAGATCACCAAGGTGCAAGATGGCGGCAGGATGAAAGGAGGAAGATTATTTTGTTATCACAAATAGTCACTGTGCTGAGACAGCAGTGACAGCTGACCTGGACCTGCTAGCCCATAGCATTTCTCTGTGGGGCTTTGATCCTGCAGAGTAAGGTCACTTGGCCACTCTCGGCTTCTACATGGTAACCTTGAAGCAGGGACCAAGTTATCCACTTTCCTGCCTTCTCTGCAACAGCTACAAGTGGCCAGCAGTCTTACAGAAAGAAATGTTTTACACTTACACGGGCACTTCATCTGGTAGCCTACCTGGAATTCCTGATCACAAGAAAACCGTAGGGGAGACTTTCATTTATTTCTCTGTAGCAATGAAGATTACGGAACGCAAAGAAATCTCTCTCAAAGATTTATTCTCCTTAAATTATGCATGAAACCTATGGTCTTAAAAGGCTAAGCCTTCCAAACAAATGTCAAACTGGCACAAACACCAATGTGAAAATGATCTAATCCAGTACCCCCTGCTGTCCACACACTAACATATCAATATTCCTTTGTTGAAAAGGCATCAGATCATTAATTCAAAGGCTTCACTGAAAAGGAGGGAATTGCTCCTGGGGACTAATCGAAGAAGGTAGGCACAGGGCCTTAGTGGAGAGAGCTTAGTGGGACCACCATTCCCCCTGCCTTCTGCCCCATCAAGTCCATGCAGCATTACAGCAGAAGCAGCCAGGAGGGGAGCAGGTGCTGACGGCCCCACCAGGCACCAGGGCCTGCTCAGTGCTCCAGGGCAGTCACCTGAGAGCAGGCAGCCTGTCTTCTTTCCTTCTCCCTCCTAACTGTATCCCTTTCCCCTACCCTCCCCCCCACTGGTATATACCAACAGATCCCAGGTGCAAAAACTCTGAGGCACACGAACATTACACAATTAATGGTGTAACTAGTGGGTGATTTTGGCTTTGTACCCTGACAGCTTTCTGGATTTGGCAGCACCTGGATAAAAGAAACCCCCAGGTTGTCTGCCTTTAAATGCTGCCACGGATCCATCATTCAAAGCACTTGTCAGAAAAATATTTACTACTTCTTACCAACACATGTACATTGACACAGGACTTTAAAAACTGCCAAATGTTGAGGTATAAATTATGCCACAAGAAAGGGTTTTGTGACTGACCCCCAGATGAACTCTTCAATGCCTGCAGTATGGGCCTTTTGAATTCTCAAATTATTACATTTTTTGTTGGAATCTAAGAGTCTTATAAAACTCAAGCTGAGCTGCAAGCTCCCCTAGAGTCTGTTCTAGCTCCAAAGCAGTTTATTGGAGAAATTATGAGACTACAAGTGAAGTCTCTGAGCAGTGTTAGTCCACTATCTTTCTCCTTCGCCACTTCACCCCCCAAACAAAACAAACAAAAACAAAACAACAGACACAAAACACAGGCCAGTCCTTGAGCTCTGGGCAGCTCAGAGCAGTGCAAATTCACTCCAGGCAGCCACACTTTAAGGTAAACAGTGGGATGTGCCTAGCATTCAGCCACTATGGTAGAGGGAGGGAATCCAGGACGCTGAGGGCAGGTAAAGGGACCAGGGGAAACTCACTTGCATAATAAGAACATTACCATGTAACTCAGAGCCTCAGAGTCTTCAGACCAAATCATACCAACACCCCCCTAATCCAATGTTTGAAGTCCCTTCTAACACTTCTCGACTGGCCACACATTCTACACTAGAACAACATCGCCAGTGACAAGGAACCCACTACCTCCCCCAAATCACCTTCTTTGCACCGACATGTTGAAATTTGTCCATCTATTCAGCTAAAACCCACGTCCAGGTTAACTTCTACACTAACCCATCCCCTGCAGAAGCAAATCTCCTACCAAAACACCCGTCTCTGTAAGACAGGAGCAGCCCCTGGGTTCCTGATTGTGTCCTAGACTAGAAAAAACTCACATCATACCTGGCTCAGCCCTCACGAATGCAACCCAGTTTGTCCAGAGCCCTCAATAGCTGACCCTCGGAGACTGGCGATGATCCACAAAACCTCTAAGCTCCGCGCGGTTCCAGGTGCTTCCTGAATTCTCTTCTCTGGTACAACTGGTGTAGGAGCTAAAAGCAGCAGATTATAATTCATATTAAATTCCATTATTTTAGCTTAAACCCATGGCTCAAATCTGTAAGACCTTTTTGAATCATAATTGCCAAGTTTAGTGTTTTTAGAAGCTGAACATCCTCTGAGCAGCTGTCTGTCACATGGAGAGGGTACTGACCCATTCTGTAGAGGTTCTAAGATGATTCTGGCTCAATGTGAGATAAAAGTTCCTGCTGGTAGAACTACTCAGCCAGGGGTGAACTGCCTTGAAGACAGACGTCAGAGTTTTGCAGACAACCCCTTGAAGTTACCGTATTTTCAGACTATAAGATGCACCCCCATTTGAGATGGAAATGGGGGTGCATCTTATAGTCTGAATGTAGTTTACCTGGTTCACGGTGGGAGGGGGCGCATGGCGGGGCAGTGGAGCAGGGGTCACAGGAGACAGGAGCAGGACCACAATTTTTTGCTTCAAAATTTGTCTTTCCTTCTTTCCTCCTCTAAAACCTAGGTGCGTCTTATGATCTGGTGTGTCATAAAGTCCAAAAAATACAGTACCTCTGAAGCTAGGAGCCACACGCCCTTGCCCTTGGTTGTTTGGGGAATGCACTATTAGCATTAATTAATCCAACCAATTAGTAAGCACAGGCACTGTTCTAAATGCCCCCATGTTTTTATTCACTTATTGCAAATGGAAGAACTCTGTGTCCAGGCTCTTGCAATATGGTCAAGTGGAGCTCAGCAAGATGGAATTACCTACTCTGGACAAAGGCCAGATACATAATCCACAGAGTTATACAGGCCCTTGGTTTTACAGCCCAACTGTAAGATGAGGCCCTGTATGGGCAGAGAGTTTCCAATCATAAGACTGGGGCTGGCTGGGAAAAGCTCCCCGTACTAGATACCGAAATAGCCACTCTGGCATTCCATCCCTCAGGGCCCTTCCAGCCTGGCTCAAAATCCACCTCATCCTGGAAACTGCCCTTGTGTACAGTGGCTCACAGCATCAGCCACACGTTGGGAGTGTCCTGAAAGTGCGCGGCACTGGTTAACTACCACCCAATCTACCTGGCTTCCAAATACACAGCAAGATGATCTGCTTATAGCCAACAATAAGATTTAATTACATGAATTATGCGTGGAATATCTGTGCCTGTAGAGCTCATGCCCTCACCTCCTCATCCCTCCTTTGAGCAAGGGAGTTAACTTTCCCGTCAGTAAATAAAGAAGAATACAAAATTGGGGGGCGGAGGGAGAACACGATACTGAGGCTCGAACTGATCTGAATTCCAAACCTGCCTCTCCCACTAGCCATGCGGTCCAGACTGAAGTAGTTAAATCTCTCAGAAGCCGGGGTTTTCTTTGTAGAATGGAGATAATGAATTAAATTCAATCTCAACACAGAAAAATCATTAAGGGGTGGAGGGCCTCTATCCGACAGGGTTGCCGTAAAGATTTAGACCTAATGAGTGAAGGTGCTCTGTAATCTGTAAAACCATGACCAGATGTTCATTTATTTTCGAGTCCATTATTTCTAGACAGTGATATGGACCTTGCGGCGCCCAAATACCCACTGATAATGGGATGGTGAGAAGTGCAGGTGATTTCCTAGTGGTTTCCTTCGGGAAATAAATTTGAAAAGGATCCACCTTCTTAAGGTCTTCAGATGACTAAATGGAAATTTTAAATTTGTAAAATCCCCTTTAGTTTTAATACTCATCTAAATCTAAACTAATATTCACGGGTTCAATAATTTTCATATTCTTCTCGGAAGTCTGGTTCAAGCAAATACCCCAAATCTAAATGAATGGCTAAAAGGAAAGCAGAAGGGAACTCTTGTTGCTGAAAACCTGCTCCATTATCAATAGACTCTGTGTACCTCAGTTTCCATCACTAACACTTTTCTAGAAGTTCCTTTTTTTCCTGAAACTCGTCCTAGACACACCAAAATAAACTCCAAAGAGATCTGTTAACAGGGACCTATATATTCCTGCTAACTGCCCCAATGCAACACTTCCTAAATAGATCATTCTTTTACGATTACCCACTGACGCTCCAAAAGAGTAACATGAGTGCAGTGGAATGACATCATATGTATATTTGACCAATCCACATTTTAGTACAAGGGCCTGAGGGAAGAAGGAACTGAGAGAGTCAACTACAGGTGCTTCTGATACCAACTCTATTCACGGCACATATGCACAAGGGATATGATGTAGGACACAGGAATGTGCTTGCCCCCTTTCATCTTGATTCCTGTGGGTCTCTCATAATGTAAACATTTCACCCGCTTATGGGTGATTTGAGAGCTCTTCAATAAAAGGGTTAGTTGTAGCCCTGGCTGGATAGCTCATTTGGTTAGAACATCACCCCAATACACCAAGGTTGTAGGTCGGATCCCCAGCCAGGACACAATGAATACATAAATAAGTGGAACAGCACATCAATGTTTCCCTTTCCACCCCCTCAAAAATTAATAAATACAATTTTGAAAGGGTTTGTTTTAACTGGCCCTCATGACTAATGAAATGATACTGAATAGGAAGGTCACAAAAAAACCCATACAGCTTGTTTTAGCCAATGTATTAACATTCCATGAGGCAAAAGGAAAAGAGCTGGACTAGGGGTTAGGACTCAGTCTCGACCTGAGTAACCCAGGACCACAGGGTATGTGTAGCCCCTATGTGCTTCAGTTTCCACGATTAACACTGAAGGAGGCCACTCAGTCATTCATTACCTTGCGTTAGTCATCCATTACCTTGTGATTCCATAAACTCAACCTATAATAGAACTTATTAAGCTGGTTTATTATTATTATTGCTCCCCCCACCATCCATACTCCAGTGTCCCTGAGGGCAGGGACTCTTAGACTCACCACAGCATCTCCAGGGCTAGCAGATCACCTGGCATAATAAATATTCAAAGAAAGAAAGAGTAAACCAACAACCAGATGACATGAACATTCTTTGATAACATGACTAAATTTATCATCAAGCTTCACCTTGACTCTGGCCAAGGTTCTAATGAGCAGTAAGAGCCCAAACAAAATACCCAAACTAGGAAGATGTTAAGAGGACAGACTTAAGTCTGACCCAGTTTGAATAACCAAGAGTTGGCTGTCTGATCCAATTTCTTAATTATTAATCATGATTATTGACAAGCAACAGTCCTTCTGTGTTGAAGGAACAAATATGGTTTGGGTCCTCTAGCAGGTAAGCTTCTTCTACCACAAACACACCTAATTTTGAGTGGAATGGTACTTTCACCTTTGCTTTCCCCTTTCTTTTGGCCACCAGAGAGGACGAAAACCAGAAGGTGACAGCTTTAAGAAAAGCCATATAGCAGGCAACTTGGTGAGGGCATCTTTATCCCAGAAACCAAAGAGGTGGCCAAGAAGATTCAAAAAGGTAAAAAATGGTAGCAAGGCAAATTTTAGTGAGTAGGTGAGTGAAAAAGGTGATATATAGGGAGTCACACTGAGAGCAAAGCTAAGAAAAAAGATTTCTAAGCGCTCGGGAGAATGTGAAAACAAGCACAGGGGGAAGCCACTTCAGGGTTTAAAGCAAAGAATCACATGGTTGAAATGGCATTTGTTAGGAGCCAACTTAACCAAGCATTTGATGATTCAAAGTTCACTGTGATCTTAGTGAAAGCCCAAATTTTTCTCAGAAGAGAAAAGCTGCCTTCCAATGAAAAGACTAGGAAAAAAGCTTTACTTCCAAAGTCAACTGGTGCCACAAATCCAAATTCAACCTCTTCCCAGTTATCGGGATTTCAAGCACAATGCCTGAAGCTTTCACCTATAGGGTCTTACTTAACCATCGCACTACTCTCGTTGGGTATTATCCCCACCTTGTGAGGTCCAGAGATCTACATGAGTTGACCAAAGTCATATACTTAACAGAGTTTGAATCTAGGAGTCATTCCTCCAGAGACATACACATCGAATATCAGACTCACACTACATGCTCACTAGCTGTAGGCTGGAATTCAAAGGGAGGGGATGTAGGCAGTGCTGAAGTCTCAGCTTTGTCCGTGGCTGACACCATCAAGCACAGTCTAATTAATTCTTAATGAAGAGTAATGATACTGACTCACCTCCCTGGGTAGTTGGAAGGAATGTCAGGCACTAATGGTGGTTAATCAGTTTTGCATATGCAAAGTGGGACAGGTTATTATTTTCCTATCATGCTAACAAGTGGCTTGTGAAATACGAGGATTGGCAGCCTGGATTTTGAAGGCAGCCTCCAGAGAGATGAAGCTATAGAACGTAAGTCGCTGTCGAAGAAGGAGCAGAACTTTTAGGGTGCTGACACTGAGAATTGAGGCCACATCTGCTGTGGAGCCAGCACCAGCCAGTGAACCTAGGTGTCATATACTCCAAATGCCAATAGGTTCCCTCTAATTTCAGCAGGAAGGAGTGGATAATTACTCCTTCTCATTTTCAAAACTCACTTCCCTCTCAACAGGATCAACAAGCCAATACCTCTCCACCAAGCTCCCGATGCTGGGTACCTCATTAGAGGACTTAGCATTGCCCTCCTGAGATGCCCTAATTCTCTGCTCCATCAGCTTTAAGTACTTGCCCAGGTGACAGCTCAAGAAAGGCTTTGATTGATTTCATGCTATGCAGCTCTGTATCACCAGCCTTTAGGGGAATCAAGCTCCCTATCCTCCTAATGAATCTGTTAGCCTTTGAGAACAGAAATTCTTGCCTCCTCCTTCCCCTCATCACCACTACCAGTTCAGCTAATCACTGCTCTCCTTCATCGCTGGACTCCTTCAGAAGGACACCACCAGCGACTCCGGTCCGGGCAGCGCATCGCATCTGACCGTTCCGTGAAAACTCGGACACCCAGACAGTGCACACGCAAGGAGAGCATGTGCTGGATGACACGATCTGCAGGCTGAGTCATGGATCCTGGGAGGTGGACGACTTAACCTCAGGAAACACATTTCCAACCCGGAAACAGCAGTTTCTTTCCTGCTCTAAGAGAAAATAATGCCACACTTAGCAGGGAGCAGCAGTCAGCAAGCATTTCGAAAGGGAAACACGGAAGGCCCTGCCCAGGTGTAACAGTCAAAGAAAACCCCAAATTAACTCCCCAATTCCAATAGGTGTGTAGCGTGAGCATATATTTGAAATACACTCACCAATCACACTGCTTACTAAAAACAAAGAAAAATACCAAGAAAATAATACTCCTTAGTCACTAAATTCTGGATACCATCACTTCTTTAGTTGGTAAGACTCACCAGATTATCACAGTGCCTTAGCATTTTAAATGACAATGAGTATAAATTCAAAGTCAAAACAAAGATATCAACACATGAGATAAATACATACACTGCCTTTAGCCAAACCTTAAGACAAGCATTTCAGGAGGGTCCAGCCCACCCCCATGCCCAAGGGAATGTCTACAAACAGGCCGCATCCAATCAGAGTGCTGGTTCCCTGGTGCCTGTGGGCCATGCCTGGGGTGTCACCTCTCTTACAAAAGGCCAGTGGAGACTCACTCAATGTTACACAGCCTGTTGACAGCCAACTTAATGATATGTTGGCTCTGGACTGACTCCAGTCCCAGCAGGTGACCTGCCCAGACATAGTTCCTCTGGCTGATTCGAAATTCTAATTCTGCTTCCTCAGGAAAGGCCCTCCCTACTCTACATGGAGAAATGGTCCTGGACCACCTTCTACAGCTTCTAGGTCTTAGGATGGCTCTCTCATTCTGGCCATCTACCCTGGATTATGTAGATAGCATGCTGGGGACAGTGGCAACTGGTAAATACTCAGTTTACTTCGGATTAGGTTATAAGATAATCAACAGGGAAAACTAGAACCAAGATGGCATTTTGAAGGGCTGAACTATGAAGTCCAAGTCCTTGGTCATACACACTGGCTTTCAATTGCTCTCTAAAGATCCAACTGATCCACAGGGATCTCATCAGCACTCACATCAGAGAATCTAAAATTCAGGCTCCAGCCTGCCCAGAAGGAAAAAGCTCCCGCTTCCTGTCAACTCAAGTTAACCAAGAACAGGAGTCACCATGAAACGTTTGGCTCCTTTCCGTCACCATGACCATCAGCAATCAGAGCAGCACTTGTGCGTGGGAACATTGAGTCTGGCCTACCTGCCATGACACACCCATTTCTAACACACACAGATCCTGATACATGACTCCAATCATGCAAGAGTATTTTCTGAGTCCCAAAACACAATCATAAAACTCCTCGGGAGCAGAAATAAAGCTTGTGTGACCTCTAGGACTGAGGACAGGGGCATGAAGCATTAATACTGGGCAAAAGTGGGACAACAGAGAACAGACAGAACTAATCTGTTTGTTTCTGTACCTTTCTGATTACAGTTACGTTAGAGAAAGTTTCTTCCAGGAACTCTGAATAGTTGCTTTTATTGAATTATGCTTTTATGTGATGCCATTAGCATAGGAAGAAACATCCTATGAATTAGTCTCTGGGTTTTCCACAAGGATGTTGGGTGTCCTTCAACACATCACACAGGTTGCTCTTTACAAAACCCCCAAAGGAAAGTTTGATAATAAACACAACACCATGTGTTTTGTACCTTGTGGTCAACTGGCTGGGCCGTGGCTTTACTCACTGGCTGCCAAGATGCACGCAGCCACTCTGGCAGGCCCCTCAGAGAAAGCGCAAAGGTTATTTTGGTCAGCAAGTTTGGCTTCATTCCAAAATCCACTTTAGGTCCCTACCTCTAGTCTTTCTTTTTCTTCCTTCTTTTCCCCGCTTTTAATGTACACTATTTTAAATTCATCCTGGCAAGCTGTCTTAAATTCATTCTGAAATGAGACAGGGAAATTATTTGTTTTATAATCATCCCCCTTTCCCACATCTCCCCACCCAGGCACCAGGCACTGGAGATGGAGATAAATAAATGTGTTACCCTTCCTGCCCTCAAAGAGAACCCTTCCAGCAAGGAGACCCGTAAGTAAGTTCATTACCCTTCAAGACGTCAAGCCCCTTGGGTGGGACACTTCCCCTGCCCTCTCCCCAACCACCTCCCCGACCTCCTCAGCATTCCTGCAGGTAGCGCCTCTGCTCACTCACTGTGAAGGAATGATTTATGTGTCTGCCACCCTTGTTTGTGGGTCTGTGAGGACCATGCCTTTCATCATTTTTCTGCCCTGGACATTTAACTGAGTATCTGGTATATAGTGTTCCCCCCAAACAATGACTAAATGGATGTCTCGATGGTGGGCCCTGAGTCAGTAAATGAACAGACAAGTAACTGAATACACGACGTCAACCGAGGAATGAACAGAGTGCTGCTGGGGCAGGAAACGGGGGTGGATCCAGCCTCGAGTCAGCAAGAGCCTCGCAGCAGGCAACGCTCAGGCTGGCCCTGAAGCCTGAGCAGGGAGCCCTGTTCAGAGAAGATACCCACGGAAGAGGAGTGGCGAAGAAAAGGCAAAGCAAGAAAGCAGAAACGGTGGGGCAGAGGCTGGAAAAGTAAGCTTGGTCCGACCGCAAGGGACCTCACAGGCTGTGACAAAAGGTCCACGCTGTTTCACACAAAGGCAACAAGGAATTGGGGGTAAAGAACAAATAATTTTGTAAGTTTGGAATCAGAATGTTTTAATCAAAAACATTTTCAATGTGTCCCAAGGCCAGAAGAGTTCTCCAAATTCAAGTGTTACAATGTGGCATATCCCTTAAGCATTTCAAATGTATGAAGGCTCTTGAATGCACTAGATGACAATGACGGTTTGTACAGGTGTGCTTGTTTAAACAGCCCAGAGCCACAGGACGATTAGCTCTGCTAGGGACCCAGTCACTCAGCTCTTCCAATAAAAGCTCATCAGACTTTGTCTTCAAGCACTCGACATTGTTTCCCTGGCCCCTAAAGAGGGCTGTGTGCTGACAGTGTGATCATCCCTGAACCCTGCGTGGGGACTAGAATGCTTGTGCTCATGCAGTGTGCAAAGACCAGCTAATACCCCCACGAGCCAATGTACCAACCAACCCAAAATACATGACATTGTGTGTTCGAAAATGTCCCCTCCATTCCCAATGTTCACTGATACATCTGAGTCCCCACCCTGCAAGTGAGAAATATTGAATACAATCTGCATTTAATGATGACACAGTGAAGGAGCAGCTGCAAAACAGGTCTTACACTGAGAAGGATGCAAATTCGGGGCCGATGAATACCTCAACCCGGCCTCCATCCCTGCCCTCCAAATTTAAACCTGGTCCTTGGTTTATACTTAGTTCAATTTCAGCAGGGGAAAGAACTTTGGCACTTTGGCTGGAAATTGGATGAGGCAAGAGAATTGAGTGGCTATTGCCCCCACTTTAGACATTTAGACAATAAGCTACTCATTAAATTAACGCATGTTACTTGAACACCTACTGTGTGCAGAGCCCCAGGGCCCAGTGGTCCACAAGCACTGTAAGAGCATGCAGTGGGGCAAGACCTTCTCAGGAAGAGAGGTACAAACATCCAATTCTGAAATCAGGCCGTACTTCTGCCTTCGCTTCCACAAGGCCCAGGGTGTTCTGAAGGACTCTTCCCTCCTCAGTCCTGATACCCCCAGCAAAGGTATCAAGGAAAAATGGCAAAAGGTCACAGATTCCATCAACATTTCTGCAGCTCCCCAGCATGCACACACACACACACACACACACACACACACACACCCAGAAGGCATCTCTTTGGGGGACGGGTGGTGGGGGGAAGGAGGGAGGGTTATACACTTCCTTCCAGGATCTCTTCCTTCTACAGATTCTGCTAACCCTGGTAGAGGAGGTGGAACCCTCAACTCCTCTTTCTAAAATGTAATCCATTTTCAATCACTCCTACAAAGCCACTGAAGCTCTCCCTCTCTTTCAAGTCCAATGAGATGCAACGTGAGAGGCCAAAAGGCACAAAGGCAAAGCAAACAAACCCAAACCATCACATCCCGCCTACTAGTGTCCCTCACGGACATGGCATACTGAATTCTGGGACCTTCAAAGTCACTTCTCTGCATCTAAGGATCTGTCTGGAAAAGTGCCCATCAAAACTCAAAAAGGATTTTCCAGGTCCTGAGTGAGGGAACCCAATCCCACACCCCCTTGAGGGATTCCACTCAGAACCTGGCTGAAGCAGCACCCAAAGTTAGGCCATTAACCCAGGCTTCTCCCATCCCTTCTGATGCAACTCATCACCAAGAATGTCTATGCATGCCTTCATCTCTCAGATATATCCATTCTGTTCCTCTCCCACCCATTCACTTTGCTCCTCGCTCACGAACAGGACCCCACTACCTCTCTCTCTGAGCTGGGATGTCCCCTACATCCCCACACCACCCCACTGCCAACAACCTGGTTTGCCAGGTTCCTAATCCAGGATGTACATCTGGATGAGATAGGTGGCTTCTTAGAAATATACATCCCAGCTCTGATGCCACAAGTATTGAATCAGAACCCTTAGGAGATGTATGTTTAGCAAGACTCTCCCATGCTATTCTTCAGGTAGAGAAGTGTTCTGAACACACAAATATGACTTTTATCATATACTCATTTGAATTCTTTCAGCAGATCCCCACGCCCTCTAGGACACCACTGCATAATAGGGCACCCACGGCCTTAACCACCTGATCTCAGTGTGCTTCTCAAACACCTGTCCAGTCCCCTCTATTCCAGCCACATGATCACATGAAAGTGCCCAGACACAGCAGGCTGCCTGCTGCACCCCTTCAGCTCCCTGGAGCTCTCTGCTCAGCTGCTTCTGTCACCAGCAACCCTGCCTAATAAATGTCTAATAGTCACTTTAAGACCAAAGCCACCAACCTCTCTTCTGGGAAGCCTGAGCAGATTTCTCCACTTAGAACAGTTGCTTCTGCACCCTCCCCCCTGGCCCGTGGAGCCTCAAATTTCCAACACAGTACACTTCGCCATGATTTCTCTAAGATACTGTCTCACAGTGAATCAGTAAATTCCTTGCCATTCCTATGTTTGACCTCTCTCAACACCAGACGAATTGCTGGGGCTCAGAAGATGTTTGCTAAATATTTTCCTTCATGGGTACCCCTAAAGGTGGAGGGGCCATACTGGAGGGTCTATAAGGCAAAGCAGTTCAGTATTTGTGAAGGGTGCACAGGTTGTGGAACCCTAAAGAGTTTGAAGTGTGAGCTCTCCACTTACTAGCTGTGTCTCAGGTGGTGGTGGTGTTTTTTTCCTGTGCAAAACAAACTTATCATTTTACCTACCTACTGTAAAGATTAAATGAGAGGACCCATGTAAAGTACCGCCATCTCAATCACTGGCGGTCATTACGTACATTGCTAACCTGTATGCCTGCCTAGTACTGGCTATGTGTGTGCACACAAACCTTAGAACTGTGCTTGCCACAGGTTCTCAAATAATTGTTGAACAAATGTGTGTACCTATAATTAATATTTACTACTTACATATCTCTCTTTCCTGCTATACTGCAAATTTTCAGAAGGCAGGCATTGTGTCCCATTTATTTCTGTACCTCATCCTCACTCCCTCTCAATAAATAATTGTTCGATTTAATTTAATATAAAATATTAATACAATTTTATGACTATTAAGAAATTCATCCTTGTCTAAGGAATCATAAGGAATGCCTCAGGCATACTCTGGAATAAAATGAAGAACTCACTGGCTCCAAAATCTCCCTCTAGTCTCCAAAGCCCTGACTAGTTGGCCTCCGGTCTCAACACCAAAGCTGCTGACCCCCCACTTCAGGGTAGGGCCTATCACCTACTCAGCCACAGTCGGAGGTCTTAACTGATGACACACACCCTCCCCAGCTGTGGCATCAAAACCCTGTGGCACAGCTGCTCTACCCAGGAGGGGGCAGCGCGAGCAGCAGCAAGTCCGCCCTTTCGGCTTACAGCCAGTTCCATCCCCCGGGGACTTAGGGGTACAGTCAGGAGAAGTGTCAGGTTCCCACAAAAATAACAGAGGACCAACACCAGGCGGGTGTGCAGGCCAAGTACAGAGGGGAAGAGAAATAAAGAGGCCCAGGAGAAGAAAAAAAAGCAGACGTTTGAGTTTGAGTCGCAGAGGAACTGAGTTCTGAGAAATGTGCTTTTAACTCATTCATTTAGTATCCAGTCCAGAGTAGCTTACACTTCTATTATATGTAACTACTTTGAGTGTGCTTTTAAAAACATTATTTTAGGACAAGAGAGGGATGGGGGTTTTTTAGTTCGTTTATTTAATGCTCTCTATAAAAGTCAGATTTGGGTCAATGAAGGTTTGGACAAGTATTCCCATTCAACAAATTCCTAATATCACTCAGCTTTAATTTTCTCAAAACTAAATCCAAACATGACAAAACTAATTAGGTCTACTGAAGGAGGGGTAAACTTTAAGGGTGGGGGGAAGCTAATAAAAAGCACTTATGCATTTTTATTTTTCCTAAAATGACATCAAAGTCCACTCTTGTGCTACCCTCGTGCAGGAAGACTGCTGGCTTGATGTGGTCTGACCCAGCCCCGGCGCTTCAAATAAAGGGAACTTCAATCACTGCAGCCAGTTAGCAGGTTACTGATTCTCCATCCACTGTGCTTTTATCTGGGTTTACTCCATAAGCCATGCCTCTTTAATTTGCTTCTAGCAAGTGTTTTACAAGAGAGTGGGTACAGACCCAGCTACAAGAAAAGATGCCTTTGGCTGGGCAGGTAAACAACCAAGACCAGGCCATGTACCTGGTGGATTAGTTTCCCACTGTAATCCCTTCTGTGTAAGAGCTGTTGCGAACCCCCGCAGGGGAAGACCGAGCTAACTCTAATAGGCACCGTAGATTCCCAGCCTGAAGGTGTTGATAAAGAGGTAAGTAAAAAAAATTCCAAAAAAAAAAAATTTTTAATGAACTACCTTTTTTTAAAGTTACTTTTGATGGGAAAAGGTTTCCCAATGTCACATTATTTGATAGTTACTGTTTCATTTTAAATAATCAGGGTTATGAGCATTGTAAGGCACAGCAGTGTCCCCAACCAGGACTCAATTGCAAATACTTAAAAAAAAAAGGCTTTAAAATGACAATTCTTCGTGGCAGCCAGACCAGATGCCGGTAGACATGCAGACAGGCAGATTCTGCATGTGCATGTTTTTTTTAACTTTTAAGAAATAGCCCTCTCCCAATCAAATCAATAAAAACTTTAGAGAATAAACCTATTACCAGTGGAGTTTGAGTCCTGTAAATTTAGAACACCATGTAAATAGTAGAATGAACGGCAGTTTCATTCTATCTTTAAAACAGTCAGCGTCTAGCTCCTGCAAGACAGGACCTCGGCCACCTCACTTCTCGAGCTGTCAGAGTCCACACAGTTCATGCCTGACACACCACACCGTGCAATTACCAACCAGCATTGCCATCGCTAAAAGATCTTTCAGAATCCTGATTTTTACCATAAAAGCTCTCATTATTATCTCAGCTCTCTTTGCGTGTTCAGCGTGCCTGGTCACTTACAGGAGGAAGAGAAAAAACCGGGACTCAGCTCATCTTTCCCCAGCCGTGTCTCCCAGGGAGCTGTTCGTGACTCCACAGAGCAATGCCACGCCACTGCACTGGCTGACCAGGCTCAAAATTAGCAGAGCCCTGGAGAGCCACGGGTAACCTTCTGACAAGGTTAGCCAGCAGAGCAGAGCACCGCTCAGGGAAGGACATTAATAAGAAGCCAAGTAGAGCCTTTCAACAAGCCCATTAGGGCCTCTCGGAACCCCAGCAGCATGGAAAGCTGGAGGGGCCGCCACGGCAGCCTGAGGAGGCTGACCTAGCCTCTTATTTTTACCCCATGGAGTCAGCAGCTTCTTTTACCGGCGACAAGCACAACCCCCAGATGTAGTTTTCCACTTTTATACTCAACACACATGGCCACTGGTTACACAGTAATTTTTAAACTTCCAACTGGATTTTCAAAATGTAGTTTTTATGAAATAGTTCCAATGACATATACCCTAGAGATAGGAAACATACACAGGAGAAGATAAACTTTCCCCGCAGTGCTCCACCAAACAAAAGTCAGTACTAACAATGCATTTTGATGCATTTTCTTGCACTAATAACTTATTCTTCTTATTCCCTCGAGTTTTGGGTTCTTTTATTGCCCACCTAACATTTCACACTCAGCATTTTCCTGAGCCTTGAGATTTTCTTTGTATCTGTGATTTTTAAGAGGTAGAGTATTCGTGTCATGCATCTCCCATTATCTGACTATTTCCCCACAGCTGAACATTTAGATTTTGCCCCAATTTTTCACTGTTAGGGTAACATCCTTATAATCCTTTCCTAAGGACAGATTCCTGGAGCCCAAGGACAGGAAACATTTGAAGTCGCTAGTGTGGGATGGGGACCCCGTGAGGACAGAGACTGCACCTTGTCACACTGTAGGTGTTTTCTGAATAAAGGAATGTGCCAGTACCTCGCTGGTACAGCCATACTGGTTGTTTGAAATACTGGAATACCTCCATACGAGTAAGTCAGTGGTTCAAGCCTACGGAATGCCCCTGTCCCTGTGGATCCTCACTACCCAACAAGCACAGGGTGAGTGGACGCCTGGGGGCCTCCGGTGGTTTCCCCTGTGTCGATGTCTATACCGCTTGTCAAATAACACCCCTGTTCACTTATAAGTTAAGATTTGCTTTTTACCTTTCGTTAGGCCTCCCTCCCCAATCAGAGACCATATTTAAAATCTTAATTACCATCCCTTCAGCACAGCTTCTTAAATTCACTCAATTCCCTAATATTTTATTTTTAAAACTGAAGTGAACAATGAATAGGAAACACTTACCAAGATGCCTAACAGGGCACTGCCCCCACTAAGTGATTCTCTACAAAGCACAGTGAGTTGGGTTAGACAAGATTAGTATCATCATGATATTCATGGGCCTAGTACTAGGACCAGTGATATTGGTTCCCAAGGATAAAAGTTACTTGCATAAGTCCCATGAGATTTTGAAACACTCTCAGATCATCAACTATATTCTCAGAAAACTTAAGCAAAAATATCAAAATGCTGAAAGCTAGCGATAAGTAGAAGAGTCAAATACAGCCTAACCTATGCCCAGAACACCCCATCCACCTTAGCTCTCTTTGCTAAGCTAACCTATTTCCTGTGGGAGTGAACAGATAACTAATACGTGGAGCAGAGCTTTATTTCTTTGTAATGTTTTTGTCCATCCTCTACTGGGGAAGCCAGGGCTGGAACACCAGCCAGGAAAGGGATGGAGGAAAAACAAGGGGCCCATAAAATCAGACTTTGAAAACCAAGAAGGTGCTAGCCTGGACACATCACAGCACTGTCCAGCTCAGCAGCTGGGATCCCGGCCCAGCTGGAGTCAGGTCAAAGACAGTGCCCGTCCACATCTCCGTCACACAAGCACGCACTCCCAACTCCAAGTCACTGTGGGAGCTAAAGGATGAGCTGCAGCTCCTCTGCCAAAGCAGCAAGCTTCTAGCTGATGGAGAGAAAAATGGTTTTGGCTCCTAAAGTCAAACATAATGGCAAAAGTTTAAGAAAATGCCTCATAGGAGTTAATGGAAATACTATCCACAGCTAACATTTATTCAACACTACTGTGTAAGGCACAGGGGTTGGGACTTGACTTTTATTATTTCTTCTAACCCCCATCACAACCATATGAGGTAGAGAGGTAATATCACTATGTCCATTATTCAGATAAGAAAATGGAGTTTAGAAACATTAAGTCATTGGTCCACTTGTCAAACCGAACTCTGGGGTGCCCTGCCGCATGGTCCCATAGCATTACGCCTCATACCAGAGCACCTTTGTAAGTGCCTGTCAACATGTCTAGCCCCCCCGTGTCGAGCTCCAGCAAGGCAGCACCTTTATCTTACTTGGACGTGTCCTTAGGATCTGGCTCAACACATATCACCTTCAGTCAGTTCTGAATTTTTTTAATTAACTACCAGAAAAGGAGAGGCTCGAATACTACTCTTGATTTTCAGAGCTCCCACGTAGGGTTGTATTAAGGAGTAGTTAACAAGGCAAGTTAAACTCATGGAAAACCCAATGATTTTTTAACCTGAAATGGAAAGGAAAAGGATCCAACCGCAGAGGATTCCCAGACAGGTGCCCACAGCCGCTTCGATTTAAAAAAGACTTGTGAACCAGGTAGTTTCCATTATGTACACCCTGCAGAGTGAAAGCTCAGTACCCATCTCTCTTCTGATATTCCAGGCTGAGACCAGGATGCCAGGAGCTGGACAGGGGTTTACACACATCACCTCTTCACACTCTCTTGAGGCCGAGGGAATATTTTCTTCTTTGCAGGTACAAAAGTTTAAACTGCAGTTTGATCATTCGTCAAGCACCTATTCTTTGGGCCAAAATTAGAAAACATTCTTTAAAGCTGCTAACGCTTTATCGATACTTGAGGGGGTCACTCAGAAGGCAGGGGTGATAATTGCTATTCTTTGCCTAGTCCATTTTCCATTCTTTAAGACAGCTAGCATGGGTACAGCGTTTCATCTTTATGTGTTTCTGTCATATAATTTACTTAATCATCCCTAAAACTATCCTGCTATACACACCTCCAAGTCTACTCCCAGTGCCTGTTTCACACAAGGAAACAAATCTTTGCCTTTGCTACTGAAGAATGTATGTTGCTTCTCCCCCCCCCCACCCCCCGCCCCTTCCAATTACTGAGCAAACTATGAGTGAGGCTAAGAGGCGAGCATAAGCTAGGCTCGTCCACACTGGAACCCCACCATGCGGCTAGCTGCCAGAGTATACAGCACCCCAACGGAAGAGGACAAATGACTTCCAGCATGGCTTAAGTTTAGCTTCAGGGCAAACCCACATGGGACAGTCACATATTTGAACTACATCTCCAAGCATGTAACACTGAAATGACACTGTAAGTGGAAAAAATGTACCTATCTGTGAATGTCCGGGCACCCTCTGTGAGTAAGCAAAGTCCTTGCATAAACCTTGGGCTTTGATTCTCATTCATTCAAAAAGAACTGTCACAGGTAATGAACGTTTGAGAATCTGAGATAGGGAAGCTGAAACTCAGAGACCATTTTTAAATGTAGACAATGATTACTTTTTTAATTTTTATTTTCTGCTTAGTCTTTTGTTTATTTAGTCAAACCATCCTTATTATGGAACGCACGTGAATTATGGACCCAGAGATATGTCATCACGCACTCTGACTCCGAGGACCTTAACTTCTGCTGGTAAGACACAAATATCATATAACCTGGAGCAATTCCTTGTTTTTCCAACCTGGGCCTCAGTTTCCTCATCCATAAGCAAGGGAGCTAAAACCAGACTTGCAGGTAGCTCTCAAGTATAAGATTCTGTTTCTACCCATTCAGCTGTCTACCAGAACAAGTAAACTTCTGGCCCACACATGGCTGGATTGTCCAAAACTTAAATCTTTTTTTTAATTTTTATTTTTTTAATTTAATTTTTTTTCAATCCTCAACTGAGGGTACATTTATTGATTTTAGAGAGAGGGAGTGAGGGACGAAGAAGAGAAAGGGGAGGAAAGAGACAGAAGGACAAAGAGAAATCTTGATCACCTGCCTCCAGGTACCCCAACCAAGGACTGAACCCACAACCTAGGTATGTGCCCTGACTGGGAATTGAACCTGTGACCTTTTGGTGCACAGGACAACGCTCCAACCAACTGAGACACACCAACCAGGGCAAAACTTCAATCTTTTTAAAGTCCCATAAAATATTAGTAACCACATTATATATATGTACATACTAACAGCATTTTTGTTTCTAAAGAAACAGAGTATTTCTGACAAAACAAGAAAAGATGGTGATTATAAATCTGTCTTTTAAAATTAAGAAAATTATAAGTAAAATTTAAAAAGAAAATATATTTTCATGTAAAACAATTAAATGTAAAAGAGAAGCAAGACTCATTTTTCTATCTCAAAGAAACATTCTCTTTTTTTCCTGTTTTACCTATGACATTTCTTTGTGGATGAGTAAGAATCAAAAATTAAGGTTCTAGCTGGAACCCATCACATCCCATATGACCACCAAATTGGATAAAAATTCTATACTGAATTAGTATGTTGAAGCACCATTCAATAAGCTTTGCGAATTCTATCTGCACCTGAAACTTACAACACATACAGTGAATATTCAGAGATTCACAGGTGCGCTTAAGACCAATCATTGATAAAATGTATTTTTGAAGGAAGAGAGGTGATCGTTTGTATCCAACATTTACAACAGGAACTATTTGAGTTTAACAAAGTATCTAAAATCTTAAATACAAATACCATTCTAATTCCACGTCCTTCTTTAAACTGAATCCATTTTTGTTGTAAGGTACATTGCCACCATGCAAACCTGCCTCTCCTGAGTCCTTTGATCTAGGTGGGGCAATGACAAAAAGGAAAGAACAAAAGGTTAGAAAAAAAATAAAGCTCTTTGGTCTTAATGGGCTGTAAACATATTAACATATTCCAGTTTTAAATGGAGATAGTAAATGAGAGGAAGAAAACAGGATGCATTTGGAATTTCAGAACATTTTTGCAAACAATTTGCCAGAGTAAACAATTACCACAAGCATATTAACACTTTAAAAGTGATTTCTGTTCACAACCCACACATACGATGCAGTTGCTCGAGGGACTGCCTCTTCCACTTCTCTAGGTGTCTAGGCGAAGTACAGCCTACAAAGTCTGCTTCGGCAGGGCAACTTCTGTAGTGCTGGCGGACACACAGAGGCGGCAGTACCTGCATTGTTCAGCTCGGCTGGTGTCATACAACACAGAAAAGCATTCGTGCAACTGCCTTAAACAGGCATGACGCCAACTTCAGGCCAGGCTCTGTGCTGACAAAGATGAGTAACAAACATGCTCCTCCCTCAAGACCTCACAGTCCAGGGAGAGGCTGATACATCAACATATAACACAAACACAACCTGGTAACTCTACGTACAGAAAGATGTGTAGGTAACATCGGGAGCAAAGTGGTGACGGGGCCAGAGGATGCGCGTCTCATGGTCTCTTTATGTCTGCCTTGGTCACAGCTGTAACCCCACAATCCAGAGCAGAGCACAACACATAGTAGGTGCTCAAAAAAACGAAGCAGGTTAGGAGGCAGGGAGGGCAGGCAGAGGATCTGCCAAGAGACTGGGAATTTGGTAGGAGGCCTGGCTCTAGCGCAGAGGCCTGGGTTTTGATGCCCATTCCATCACTCTGCAGCTGCCTACCCGGGCAATGCACCTACTGTGGTCACACCTCAGTGTCCTCATACACTCCCTTCCAGGGCAGTGAGGGGACAACACACAGAAATGCCCGGAACTGCAAACACGTTAACCCCACCTCCACCCGCGGCTGCCTCTGTCTGGGGCATGGACCTGGGGTGACGCTGAACCACCACGGTCGGACAAGATCTTTTTTCCCCTCCCCCTCCTATCTCTTTTCTAAGCCTTCCTGTAGTAACCCCTGCGCCCGTGCTGACTTAAAGCGAACTTAGCAAAAAGGAATTAGGAGGGAGAGAAAAAGAGAATCCTCTAACTGTGGAGGAAGGAGGAGTGAGCCATTCCTTGGAATGGAAGCTGTCGGTAGTTCTAAACTGGATAAAAAAAACAATAATAAACTCCTGAGCCAGACCCTGAAAAGGTTCCAATTTCTGCTGGATACACTGCTTTTCTGGACTGCCTCAGATTCTTGACAATTAGCCGGAGTTATTTTCTCCCCGTCTCCCTGCATGAATTTCCTTTTCTAAATTAAAATAATTGCAGCACATTAACACTTGATCAACACAAAAGATGAAACCGAGCTCTAACATAATCTCAGACCTTACATTTTCTTTAAAAACAATGAGTGCATATTTGCACATTGCTATCTAGATGGGAGTGCATGTTTGTCTACTTACACATGTACAGTCACACAGACATGTGTGTTACTTGAGTAGGTATGCACTGCTGAACACACCTCCCCAGAAACACGCACTAGGCTTCTGGAAGTTGGGGAAGTATGACAACCACCAATATGTACCAGGAAGACGGCCGGAGGCATGAACTGTGTCTACCTCAGAAACCTGCAGCTCTCCCTGCACAAAGAGCCAAGCTCCACCCAGTGAAGAAACCCTGAAACTTCTACGACGACCACTGGGGCAAGGCTCAAGGTGCTCAAAGTCCCTGTAATTGGACCTGGCCCCAAAGAAACCTGTCTCCCTTCCTGGAGGAAAACTTCCCTTTTTGTGAACCTTTGCTCTAACCAGGAGAGCTAACCCGGTTACGGGTAGGAAATAGGGACCCCAGAGCCGCCTCGAAAATACCACAGCCACACAGGGGAGCTGGAACACTCAGGTTCCTGTCCCTTAACTCTCTGAGGCTAAGAAATGCTGCCCAGTTCACTGTCATTCACGCAACAGGCCTTTCCTTAGAAGCAGCAGTGTCCAAAGTCCAGGGCTCCGAGCTTACTTCTTCTCGTGTGTTTCACCACCCAGAAAGGCAAGCAGGACGGGGTGACTCTGCTCTCACCGGTGAGGGTCTGCAACCCAGAAATGCCGACGGGGCTCCAGGCAGGTCCCAAAGCGGATACACGGAGGAGCCATCACGCTGCCTTCACACCACGAATCTAGTTTGTTCAGAGTGTGGGCCAACAGAGAAGAATCTGAGCTCCTAGGTTCTGATTTCAGTTCAGCCTCTGATCTAAGGGTAATATCAATCACGAGCAGGTATTAACTTAATGAATCTGGAGCTCAATGACTAAAAAAGAAAACGGGAGGGCAACTTCTGTTCTACATCTCACAGAACAGAGTCAGATAAGAGATCATTACTCAACACAACTCTCAAAACAGTGGATGGGTGGTTTTCCGTCATCAGGTGTCCTAGAGAACATCTCTGCTGCCATCCCTCTTGTCTCCAACTCAGGTTTTCACTGCCTTGGGCACTCACCCACAGGGCCGAGAAATGCCTCCGGGGCCTGCCTTTCTGCAAGACATCAAGATCCACCTCAACAATCCGCTCAAGCCCACGCTCTCAACCCCTGTGCAACAGCAGAAGAGCATCTACACTGAGCTTTACTCAGTTACCTATCTGTTACGCAGGGTTTTGTCTCTTCCGCCTCGTTAGAAGCTCCTCACCCAGACACCCAGCCTAGACCTCTTTCTCTGCTGTTCATCACTGTCATACCAGTGCCACCACCATGCCTACATCCCCGGAGTTCAGCAAAACAAATTTTCACAGGGCAACATATTTTGTGTATCTGCTAGGGTGTATATATAATAAAATGGAAGTAAGGACAGGGTTTTTAAAAGAGAAATAATAGCATATGGTCTCGGCCTTGAAGAACTCACAAACCGGTGAGGACAACAGAGATGAGAATGACTTCTGGGATTTGCTGAATCATCTGACACTGGAATTTGCCAGTGACTGGGAATTGGAAGGGACAGTGACTATGAAGGATGATAGAGTCTGCTGCTGATACTATCTCGAAGGATATGATGACTGGCTGACTTTAACAAGGTGGAAATTTAATAAGGATAAATGTCAAGTCATGCACTTAGTCCAAAGGGGGGGGAAAATGAACTCACCAGTATAGGGTAGAGGAGATCACATGAGAAAGTCTTAAGGGATTGGGTTGCCCACAAGCTCGATGACTCAGTGTGATGAGGCTGCTGGAAAAGCTAATGTACCATGAGGATGCCCTGATTAGAAAAGCTACATTCACAGTAAGAAAAGTGAGATCTCCGATCTGGATCCCGGAGACCGTCAAGAGAGGAATGGTCAGAAGTGAGCACATTTCAGAGAGCAGACATGAGTGTGAAGCCACAACCTAAGAGGAATGAGGGTATGAGGCTGCAGAATGAATGACCTACAGGGCCATGAGAGTCACTGTCAAACTGACCTTGGACTTGACCATTCCACTTCCAGGAACAGAGGACAGAGCTACAGTTTACCTATACAGTAAGGCACTGAGATTGACGTGTAAGAATATTATCACATAATTGACAAATGCCAAAAATAAGAAAAATAGGGAAAATAGCAAACAAAAGGAAATAAATTACATATCCCATTATGAAATTATGTTACCAATTGCAATATCAAATATTTATTGAAATGAAAGATAAAATTCTATGCACCAGAAAAGGAAAATTACAAAACATTCACAAACAATATAATTCAATTTGTAAAAATGACGACAAATACACACTGCACTGAAAACGGTCTACAAGACTAATAATTATCTATGAGTGCTGCAATTATTGATACTTATTTTTCATTTCTTTTCTCCCTATTTTCTCAGTGTTTCACAATGCGCATATATTCCAAATCTGGGAAGAAAAATTAATTTAGATTTTTCAAAAAGAAAAACCCAAAATGCTCTAGCATATGAACAGGGGTCTGTGCTGTAGCTTCAGCAGGAGGGGAAGAATTAGGACAAATGCGCAGACCTAGAACCTTTGCTCGGTGTAAGAGAATGGTCTGTCAGTGAAACAAGCAGCCCTTTGTTACAATGAAATCCCCATCAAAAGAGCTGTGCCTCTGGATATATTAAGACTGAGAATGCACTGTAGGAGAAGCCTCCGCCGAGTACAGGGTTAGCTTCTCCTAAATGACCTTCAAGGTACATATGACAGGCCCTCAAATAATGTCATTTTGTTATAACGTTGATGTGATGCTATAGGAGCTTAACTACTATTTACGTCAATTAGCCTATGGTAAAACTGGTTTCATTCCATGCCATTTTCCTTACAGTTATGGACCATGTCAACAGCATCGAGTGAGGGCTTACTGTACTCCAATTCCTTCAACACAGCCTGTGTCATCCCTGCTCCAGAATCCACAACACCTCTACTTCTTCTCTCCTATGAGTTCAGTTGCTCCATCAAGCTTTTAGGATCTGCCTCTCTGCTTTCTCACCAAATCAGGGCCACATGGAGTGCAGTTAAAAGAACATTTAACTGGCGTCAAAAGGTCTGGATCCCTGCAGGGCCTCTGTAAGGAATACTGCCTTACACAAGTCACTTAATCCCTGGGAGCCTCGGTTTCTGCATCTGTAAAATGGCAGCACTACACAAGCAGGAGACAGTGTACCCCTGACCTGAGAGCACACACGCAGGAGCTGATGGCCGACTGTTAGGGTGGCTGTAGGGATCCCACTGGATGGAAACCAGACACAACTTTAATTCCAAGCTCCCCTGACTCACGAAAAAGTTCTTTACTCCTTCGGCTTTCCCTGGACCACTATTCACACCACAGCGTATAGCAATGAATTGCTTTTCCTCCAGCTTCTAAGGATGTCTTGACTTTTTACCATGACTACATGTATTTTTCTGAGATTAGGACTAAGGCTTTCATTTTTATCCAAGACCCCTGGTGCTGCTGGGAATTCATTGAAGACTTATTAATGATCTGACTGACCCTAATAGAGCCTTGCAACTGAAAGTGCAGCCTATGGACCAGCACTGCTGGCAGGTTCTTCAGATCCACTGAATCACAATCTGCATCCCCAGGCGCTAACAAAGTGATGATGATGCTGATGTACACACAGTGGCAGGCAGCGAGGGGAAGGCACTCTCCTCCCACAAGATCTCCAAAGCCTAGAAATGGGCCTCCGTCCTTCATTCACCCCTTTGTATTTGGTGATTCACTCATTCAACAACTATACAGGGTCCAGCACAAATAACACCCCTTTTTAATTACATAGAAATACTTTATTACAAAATCATAAGCATGTAATTCTGTAACATAACATTATCGCACTCAAGCACACCATGTGACAGTTTAGGTGAAATGTTCAAATTGCTACCCATCCCGTGCGAGACATTCACGTACCCCACCAACCACACACTCTGTGGTGTTACTTGTGCAGGACCCTGAATATGAAGTTCCTACATCTTGCCAGGAACTTTTCTAGGCTCCCAGTGTTCTAGCCAGGTGTCATTCAATGGTAAGGCTCCTCTAATATTAGAGAGAATTGTCTATCACAGCTGCCTGTCCACAGCCTTGAGCTAAAAACAATTTAAGAGACTCTGAACCCCCACTCCTACAACCCTGGGCCAGCTCCTCAAATGTTTTGCAGGTGTCAGAGTGGGTAGCTCTTCACAAGCCTCAAGAAACCACCCACATAGTAGCCACGGCGCAGAGGTTTGGGCAGAGCCCCTTTATATTCCTACAGGTGCTACATTCCAAAAATATTTCTTCTTATAAAGCATGGCAGGAATTCTACACTTAGGGAAGAAAAGAGGTTAAAGAAGGGCTTTATTTTTCCCTGGGGAGAGAAGAGACTAAAACCTCTCATGGAGAGGTTTACATTTTTAAAATGTATTTATTTTATCAACCACATGCTTGCAAGTCAAACATCCCCCCAAAGACATTCTGCAGAGAGAGATATTCTGGGAACACACAGGAGGCAGTTTTATTTACTGCCACTATGACAAGACTAGCCCAAAGGGACGAGTATCAGATGCGATCTCCTGCTGAAATGACTTGACTGCCTGCCTGCCTGCTACCGCCATGCCAGGTCCTACAGCTACTTCTGTCCCTCAAATACCCCCTGCAGAGCCCTACCCAAGTAGCTCTGCCCCACTGGTCCTCTGCAAGCCTTCCAATTATCCCTGGTCACTCCGAACTGGGGAAGGCTATTTGGTCCGTGTGCACCACCTTTGGGGTCTATAACTGATGATGAGAAGTGTAATTAATATACAGGTGCAACATGAATATCAAACTTGTCCCAGTGCTGGAAACCCCTGAGGGCTGGTGGGATCCTTGGTAAACACAAGTCCTCAGTGTCACCCTGCAAAAGGAAATTACAAGAAAGTGTACTTTCGTCGGCTACCACTGTCCCTCAGCTCCCTCCTTCATGATCTTTAATCAAGTCATCCTTTGAGTCACAGGATTTAACACCTAGGAACGCCTTCATGTCTCCCACAGGTCCCGCACGGTGAGGGCAGGGCCTGTGTCCTGCTCACCACAAGTCCCTGGAGCCCAGCAGATACCTGCCACGTCCAGGTTTTCAGAAAATACTGGTAGAATGACAATTCATTCATCAAGCATGTAATGATGCTGAGTTTCAGGAATACAATATTAAAGACCTGAAGATAAAAAGAAACAGAAATCCCATGTTTGGCCTTTTCAAACAAAACAAGGAAGGAGGACTCTGAAAGCCTGGGTGCAAACTCCGATGTGAGGGGCGAGGGAATTCCTGGAGCAGAGCGAGCAAGGACAACAGAAATGGAAGTTTCTTATCCTCATCACCTCACCCAGACCCTCCCCCGGTCTGAAATTAATTCCCTGTGTACTAAATGCATTTCCCATACACCGGCCTCTCATTCTGCAATTGGCCAAACTTCTCAGCTGTCCTTTAAAATATCAGTATACTGTGTAGTATATATTGTCTCAACCGTGAACTGTTTTATTACAAGGGGAACCACAGCTCACAATGGGATGTGCTGTTCATGGGCACTTCATCCTCAGCCCCAGCTGGAAGGCTGTTACTGCCATGTTAGAGAAGAGGGCAGGGAGGTCCAGAGATGTGAGGGCCCACCACAGAGTATGCCCTGGGACCCTTCACACCTCTTCTCGCCAACCCTGCGCTCGCGTCACCAGTCTAGCTACCTCTCCTGGGCCTCCCCCCCCACCACCATCACTATCCAACAGAAACGCGACGTGAGCCACAAGTATCATGATATATGTTCCGGGAGCCTCGCAAAGGTACACAGAAGCAGGTAAAATGCATTTCATAACTTCTTTTGTTACCCAACACATCCAAATATTGGGTTGGCCCAAAAGTCCGCACGTTTTTTTCTGTAAAAAAAGGACACATTTTTCATTTTCATCAATAACTATTGATTTCAATGTTTTGAGTATGCTGGTCACCTCCTGCGTGGTACAATTAATGTCTTGATTGGATCACTATCACCTTCAACAGATCTACCTGACCGTGGAGCATCGTCCAGCAAGAAATCTCCAGTGTGAAACTTCTCAAACCACTTATGACACATTCGATCAGTCACAGGACCTTCTTCACACACTGCACAAATCTTTTTTTGCATTTGTTGCGATTTTACCTTTCTTGAAATAATAAAGCATAATATGCAGAAAATGTTGCTTATTTTCTTCATCTTCGATATTAAAATGGCTACATAAAAATTCCAATTTTGATGCTTTCTTAAAATGAACGCTGATATGACAGTTGTTACATAGAATCGAACAAAATTGTTTCAAATGAAGTTAAAGACAATTAGGTGCTACTAGAGCCATCTTGCAGAAAAAAACACCAAACAAACTTTTCAGCCTGTCATCCATATAAAGAAGAAACTGTTAATGACGTATTTTACATTCTTTTTGTACTAAGTCTTCAGGGTCCAGTGGTCATTGCATACCTGTGGCACATCTCGATTTCAGGGGACACCTTCCAAGAGCCAAAGAGCACATGTGGCTGGCGGCCACCACTGTGTACTGAGCAGTGTGGGCCCAGAGTGAGCACTTCTCACATGCACGCAAGTCTCACAAAGCCTGAAGCCTGTTGGCATCTAAGCACTTAAGTAAAGCCTTTTCCATGGCACCGCCTTCTGCTGAATTAAAGACGGGGAGGCCTCAGTTTGCAGTTGGCATCGGCTCCCCATGTTTAGATGACTTTCAACTCCAGATTTCAAGTCTCAGGCACCACTCCTTCAAGGAAGCTTTCCCTGACTACGTACCGCCCCGCCCCCGCCACCCCACTCCACGCCCCTCCTCTGTGCCCGGGCAGCCTGACTTCAGTCATCACAACGCTGTACCCTAAGTGCCGGCTCCGCCATGTTCCCCACTATTGTATGTTCCTTGAAGACAGGACTGTGTCTGTTTCATTCATACCCGAAGCCTGGTCTCCTGACCCAGCACAGGCTTAATAAACATCTGCCAGATGCGCGGATGGATAGTTGTATAAATAAATGGAATTCTTCCTAACACAAAAATCTCTCCCGCTCTGGGCCATGGGTTCCGCATCTGTAAAATCTCCATGGTCCCTTCCAGCCCTGAAAGTCAGCGGGGCCGTGCTCCGGGATTCGTGGCACTTACCCCGGGTAATAAACTGCCTGGGACACTTGCATTTGGCCCTCATTGCACAACGAGCTTGACCAACCATCTGGCACAGGAAGGAACACTTCAGAGTTTAGTTTAATTTTCTGGACCAGTGCAAAATGGGGCAAAATAGACTGCTTTTAGGTCTCCAGAAAACACCCTGTGACCCTCCTGCTATTCCAAAAAATATAGAAATGTATGTTCTCACATGTAATTCCTGAATAGCTTCCCTGAACAATCACTTACACATTTCTTATATAGAAAATGCAGGATTTTGCCCTTACTGGATAAATGTCATAAAAAGACTGTATGGTCAGGTTTTAGATTTCAAAGTTCTTGTTTCATCACCAGAACTACCTGTTTACCAGCTTGCTGCTTGACCATGAACGTGTTCTTTCACTTCTACGCACGTCAACTTCCTTATCCATAAAGTGGGATAACAATATAACAAACTCAGAGTGGTTATTACGTCCGAATGCCTTATAAACTGTACGGGACCAAGGGCCTGTTAGCTACTTTGTAAACTATTTCTTCTGAAGCACATCAAAGTGGGGTGACAGAACAACCTATAACACAACCATAGTCAAGGCCAGACGGGACCCAGTGCACTCAAGGGCTAACATCAACAGGCCCGGAGTTCATGGCCAGGGGATCTCCAGGAGGAAGCCACCCAGAAGGGCAGGTAGGCCAGGCATCGGCTCTCTGGCCCCACTGGGAGGAGGCTGTGGGGGCAAGGCTGCCTGCTGGAGCACTAAGGAGCCAGCCCTCTGAGGCTGGACAGGGAGTTCTATTCCCGGAGGGCAGGGCCCCCACTGAGCAAGGCATCTCGCCCTCAGTCAGGCCAGGGAGCTGGAGAAATAGCTTTGCCTGCCTTTTCTTTCTTCCCCCTGGAGTGTTTCAGAGGCGGCTGAACTTTTCCAAACTGGTTCTGCCTATTTCAAACAGGAACTAGGTTTGCATCTACGCGTGCGAGTGTGCGCATTTCATGATTTCAGAAGAAAGCACTTTGCAATCGGAGAATGAGTCATCAGTACCCTGTCAGTGTGCCAGCAGCCTGCTCCTCTTCGTTACGCACAGAAAGATAAAAGCTCTTGCACTACACTAGCTGGCGTATGCCTCCAGACAGTACAAATAAATTAATTGTGCCTCGCATCAAACAGCCCGAGAGGTGTGCGGAAGGAGAAAATGTGCTCCGTTCTGTTTCATTAACAAATTAAACTAAAGCTGTGCTGCGACCATTCCCTTATGTATGCGTGCACCCTGCTAGTCAACATCAGTCTCCCAACAGGCACCCATCCGGGGCGGCGTTTCCTAAGGAGAGCGAGCCCATATGCTCAACAAACTGTCTCCTGCCCAAGGAAGTGTGTGTCCTTTAGCCCGTCCGTGGTCCTCGTGGGTGGAGGGGCGAGAGTGACCACAGGGGCCACTCTAAGGGAGCCTGGAGTACAAGAGTCGCCCATCAAATGCTGGGTGTGCTGGGCACATAAACAAACCGGCGCGGCGGCCTAGTATGTACAGCAGAGTGAAAGAGGTTTTCATCAAGCCAACTCTGTCATGCTGAGGATGGCAAGCACTCCAGAAGGAACAAAGTCATTCAAGACCAACTTGAAAAACAGGTCAGACTCCCCTTCAGCTCAAGTTAAGATTGCACCCTCCAACGCACCTTTCCACGATTCCACGGGAGACCACGTGAGACATTTGCTTTCGCAGTTCGGGCAGGGGCAATGTGTTACAATGCTGTGGTTTTCTTTATCCTCCTTCCGTACTAATACATAATTTAGGCAGCCCACGTTTTGTAAGTTGAAGGAGCATGACTGAAAAGCTGATCCTTTCATGTTTTATCTCCAAAGAGACAAAAACAGTACTTAGAGGGGAGCAGGGGGACAGGAAATGGGAGGATGATGGAGGGGAAGAACAAAGGGGACTCTAAGAAGAAAAAGAAAAGCCCTTCTACTCTCCAAATGTCACCCCATTAACTGGTGACCTGCAAGGAAGTTAAGATCAGGAGCAGCTAATACAACCATAAAATATGTCCAAAGTATTTATTATACAGATGGGCTCTGGGTTGGTTTGTTTTTTCAACTGTAAAGTCCAAAATCTAAAAAAATTCTAGGCATTACATTTGACAAGACAAAGAAGTTAAATAAGATCTAAAAATATAACAATAAAGCCATACTCAACCTTACCATAATCAAATAAACACCAGTCAAACAGTGAGGACCGCTGGTAAAAACCTTTGAAAAAGGACAATATCTAACCAGGCAAAGATACCCAAACGGGCGCCGTCCTGCGCTCCGCGTGGCACTGTAATCCAGTGCAGCCTTCTTAGCATCTCGTTTAGCAATACCCACTGGGAGCCAAAAAAAAAAAGTTTGTGCTCTTTCACCCAGAAATACTGCTCCCAGGAAATAATCTACAATAAGAAGCATGAAACCATATCTCCAAGTATTATTTTTAGTAATAGCACTGAACTGTAAGAAAACAAGCTGAATGTCCAATAATAGATGAACAGTTAAATAAATGTAGCCTGTGGGACGACAGATTGTGAGACCGTTTAGAATCATCATCAAGACTATGTAACCATTTGGAAAACATTTGCTTAAGGTTTACTGAAAAGAGCAGAATGCAAGACTGCATCTACATATGATTACAGCTATACAGAAATATGTCTGTATACAGACAGAGCTAAAAAAGAAAAATGCAAACAGTTGTGTTAGGGTGATGAGCTTGTGGGTAAACTTTTTTTCTTTTGTTTCATTTCCTTTAATGTGGTTACAGCTTTTTATCTTTCGAAATAAAGAGAAATCACAACATGTATATACAGCAGCTCAACTCACATTAAAAAATGAATCAGGAATCTGAGTAACCAATGTGCTAGTTTGGGTCATGGGGCAATACTTATCATGGGAGTCTCTATTCCCGTTCTTTGCCTGGGTCCCTCTTATCACATCTCAGCCAGCAAAGCACGTTGATGAGGAAAGCGATGCCTGGAGAGGCCAGATGACCCACCCATGGCTGTGTGAGGCTACGAGATGACGGAGACAGGATGGGACCCCAGACTACTCTGCTCCGCAGCCCTGGCCCAGCTTGTGTGAATCTGACCCACGTACAGTTCATACACCACCTGTATCCCACTCATCTGCACTGCAGCTTAAAGCGCAAATGGTGGGCCCCAACCCAGACCTAGTGAATCAGAGGATCTAGAAGAGAAGCACCTCAATCTAAATATAACCAGCCGCCCAGGCAACTCTTCGGCATGGGGATATTTGCAAACCAGTAGTCTAAGAATCACACCAGTATCTGCCAAGTTGAAACACCCCAAATTCATGTGTGCATCTTCCCCTTATAAACCAACACACAAAAAACCCTGCTGGGTGTGGGAAAAGCATGTTTCAAAGCTTGTACATGCTCAAATGGGTATTTAACCCCAAAGTGTTAAGCTGTCTACGACGGAAGATCACAGAGAAGCATCTGTTTCTCACTTTTTTTCATCCCATAAACTGAAAGGTTGCAGGTTCAATCCCAGTCAGGGCACATACCTAGGTTGTGAGGGGTTCGGTTTCCAATCAGGGCACATACAAGATGTTTCCCTTATATCCACGTGTCTCTCCCTCTCTCTCTCCCTCCTTTCCTCTCTCCGTAAAATCAATACGCATGTCCTTGGATAAGGATAAAAAATTAAAAAATAACAAAAATATATAAGTCTAAAATAATATCCCATAAAGGATACAAGGTCCAAAGAAAACCCTCAAGATGGAACGTGCTGAGTGACTTCCCAGAGGAGGTGCCGGCCAGCCTCAGACAAGTCGCAGACCGGGAGTCACGCTTGCTGAGAAATTGATCCTTTCACCTTTGGGGCCTCAGCAGGTCACCTCAAGGCCCATCTCTCTTCCTTAAAGCAATAATGGAAGCACTGACGTCACTCCAAACTACCGTCACCTGCAAACACTTTAGAATCCCACAGATTAACACTCAGACCACTGCAGAGTTCTACTGGTTAGAACTGCTGAGCATCCATGAGAGTAGCTCACAGTCTAGTGCAGAGTCGTCGACCTCAAAATCAACTGGGCTGGATTCACATCCTGCTTCACCACTTGCTCACTTCAAGACCTTCATCTCTAGCACCTCAATTTCCTCACCTATAAAGGGAGATAATACTGCTCACCTCACAGAGTTATTTTGAGGATTAAACTAAAACAATGACCTTAAAGGACTCACCAGACACTGGCACACTGTAAAACTGCAGTAACTGATACCTGTTGCAACATTACGACAAGCACTGTAAAATCTGATCTGAACACCAGGCGTTTCCCCAATTCCCAAGCACACAGACTTCCTATAGGTTCTGTGTTCTCTACCAATATTTTCCCATTCCACAGAAAAAGGTTCATGTATTAACATAGGGCATATACTTGTTATTTTTAATAGGCAGGGAATAAGTACCTATCCCTCTCCCCAGGGATCTAACTTTTTAATGATTTCCACATTAGATTTAACATTAAATGCAAATTGATCCATAAAGTCATCTAATTAGAAATTAAGCATGTCACAGACATTATCCACGATTTAATTAGAAGAGCAACATGATATGATGAGAAATGGCCCTCACTAGGAGGAGAAGCAGGGGCGAGAGCTCCACCTCAGCCAATTACTGGCTGAGATCTGCAAGGTCACTTATACTGCCTGGGTCCCTGCAAAATGAGGAAGTTATATTTCAAAGATCCCTTCCAGGTAAGGAAAAGAAAGCTATATAATTCAAATCTCTTCAGTAACTATTTATGAAGAAAATAGGCTGTGGGGATTCAAAGACTCAGTCGTGCCTTAGAAAGTATACGCAGTAGGGAAGTCACAGCCGGTTTCAGCCACCAACACAACCTGGCTTGCAAAGTGGAAGCATTCGAATTTTCATTCTAGACAATGCTACCTGGCTTACGTTCCTCCGGCCCTGCCCCCCACCTCCTGTTGGGTGGCTATGTCCTCAGTGTTTTTTTCCCAGAGCATAATTTCCAAGTCACAGAGTCTCAGAGCTCAGGACTAGTACAGCTGGTCAAGCTCTTTGCTGTTTAAACCATTACTCCCACCCAACCAACCCAGAACTTCTCTCAGATTAAATTCTGAAAAGGTCACCAAAACTTATCTCAGCACTGCTTGCCCTTTTCAGTGCAAAATAATCCTTGTCCCTAGGCTGGCCTTTGGACCAAAAAAGCAGAAAGGGAAGAGGGGAAGAGATGGAGAGGTGCTGAGAAATCAACTGGAATTAAGCAAGCGGCACAGCATGCAAGAGGCCGAGGGGTGCACACACAGGATGGCTAGGGACTGCTGCTGCCTGCACTCAACAGGCATGGGGCTGACTCAGCGGCGGCACCTCCCTCTCAGGGAGCTCGTGGGACAGTGTCTTACAACTTACCCACATTATCGTGTGTGATCCTCGGAGACTCTCTCTTTACCTCTCACTGTGGGACGAGGACTCCTCCAGTGCACTCCAGAGCATGCCACCAGTCCCTGGTCTCCTGGGCACACAGACTCCCCGGCACCTTCCTCACCTTCCCACACTGCTCTTGTTTTACTCTGTTCAGGGTTGAACAGGGGCTGCTGCTCATGGACAGACCCTGCGGGGGAACCCAAGCCAGGACACTGACCCTTGTCCTGACTCTTGGGAATGTTGCTTCAAGGAGATGGCCTCCCATGCTCTAGAAACCCCAGAAAGCAACCACGATTTAGAAGTTGTTCAGAAGATCCCTGGACCCCCAAGAACAACCCAAAAGTTTGCAAATTCTTAAAGTTAGGAAACTACCCCTAATTGAACACGATACATATAAAGCATATGGAAGCAAAATTTATACTACTCTGCCTAAATGAGAGTGGAGGAAAATACTTAAGGTAACATTAGGATGGAGGTTATTAAAATTTGAGGAAATGTATCCTTTTTTAAAAGCCTGGATCGCCATAAAGCAAATGTAAAAAATCATCTGCCTGTAGACTGGCCTTGCGCTGTACTTGCGTACCCTACAAGGATCGGACAAGAGTGTAATTTAGAGAAGAAAAAGAAAAGGAAAGAGCTGGGTTCAGAAATGACACCCTTCCGCAAAATCAAAATGTTATTCATACAGAACTTCAAACTTGAATTATGTCAATAATTCCACCCCCCAAAAAGTGGGGGACATCCAAATCTTTACTGAAGAACCACATGATTCTATAAACATATCAAAGCCTGGTGGTCCCACAAGGGGAGGGTGGGAGGCCAAGAGTGCGATGAGGGGGTGATGTTAACAGTAATGATGCCTTTCCTTGTCCTTCCCTCTGGGGAGGAACTTTTCAGCTTATAAAGCACTTCCACTTTCATTGTCTTCTTGGGTGCCCCCACAACCGTCATGGGAGGGGGTGTGGCCTGCCTGCTTATCTCTATTAGGCTCTGAGAGGTGAGGGACCTGCTGAAGGTCCCACAGCCAGTGACAAGTCTAGCATGTGAGCCTTAGGTCATGTCAGGGCCAAGCATTGTCCCTGAACTACTAATCACAAAGAACAGCTGTGATCATTCCCAGGAATGTTCACACATCTCTATATGGGGGCAGGGCGGGGGTGGGGGGGGAATTATGAGCTTATTTTGAGCTACTACTATCAGAGCTTGCCTTACCCTACCTCACAGCATAAGGTTGGGGGCAAAGAAAACCACTTCCTCCTTTATCTCAATAAAGACGCATTTGAGTCAGACAGGGTTCTAAGCACTTTATATTCATTAACGCATTTAACTCTTACAACAGCCCTATGAGGTAGACACTCCTGTTAATACCCCCTATTGTACAATTCAGTAAACAGCAAAGTTGAGTAATTTGCCCAAAGGCAAAGAGCTGGAAACCGGTGGGCCAGGAGCCAGGAAGTCTGAGTCTAGCTGCCGTTCTTCTGACCACAAAGCTATACTGCCTTGTACCGGGTCCCAGGGTCAGTGGATTCAAATATGCCACGGAACTGGGGTGAGGAGTGGTGGAACAGGACCCTAGCAGCTCACTGCTGATACCACACAAAGCTCCTTAACTTCTAGATGCTTCCAACTTCCAGAAATATGCAGGTCACCACCTTCTCTCCCTCCCTCCTCCCACCTTCCATTATTGGGTTACTGCAGGAAGATCGTGTATTAAGGCAAACACCACTTTGACATAACCTAATAACCACCCATCTCCCAGCGTCGGCAAGAATGAATGCTACAGGGCACACGTGCAAACCTGATTCTCGGCCCAGGAGTGATTTCTGTGGGAAGTGTAATTCCATTGTCCACCTCACCCAGCACATCTTGTATCCATAAAATGCAAAACCTCCATCAGTCAGGACACCAGGAATAAAAGGCCCTGACGTATAACCCATGTTTCAGTGCAGCTAGATCCCATCTGGTGACAGAAAGTCAAACCTAATCTGATCTTTCCGTTTAAAAACACAATACCAAACACACACTGCTGTATGCAGAAGACAGCATTATAACACAGACATACAACTGTCCCACATTCAATTGTGCTTGTTACTTATTTATTAGGGCAAAATTACTCCCGATACGGTAGCCTATGATCACTATAAACTACTTTCATTATAATAATGATTCTGTGGCCGCACTTTTGACTGTTAATGGCTCATTCCCTAAGGAAGATGTACAAATCCACACAAGAACCTATGAAATGTGGGTTTGTACCTGCACCGTAGGAAGCTGAATGGCAAAATCCATTGCTTAAGATCCCAGCACAGTCGATCACTTGGTAGCGGCACAAGCTATGACCTCAGGGGCAGAGGCCACTCAGCCCAATGGGAAACGGAGAGCCAAGCTTCAGACCTAATGTTCTCTGCTGCTGACTTACCACAGGGTTGACAAACTAGCTCACAGGCCAAGCCTGGCCCGCCATCTGCTTTTCTAAGGCCTGCAAGCTAAGAATGGCTTTTCCATGTTTAAATGGTTGAAAATAATCAAAGGAATAATAAATTGCATAGCATTCACATTTCAGTGTCCATAAAGACAATTTTACTGGAATACAGCCACACCCATTGGTTTGCCTCTTGTCTGCTGTCTATGGCTGCTTTCACACCAGCCGAGCTGAGTAGTGGTGACAGGGACCACCTGGCCTGCCAAGTCAAAAACATTTACTATCTGCCTTTTACAGAGAAAGTTTACAGACCTGACTTAAAAAGCACAGCAGAAATAGGATTCAGCAGCGCATGCCCCTGTCCTGAGAGAGAAAATGAGGCTGGACTGGAGTCCAGTAATTCTGCTTGTCCTGTGCCTCCAATGGAACTGAAAATGAGGGCAGAGCAGAAAGAATTAACCAGAGCTCCTTCCAGCCCCCAGCAGGAAGCCGACAGGCAGAGCCAGAGAAGGACGGGAAGTCACTAGGCTACGACCTCTTTGTAGGGTTTCTCAGTGGAAAGTCTCAGTTTTGGAGGGAGGGGGGTGCGGTCAACTAGGAAGTGAACACAATATTCCTTTGTCAAGATTATATTTTATTTTTTTTAAAAAGGATGATATCAGATTATCCTTTTCCCTATCTTCCTCACCATCTTAGTTAACCCAGGAATCCCCAGTGCTGGGGTTGCCAGATTTAGTAAATACAAATACAAGATGCCTAGTTAAATTTGGATGTCATATAAATAACAAATAATTTTTAGTGTCACTTTGTCCCAAATATTGCTTCTCTAAAATTCAAGCCATGGGCCCTGGCTGGTTTGGCTCAAAGGACTGAACACCAGCCTCTGCACCAAAAAGTCACTGGTTCAATTCCCAGTTAGGGCACATGCCTGGGTTAAGGGCCAAGTCCCTGGTTGGGGGGCATGAGAGAGGCAATTGACGGATGTATCTTTCACACACTGATGTTCCTCCACTTCTCTTTCTCTCTCCCTTCCTCCCTCTCTAAAATGTAAATAGATAAAATCTTTTTTAAAAAGTTAAAAAATAAAATTCAAGCCACAGAGTAAGTAGGCTTATACTAAAAAAGGTACTGATGCTTTTTCTGATAGTCAAGTTTTACTGGGCCTCCTGTATTTTATCTGGTAACCCCACTATGTAGAATTCAAATTATGCAGACTCCTTGACCCCGGTGACTCTGGTTAGGACCCTGCATGACAGCTCCTGTCTCTAGGAGCCCCGCTGGCACTCACAACGTGGCTCCCTGGGCACCCCAGTGTGGGGGCTGGTCTGCTGCAGCTTCCAGAAACAAGCTTCCTCAGGAGCAACTGAGAGGAATACCATCCCGTCCTCCTCTGTGTGTGGGAGGAAACCGAGGCACCCAGAGAAACCTCATGAAGACGTGGGGAGAACATGCCAACTCCACAGAGTGGCCCCCGTGGGAGTCAACTTTTTTCTCATCACTCTTATAAAATAACTTCATTCAAAGACCTGCTGTATCTGGCCCCCAACTTGAGACCCCTCTGACTAGACAGAAGGCCAAACACCTTATCAATTCAGTTTAGCTCTAAGCTTGATGCTTTTCCTTGTCAACTCAGACCCAAGAACTATTTAAGATTCACTCCCTGCCTCCATAAAGTCTTCCCAGATGGTACCCTTCGGTTATCAGTTCAAAATCGCCCTCTGATGTTTGCATAATCAACCCCAAGCATACTGGATTTGACTTATTCTCACCCAGACGAAAACCTGGCTTCTCACTGTACTTGTCCCCCAGTACCTCCCATGTGATTAATGTATGTCCCAAGGGCAGGCAGGAGGGCCTTGCTGATAGCGTTAATGCCAATGTAGTGATAGTGGTGGTAGCAGGTTAGCTCTCAATATATTCTAGCCAGTGTGCCAAGTACTCTACACACATTATTCAATTGCATCTTCAAAGCAACCTTTGAGGTAAGTATGTTATTATTCCCATTTTACTACATGACGACAGAGTTTAGGTCGTGAGTGAGACAGAGTTTAGGTAACTTGCCCAAGACCACAAGGCAACTAAGTAGCAGAGCTAGAATGGGAGCCACCCCCACAAAGCATCAAGTGAAGTTGTCGGGTGGGTGCAGAAAAAGTGACTGGGCCTTACAGGAGGAAGCAGTGCCAGCGACAAATGGTTCCAGAGGCAGATGGTCAGAATGGTGGGATGAGACCTGACAGCCTCTTGGCATTTTTATATTGGAAGGCTAAAAACAGTGATGAGCTCCAAGAAGGAGCTCATATCATTGGATCCATGGATGGAGGGATGGATGGAATGGGCCAGTGGAAGGATGGATGAATGAGCAAATGGGTGGGTAGGAGGTGGAAGACTTTTAAGGAAAACAAGGGAGATTCCATGAAGAAATAATTTAAGCAGACTGAGTCTACACAGGGCCATTACACAGTGTCCCTCAGACGGTGCCAATTGCCCAAGTGGACCTGGAAATGGACTCTCCACGTTTAGCCCAGAGCATCTTAATAAACATTTAGACCCAGCAGTGGGCTGCAGGACCTTGGTGGAGAAAGAGGTAGGGAGCACCTGGAAAACGGGGGATGAGAAGAGAGGCAGGTTTGGCACATTCAGCCCTGGAGAATGATAGATGAGATTAGGAAACCTAATGCAGTGTACCCAGGAATCTCGGACAATGACTTTGTAGGAGGAGCAGAACCTTTGTGAGGGATCCCATGCTCCCTTCATTGATCCCTTAATTGTTAATCTTGCTGGCTCTGCTGCTTTACCTTTGTTACTTTGTAACCTTTACTTCCTTATCAGTTTCCTTGCAGTAATTCTCAGTAAAACCCCAGTAGGTAAAGGACCTGTTTGCAATCTTTAATGGACAAAAGCGGAGACAGAAATCTGCACCTCACACCCAGACAGGACGGAGGGGCCCTAAAGGACTAATGTGGGCACTGGCAAGCACATGACTAGCCTTCAGGCCTCAGCCCCACCAGCCAGCGCCCCTGGGAGAGAAGAGTCTATTTGATCCCTGGAGAGGTCCATGATGTACGGTACCCAGAGGCAAAGTTTGGTCTTAGAGGGGTCATTGGCGAATAATGAGGTAGCATTAGACAAATCTGGGTCAAATGAACAAACATTTCAAAACGAAGTCAATCTCTTTCAACTCCTGTTCTGCTCAGGATTTCTGTTCTTCTAATCACTAGTCCTGCACATTCTACTACTTTTTACTTCCTTCCATACTCTGACATGGCCTGACCATCTCTGCTAGTTGATTTTCTAAAAATTAATTATCTAATTTTTCTGGGCAGCTCTGCTAGTTGATTTTCTGAAAATTAATTATCTAATTTTTCCGGGTGCCTCTTTAAAAACAGTTCAAACAGTACAGAAATATATGAGATAGAAAATGAGAATCTATTGCATAATCCTAAATCCTAAATAAATGGTCACTATTAACATTTCATGTCTATTCTCCCCGGCAAAATTAATGCATATAAAAACATTATAATACATACTCATGCAATGCAAATGTATATTGAAAACAGAATCACACTATAAATAATGATCTATAATCTAACTTTCTCACATAATTCCTTTGCCATCTTTCCATAACAATACAGAAGTTGACCTCATTTTCAACAACTACAGAACATTCACCATATGGTTTTACTAGAGGTTATTTAACTATTCCTTTATCGATGAATGTTTTAAAGTCCCCATTTATCACTGTGCCGAATGGTATGGTGAGGAACTTCCTTGAACATACTTACAGTATTCATCCCTTAGGATGAATCTGTGGAGTACACGCACTGACACTTCAAACCTCTATCGTCAAAGGGTCCTCCAGAAAAGCTACACAACTTCAGATTCCTGCCAGGAGCATATAAAATTCTCCCCCACCCTCACCTCAGTCAAGGGTGTTTCTGATCAAAGAAGTTCATACCTTCAGCGAGATAAACTCTCTGACGCACAAAACGGCCCTTGCCCCTCATCCACATGCACCTCCCCAATTCTGCCTCTTCAAGGAAAACAACATAGTTTTATTATACTTGCCTAGGGTTCAAGAGCCTTACCGGGGTCAACTCCGGGCTGCAGGAAAGGACGAATAATTACACAGACCTCAAGTGAAGATAACCATTCCACAAGAGAGGGCCTCAGTTCTGGACTCTGACCACAAAGCAAAGAGAACACACATAGGACTCTGTCAACATACAGAGAGCCTGCAGCTTCTGCAAAAACAGACCCCCATGAATACGCAGCCACTGGAGCTGAGATACACGCGTATATCCCCACTCATCATCCTTGTCCTCTACGGGACTTGGGAAACCGCAAGAGCAGAGCTAGGGCCAAGAGCACATATTTTAGCAATAGAAAAGAAAGTTCTTTAAAATAAAACCCACTGCCACTAATCAGTGTAGCGTAAGATTTCAAGTTACCAGTACCCTTAGGGAAAAACTGTTCTTTGTTAATATACTTTCAGTATGAATACCGACCAGGACTATGTTCATCAAAAATTTTGTTTAATTTTTTGGAGACTATTTCTGCAATTCTTCCCTGTCTTCTTAAACAGAGCTCGCTAGACAGAAGCATGCCACTACTTGAGGTTTACGGTCATATTATGAGCCCCTGGCATCCCACTGCCAGATGACAGTGCTGGCCACTCGAAACAACAGGGCAGTAGGAGTTGAAGAATCCCAGCTTAATAAACTTTTTAAATGTGCCTACTATCGTGTTTATCTCTTCCCACATTACCAGCTATCACCTCCTCTCTACTTCAGGGCCATAAATGGCACTCTCCAGTCATTTATGCTGTGAGAAGCAGAAATTAAGCAGAGCAGAGCCACAGATACATTACGAGTAATATAGCAAAGGTTGAGCAGATCGCCTGTGAGCGAAGTGGTTAAGTTCTGGTTGCAGAGACTTTACAAAACTACCTCAAGTGCCATCCTTACACCTGATCCTGTGCCTTAAAATGGCTTGCAGATAGCTCTATCACGCCCTTGGTGGACGGCTTTTGTTTTTGACACACAGAAGGAGGCAGCTGGCCAGCCGCCAAAGCAAGAACCATGAGGAGGAGAGAGGTGATCCTAGGTCTCTGGCCCAGTGTTTTCAAAAGAACGCATCAAGCGCTTTCCTCCATGGCAAGCGAGACAAAACACCCCGCCACAGAGGTACACGCAGCCATAGAAGCGCAGCGCCACGAGTAAACAAGCCTTCTGCTGGCATTAGGCTGCTGCTGAAAGAAAAAAAAAGTACCGCATCGTTGTTCTTTCTTTCCCTTAAGCTGTCTGGAAAATTTCCAACTAGCCAACGATTTGTAGAGTTTTTGTAAACCAAAACTTCCCTCCTAGGCACAGCAGCTAAGATGTACAAATACAACACTGCATGGTGAAGAGAGTGCTGGGCTTGAGGTCAGGAGGTCAGTTTGGGCCAATCACATGCCCCTTTTTTCAGCCTGGTTTTCCCATTAGTGTAAAGTGGGGGTGACACCTGCTCTTGTCCAGGAAAGGGGGCCACCATGGGGAGTGTGAGGTGACATGACTGGGACCACCACTGGTCTGAAGGGAGTCTGCCAGGCTGAGCCTCCGACTCAAGCCTGGAGTATTCACCAACCGCAGGACGCTTGCATCAGGGCTGTTGTATCTGGTCCAGCCACACCCGAGGATCCTGAGAGTCCCAGAAGGGGCCAGGAAGAAAAGGACAGCAATGACAAGTTTCCAATTCAACCACAGCAGGCTGCGGCCCGCGAGCTCCACTGCCAGCTTTAGAAAAAAACATGGCAATGCCTTTTCACAGAGAATCCCCCTCCGTCAGAGGAAACCTTATCTAGAACCTCGATAGATGAAACACATAGAAAGTGCTATTAGAACTTAATTGTTTAAGTTACAGTGTTTACTTAAATCTTAAGTGATGCATTTAATACATTTTCTTTTAGCTACTATGTACAGAAAGTCCTGATTCACACATAGTTGCAAATGGTATCTATTTAACGTTTTACTTGCAGCCTCAGGAATCCACTCAACAAAAGTAACCCGGAAACTTGAAGGTGGACGAATAAGAAAATTTTGAAGTTAGGTAAAACTTCTTATTAGAAAATGTTCAATTCAGAGAGAGTTGAAGAGTGGTTTCACTGGTCAGTTGAAGCTTTTTGGGTTTTTTTGGAGAAAAACACTGTTGAAATGTATCTTAGAACATAATTCAAACAGCAGTGAGGTCAGCTCTAAAAACCCTCAGATACTTAGTACCAGACTGTGACAGATATTTACGCAAAATTTCAAGAGTCAAATTTATTTTGTTTCGCACAGTAAGTTCAAACTCAGTTTCGATTTCATCACTGACACTCTACCAGCCTTTGTAAATAAGCATGGTGAGAACACAAGCCCGTATTGCCTAATGGAGATCATTCAACTTACTTTAAAGGTTTCAGTAACACACACAAGCGAGGGCAACCAGATTATATTTGCGAGACTCAAGCAATGGAGTTTCTTTGTCAGTCACTGGAGAGAAGTGATTTATCGCCTCATGTGACATACTTGTAGCTCAATCTTTTCCTGAGTAGTCAACAACCTGTCGTGTGTGAAAAAGTAAAGTCCTACGAATTATTATCCACATCACTCCAAGTGACTCATAAAAGTAAAAGGACAGTATCTTGGTACAATGTACACACTGCGTACACATGCACAGCATTGTTCTAAAAGGTAACCTACTTAAGCAGATTGTATATACAAGACACAATTTCTGGTAATAGCTGGTATACAAACCAGCATCTCAGTAATTTTTGCTGTCACTGTTCTCACAGTATAAAGTAAGATTTTCTTCACTTCTCTATATGTCAAGTGTTCGAAAGAATGGGTCTTTCTCATGTTGGCTACACACATACAAATCCAGCAAAACCCTGACAACTGCAACATCCACACTTCTGTGGAGATGGGTTGTAAGAGCAGGAGCATCCAGCCCCGTGACCTTCCCTAACCAGGGTGAGCATGCGGGTTCTCCTCTGCCTGCATCGTCCTACAATGACACTGACTATTTTCACAGAGGACAGTGAGATGAGAACTTTGAAGCCATGAGTGCATTTTTTCATGTTAGATTGAAACTTGATGGTAGAATTCTGGGATTCTGAAGAACTCCAGGGTAAAAGCTTGGAGTCTAACAACATGTGAGAAGATAATGAAAACCTGTTTGTTCTCAAAAATGGACATTTTTGACTACAAAGAAGACACACGGCTTTTTCTGTCAGCTCAGCTCCTGCTTCAGCCCTCAAGCCAAGCAACAAGTTCAACTTTCAAGAGAAGTGTAGAGATTAGTCCACATTACCCTTCTTTCCTTCCCAGAGGATGGAAGCTCTGTTCTTTCATGCGCTCATTCATTAATTCAATCATTCCACAGATATCCGCTGGACATCTCTGCAAGGCAAAGAGCTGGACATACGCATGGCATATATCGTCATCAGCATAAATTCCATTACATTTTATTTTGGAGAGTTCTGCTTTAAAAGATACCAGAAATGTATCTTCTGAACATCAGAACCATGACTCACTCTTGTTAGTAAAAACAGTTACAACACTTGGAAGTGTTAACCATTACTATCACACCCAAATACTTTCACTTTTATGCGCATGCTCTGTGCTTCCGTGCACCAGGCAGAGTACAAAGATAAGATACAGGCACTGCCCTCACAGGGCTCAGAGAGAGAAGAGGGGGTAAATTCAAGATGTAGAGGACAGGTGATTAATGTTAAGGCAGAGTCACAGTACGGGGAACTAAGGGAAAGAAGGAAGGCTTAGTCAGGTACATTATGGTATGGGAGCTGGGAAGGCTTCTGTGAAATATCAGATATTCTTCTCTTTAGAAGAACAGTGCACAATGGCAACAGTGTATCCCAGGGAAGTGCAGGTAGAGAAGAAGGCATGGAGGCAGCGAGACGGCTGACTGCGGCTGAAACAAGAGGAATACTGGGTGGGAGTGGCTGGTGAGGAGGTTGGAAGAGAGGACCAAGACTTTCCCATTGGTAGTGCATAAGACTAGGGTCACCTGGTATCAGACACCTGAATCATCTGTAACTTCTCAGAGTGGGAAAGAGTGGCTGCTTCAGCAAATTCCGCATGCCAGACTGAGCGGTCACACTGCATTCTCCCTGTACTTGTCAGGAGCCCTGTCCAATACACACATCATCTTCCTCTGGTCTAGGTACATGGAGGGGAGCTCCCCAAACCAACCAACCACAAAGCTGACTCGGCTGTAATAGAAGATAAATATAATAATACATGTCTCTGACTTGGCAGGAGCCGAGTTCTTCCAACATAACTCTTTCCATGCTCTAAAATAAAATCCATGCAGTATTTTAACAGCACATCCAGGGCCACTCTGTTTCAAGGGATTTGCAGTTTTAGCCAATTTGAGCAGAAGATGGCTGTGCAAATTTGCACTACCCCACGAGCCTGGGTTTGAACAGGAGGGGAGGGATCTCCAGCTAATAACAGGAAAGAATTTAATAAAAAGCAGAAGCCGGAGCCCATGTGATAGATGGCTGCTCTTGCAGGTCAACTCACGCTGGGCGCCGCTCGCCCAGCTCTCCAAGAAATGCAATAAACGAATTCCAGTGGCCCCAAATTCATTCACTCCACCAGATATATTCTGAATGTCTATTATATCCAAAGCACCATGGAGATTATCAAGTTGTACGTGCCACGGCCCGTACCCCAAAAGGGCTTATGGTTTAGGAGGAAGATAGGACATCTACAAAGAGTGGTTACACATGATGGATGCTGAAAGTGACAGTAAGACACTGATGAGCCAAAGGAAGTGAAGATCCGCTTCTGGTAAAGGGAGAACAAACTGTGAGAAGACTTGCTGAAATAAGTAGCTGTAGAAAAAACAGGTTTTGACAGACATAACAGATGGAAAAGATGGCACTTGCTATGCCTCACTCAAATCTCGCAACAAACCAGTGTGCTAGGGGCCATTATCCCATGGACCGGGCAAAGAACCCAGGCTCGGCGAGCGTGAGTGACTTGCACAATGTCACACACATCATCAGTGGCAGAGCCAAGAACCAAAGGCCTCCTTCTCTGCTGAAGGAAGCCTTCCTGTGAGGACAGCATACTGGGGAAGTGACAGTTTGTAGGAAGGTTAACTCCTGGGGCACCAGGCTAAAACAAGACACTGAGACCACACTGCGGGGTCTCACACTCCAGGCTGAGGAGAACGTATGCGTTGCTTGGGTGATGAAGCAGGTAGGGAAGAGGAAGCTTTCGAGAAATGAGAGTCTGGGATCCAGTGTAGTGACTAAGAGCCATGGGGACCAGCCAGTGTGGGTTTGAATCCCAGCTCTGACAGCTCTGCAAAACGTTGCACAAGGTATTTAATTTCTCTAGGCCTCCACTTCATTTATTAAATGGGGCTGAGAATTCTATACCTACTTCAAAGAATTATTGTGAAAATTAAATGAACTGCAAAGCAGTAAGAATAATGCCACCCATAATAACTGCTATAGAAGTATTATTAGATAATGATGGTGATAATGATGCAGCAACTTAATTAACCAGATGAGACACACTGAGGTTGGCAGTATGTGAGAGAGGACTGGAGTAATCCAGACAAGAGAAGACGGTAGTAGCTTCTGGGGGAATGGAAAGGAAGTAACCCGTCCAAGAGACCGGAGAACTGGGGACGGGAAGGGATGTTTCAGGGGGCCTGCAGCCTGGGCAAAAGGTAATGCCGCCGGAGGGGGCCACAAAAGACTCGGAGGATTCTTTGCTGGCCTCTGCTCCCTGCACGTCCAGGCCCACTATTCTGAGCCTCAAGTCTTCCATCTCTATGTTGGCATTTTTGAAGAGAAAAAAAAAATACAGTGAGCTTGGCCACAGAACATTAAGACATAAAGCACTGTACAGATAAAAGGCATGAAGCAAAAAAGAGTTGTGACAAGGGATCAGCCTGGGGAACGAGCCCTGGGAGAGAGGAAACTCTACTTAACCTTGCCCACCTGGGACGTTCCCAGACAGCAAGACTGAGGGTCAGTTCCAACACTTCTCACCCTGCCCAGCTACAGGCTGGTGCCAGCCCAGGACCACTGACACCTGAGGCTGCCACGACTCTGAGGAGAGGACACACAAAGGGTCTGGTTCACAGGACAGCCCAGGAGGCAGCCCCCAGTTAGGACAGCAGGATTCACCATTCCAGGGCACACCAGAGATAAAGGAAGTCCAGAGAAAAATAATATCAGTTGGCTCTACCTCCTCCAGCTCTCTAGTTATAAAGCCTGTGAACAGATCAAAAGAAAGGTTCTGGAGCCAGAAACAGAGGGATGGGAAGGAGAAAACTAGCCCCTCAGGGCAGCAGCAGGCAGCCCTCCAGCACTGGCTTTCCACTGTAACCAAGTGTTTGTTTACATTTCCTGCATTATCTTGGTCACTCATTGGATAAAATTTCTTACAGAAACTCATCTTTTTTATGTTGAGTGTATGTAGCCTATGTAATCCAGGAAACCATAAAGATCGGCAGCTCATATTCCTATGTAAGTTTTCTTTATTTTAGCTTCAGTAAGAAGTCAGGACCCCAGCCCAATTCTCTCCTCTGGCAGACCCCACGCCGCCTCTTCACATCACTACCCACCGTAGACTGGAAGGGTCTCCTTAACACAATTCTCTCTGCCACTAGCCTGGAGTTCTCGTTGTTCTCTGAACCCCTACCATCCAACACAGACCCTGGCACACGAACTGAAATTTCTGCCCATCTTTTGGCACCCAAAGTCAGTGAGAACCCACAGGCAGGCCCTCTCCAATCACTCAACTTTTCCCGTTACTCAAAAAAGACTTTCAACAAAGCAGCATTTACTCAAGCCTTCCCTGTTTGGTTTCCAAAAACCTGATCTCCCAGATTAAAAAAAAAAAAAAAAAAAAATCCTGATTTAGGTTTGCGATCTTAGATTGTGTTTTATTTTAGAGTTTTGTTTGATACAGGTTCTGGAAAAGTAAAAGGCCCGATCACTCCAAAATACAGTCACTAAATTCAAAACACTCCAGAATCGTGCCTTCTCACTTCAACCAACTTTTTCTTGTGACTTTCAACAGTTTTTAAGTTGATAAACCAGAGGAAGCCTTATTTAAAGAAAGAAAAAAAGATCTAAGTACACAGTTCCTAGTGTTCTCTAAGAATGTAGGCTCTAAGGACACAATCTGTCCACACAGGGATAAATGTAGTTTTATTAAAGAAAACACGATGAGCTTACACACACTCTTCCAATAGTGTACACTGTACACATGAAGAAGCAAACACAAATTCAAAGGGACAACAAGAAGTCACCGGTGGGGGACGGCTATGCTGTTGCTTAAAAGCTGAACTATAAGGCAGGCGCCTGTGCTGGAGAGAGACTCCTGGCGTTAACCTTCCTGAGGCAGTCTCTCTCACAACCATCAAAAGGAGCTCAAGGAGATGACTACGGAATCAGGCAATGGAGCTACCGTGGCTGTTTTCAAAATAATATTTATTGAAGAAACAATCAACCTAACTAAGTATCTACAAAACCAAGCCCTTTGGCATTAAATGTATTTAAGATCTCGCCCTGGATGGTATGACTCAGTGGACTGAGTACCAGCCTGAGAACAAACGGGTCGCCAGTTCAATTCCCAGTCAGGGCACATGCCTTGGTACGGGCCAGGTCCCCTGGGGCATGCGAGAGACAACTACACATTGATGTTTCTCTCTCTCTCTTTCTCCCTCCCTTTCCCTCTCTCTATAAATAAATAAATAAAATCTTGAAAAAAAGATCTCAAACACTCCAGGAGTTTCGATTTATGCCAAATATAGGCCTGAAATCATAAACTAAGGAGTGAAGGCAGCAGTGTTTTAAATGATTGACCAGCTCTATTCAAACAGCCCACACTTCTCTTCTAAAAGAAAATCAATTACTTACAAAATAAAATTTCTAGAAATTCTTCCATCATGGAAAGACAAGATTTTAAGATCAGTGTGCCTTTTCAGAACGTTAGCAAAATCTAAAATATATGCAAAACTTATTTCCATGACACCCCACAGATAAAAATCACTTTTTTAATAATTTTAAAATATATTGTGTTTATAGTTTGGGTCCTCTCACTACCTGAGCATTTTTCAAGCACCTGGATGTCAGAATTATAAAAATCAAATACGGTTCTGTTCCTGTCCACAAGGAGCTCACAAGTTGGGTATCTGTACCTAAAATGAAAGGGTTTAAGAACTTTTTAGTAATAGAAAAAGGTCCAAAGTTCTTTGCAGCAGTATTTAATTTTCCTTAGTTAAAAAATATTAATATAACCAGAAGGATTTTTTTTTTAGTTTTTTTAAAAGATTTTATTTATTTATTGTTAGAGAGACAGAAAGTAAAGAAGAAAGATAGGGAAAGAAACATAGAGGTGTGAGAGATACATTGACTGGCTGCCTCCCAGAAGGATCTTCTAAAAGGGAAATGCTGCAAAACCCAAAGTTGTGGCATTTGAATCAAAGCATTATTCACGGAGAACCAAGATGGCGGCGTAGGTAGACACACTGCGCCTCCTCGCACAACCAGAACTGACAGAGAATCGAACGGCAAGGGGGTCCGACACCAAGGAAATAAAAAATAAACATTCATCTAGACCGGTAGGAGGGGCGGAGATAGGCACCTGGGCGGAGAGGACTCGCGTAGCTGTGGCCGACAGAGAATGGCAGAGTGTGGGACGACGGGGGCAGGCAGTCCAAGCACTAGCAGACCCTGCGGCCACACATTTGCACAGATAAACCCAGAGAGCCGGACTCAGAGTGGCGGAGAGTGGGGCAGGCAGAGTGGCGGGTAGCACCCTGCGGCACCACATTCGCCCACAGATAAACCAGACGAACCGTGGGGAGCGAAGCAGACTGCGTAACCCAGGGCTCCAGCACGGGGGAAATAAAGCCTCAAACCTCTGATTGAAAACGCCCGTGGGGGTTGGGGCAGCAGCAGGAGAGACTCCCAGCCTCACAGGAGAGGTTGTTGGAGAGACCCACAGGGGCCTAGAGTGTGCACAGGCCCACCCACTCGGGAACCAGCACCAGAGTGGCCCAGTTTGATTGTGGGTATCGGAGTGAAAGATTGAAAGCCAGAGGAGAGTGAGGCAGGCGCCACTGCTCCCACTCAGCCCCTCCCCCACATACAGCGTCACAGCCTAGTGACCAGCGCAACCCCGCCCTGGTGAACACCTAAGGCTCCGCCCCTTAAAGTAACAGACGCACCAAGAAAAAAAAAATGGCCCAAATGACAGAACACTTCAAAGCTCCAGAAAAAATACAACTAAGCGACGAAGAGATAGCTAACCTATCGGATGCACAGTCCAAAGCACTGGTTATCAATATGCTCACAGAATTGGTTGAATCTGTTCGAAAAACAGATGAAAAAATGAAGCCTATGCTAAGAGAAACAAAGGAAAATGTACAGGGAACCAATAGTGATGAGAAGGAAACTGGGACTCAAATCAATGGTGTGGACCAGAAGGAAGAAACAAACATCCAACCAGAAAAGAATGAAGAAACAAGAACTTGGAAAAATGAGGAGAGGCTTAGGAACCTCCAGGACACCTTGAAACGTTCCAACATCCAAATTATAGGGGTGCCAGAAGAAGAGGAAGAACAAAAAATTGAAAATTTATTTGAACAAATAATGAAGGAGAACTTCCCCGATCTGGCATAGGAAATAGACTTCCAGGAAGTCCAGGAAGCTCAGAGAGTCCCAAAGAAGCTGGACCCAAGGAGGAACACACCAAGGCACATCATAATTACATTACCCAAGATTAAACGCAAGGACCTACATCCAAGATTACTGTATCCAGCAAAGCTATCACTTAGAATGGAAGGGAAGATAAAGTGCTTCTCAGATAAGGTCAAGTTAAAGAAGCTCATCATCACCAAGCCCTTATTATATGAAATGTTAAAGGGACTTACCTAAGAAAAAGAAGATCAAAAATAGGAACAGTAAAAATGACAGCAAACTCACAGTTATTAACGGCCACACATAAAACAAAAATGAGAGCAAACTAGGCAAACAACTAGAACATGAGGGTTGTCAATAAGGGAGTGGGAGGGGGAGAGGGGGGTAAAGGTACAGAGAGTAAGTAGCATAGATGATAGGTGGAAAATAGACAGGGGAGGGTAAAAATAGTGTAGGAAATGTAGAAGCCAAAGAACTTATAAGTATGACCCATGGACATGAACTATAAGGGGGGGAATGTGGGAGGGAGGGGGGGGTGGGCAGGATGGAGCGGGGTGGAGGGGAAATGGGACAACTGTAATAGCATAATCAATAAATATATTTTTTAAAAAAAGGATGAGGCTAAACCAATCTATAAGTTTAATAAATATAGGTTGTGAAAAAATGTTAAGCTAGACAAAGTGTTTCCAAAATTTAATAGATAGGTAAACTTGTGAGAAAAACAGGGGGGAAATCTGAAAAAGGAGAGTAATGAGAAAGGAGTAACGGAGTTAGATATCAAAACCCATTACAGAGCTGTAATAATTAAAGCTCCAGGTAGAGAGTGGAACATATGAATGCAACGTATGGACGCACAGAGAAAAGACTCAGAGAGCAGCTGCGACAAGCCAAGCACTAGGTAAAAACGTCTGGACCCCCACCTCACTCTGTTTACCACACCAGACCAACTCTAGACACAGGCAACTCTCTGTAAAGCATGTTCTGACTTCATTTTTGTTTAAGTGGAAGACTTTTTTCCAATAAGTAAGATAGTCTTTGGCATGCAAATAAAAAACCCAGAGACCATAAAGGAAGATTTGATCAATCTGATTTAAAATTAATTAGTGCCTGCAAAAGTTATAGAAATAAGAAGGAAAGTGAAAAGGCCAATGACAAACCTAGAAAGAATATGTGCGATCACCCTACCCCTGAAGTGTCCCTGAGATATCACTGGTGCTTCTCAAATTTTCATGTGCATACTGTTCACCTGGAACCTTGTTAAAAGGAAGATTCTGATTCAGCAGGCCTGGAGTGGAGAGCTCAGCTTCTGCATTTCTTAACAAGCTCCCAGGAGATGTCATGTAGCTGAACTTCATAGGCTTTTCTGAAGAGATGTGGGGCTTGAACTGAGTAGGACTCAGATGACTTCGAAGGATCACCTGGGAAGGTTTTAGAACTCACACAGAAGCTTCACCTTGGGCCATTCTGATTTAGATTAAGGGTCAACAGCAGGAATAGGAATCAGTATTTTTTTAAAATCTCCCTGGGTGACAAAGATACTCAGCCTGGTTTGAAATCCAGTACAGGGGGTCATCTGAGTCCCTCCTTGCTCTTTCTGTGCTCTGAATACTGCAGAGAGACCTGTCTGAACTTGTAGTTAAAACCATTCCTTTCCCCTCCCAAGACCTCACCTGCTCTCTCTCCCCCTCCCCCAAGTCACCTTTCTGCAGCCTTGTCCGATCCCCTCCCACAACAAAGGCTGACAAAAAGGAGCACACACAGTGAAGGAGGACCACAGCATGGTTAAGCAGCATCCAGCATCCCTGGGACGGCTCACTGGCTTGGTCACTGTTTAACCACTATTGCTCTGTGATCCTAGGCAAGCCTCCCAATCTTTTAGACTCCACTTCCTCATTTACAAAAACCAAGTTGTTGTAAGGGATAAACAAGTTGACCCATTGAAAGAAATATGTAAACTGTAAAGCATCACAGGAACATTAGCTATTTATTAGATACGTGATATCTGGGAATACACACACATTAAGTCCAAATCCCTCACGTCCACGTCCCAGTGACTTTCGACATCACCCCCCTTCCCCAATCCAGTTGAAGGAAAACAACTTCCTCCAGGCTTCCACTTTCTAAATACACAAACTGAGCTCTATCAACAAAACAGGTGGAATATAATATTTCATACAGAGCCTAAAATGAAAAGGTCTTTAAGTGTATGGCACATGCCAACAAGCAAACACTGCTGTATGTCTGCTTATGCACACGCTAAGAGTTTTCCAAAACAAACTGTACCTTCTTAAACAACTTCTACTCTATTTCTAAATGTTAAGTCTCACCTGAAACTTCCCCCCTGCACACTTACACTGCCACATCTCCCCCCTCCAAGTCGGGGGGACAGTGCAGGAAGTAGGCTCTTTGTTTTTGACACCGTCCATGCAGACACACATCTTAACTAGTCTCCTCAAGAGAGGCATCTGCTACTTAATCCATTTGCTAATAAAATGCATTGAATTTGGAAGATTCCCTGACAGAGGAAGCTTGAAGCACGTGCCCAACATACACATTGGATTTATCACGGGGAAGCATCTGCCAAGGGCCACTGAGAGCATGCCTTCCACATTGCTCAGAGGTGGGAGGGGAGAAGAGCGGGGTGGCGCCAACAGGCAGGACATTCGGGTCTAATGACACACCTGGCTTCCCTCTCTCCACGTGCTCAGCCAACCAGAACTCCTCAGTGCCCACGGGGTATGACTGGGAAAATTCCTCACTTGCCACGTTGGAACCAAGCACCACATAACCTAAATCCACAAGGCGCACCAGGCAACAGAAAGGTCTAAGTCAGGCCTTGAAATGTTCCAGTCTGAGCTGAACATACTAACATTGCTCCCTGGGACTAAATTCATAGTAGAGAACAGGGTGCAGGACATCAGCCCTGCATGGCCAACCAAGCAGATGCCAGGTGTTACCACACTGAGCTAGCTGCCTTCGGTGAGTAGGGCCTCTCCAGCACACCACACAGGGCATGTTTCCCAGCAAACTGGTTGGCCAGAGACTATTTGGTTTCAATTAACCTGAGGGGGGAAAAAGGGTAGGGGCCAGGGGGTCTAGCAGAAGACCTCTGAATCACGAACTGCAGCCAGTTCCAATGGGAAACAAAAAACAGGAAATGGAAAACCATCAGGAAATGAGACTATTCCCAAGGTCTCTCATCTCCTCTGCACGACCGCTTTGTTCTTTTCTCTCTGCAAAGCCATGTTAGTCCACGCTTCTCTACACCCGTGGGTCAGCTATCTACTCCCCACTTACCTTTTCCTTGACCTACGGTGAGCATCAAAGACAAAGTATGATTGCTGTCTCAATCCCAAAATATTCAGGAGACAAGAGTTTAACTCAGCTGGGATCAGATGTCCACCTTTGACACAAACATCAGAGAGAACGTGGGTGAGCTGGTCTAACTGTAGAGGATATCTACCTGTCCAGCATAATTACAAAAAAAATTAACAGTACAAATGGCAGCTTAATGAACTCTGACCTCTGTTAAAGCCACAAGGTTTTCCAAAGGTACCATTTTGACTTCTTATTATCACTCCAAAGAAGCACAGCTGTACAGCCAGATCCTCAAATAACAGATAAATGTCTTCTTTGTAGCTTGCTTGTTGGTTGCTTGGGTGGGAGAAAAAAAGCATTTTGTTGTTATCAAATAGGAGTTTATTTCTGGTTCATCCTTTTGCCTGGAAACGAGCAAAACCTGGACAATTCACGAAAATGTCCTTGAGATCATGAATACAAGGGGGAGGGAGAGAGGCAGCCGTGGTGCAGACACACGCAACACACACGGAACTGAAGCCTTCCGAGGCAGACGTACGAAAAACAGCTTTCCATAGGTGGAATCTGTTCAGTGTAAAGGTTATGCAAAGCTCCTTCCTTACAAAAGCCACTGGGTTTCTCATAACATAGCCCCAAAGAGTCCATCAGCCGGGGGTCTCTCTCACCTAGGGCAACAAACACATTCCTCACTGATCCTGGACTGCTCTGTGTGGTTGCTAATAAGATATCTGTCACAGGAGGCTTACAAATCCATTTACATTGATTTTAATTAATGAATCAATCCCTGGCCCTGAACAACTTGGTCCAGAGACAGTAAGCAATTCAAGATTCAGTCTGTATTCCCAGCCTAAAATCTACATTAAAAAGAAGTTAATTCTCAGATCAATACGGGACAAATAAAAATAATTAGGTTTGTATCTCTAAACCAAAAAGAAATATCGCTTCCAAGTTTAGACAATAACTCTTCACACATTAGTAAGAGGAATGTATTTTCAGGCGTTTCCTCACAAACTCACCTGGGGTAAGAGATTTTGTGTGTGTGTGTATAAGCCTGAAATCTGGAAAACTGGAGTCAGATATTACGACTCTTAGTCAAACCTCTAAAATCAACTGAGCCCAACTTTCTCAAAAGTTTATCAGAACCTTTTAGCCTAGACCGAAATTGAACAGAGACTTACCCAAACACAAAACGCAAATGACAAGTAATAGCAAAGTGGCACTCGCCAGCCTGGCTGTGCTCTGAATCAGCCGTGCTTCATTGAAAAGGCAGTCAAACTTTTGCATTTGCTTTTATTTTATCTTTTACAAAGGCTGAAGTAGAATTTGACCTTTCTGAGCTGTTGCCGATTATGAATTGGAAACAAGCTCAATTTAAAAGCTAGCATCAATATATGAATCCTCATCATTTCATTTTTTTCTTCTTTTTCCTAGTCTTTCTGCAGGGTTTGTCTACCCAGTCTATTTTTAGACTTTTATCAGAACTTCCAATGACTCCACGTAAACCTATAGTGGAAAAAAGGTCTAGTTTCAGTCCCATTTTCTCAAATCCGACAGCTAGTGTAGGAAAAGAACAGAAGAGTTAATAAATGAAAACACATCACCCTGAATTTTAATTTTGTAAGATAAGAAAGTCTGTAAATGCACACGCAAAACATAAAGCAGCCGTGGGCACCAACCCCACCCAGACAGAGACACCAGCCCACGTCTGTTCCAACTTAGAACTCCCACGAGTGCAGGCTGCCCGTGAAAGAGAACAAGCGAAAATGCGGCAGACCCACTACACTGTGAGACAGCCACTTCACGTTTCTTGCCTACTTTTGAAAATATGTAATAAAAGTTATCAAACTGATTTTGAAATCAGTAAGACTGGCCTGAAACACTGCAAAAAGAACACCCCCCACCCCCTGATCAAGAGCCTGTGTACAAGGAAATAAACTGCAAGCAAAAGCAAGAGACAGGCCAGAGCTCAGGCGGCTGGCACATGCGTGTGTTCTCTCCTCTCCCTCCCTCCCTCCCTCCCTCCCTCTCTCTCTTCCTTTCTGTTTCTCAACTGGGTGAACAAAACAAAAGGAGTTGACACTTTAGCGATACATATGGACTCCAGAGCTCCCTGCCTAATGTCAGCTTGCATGCCCACAAGTTTGAGGATTCACTGGAACACTAAAGCTCCTTGAAACGTTGCCATGCGTTTGTTGGAGCATTTTGGCAGATCCAGCCTGCCACCTTCCCTGGCTGGGTCGTGCAGGGCTGCACAGCAGAGCGGGGTATGCCAGTGTAGCCTCACATCAGATCAAGACCACAAATTATAACCAGTTTCAGTAAATTGACTCGAGTGCCTTTGTTCCTCAGACATACATCTTCCTACCGCTTACAAATGCAGGCAGCAAAACCTAACCACCAATGCGACTATAGCCAGGACTGGGAAAGGAAGTTATTGAAGCCTGGATTTCCTGCTTTTGCTTGTAGCCAAGAACTATGAGGCTTGTAGTGGTTTCAGGAACTGACTCATCTAATGATTCATGGATAAGATACTGCTTTTAATATGCTTCTGACCCAAAGACTCAAGAACTTCACAATCAATCTGAACCTATGTTCCACTCTTATTTGCAAATGAATAGTCATAGCAAATAGCAAAATACACAGGAGGACAACCGTCAGTGAAACAATGAAAACATCACACCAAGGGCAGGAAAAGTGGAATGAAAATATCACACACCAGGCCATGAGCAAAAGCCTAATCCGTGGGCTGTGACTTGGCAGTGTCCAAACTGCCCAAAAGTCCATAACAGGTGGGACAAGGCTTATTTTTAGATGTCATTCCCCTAGATATAAAAATAGATTTAGCACAGCAATATTTTAATTCAGGAGCATCTGGGGTTGTGACTCTAAATACCCAAGATGTAAAGAAGCATGTAGCTCCAGATTTAACTGTTACAGTTGCAAACCAGAGAGTTCTGAGTTAACCGACTAATGAGCAACGAATAATCAAGGACTCAACGTGGAACTCATTCTCTTAAGTCATCGGCTACAGAAGACTGCAGTTTTTTATTTCCACACATCTTCAGACCATTCTTCTCTTCCCCACCCCCCAAACACACACACACCCAGTCTTAAAGAGCAAAGCTCTCTAAAAGTACAAAGTCAGGAGCTGGCACCTCTGGTTGCTCCCTGTGGTGTCCCCATGGCTTCATTCATCATCAGGAAGTCCCGCTAGGGAACAGTGTTCAATCCTCCCTCACCCACTAATCCTTGGGTTTTCCCCGCCCACCCCCCAACATCGGACATTAAGCACAGGCCCAGTTTCAGGGGTGGCTTTCAAAGTGTTTACAGGTTTCAACACAAGCTCAGTGGCACAGAGACAAAGGGGGTAAGAAAACACAAATGTAGGCTGGTTGGGGGGCAGGGGTGGAGGGAAGCAGTAAGAACAGTTGACCAGGCAAGGCCAAAGTGCAGGGGCTGGCTGGCAGGCGCTGCTAGGCTGGGCTCCTCCGACAGATTTACTGACATGACGTCAGTGGCTCCAGTCCAGCTTTTTCTTTAGTAGCTTTTACCACTTGCCTCCCGAAGCCTCCACTACGTTAGGGAGCCACAGGACCACAGTGAAAATTCCCTTTGTGAAACCAAGTTTACCTCGGGGCACAGAGGCCAGCCATGAATTACAGGCTCCTCACCCTCTCTCTGTGCCCACGGAGGAACGGGAAGGGCATAAACTCCACCAATACTGTACTTTCCTTAATACAGAAGAACTATTAAATGAAGCTAACTGCCTTAAAAAAAAAAAAGCCCAGAGGCGGGGCGGGGGGCAGAATTTCACAGGCCAGGACACTAATTAATTTCTCAGGGATGTCATGAATGATGATAATTTCAGGACTATTCACTCATTCTGTTATGAGGCTGTGTTGGCTGGACTGTGGACACATAAGGCTTTGTTTCACCACCAACAAAAAAATATTACTGAAGCTGAAACTCCAGGCCTGAATGGAACCTCTAAAGAAAGCATTACAGCTTATCTTTAAAACGAGTTTTTGGTTGTTGCTGTGTTTTGGTTTTTGTCTAAGTGCATATTCTGTGATGCACCAACGTTGAGTATAAAACAATTTCCAAAATGCAAAGACAGGAATTACTAAAAACAACTCTAATAGCAAACCTGTTAAGCAAACAAACAAACAAACAAACAAAAAACACCTCATTTCAGACTTACAGGCTGTCTATAGCATACCCACTACAGCATACCAGCTGTGTTTCGTGTAAGACTTCACTGCATAAATCTGACCAACACTACAAAGCTTTAAAATTCTTTTAGCTTCGAAAAAATGTGTTAGTGATAAATTTCTTTAAATGACTAGAAAATTAAATATATTCTATTTTAAACACTTCAGAAGAGGAAGTTACAAAACTTAACAAGTATTTATTCAAACAGATGTGTGCAAATGACCTAACATCATCATCAAACTATAGTTCGCAGTCTGAATGGTTCAGAGAGGTAATAAGGTAAGAAACTTCTCACCTTCTGCTCATTTAAACAAGGGGTAGAACAAACACCACTTAAGTCTTCTGTGAAGTCTACATTATCATGAGCTTTGGCCCTAAAGATGAGAGTCAAACCATGGGGAACTCTTCAATGTGGCCTTTTTCTTAAGGGAGAAACGGACAAGATGACGAGCACAGGCTTGGAAGTGGCCAATGACAGTCAAAGGGGTCGGCATGAGACAAGTGTGCAAGGGGACTGTTGACTATTGACCAGCAAGCTGACATGGTAGGCAGGATCCGTCTCTGAAGGCATGGAAGGGGGGAAACAAGAGCAGAGACCCTAGCATCTACACTGTAGCCTTGAAATACCACTTCCCACTAAAAGGAACCAAAACTCTGGAGAAATGGTCCACTTTAAGTCCAATACACAAGAAGGAACTGGACATCAAGTAAGCTATCAAAAACTATTAGTTTCACATCGTAAGGACACGGGAGTCCACTAAAGAAACTCCTATTGGCCAAAGATGGAGAAATCTGAGCATCAATAAAAAGAGTAACTGCAATGGATTTAAAAGCATCCAATCATTTAAAATTGGATTATATAAGGATACCTAAAAACAAACAAACAAAAAACCCAGAAACCTGCCTTTCCTGTATAAACCATATACCAGGTTAACCAAATAATTGATGAGAAAAAGTCTCTCTTCCTCTAAAAGGGTATTCTACGAGTAAATGAAGAGAGAATTAGAGGACTGGAATATTACCAGTGGCCCATATGAAATAACAGGTATAGGCAGAGATTATTAATCAATAGCTGCTAATGTCACAAAGACTACCCAGTATGGGCCTCCTGGTGGAGTACTAGAATACTAATTATAAAATATTCCTGTCAAAAAAAACCTAAACCTGAATCAGATCAAGCTTCTAGATCTAAATTCCCATTTACAGGAAATACACAGGACAGTAGAACACGATAAAGGCCACCATGAGGACGCAACTGCAAGGCTTTCTGATAACAAATCAACTGCAAGAAAGGGAAAAAAGAAGGCAGGAGGTCTTTGAAGAGTTTTAAGAAACAAAGTAACCAAATGTAGCCTGCTGGTCTTGTTTGGAACCTGATTTGAACAAACCAACTGCGGGAGAACAGTTAGGAGATGACCAAGAAAATTTGAACGGTGACTAGGTATTTGATATTAAGGAACTGCTGTTAACATGTTCCTTTGATATTATACTTGGTGCATTTTAAAAATATATATATTTTAAAAAACACACGCCCAAAATTTACAGATGCAACGGTATGACATCTGGGAAGGGAGGTGGAGGTTTAGAAGAAACAGGAATGGCCACAACTTGAAGGCAGCTGCTAAGTGACGGTGGTCCATGGGGACTCCTCACCCTCTCCTGTGCTGAATTCTTCCAGAATAAGAATCTTAAAAACCTAAAATAAAATTGAAAGTAGACGTTGTTCCTGATCCCCTCCTTCGAAAGGAGAAAGATGCTCTAGAAAGCGGTACTTGGCACTCGACTTCGTGGCTGCTGGGGGGTGGCAATCACGGTCATAATTGCTTCAGCAGCCAACATTTATGGGACACTTACCACCAGGCCAGGCTTGTGCCAACCCTCATGTAACCCTTGCTATGACCCATAAGGAAAGCACTCCTTTGTCCATTTCACAGGTAAGGATACTGGGGTTCAGAGAGATTAAAGAGGTTGCCCAAGGACAAACAGACAAGTGAATGAATTGCGTGGGTTCTACAAGCTCAGGAGCATAATGAAAATCAGAAAGAGTTATGTCTTTTCAAAACAGTCACAGCTTTTAAGAGGGCTGGCTAACTCCATAATGCAAAGGCGTCCGCGCTCTCCGGTGTTGAAGAATGGAGAAGTGGTGCTTTACTGATGACCATTTTTGGTGAAACTCAGAGAACTGCAGAGGGAGAGTTTCTAAAATCTCAAAGTGATAAGGGCGGAGGAGAAAACGTGAAAAGTGGAGGGCATACATGCAAGCGTGTGTGTGCAAGTGCATGTGTGTGTAAAAACATGAAAGCAAAGGGAAACTGGCTGAAAAAGAGAGAAAAAAACAACAGAGCAGAAAGCCCAGCAAGAAGGGTAGCTGGGGAAAAGCTTAAAACTAACCCCAAAGGAGGAAGATGGAAAAGCAAACAAATGAGCTCCTGTCAGACTAGTCCGGTCTAGTCGGGAGAAGCCCTCAGGATCTTGGGTGGAAAACGGAAGGGCAGAGGAAGCAGGAGACTTCAGAATGGGTTGGGGGCACCGACGGAGGAGCTCACTGTGAGCCATTTACCACATCTTGTTATATTTCACTTTAAACTCACACTCAGGAAGTAGTGTTATTTTCTTCATTTTTCAGGTGAGAAAATAGAAGCCCAAAGACATTACTTTACCCAGTATCATAGCCAATAAGCAGAACTTGGGTCTGACTTTAAAGCCATACTTTTAAACTACTTTACTACATAAATCAAGCATTAGGGAACTATGCAAAGTTAGGGCAACACCACAATGGCCAATGGTAGAAGTATCAGAAAGGCAGTAGGAAAGACTAAGAAAGGGACAAGTCCTGAGAAGGAAGAGGAGTACAAGAGCACAAGTCCCAGAAATTGGCCATGAGTGGCCAACCCCTTTCAACCCATAGTGCCCAGGACTAGGTGAACAGAAGGAAAAGACCGTATCAACCAGTCCAGTCCCTTCCACTAACAACCAACCACCAGAGATGTCAAAGGTGGAGAGCAATCCCATTAGCAACCCCATTTCAAAGCCTTCAAAGTCTTCTTTCAGAAGCCTGATTATTAAGGGCTTTGAGGAAAGCCCTTTAACTCCCTTCTCCCCGCCATCCCTACCACTGCCCATCACATGTCACAGCCTAAGACATTGCCTAAGTCACCTGGGTGGGGAGGGAGGAAGTCAGCCCATCTCCCAGGTTCCCTAGCACTCCCACTACCAAGGAGTAAAGTCAAGGTCATCTGCCTAAACCCTACCCCCAGCATGAGGCAATTTCCATATCCAAGCCTTCAGGGGGGTAGAGGGGGCTAACTTATTCTGACAGCCTGCCAACAGAGCACATTCCAAAGAAAAACCAGATAAACTGGTAGGTCCAGTTCCAAGTTTCAAAACCACATCAGCCCCTCATCTGCCCCTACATACACACACACACACACACACACACACACACACACACACACACCCCTCTCCCTACAGAGCAGTCTGGATCAGTCCAGCCCCTAGTAGTAAGTAGCTTTACCCTCTCATTTTCAATGGCTGAGATAACCAGTCTGAGAGGTGAGGGGTATTTCTGAGTCTCCAGAGCCCTGGAGGGCTGAAACCAAAAGGGGAAGGTGAATCTTGCCCCTCCTCAGGAAGATAAAAGACTAGGGTGGGACAATTCCCCCAGGAAAACCTCGATTGGGTCACACCCTGCATTTTAGGACCTCAGCCACAAGTTCTGAAGCTGGAGTAAAATGGGCCATCAAGAACACAAAACACTTTGTGTTTTTTTTGTGCTTTGTGTACTTACTTTGTGTACTCTGCCTTTCTAAGCAGGTGCTCCAAGTGAGGGGAAGTCTACCTTTGTTTCAATGTAACAATCTGTCTTAAATCCATTCAAATGCCCCAATAAAACCCAGGTGCCTTAATATAGAGATTCTGTTAGCCTGGCAGCTGTCAAGTCACACAGACCTAGGAAACTGACTTCAAATTTTGGCCCAGTCGTACTGGCTGTGTGACCTTGGGCAGGTTACTAAACCTCTCTGAGCTTCACTTTCTTCAACTATACATGGAGCTCTTAGGTTTCAAAATAAGGTAATGCTGAAAACAGGCTTAATACAGAACCTGGCCTCTCAGCCTTCTTTTCTCATTCAAAATTCTCCCAGAGTGGCCCAAAGATTTAGTGCCACTAAAAGAAGAGATAGGGAGTGAACTCAGCAGACTTGAATCTCCTCCACAAAATCTGGTTTGGGGAGGGGAGTGTAGAGCGGTGGATGGGATGACTCAGATAACAACACAATTTTCCAAAACCTTTCTGCCTAAGGCACTCACATTTTATCTCTTTAATCAGCTCAAAATCAGGCTAGAGGGGCAGGTGGGCCAGTATCATCTTTCCAGAAAGAGAAACCAAAGATTTTCAAGCGAAATGCCCAAGGTCACAGGGAAAGCCAGTATCAGGGGCTAGCCAACCAAGCCTTCCACACAGCTGGAACTGGAGGACCCACATCCCAGCCCCTGGAGGACCCTCAAAGGCCTTCTCCCAAATGAACTGCCCCAACAAGGAAAAGTTCTCCAAACTCTCAACAGCAAAGTCCAGACACCACTGCTTCAGCAAGACCTGAAAGACACTACAGGGCCTGAACACCGGCCCAAGTGACAGCCTCAAGCGCGGAAAAAAAACTCAGTGAATAGTGATGTTAAGAGACCCACCTGGAACCGTGCAGTGTCATTACAATTGCCTTTGGTTTTAGCAAAGGACTAAAATTTCTGCAGTTCCTAATATTCCACTCCTTTTTCCCTGCCTTAAGTAGGACATCTTTACACTCTCCCAAAGAACACAGATAAGCAAGTTCGAAACCAAAGACTGTCAAGAGCTCCAAAACCACAGGTCCAGCAACGTAATCGGACTTCAGTTACAAACCTTTCAGAATCCCACTGGGAAAAACTTCCTAAATTAAACTTTGCTAGTCAAAAAGGAAATGAACCAAAGCTGAATCACTCCTATGAATGATGAGAATTTTTTCTTAATATGTTAGGAATTGATCCTTAGAAAAACAGAGGGTTTTAAACAATTTGGTTGAAACTAGAACAAGTTTACAGGACACGTTGTTCCCTGAAGTTCCCCTCTGTTGTAGCTCCAGGCTCACAACAGCTCGGGGCGCTCCGTCAAGAGAGCGCCTGTCATGAGCTCACCACCCGGGCCCACGAAGGCCTCCTGCCCGGATTTTCTCTCCATTCTGCTTAATTACAGGGAGTCGGCCAGCTTCCTCAACAGTTCCCTGTGAGTAGAATGACCGTGTAGTTTACCGTCCACAGGGACATTCTGAAAGTAAAAAGGGGTGCTAATTATTAAGGATTATGCCAAGACAAGAAGCAGAAACCAGGCCTGTCCCAGGAAAGTTTACACAGCCACAAGGAGCAGAAAAGGACAACCCTCTAGAAAACACAAATGGATAAAAACTGCCACAAACAGTTGTTACAAGAAAGACGGCCCTTGGCGGGGGGACACAGGAACTAGAAAGACGAAGTTGAAAATTTTAAAGAACTAGGCAGGGCACAGCCTGAAACGTAGGGTATAAAATAACTGACTAGGAACTGAAACGCAGGGTATAAAATGACTCTGGGGGTCCCCCCATCTCTTAAATCAATTTACAAACCAAGTTCAATACTTGACTCGCAGCCTCGCGTGCCTTCTGGGTCTCTCTCGCTCTTGTGAACTCCTAGTTCATCCTTTATGATTTAGTTCTTGGACTGTTTAGAGTATAAGCCACACAGGCGGTAAATACAGTCAACATTATTCATTAAGGAGAGAGTCATTCCAGTTCATTGAAATCATTCTTTACAAAGGGGAAAAAAAAATCTTCCATTTTAGACATACCTTTAGGCTTCTCACGAAAACCAGTACTAGGAGAAATGTAAACTCTTATTTGGTCATCACTTTGAATACCAAGCTTAATCACTTGACCAGCAAACCAAATGTACAGTCAGTGTGAGGAGCGCTGGGGGTGCAGCGGTGGGCACGACCAACATTGTTCCCTGTGATAACTACATTAACTATCTCATTTTTTCTGAGACTATAATTCATCTACCACACAAATTCACTTTTTGCAAGTACAGTAAGCCCTCACTTAACATTGTCCATTGGTTCCAGGGCTTTAAGCGAAAAGACATAAAACAAAACCGATTTTACCATAAGCTAATTGATATAAACAAGAGTTAAGTTCCTACAGTATCTCTATAATGTTATAACGAAATGACATTGGACGGAATGACGTTTTTTGAGAAATGTCATGTATAATTCAGTGGCTTTCAGTAGATTCACAGGGTTGTGAATCACTATTTTTAAATCAACCTTTTTCCCTTCTTCAACAGTCAGTCGGCTGCCTCTAAAAGCCCCATCCCCCAAAGTTTACTCACCCCACAACGATCTTTAACATAAAGACTGGGAGGCCACGTTAACTACCACATAGTTCTATATTCCATGGTTAAGAAACAATAGGAGTTGATAAAATAAATGCAGGTGGTCCCGGCCCCCGGCTCACACAACACAATCTTAACTACTCAAACCGGTCACTGGGAGTGGCCCAGGTCAAAAAACTAGGGGACACCGACACACACTGAAGTGTAGCTGGGAATCTGAGCAGAGCACAGCCAGCTTAAGACAACCGACTGAAAACACAGGTCCCTACCCACCAGCTTCCAGAAAGGATTCAGCTCAGTTTCCCAGGAAGTAGGGTACCTGGCTACTAACCCAAGTAGACATTCATCTTAGATTAACAAACATGCTCTTACATATGCAAAACCACTGGCAAAGGGACAAGCTGCCATTCACATAACAGTATTATTATTTAAATTGTATTTAAGCCCCAAAGCAAAAAAGTCTAAAGAGGGCAGGAGACCTAATTCCTGAGCTTGGAGTACCTACTCGGCCTGGGCTTTAACAGCACCTGACCACAACTCTCCAAAGCAGGTAACGTCCTTCCCATTTTCCAGATGAGAAAACGGAGGGCACAGACAAGTTAAGCAGCCTGTGCTAAGCAGGTATTAAGAAGTTGCAGGAGGCGGCAAAAGTAGGGGGAGGTTCCTCTCTACCTTTTGTTCTGTCACCAAACTGAAGCTTAAAGCCCTCAAAACACCAGCAGGGAGGAATTCCTCAGGCGAGCAGCCAGCAGGTCCGGGGCCCTAAACACCGTTTCTCAAAGAAGAGTTCCTCACAACCGCCTTAGAAAAGAACTTTTAGAACCCAATCCCAAAGTGAGAAGTATGGTTTCTAAGCAAGAACCTAAGAAAGAGGCTTCCTTTTGGGCAGGTGAAGGTATATCATACCCACTTTTTAGAAGCATTGCCATTTAATCTGTACTACCATTTGGCAAAGAATAACGTCAAGTATGATGTATTTACTGATGGACTTCCTCTACTTTATTTACAGGGGAAGTGTGGCACAAAGCGATTAATGTAGGACTTTACAGGTTGCCCCAGTGTCTCCTGTATTTCATTCCATTTGCCTGAGACCAGAAGTCCAGTCCTTGCAAGTAACTTTGCCTCAGCCCTGGGTGTTCCTCAAGAGTCCCTGTCCAGGCTGACCTGGCAGGAAATCTGTGAAGACCTGGCAGGCTAGATAACATCTGAATCTGTTATTTACTGACCACTTACTTACTAAGTGTGGGGCATAGAGGAGGCATTCTACTGGACTTTCCAAATGGGGACGCTATGGGCTCAGAGAGGAGGTAATATGCCAAAGCCACAAAATCAGCAAGCAGCTGAGCCAAGAGTCCCACTAAGGTGTGTCCAACTCCAAACCTGCGGGGGCTTTTTGTTTGTTTGATTGAATGTATTGGGGCAACACTGGTTTGCCAAACTACACAAGTACAACTCAATAAAGCATCATCTGCACCCTGCATTGTGCCTATCGTTCCAAGCAAAGTCTCTTTCCATCCCCGTTCCCCCGCTATTAGCCCGCCTCCACTCACCTACCTCCCAAACCTGTGTTTTTAAACATGAACAATTAGCTTGCCTTTTCCCAAACCAGAATCAGGCTACTTCCTACTCCCCATGTTAACCAGTTCCATCCTCTCTCCCTCCCTCCCTCTCTCCCTCCCTCCCTTTTTCTTCTTTCAATTAACTGTTCACAGCCAAGTTTCAGATCTATACTAGCTCATGATTGGCAATAAACCTTCTTTATCACTATTTGACGGCTGAATTCATTACTATGGGTAGTATTTCGGGGGGGAGGTGTTTTTTTGTTTTTTTTTTAAACAACTTAGACCCACTCTACTCCCAAAACAGCATCTGGCAAGGAAAAGTCAAAAACAAAAATCCCTTTCCCTTCAAGGCCCAACTCCAGCATTACTTCCTCTGCAAACCTTTCCTCAGTCTCCACCACTAGGCAACAAAGCTCTTTGGAAATGTCATAAGCACTAACTCCATTGACTTTTTCCCCTTTATTCCGATATTACATAAAAAACATTCATGCTCCTAAAAATACAAATGTGTAAAAAACGAAAGTCCCTCCCCCTTCCCAATCCGCTCCCTCCAAGCAAACCCCGTCAATAACGCACAATCTCCAAGACACTCCTGGATAGAGATGTATACATGTGTCACCCACTCTAAGACACCACTGATTGGAAGGTGCAACATGATTTTCTTTCTACGAAATATTGTTGCAAAACTAACCATCCCAGAATGCTTCCTTATCACTTAGAAATCATTATTTTATGTATAATGAAACTTTGTAATCATGTCCATCTTGTGCATACATAGAGGAAAGTATAAGCAAAATAAACTGCATAAGGTATTCTTGAAACAACTTCTCAGAGAGATCGACATCCATGCTGTTTCCCACCCCGTCGCCCTCTGTGACAACGAGCACTCTGCATTTGCTCCGCAGGTTTTTTGCTGGGTGTGTGCAACCGCAGCATGGGTCATTACTACAGCCTGGCCAGTCGTGACTGGAGGACACACTCAAATGTGGAAGACATCTGTATCTTGGAGCTCATGAAATATGGGATACGCAATTTTCCCATGGAGTGATGACCTCTTACATGCCTGTTTCCCTTCCTGTAAATTTTACCGATCGCCATTCATTGACCACCTTTTATGGATCCCCAAATCCCTGGCACACAGTAGCACCTGTAAATGTTTAAATGTCCAGGGTCAAGTAGCAGTTCTGTGCAAAACAGAGAGCATCTGGATTTCAAGGAACCCAAGGTGGAGAGAAGAACGAAGAAACAAAAGAACGAAAAGCCACATATGGTTTAACAGCAGCAGGTTTGTCTCTGGGATGCTATCGGGATCACCTTTCCTACCCCCTTACTCTACAGCATCAAGGGATACCATCTGGGGGCTCAGAGAGCTCAGCAAACATCCCCACTATTCAAAAAAGAAAACTACCTCTGCAAACAGACAGGCAAGAATGAGTTTTTACACCCGTCACCAGCGAGCCTGACACAGTCACATCTGGAAACAACTGCTACACTCCCAAGGGGTAACAGATGAGAGCTGAGCACAAAGGAGGGGGTTCTGCTCATTTTATTGCTTCTCAGGCATAAAAGGGTACAACCTTATTTTTGTGCAGTTGTGTCTTTAAAACCAACCAAGAACATCTTCTTGTACTCCATAGAGATTCCGTATATGTGCTTAGGCACATCGCCTCACAATATAGGGGGAGAAAAATCCCAATTCAAGAGTTAGAAGAGACGTTGTCTGATTCAATCTAAGGATAAAAATTAGGGCATCTAGAGCAACGGTTCCCAGTCAGAGGCGGATACCACTAGGAGGTCTCTTGGAAAAACAGAAACAATGCACCTCCCCAGCCCTCCTAAGTCCACAGGAGCGATGAACAGGCTGTAGAAAGCTTTGTGCTGGCTGCCATGCACTGGCTCAGGTGGGAACCACTGGTGTGACAGAGGCTTCCTGGGGCAGGAGAAGAACAAGGCTGCCCTGGGTCTGAGTCGGAACCATCCTGAATTGGCCATGTAAAAGGATCCATGTACTGTTAGTTACTAACCCCAAAGTCAAAATCTGGAAAAGGGAAGGGGCCTGGAAACATGAGAGAGTGTGCCAGGAGGGTGGGCTGGGAAAGGCACAGACAGTCTTACTCTGGCTTCCCCAGGGCCTGGCACGTATCAGGGACACCAACATTTGCTGCATGAGATGCACACGGCTGATAAGCACATGGTCATGCACATCATCAAATTTCCACGGAGCCACCTACTGTGTGCAGAAAATCTGAGTGGGTTCTGGCAACTCAGGCAAGAGTCATCGCCCACCCCGGCTCCCCTCCCTGAATTCACAGCGGAACAGATTTTAGTTTTTCTTCAGCTTCCCCTGACATCTGAGTAGGTGTTCTACAAGCATTTCCCTATTTAACAAGTCCTACTCATCAAGGAAGCTGCTTTCTGCCTCCCAATCACAAGTAACACTCCCTCCGATCTCCAATCATACAGATGCTAATCGTCTTTACTTTTTCCCATTTTCTGCTTATGGTAAAATGTAAAGGTGAAAGAAAATCTGGGATATATTTTTAATGCACAACGAAACTAGAAACCTCCTTCACAAAATAAGAACGATGTCAGCTTTCTCTCTCCAGTATTTAAAACAAAAACAGGTTTTGAATTATGGGAATTTCTTGGCTCTGTCCATATGAAATGCTATTAAGTAGTTTGTTTTCTGTCTTCCTCTCAATGAAAAAATACCTGATGAGGTCTTCTAAGTGTCCCGGATTTCAAGGCAGGGCTGAGGGCTGGGGACTGAAGGTTCCCTCAGCTGATGGGGCTCTTTCCAACTCTAACCGCCATTGTCTCCCAAAGGCTTTCAGATGAAAAGGCAGAGAGGGAGAAAGGGCTGAAAGAGATTCCACCAAAGGAAGCATCGCTCACAATGGTTTCAATGGTTCTGGAATCAGCCAGCCCCCATGACACCCCCAACCACGGTGATGGGTGATCTGAAAATGAAGCATATCAAAATGCTATTGATAAGCTAAATTACCAGACAGCTTATCTGAGGCCCACATCCGCCATATGGTGCCCCAACTTCTGCCGCCTGTTGCTGCCACAACAATAGACACGCCTACCCAGAAAGCACCATCGGACAGAAACCCAGCAGCAGTGGCATGCGGGGCGGCTAGTGTTTACATTTTATTTTGTGCTATTAGCTTTGTGGCTCCCCCAATCCCAACAGGGACTTGAAACACACACACGTTCAATGTCGAAAATAGGTGTTACCTGCAGACACGTGCGCACACACCTCATGGGTGCATGCGAGTGGATATACATCAGGGGAACAGAGAGAAAACCAGATGTCAACTTCAGAACCGGAGCTGCCTAGCGGGGGAGGGAGAGCCAGGCAGGCTCCCAGCAAGGGCTGCTAGCAGACAATGCTCTTTTCTCAAAACACTGGGGCGGGCGGGCCTTGGGGAGTGGCTATTTAAAACACTTGGCTCCTTTTATTTCACCACCATGGAAGCGAATTCGGCTCTGAAGTGCCAGAGCAAATGAAGTCATTTGGTTTCCGCGGGTTCCCTTTGCATTCTAGCAGTAGAAGTGAGACCAGACAAGAGTCGGAAGGTCCAGCTGAAGTTGTTCTTTCTTCCAATTAAAACTGATTCCACAGAGGAGCTGGTGCCTGGGCTTATTAACTTTTTTCTTTGAAAAGACAATAAGGTCACAGGAAATTTAAAGGACACTGGACACTGGAATGAATGCTATCAAAGATGACTCCGTTGACGAAATGCCATCAAGTCAAAGTGTAAAGATGACCAGATAAGGAGATCACTTTCCAAAGGCTGGGTTGACATAAAAGATTAATGGGGACTTGTGTTAAATGAATTCGTAAGATTTCTGCATTTCTTTCTACTTTCTGCTCTCTCTAAAAAGGTTCCTATCTTTGCAGAGATGATATCATTGATAGTAATAAAATATTCATTTTCTAGTTTACTATCTATTGGGGGAAAACACTGGTTTTCAAAGAGAACTCAGAATGTATTACATCTGGTTATTCAAAAATGCACAAGACGCAGGTCTGGGTAGGTGCAAAGCAAAAAAAAAAAAAAAGTAAATAAAAGACAATCTCTTTCCTAATATTCAGATCTAGTTAACTATTACATAAAGGCACTTATTTCATCCCCGCAAATTACCCTCACCTCGGCAGACAACATTCTTAGATGAACTTTTCAAATTTTCTTAAACATTCTCAGTTAAAAAAAAAAAAAGCCCTTTCAAGTTAAATTGAGATTGCACTTGAACTCCATCCAAGAGCAGAGCTGAACTGAATTATGATAATTAGAAAGCTGTGCCTATAAAAATGCAGTGCAGTTCATGCATTTTTTTAAAAGTTCATGCCAGAGAATATAAGTTCAATATGTTCTCACATAATTAACATTTCCCACCATTAGCAGCAGTTTTTCAGTTTATATATCAGTAAAAACAACAGCACTCGTCATTGTTGTATATTCCCAGTCAATAGTGTTCCAGTCACTTTACACATACATCCAAACCTATCCGGGGCCTAAAAGCAACCGGAATTTCCCGCTGGAGAGAGGTGACTTAACTTGTTCATCAATAAGCTGGCTTTTTCTTTGAAACCCATTTTCCAATTCTGGGCTCTGTCCTTTAAACTGCTAATGAAATCCTAGGGCAGAGCTTTAATTAATTAGTTTTTAAACTAATGTGGAAAAAGGCAGAAAGCATTGCATCAGGATAGTAAACAATGATTTTAAAAACTGGGGGGAGAAGAGAGGGGCTCATAACACAGCCAGCATGGAGCCTTCCCTGGGTCTGCCACAAAAGTAGAAAAGACAGCCTCTTAGAACCAACCTCCCCCCAAAAATCCAATCAGAAGAGAGATCAGTGGTTTCACCGTTAGCCAAAGACTCCCAGACTATGGAAACTATTTTTTAAGAATCCTCCCAACCATGCAAAAAGTCAGTGAACAAAAGAACTTAGGAGCTGAGAGTGAGCCACCCTGTAAGGAACATCATCCTGAAAACCCACTCTTCAGGGCATCCCGTTTGCTTCAACTAAGATAAAAACACACATTTTAAAATTCTCTCATTCTGCACCACTACGCAGCCCAAATGTATCTGAAGAAGTGGCGGAATTTCAACTGTGAGTGTAAATACAGGACAAGGTCAAGGAAGCTTGTGATGAGTATGTTACAGATTAAGGACTCTCAATACTTAACAGCTTTGAAATAAAACAACATAAAAACCCACACAAAACACTCCAGATATTTAGATCCTAACATTCTAGCTTCCCCAAAACTACCTCAGAATAGAGAAGGCCCCTAACCTCCCTGATTTCTGACGTATCCAGTAATTGCAAAGGACAAGGGGGCCTAACTTGGTATTTGTCAAAAAGCCTAACCCTGAAACATTAAGTGCTTAGCAAGAACCTGAATTATTTGATTGTGTCACCTTTGTAAATGCGAAAGAATAAAACACATCACTGATGTTGTTCCAACACGACTGGGATCTAATTTAAATGCCACAGGGTAATCTGTGTCTTCTACAGATAAAATTTTTAAAAAGCACCACGCAGCTATAAAAGATCATTCCAGCCATCAGTCAGTCCCCAAGAGCCCAGCAGCGGAGCCTAAGTTTGTGAAAAGGGCAAAAAGCTTACAAGATAGTTTTCTTACCAAGTTCAGAAGTAGGACATTAGCACTCTGCTGCTGCAGTCACTGAACTCTAAAAGGGAAGCTGTAATGCCTGCATTTATCAACAGAAAGGTGGGCTCTGATTTCCCTGCAGTTCTACAGAAAAAGCTGGACAGCATTCTTCAGTCTTTGGAGAAAACAGGCCCCAAAAGTTTTATCACTAAACAGATCCAACCTCGAATGAAGCACAGCTTTCACTCAGCAATATTTTCTTCTCCTTTTGCAATCTATTGGAAACAAGACTAGGTGCCTAAAACCAAGCTTAAAAGTCATATCTACCTACTATTTGTTTGTGAACACGGTCATCTTACGTACACTAGATCATACACGCAATGCAGTTATTGGCACCAAGCTTCTGAATGATGAAACACAACAATTTTCATTTGCAGGCAATATAATCACGCTCACAATTAACACATAATAACACGTGAGATTAGAGCGAAGAGTAATCCCACAGATGCGCAGGCTCTTGTACAACCACCGCGTACATCAGTCCATTTCTGAAGCAAGAAACCTTAAAATATTGTTAATGGCACAGCTCATTTCAACAGCCTCTGTAATGTTTGGGATCTACTTTCTCTGACAGTCCCTGTTACATACTTTTCTACTGCAAATGTAACAACAAATATGATCTAGACACAGATGACAGACAACCACAAGTACATCCTTCCCAAATTTCCCCATTAAGAAATGCCCTCTTATACTTGCTGTTCCATATTGCCAGAGCCAGCAGATTTCAAAATTGTTTATAAATGACTGAAGCCCAAGAAGCAAAAAAAAACAAAAACAAAAAAAACCACCCTAGAAAACTGGTCTTATGACCAGCTTGTTCTTTTTCTAAATAAAAGGGGGTGCCAATCCCCAAAGTAGGTGTATGAATATAGAATTCGAGCTGTATAAAGCAAAAGATGGGCACAGAACACGGAAGGGAGGAGAAAGCTGACCTCCCCCAGGCTGCACCCCCCCCCCCCAACTCTCCCTTCTGTGTAATTAGTTTGCTGCTGCAGCGCAGACACACACTGTACCACAATGCAAGGAAGCACCTCTCGGTGAGAAATTCATTTCAGTCTGGCTCCCTCCAAGTTAGGCTGCCCTCCCTCCTTAAATTAAATTTCACTAAATATATGTCATGGGGAGCCCTGGTTTATGTTTTGGGAGAAGAAAAACAAAATCTCTAATAATCTCTCAGGGATATTCTCTGGATGGAATTCTGTTACCTTACAAAAGATCACACAGAGGAGGACCCTGAACAAAGATTCTTTCCTATAATATGTTTTTATTCTCACTGTAGCGCAAAGTGTCACACTGGTTTTGTTTCAAAGTTGTAAAAACAAAAAAAGGAAAGAAAGAAAGAGAAAAGGTATTCTAATAGTCCCCTAAAACTGTGGATCAAATAATACTTATCATTTCAGTAAAAATAAAATGGTCTACATTGGCACTTTTATACCATCAGCAAGAACCAGTAATGGATACTGCTTATCAGTTCATTTTTTTTATACCAACAACAAATAAAAGAATTGTAAACTCTGTTTAAAACCTGAAACCTGAGAGTTCAACACAGAGTTGTACATACAAAGAAATGCTAAACAAAAATATCTGTGACCATTTATGGAAATACTGAGATTAGAAAAATAAGCCTTTCCCTGAAAAAATTATCAACAATTCAAAACCTCACTGTTGACAAAGGTTCAACTAATCCATTTGTCTTTCCTGAGTCACTCTGTAATTAGTTCTACGATTTCCTTCTAAAGAGAAAAGATTCTTACCAAAGTTGGATCTCAGTCTGGCCCGTATAAGCATTCAGATGTGATTGGGCCCAAAGATCCTATTTACAGAAGGGCACAAACCCAACTGTGAAAGGATGAAGCACTGGGCACCGCCTGAGGTCTGTGCCCCAGCCTCTGCCTCCAGAGTACTCTAGCAGAGAATTCCCCCCCCCTCCACATGGACAAGAAACAAGCTAGATCCATGGCAGACTGCAGAAAAGGAGCCCACTGGCTGCATTCACAATGCTGGGAGATCATGTCTTTCCTAAGGGATCTGTCTACTCAGGTAACCACCTGCAGGAACCCGGCACACCACAAATGATCAGACCACCAAAACTTCCAGAAACAATCATACTGAAAGGGGGGGTGGGGGGGAAGAAACATGTAGTTGTCCTGAACTGGTGGTGTTCTCTACTCCGTTGCAGTTATCTGTAGCATTTTATTTTTATTTTTACACTATTTTGAAATCTGATAGGTTTTGCAGACCTTTCTGTCCCAGGACCTGGGTCTCCTCCAAGGCACTGTTTTTAAAAGTCGGCTTTTTTTACATGACCCGCTCCTGCAACATCATCTGTCTCTAAGTTTCCAGGGCTTACTGAGGTCAATTTTCATTTCTGCAAATCACAGGCAGCCACTTGCTTCTGAGAAGTTAACAAGCCTTCTGAGAAACGCTGGTGGCTGGTATTTCATTGTTTCACAAATATTTTTATCCAGTGACACCATTCGACTTTAAATAAATCTTTAAAAAGAATCAAAAAGCAAGGAAAATTATGGTCTGGATTTTATTTCTTTCGTGGGAGGAGAATAAGGAGGTGTGAGCCCTCCATTGTTTTCGACTCATTTAGAATGTTGCCTCAGTCAAAAAAAAATACACATTTTTAAAAAAGGAAACTCACAGAAGTTGAACTTTCTTTAAAGCGGGCCTCTGGACTTTTGAAAACAAGTGTTGCTGCTACGAACAAAGACTAGAAGTGCACCCTGATTTTCTCTCCTCCTGGGGATCATTTCTCTTCCAATAAACAAACAAATCTCCCAGTATTTCCTACCGAAGGGAAGTTTTCCAGGGAAAGTCTCCTCCAGGGTTTGGTGGTAACTGCGACTCAGTCTTTTTTGGACACAATGTTTCTGCTGACTCCTGAAAATTTTCCACTTGAATGTGCAATGAAGCAGCGGCGGCGGCAGCAACAGTCCTGGAGAAGCGGCAAAGACGACCGTGCCTTCTTTCATCTTTGAAAAGGAGCGAAACCCCCGCCAGCGGCACAAGTCGGCGAAGACCCTGGGCGGGCCTCGGGGGGGGGGGGGGGGGGCAGACAACCCGGGCGGCCCCGGCGGCTCCGTGGGGGGGGTCCAGCCAGCTTCGGGATCCCAGGCGGATCTCCCCGCCCGCGCTTGCTCGAACTTCTGACTTCTCCGAAAAAAACGTGAAAACGGCCGGACGAAGTGAGGGCATGTGCGTGTGTGTGCGCGTGCGGGCGGGAGAGGGGGGCGCGGGGGGCGCGGCGCGGCCGGCCCGGCGCCTCCAGGGCCGCCATCGGGGGCAGCCTGTTGCCGCGCGGGCTCCGCAGCGCGCAGCCCAACTTGGCGTCCCGGCAACTCGCGCGGCGGCGCTGGGCCGCTCACCTTGAAGGGGGCGCGGGAAGGCGGGCACCGGCGCCCGGCCCCGGACCTCCGCGTGCCCGCTCGCCCGCCCGCCGCACACAAAGCAGAGCCCGGAATGCAAGAGCGGCCAGAGCGGAACGCACCCCTGGCCCCCTACCCCGCGGCGCCCCGCGCGCCCCGCGCGCCCCTCGCACCCAGCAACAGCCCCACGCGCCAACTTACCTCGCGAAGGGAGCCGCCGCGGCGCCCGGTGAGTCCACGGCAAACTTCGGCGCCGCTTCCCCCGCCCTCGGCTGGGTCCCCGGCTCCCTCCCCGACTCGCGGTCCCCGAGCTGGGCTACCCCACCCCTTCTTAGCGCCGCTCCTGCCCCGGGGCCGGCTGGGCGCACTGAGCTACTGCCCGCGGCTCCGGGCAAAGGTGGACGGGGTGGGGGGGCTTCACTGCATGGCCTGTCCCCGGACGCGGCCGCCCCGGGCCCGGGCCCCGCCGCGCGGACCGACCCACAAGGTGGAAGCGAGTCTGCAAAGTGCTTGGTGGGCGCCCGCGGCGGGCGGCGGGGCCGCGGCGGCGGCTGCAGAGGCTCGGCTCGGCTCGGGCGGCGAGGCGCGGCGCGAGCGATGCTAAGAATGTTCGGAATGAGGACAGGAATGAAATGAACGCCAGGACCGAACTCGCTCCGGAGGGGTGGGGCCTTGGTGACGTCATGCGGCCGGCCGCCCGGGGCCGGGGGCGTGGCCTGCCGCCGCCGGTGACGTCATGGGGATTCGGGGCGGGCCTGGCCGGGCAGCCCGGCTGTTGGGGCGCGGGCTCCCCCCACTGAGCGGTGGCGGGGCGGAGTCTCGCGCCCACGGAGGAGCAGGGCGCGCGCGGGAGCTGCCCTACCTCTTCCAGGCGCGGGCTCCGGGCTTTGTCCCGAGCTGGGCGGGGTGGACGGGAGGAAGGAGGCCTGGCGGAGTCTGCGTCCGCGCGAAGGACTCTGGAAGCCTGGGTTCCCTCCTTGGGGCGGTGGCGAAGCGGGGGCTGCGCGCGCCGCGTCAGCTCTGCCTCAATTTCCCTCCTCCGCAACCGAGAAGTTTAGGCGGCCTCAAAGAGAGCTTCTGAACTCACGAAAATCTGCAAGTCAGGGAGATGAAGTTCCTTTTCTAGAAATTCAGGTGGTTGGCCTCCAGCGCGGTGGACGCCTTCCCAGGGCCGAATTCCCAGCCTGCCATTTCTTCCCCTCTTTTCTTTCACTTTTAAAAGTTCAGGGCTGTCTTTCAAGTCTAAGTTGGCCCTACTGTTGGGAAGAAAACCTTTAGCATAGCGGAGAAACAATAATGACAAAGTTCGAAATAACCCTACCTTGTTAGCACGGTCTTCTTTAAGTCATTCAAGAAATTATGTTCACTCATCGCTGTGGGTGGTACTTTTCCAAAGTAATGGGTCACGTAAAAGCTCCCTAAATTACAAAATGCTGTATATGTCACATTACACCTTTGGGGGGGGTGGAGGGACTTGATTTCCATAATAAGAGAATTACGTTAATCCTGCCTTTGGAGGTAGTGACCCAAAAGTGACTTAGCAGACCCAGTGGGAAATCAGAAAACAGGTGGGTAAAGTTGACTCACTGTGTAGAACTGTCAAAATTTTGGGGTAATTTTAATCTTCAGTTTCTTTTAGATCAAAATAGCAAAAACAGTACCTGTACTGTTGACCTCATCCTTTCTAGGCACTTGGCTCTTTTTTCCATTTGGGGCCTCAGGATACATAAATAATGGTGCCTAATTTATGTGCCCCAGGAATCCCTAAATGTAGATAACTGGAAGAAGGGGAATGTGACTCATTTACTAGAGCATACTATTATTGACATTTTTGTTGAGAAAGTTAATTCACATGCAATTGTAAAAAAAAAAAAAAAAGAGTAACAGAAATTGTTCACTTTGCCCAGTTCTCCCCAGTGGTAATGTCTTCCAAAATCACAATCAGGATATTGGCATTGATACAATCCAACGAACTTAAATTTCCCCGGTCCTACTAGTACTCATTTGCATATACCTGTATTTAGTTGTATACAAGTTTCTTCACCTTCGTAAGTATCCACCGCTATGGTAAGGTACTAATGTATTTCAGTTCTAGTTTGTATGCAGTAAGGTAATACAGTGAGGTTCACAATCATGACCCCAAACACCTTGGCACTGGTTTTTGGAAATGTGTAAAAACACAAATAATTGGGCATTAAAACTGTACTAGACATATCTCTCCAACTATTTTCATCTTATAAAAACACCTGATAGAATCTGGTGGTAATGGCAGCCAAACAACAGGGTTTCTAAACCACTGTTTGTTGACCCAGTGCGCCTGGGTGCCTTTCAGAGTCTAGCTCCTATCTCACAGCCACCTGGCAATACAAGGTCTCCCATTCCTTACTGAATTAAAAAAAAAAATTCTTTGGCCTGGGATTCAAAGCTCTTTATAATGTGCTGTGACTTCCTGACCAGTATTTTCTCCAATTTCTCCCATCTGCACACATATTTTTTTCTTCCAGGAAGACTGCTCAATTAGATATTTCCTCCCTAAGACCCTCGAAGCTCTTTGTGCCAGACATACTACTTGTATTCAGTTAATTACCAGCATACTGGGATGATACCCCCATATCTGAGCCTCTAGAAAGTGGACACGGTCTCATTCAGCTACATGTGTACTGCCTGGCAACTACACATAAATGGAAATAACTCTTGTGAGTGAGGATTCAAACTGAGGCAGTCCAGCTCCAGATTTCATGCCCTTAACTGTCCATTCAATCACCCAAATGCAGTACTATACAGAATACTAGAGATCAGCCGTCTGCCAGAGTGGCCAATCCTGAGATATAACAGTTACTTGTATCACTAATGATACAAGACAGTTTGTTACCAGGTATTAACAAGAAGCAGCTAACTTGTTACACATTAGAGAAACAGTAACTCACTTAATGGTCACAAATCATGCTGAGATGGAAACTCTTGAGTGGGCTTTAAACTAGAAAGGAGAGCCAGTAGGTTAGAACAGCAATTTTCAACCAGTGTGCCACAAGAATTTTTAAGACATGCAGTAAATAGTCAGGGGCACTGACCTCTTTTCCCTTAGATTGTCAATTAAAAAAAACAACCAGCTAACACAAGAACCATTTGGTGTGAATGAATCAAAATTAACCTATTTTTTGTCAGATCAGTAGAAAATATATTTTTTGGTGTGCTGCAGAATTTTAGTAATTAGTTTGTGTGTGCCATGAAATGAAAACGGTTGAAAAATCACTGGATTAGAACTAACCCTAAGGAAGTACGTGGCTCAGGAAGACAATACTTTGTAAGACAAGTAAAGATGTCTCAATAATAATCATGTAATTTGTCTCATTCCTAATAAAGTTGAGCACCTTTTCTTAGAGCACTGTAAATTGGTACAACCACTTTGGAAAAGTTTGGTATTGGCGTGTGAAGTCGAAGATATGCTACTTTATGACCCAGAAGGTGCTCTTGGAAATACAGCCAAGAGAAACGGAGGTACCTGTGCACTCAGACATATATACAAAAATGTTATCTGGGGCATTTTTGTAATAACCCCAAATGAGAAGCAAACCAAATGTCCACTAATGGTAAAGGGGATAAGTGAATTGTGATGTAATCACATAGTGGAATACTATACAGTACTGAAAGTGGATGAGGTATAGCTTCATGGCTTCATTCATGGATGAATCTGAAAAATATAATATTATTGAGTGAAAAAGCATGAAATAAAAGAGTCCACATAGTATAGTTGTATTTATATAAAGTTTAAAAGCAAGCAAAATTTAACAGCATTGTTTAGGGATATATATTCAGGTGGCGAAACTAGAATGAAGGAAAAAACTATATAGAAGAACATGAAGTAACTACAACAAGTCGGGGACAGTGGTTATCAGTAGGGCTAGGGCGTGTGTCAAGGAAGGGAAACATGAGAGGGAGCTTCTAGAGTGGGAGCAATGTTATATTTTTGCCCAGTTTCATGGATATTCACTGTAATGATTCATTAGGCTACATACTTGTTTTAAGCACTCTTTTCTGCATATCTGTTATATTACACAATTTTTAGACATTAAAAATAAATCTTGAAGACAGCTGCCAATATTCAAATGTCTCTTACGTGCCCAGGGCTTGACCTGCTTCTCAACCCTATCTTCTCTCTCATATTCACAATCGTTTCAGTACACATCATTCCCTCTCTCCTAGATCTTTGACATCACTCTCTACTGGACCCTTTCCATCAGCACTTAAATGCACAGAAGTCTCTCGCCCATCAATACATACATACATACCTACCTACATACATCCATAACCTATTGCTCTAACATCATCCTCAGCTACTGTCCTTTCTCCCCCCTTTCACAGCTAAACTTCTGCAAGGAATTGTCTGACCTCATTACCCCCATTTCTTTACCTCCCACTATTCCTCAGCCCTCTCCAATTGGACTTCTGTCTCCATCACTTATTTTATCAAAACAGGTGTCCCTCTAGCCTTCGTAAGTCAGTGCAGCTAGCTCAATGGCCCTGTCTTGGATCATTCAACATTGTTGACCATCCCCTCCCTGAAACAATCTCCCTCTCTCCCTGACATGATTTTTTTTGTTTTCCTCCTATTTCTCTGGTGGCTCTATCTCATTTTCCTCTGCTGACCCATTCTCCTCTAGCTAGCTGTTAAATCTTACAGTTATGGATCCTAGGTTTCCTGCTATTCTCACTTGCTGTCTAGTCTGCAGCTGAAATTCACTCCATTGGTTGCAATTACTCTTTGTTTTTGTTGTTTTCAAATGTATACACACCGTCCATATCTCTCCTTGGAACTCCAGATGTATCTTTCTAATTTTCTGCTTGACAATATCACCTTGGTATCTCAAAAATTATGTCAAACAACCTGCCCCAAACTATGATCTTCCACTATGAATAAGCTCCTCGTCACATGTTTCCCATATCTGGGGAAAGCACCAGAAACCTAGATGCCAGGCTTGATACATTCTCTGCCTGCTGAATGCCCTTGCTGGTGTTCTATATAGGAAAAGTCAATCTAAGATCCTGCGTGAGCCAACCCCTCCCAGCCTTTTCAGGCATTGTGCATCTCTCCCTTTTAAACGAGGTGTTCCTGGAGCCCGCTGGATACATTCCGGTTCCTCAGATGTATCATCTGTCCACGGGGCCCTTGTTTGTGTGTGCATAGCTCCTTGGAGTGCTTTTCTCTCCTTTTTGTCTTAATTCATTCCCCTCCCCCTGTTATTAGCTCAAATGTTATTTCATCAAGTGAGGGGTTTTTTTTTTTCCATATATTCAGACTTTATCACATGGTTTTCTATTGTATTAGTTCTCTAATGCTGGATAACAAATATCCCCAAACAGGAATAATCATTTATCATCTCTTGTGGCTTCTGGGAGTCAAGTATTTGGGAATGACTTGGCTGGGGGGTTCTGGCTTGTGGTCAGTCTCTCATGAGACTGTAGTCAGATGTCAGCCAGGAATGCAGTTACCTGAAGGTTTGACCAGGACTGGAGTTCCCACTTCAAGACTATTCACTCGTATGGCTGGCAAGTGGTGTTGGTTGTGGTAACGGGACTCCGTTTCTTTTGTACATGGACCTCATCGTATTTCTCAAGCTTGGACTTCTTCACAACGTGGTGACTTGAATTCAAAGCCAAGCATTAAAAAAGAGAGAAGGAGTGGGAGAGGGAGAGGGAGAAAAAGTTCTTTTTCTGAACTAGCCTCAGAAGCCACATGGCATCACTTATACCATATTCTCTTTGTTGGAAGTGAGGAGAATTAGATTCTACCTTTTAGAGGGAGAGTGTCAAAAAATCTGCCAACATTTAAAAATCATCTGTACTCTCCCTTCCTGGATATCAAAGTCTGAAAGTTTATATAACATAATTATAAAGGTATAAACGCATATATATATATATATATATATATATATATATACGATTGTTTGATAAATGTCTATCTTCCCACATCAGAACACAAGCTAGTGGAATAGGCTAGGGGAACAAGAAGCATATCTGCTTTTGCCTACCATTTTATTCCTAATACCTAGCAACATTTGCTGGCAATCAGTATGGAATAAATATAAATAAGTTATTAATTATATTTAACACCAGCGATAGCCCGTTTAAGTACCAGGTCTGTCCAGAAGGTATCTAGCCATGTACTATGAAAAATAGACATTTACTGAAGAAGATACGATATACTAGAAACATTGTACATAGGACAATGACATCTTGGTCCCCTTCAAAGTATGCATCTTGGGACCTCACACAGTTCTCCCAATTGCCATCAGCTGCCTCATTGTATTTTCCTGAATGTCATTGACAGTCTAAAATCTCTTCCTTTTCAAAGGTGATTTTAGTGTTGGCAAAAGCCCGAAGTTACAGGATGCCAAATCTGGGCTGTAGGGAGGCTGAGTCACCTGGGTGACTTGATGTTTCACCCAAAAACTCTGCACAAGATGTGATGCATGAGTGGGCACGTTGTCGTGATGAAGCTGCCAATCATGAGTTGCCCATAGCTGCAGCCTTCCGAATCATCTGAATAGTTTCCACAGAGGAATGTTCGAGCTTAACACAAAACTGGATGTAGATACGTTGCTCTACTTGCTCAGTGATTTTGAATGCAATGGCCACACAGTACACATGCCCACTCATCAGCATCTGCTGCCCCACTGACTAGTACAGTGAAGTCACTGTTCACACATGCGCATTCCAGTCCACTCTCCTTGACTACTGGGTTACATCAACGTCGCACAAACCATTCTCATTATATTAACAATGGCTGGACTTTTTCCAGACACATCTCGTAGATATTATTCTTTCCATTTCATAGATATGGAGTTAAAGTGGTTGTATGACTTTCTTGAGGACCAAAATTTGAATCAAGGTCTCTGATACTAAGCCAGAACTATTTCTAGAATTCCAGACTTCCTCCCTATGACCACAAAAGCCACTTTGGCCTGAGTGAATAGTCTCCTGTGTTTCCACATTTCCTCATCAAGAAGTCGTGGGGTAGTTCATGTGGCTTCCCAGGTGTATGGATTGGAGGACAGGACTGTCATTAAGGTAAGAAAACACTCAGAATCTAATCATGAAAAAAATTATTCTCCCAAATAATTGATCTTTGTAAGTGTGTTTGTCATGAGCAAAACAGAAGAGAATGTGATGTTTCTGAAACTACAAGATTGTTGTTGGGAGGATCAACCAGAGTTGTCACCGAGAGAACTAGTACCTCTCAACAAACAGCAAACTCTTCTATCTGACCCCATGCATCCCTCCACTCCTGCGGAAGGCTTTACCTCCCTCTTCACTAAGGAGAAAGGGGCCATGCAATAGCTGTTCTGTCCAGTGAGGTGACCGTTAATCATGTGTGGCTATTTAATTTAATTAATATGAAATACATTTTTAATATTTAGTTCTTCAGTTACACTCGCCACATTTCATGTGCTCAGAGGCCACCGTGTAGCCAGTGGCTACCGTTTTGGGAAGTGCAAATACAGAACATTTGTATCACCACAGAAAATGCTTTTGAACAGTACTGCCAGAGCACCTGGGTCATTCTAGCCCCAGAGAATGCCAAGTCCACAGAACAAGGAAAAACCAAGGGCTGGAACAATTCGTCCACCCCAGGGAGAGCTCCAGCTCACACTTGCAGGGAAATGTTACTAATCATGGGGCTGTGGCATGGATTGCCTCGGTAGGTTTGTGGTCTCTCATCTGGCTTTCTTCTTCATCGCTGCCTTGAGCCATCAACCTCATTTATTTTGTTCCATTTTATTTTTGTTTAGTTTTTATTCAACACTATTGCATTCAACACTATTTTGTATTGTTTCAGATGCACACCACAGCAGATGGACATTTATATTTTACAAAGCGTTCCCTCTGATAATTCAGGTGCCCACCTGGCACCATACAGTCACCGCAATATTGTTGACAGTATTTGCTATGCTTTATCTTACATCCCTGTCCCTATTTTGAAACTCCCAATCAGTTCTTCTTAATCCTTTTCAACCTCATTTTAAATAATTACCATCACTCTCTAAGCCAGAGCACTCCTTGCCTGCTGCCCCAAACCCAGTGAGCCTTGGTCTAGCCTGGAACAACACATCTTTTATCCCTCTCTCTGCTTCAAACAATTCCGTCTCTATACTTAGGCCAGTCTCTGTCTCTCTCGAATTGGAGTATGTGATTTCCCTCTCTCTCAAAGACATCCGCTCCCTCAACTTCTCCATCAAGATGTGTTTTGGATTCTATTGGGTTAGCCCAAAAAGTTTGTATGGTTTTTTTCCACAAAATAAAAGATACATTTTCACCAATATTTTTATTGATTTGGATATTTTGTGTATGTCACCTGTCTCCCACTTGGTATAACATTGATTGTTGTCAATTAATGTCTCGATTTGATCTCTATCAACTTCAACTGGTCTACCCGACGTGGAGCATTGTCCAGCGTGAAATCTCCAGCACGAAATTTCACAAACCACTTTTGACATATTTGATCAGTCACAGCACCTTCTCCATACACTGCACAAATCTTTTTTGTTTTTTGCATTTCAGTTGCATTTTTACCTTTCTTGAAATAATAAAGCATAATATGCTGAAAATGTTGCATATTTTCTTCCATCTTCAATATTAAAATGGCTACACAAAAATTCACCCATTTTGATGTCTTTTTTTTAATGCACGCTGATATGCCAGCTGTCACATACAATCTAACAAAATTGTTACGAATGAAGTTCAAGACAGCTAAGCACTACTAGGGCCATCTCACTGAAAAAAAGAAAAAACGAAATTTTTGGCCAATCCAGTACGTCCCTTCACCTCACTGGAGAATTTGCTTCGTTCATTATTCTCTGTCTCTTCGGCTTTCAAGAGTACACAGCTTCCTCAATGATGTTAATAGCTTTAACTGGCGCCCCGTCTCCTCCTCCCCTTCATTTCTCTACCAGGTAGCTTTGGGGCACTCCTCATTTCCCTCATCTGCCACGTGGTGCTTGGCTCTCATTTGACCCAGTTGCTTCCCACTTATTAAAATTCATTTTGGATATGGCATTCAAGTGTCTCCACCATGAGTCTCTCACCTAACTTCTTACCCATTTTTCTCTTTGTTACCTAACCGCACTCATCTCTCCACCATCCACCACACATGTCTAAAACACTTCTGTGCCTGCATCTTTATTAACACTATTTCTCTTGCCAGAAATACTTGCTCCGTGCACAGCCCCTGCACCTTTGGGGGCTGAGCTCAAGTTGCTCCTTCTTGACAAAGTCTTTCTGATAATAAAAGCCTGTCATACTTCCCTGACTCCCACCACAGAGCACAGACCACCTGGGGCTACTATGTATAGTTGTATCGATATTCATCTTCTCTCCCTAGTTGAACTTCAGGTTCCTTCCTGGCCAGGACTTAGCACGCACAACTTTACACTCCCAAGAATTTTTAGATGTAGAATCTTGTGCACAGTGGATATTTACATATCCACTGGGTTGGATTGGGTTGATTGACTCATACACTGACATATCCCATTATCACTTAAAAAGGGGCCAGGGGTACATCATGAAGCACTATTTTAAATAAGCCTCCTGAAAAGAATATTATGAAATAAAGACTGTCACAGCTATTTGCTATGTAAATAACCTGAGGATGAAAGGGGCACATTAAAACATAATACACCTTTTAGATGATCCTAGGACTATGGATGTGAATGGGTGCAGGGAACTATGAAGAGATGCATAGCCAGCAAGCAGCATTGCCATTGTGGGTACATTTTGGTGAGTTTAAAAAATCCGTGCTGGGTTTTTTGTTTTTTGGGTTTTGTTTTTGTTTTGTTTTTTTCTGTTTGGGCAAGGAATGGAGTTGGTACAGGGGAAAAAAGGTACAGGCTTTGGAGACAAGCAAAACTTGTCCTGGATCTCAACCTTATTGCTGACTTAATGTATGAAAGCAGGTAAGTAATCTCTTTTTATATTGTAGAAGAACATTATTTACCTGAGGTCTATGATAAAAGGTCTATGATAAAAAATATAAATCATATAATCTTTATAACTTGATTTTTAAAAAGTGTACGTGAATATACATGAAAAAAGACCAGAAAGCTACATGCCAAAATGCTATAGATATTTTCTTTGGCTTTTTCTGTGTTTCTCAAGTTTAAAGTGCAGTGACTTTTATAAAGAAAGTTCATTAAAATAATCTGGGTTGAGGGACTTCTAGTCAAGATAGTGGTGTAGGCAGACATGGCTTGCCCCTTCACACAACCACAACAGAATTACAACCAAAATATAAAAACCATTGCTCAGAACCCACAGAAATTGAGTTGAATGGAAGTCCAACAATTACAGAATTAAAGAAACCAGATCCACCCAGACTGAGCCTGCACACTGGCGCCATATCTAAGATTCCATCAACCTGGCTAACACTGTTTGACTTGTCTTGGAGATCCCCAGAGACTGCGCCCCACCCAATTTATGGGCCCACCCCAGCTGCTTTTCCATATGAATGGCTGGTCTTGGCTCATACTTCACAACTTCCTAAATCCTCTCAAACAAGCAGCAGCTGGCCTCAGTGAGCCCCAGGCCTGGAACTAGCAGCCTAGATTAACAGCTTGGCTTTACCTGGAAATCTCCAAGCACAAGTAGCAGCCATCTCCGATTGCTTTTTAACTCAGGCAAGGTTAACGCATACAAAACAGAGTTGGGAGCTGATCTTAGCCTGCACCACCCAGGAAACCCCATGGCCAGTGCACCCAATGGACAGTTACAGATCACCGCCCTGCCCCTGCACAGCTGAACCTCCACAGAGGGTGGAGGTTGGTGGTCAGTGATCACAGCCAATCTTTGCAGCTGTCTGGCTTGGGTAAATCCCTCCCATTGATCTGCCAACAGCAAACAAGGCTCAACTACAAGAGGAGAGTGTGCTCAGCCCACACAAAGGGCACACCTCGAGTACCCAGTTTGGGTGATAGGGGAGGCTGTGCCACAGGACCCTATGGGACACCTAGTACATTAGGCCACATTACCAAGACAGAGAGTCATAGCAGCTCCATCTAATACATAGAAACACAGGGAGGCTGCCAAAATGAGGGGACAAAGAAACATGGCCCAGATGAAATGACAGATCAAAGCTGCAGAAAAAGAGCTAAACAAAATGGAGATAAGCAATTTATCAGATGCAGGGTTCAAAACACTGGTTGTAAGGATGCTCAAGGAACTTAGTGAGGACCTTAGCAGCATAAAAAAGATACAGTCAGAAATGAAGGATACACTAATTGAAATAAAGAACAATTTACAGGGAAACAACAGTAGAGAGAGTGAAGCCAAGAATCAAATCAATGATTTGGAACCTAAGGAAACAAAAAACAACCAATCAAACAAGAAGAAAAGAGAATCCAAAAACATGAGGATAGCATAAGCAGCCTCTGGAACAACTTTAAGCAATCCAACATTCATTTCATAGGGGTACCAGAAGGAGAAGAGAAAGAGCAAGAAGTTGGAAATCTATTTGAAAAAATAGTGAAAGAAAACTTCCCTAATTTGGTGAAGGAAATAGACATGCAAGTTTAGGAAGCACAGAGAGTCCCAAACAAGATGGACAAAAAAAGGCTTACCCCCAAGGCACATCATAATTAAAATGCCAAAGTTTAAAGATAAAGAGAGGGGAGAGGAGAATGAGTGAGAGGTGAGCATATTAAGAAGTAAAAATAAGTACTTACAGAATAGCCATGGAGATGTTAAATACAGTATAAGAAAGGCAGTAGCCAAAAAACTTACATACCTGGCCCATGGACATGAACAAGGGTGGCAGGATTGCCTGAGGGAGTTGGGGGTGCTCGGTGGAGGGGAGCAAAGGGGAAAAAGTCAGGACAATGTAATAGCATAATCAATAAGATATGATTTAAAAAATAATCTGGGTTAAGGAATTCTAAAACCCCCTAAGCATCTGTTTTCAGTAGTGTAAATTATTTCCTTGAGTTTAAAGCTAAGTGTGTTTTTCTTTCAACAATCTCTAATATCCAGAAAAGATGAGAGGAAGTTGCAACATGATACTCCGTCACTCCCGAATTCTTTATTGTGTCTTTCCCCCAAACAAGAAAATTCCAGTAGACGTGTACCCCTCGGAGATACTGTGAGTTCGGTTCCAGTCTACCACAATACAGAGAGTACTGTGATAAAGCAAGTCTTAATCTTTCTGCTGGTGGAGGATCCCACCTTCACTTTGTTTAAAAAAAAAAAAAAGCAAAATCAGTGAAGTATAATAAAGCGAAGCACAGTAAAATGAGGGGTGTGCCTGTACAACCTTATACAACCATCTAAACTAGGAAATTAACATTGACCTTTCACCCTCAGACCTCATTCAGGTTCCCTGGACAATCAAATAGGGGCCTTCATAGCACAGGATCCAGTGCCAAATTATGTGTTATACTTATTTGTTATGTTCCTTTAGTCACCTTTAATATGAGTCAGTTCCTCAGCATTTGCTCAACTTGGGTGATTTTAATGCTTTTGAAGTTTATAGGTCAGCAGTTTTGTCCCTTAATTGGGGTTCGTGGTAGCCAGACTCCAAGATGCCTCACAAAGATTCTCATCTCCTGGTATGCACACCCTTTTGTGTTCCCTCCCACTCTGAATCCCAGGTTACCCATGAGACCAGTAGAGTGGTGAAGAAGTGATGGAATGTGTCCAGAGGCTAGGTCAGAAATCTGCCTTGCTCTCTTGCATTGCTTGCTCTGCAGAAAGCCAGCCATTGCATCGTGAAGACACTCAAATGGCCTTATAGAGAAGCCCACATGGAGATGAGCTAAAGTATTTCATGAGCAGCCACATCAACTTGCAATCCATGAGGACAAGCCACTTTGGAAGTGGGTTTTCTTGCAACCTCTGGAGAGAGCATAAGCCAGAGCTACCCATCCAGGCTTCTCCCAAATTCCTGACCCTCAGAAACTGTGAAAGATTTTAAATGCTGTTTATTTTTAATTTTTCAATTAAATGTATCGGGGTGACATTGCTTAATGAAATTATATAGGTTGCAAGTGTACAATGCTGTAATACATCATCGGTGCATTACATTGTGTGTTTACCACCCAGAGTCAAATCTCCTTTCGTCACTATATATTTGGCTCCTTTTACCCTAATAAATACGGTTTTAATCCTCAAAGATTGGGGGTCATTTTTTACACAGCAATAGCAAACTAGTTCAGGTTCGTCTGTTTCCTCGTGGTTAGACAGAAGCTCCCCGTCTGGGGCAGGCAGGCACACCACAGTGCCAAAGCTGTGTCCGTCTGACTGCATCCTGTATGTCATGCGTGACTTCAGTTTGCCACATGATCGGTGGTGAAAGTAGGCCCCTCGGTTAAGGTGGCGTCTGCCGTGCTTCGCCACTGTAAAGTCAGTCTGTTTTCATGTGTGATTAATAATTTGTGGGGAATAAATTTCATACCATGTAACTATACTGTGTCTCGCCGAACTTTCACTTTATTCATTAAGTTTTTTAAATATCTGTATAGATGCTTGGACTCCTCCTGCTTTATTGAGTGAGTTATAATCCATTACAATCTTCATTTTTTGATGATCAAATCATGCTGTAGTTGGCTGGGCAGAGCCCCTTCAACTAGCTTCTACATCCTTTTGACATCTCCCTCATTTTTTGAGCACTTTGCAACTTTCCAACACCAAAAAAGCTTCCCAACATATCTGATACTTTCATTGGCCAGCGCTTGAAGTAGCCATCTCACCAGAGAGATGGGATTTGCTTCAGTGGAGAATGGGTTTTAGAGGTCAGGATCTGGATGGTCGGTGTGCTCGCTGTCCTTGGGGTGCTGCTTCTCTTAGTGCATCTCAGTGGCAGGGTCAGGTAATATATTTATGTATGCACACACATACTTACATGTATAACATATATTTATATAGATGATATACATATAACCATGAATTTATATTGCTACCTCCAATTCCAGTCAAGTGCCCTTGGATTTTAGTTTTCTTTAACTCCATTTTCCAAGAGTGAGAAAACTGACTCCCGTTATTCTTAACATGATTTGATCAGTCCTCCGACTGTTATCAATTTCATTTTCAGCCCTCCCTGCCTCCCTCCTCCCAACATGGATGCCCTCTTCGCTCCTTCTAGGTTCCTACCCTCCACACTGGGAACAGCCTTTTCCAGCAATATGGGAAATTAAATATCCAAAATGACCCTTTGTATCAGTTTCCTATTGGTGTAACAAACCACTCCAAATCATAGTGGCTTAAAACAAAAATAACTTATTATTTCTTACAATTCTGTGGACTGGCTGAGAGATTCTGCTTGTCTCACCTGAGCTCACTCATGTGGCTGCTTTCAGTTAGTGGGATGGGTGGGATCTATTCAGCCATTCTCAGATATCCTCACTCACACGTCTGAGGTCTCAGCTGAGATGGCTTCGATGGCTCAGCCTCTCTCCTCAGCTGCTCTTTCATCTAGGACTACGTCATGTGATGCTGGAAGTGTTCCAGGAAAACAAAAGCCAGAAGGCCTCTTAAGTCACTTACACCACATTCTATTGTCAAAGCAAGTCACAGCAGAGCCCAGGTCCAAGGGGTGGGGAACAGACCTCACTTTTTGATGGCAGGAGCTAGAGAAGCAAAGTCACATTGCCAAGGATCACCGACACAGGGAAGCGTGATTCCTTGGAGGCCATTAGTATAATAATTTACCACACTTTCATAATTAAATGGTAAAAATGCCAGTTAAAATACATTTTTCAAAAAGCAGTATTCTAAATGTTTCTCTGAACTGGAAAGAACATAGAGAATCCATAGAGCCCTAAACCAAATACAAACATAAACCTTGGAAGACAAGTAACCTCTAGATCTGTCTTTTTCCCTAAGATTTTCTGCCAGCACTGGAGAACTTAACTGTATGGGGCATAGGGAATAGAAGGCAAAGCTGGGGGCTACAGAAAGCAGGGAATCGTGAACGTGAGACCCTTCCACAAAGCTGGGACCCAACCCTCAGTGTAAGGTGAAAGAGAAAAAACAATCTCACTACAAAAAAGGCAGCAAGAAAAACTTGCATGCATGTCTTGTCCTTGGTGCTAAGTGTTGTGAAAAAGAATCATCTGAAAATCTGTTACCACAAACGGAATATCGCATGGGTTCACAGAGTTTTCTGAAAAGAAAAATGCAAGCTGACGATGTTATTTAAAGTGATCCCCTGTCGTTAGGCCCCTAGCTGGCTGACAGGTACACATGTAAATCTTCCCTGGAAAAATTCAAACTCAATCCAGGCCTCCAAGATTTCCTACAGATGAAGTTCCAACAACAATGAGAAACTCAGTGTAAAATTAAATCGCAAAACATACTAAAAGGCAAGGCATCGTCTGTGAGAACCAGCAGCAAAAACAGAAGGCAGAAGTAGAGCCTCTACGCATTCAGGAGCTAGGCTATACAACTCAGACTTTGAAGTCCCTAACGAAGTGTAATATGTATTATGGTCTGACATGGGTCTCCCTGGAACCTAGGGCTTCCAGCCCTAGCCTCCAGTGTGACAGTGTGTGGAGTAAGGAAGTAACTCAAGTTAAATGAGGTCACAGGGGTAGGCCCCTGACAGGATTAGTGTCTATGAGAAAAGACACCAGAGAGCTTGCTCTCCCTCCCCCGCCTGAGGACTCCTTGAGAAGGTGCCATCTGGAAGCCGGGAAGAGAGCTCTCACCAAGAGCCTGACCGTTCTGGTATACTGATCTTGCACTTCCTGCGTCCAGGCTGTGAGAAAATACCTTTCCCACAGGCCACCCAGTCTGTGGTGTTTTGTTATGGCAGCCTGAGCTAATAGAATGTGTTTAAATAAATATAAGACACACTTAAAATATGAGCATGGAGTAACTAGGCAGAACTGAGAAAAGTTTACATAGAATTTCCCAAAATTAAAATTTTAGTAGTTGATGGTAAAAAACCATGTTTGAAAAATGAGTTCTACCACTGAAGGTAGAATTAGTGCACTGGATGAATTTATATGGAGTATAAAGAGACTGAATATATGAGAGGTTAATAAGATAGGGTAGATATACAGGGGTGGGCAAAACTAGGTTTACAGTTCATATGGGAAAAGACACGCAGGTTATGATACTACGATAGCTTTATTAACTCAATGGCACAATGGCACAGTAATCCTCCGTTGCCCACCCCTGTAGTGAGTAGTCTAGCACGTGTCTAGTCACAGTTCCTAAAAGAGAATGGGGATGGGAAGGTTGGGACCCTTACACATTGTGGGTGGGGATGTAAAATGGTACAGTGACTTTGAAGAACAGTGTCACAGTTCCTTGAAATCTTAAACATAGAGTTAACATATGATATAAAAATTTCACTGCTGGGTATTTAAACAATAGAAATAAAAACATACCTCCACACAAAAATTTATACACAAATGTTCATAACAGCATATTTATAATAGCTTAAAAGGGGAAACAACCCAGATGATGAATGGGTAAATAAAAAGTGGCATATCCATACAATAGAATACTATTTGGCAATAAAAAGAAATACAGTACAGCTATATACTACAACATTAATGAATCTCAAAAATATTATCAGAAGTGAAACAAGCTACTAACAAATGATCACCTAGTATAGGGTTCTGTTTATATGAAATGCCCAGAATAGGTAGATCTATAGGAAAAGAAAGTGGTTCCTAGGACTAGGCACGAGCAGGTGGAGTAGAGATGGGGAGTGACTGCTAACAGGCACAAAGATTCTTTTGGGGGTGAGGTGTTCTAAAATTAGTTCATGGTCAAGGTGCACAACTTTAAATATACTAAAAACCGTGGAACTAAACACTTTATACAAATGAGCTTTGTGGCATATTCATTACATATCAATAAACTTTAAAAATAGATAATGAAGAAAATAGGAAAGAGCTGATATTCAACTTCATAATAACTGATAATTTTCTAGAAGTTTGCAAACACCCATCTTTAAATGCAGGAATTCCAATAAATCTGAAGCCATAACTAGACAAAAATCAAACAAAAGCTCTATCTAGGCACATCATCACATAACTGAAGAACACCAAAGGAAAAGAGAGAAGATATGTAAAACATCCAGAGACCGAAGACACATCACCTTTAAAGGAGCAGAGCTGATTGCTCCCTGACTTCCCAACAGCAGATCTGATGGCAGCTAGAAGACAGAGTATTATCTTTGTTGTGCTGAGAGAAGATGAACCATAATTCTAAACCATGTGCAAATGTATAGTATTTTATATTTTTTATATTTCAGGAACGGGTTAGAAATTATTAAAACCTTCAGATACAAATATGAGAGATTACACCACCCAGAGACATTCACTAAAGGAAATTTAAAGGGATGTTCCTCAGCCAACAGGAAAATGAACCCATAGGGAACTCTGAGGAGCGTGAAGGAATGATGAACATATTTATAAATATGTCAGTAGCTCTAATCAAATATTGTAGCATATAAAAATACATTGTCTAATTTGTGAAGGATTACCAACTAGAATTAAGATACTGGACAACAGTGTCACATAAGGTTGGGGATGGGTTTGTACGTCCTAAGAGCCTCGATTCCTGGTCTCCTGACAGCCCCCTCGCCACTTCCAAATTAAGTTGTGAAGCAGTTGTTTTTCAGTAAGTCCACTGATTTGTCCAGATCCACTCTAACTTTCTCCCTTTAACTCCCACATTCCAACCCCCTATCTGAGCTGCTACTGGCACATATCAGCGAATGACTGACTGGGCCTGTTGGGGCAGTTTTTTCTTTAACTCATAAAAAGCTCAAACAGGCCCATACAAGGATCAGCTTCTTAAAATTATCTTCTTTCCAAAAGTTTAAAAAATATATTAGAATGTTTTTTTATTTTTTTATTCAAAAGTGAAATGTTAATTAAATCTATAATTAGGAAAAACATAAAGAAAATAAGTATCACTCATTGTACCAAATCATAAAACTAACCACTTACAGGGGTGTCCAACCTTTTGGCGTCTCTGGGCCACATTGGAAGAAGAGTTGTCTAGGGCCACACATTAAATACACTGCAACACATAATCACACACAAAAAACTCATGATATTTTAAGTAACTTTCCGATTTTGTGTTGGGCTGCATTCACAGCCACCCTGGGCTGCATGTGGCCCATGGGCCTGAGGTTGGCACCCCTGACTCAGCATTTTAAAAAACAGTTCAAAGTGTTCATAAAATACAATAAACAAACTAATGTAACAAATAGTTCTGTTTCGGCCACGCAGAACTGAAAATGGCTAGCATTTTGTCCTTTTAGACTAGGCTAGATTACAAAGAGAGGCCCAAATATTTTACAGCTAAATATCAAGATCTAAATCCAGACAAGAAACTGTTGAAATGTGTCTTACTTTCCTACACTGGCAAATATATTTTCATGACAAAAAATTATAAAGGTATGCATTTTTAAGACTAAAATTTAATACATAACAAAGATGATTTAGTTTTAATTATTACTGGGCACGTGTGGGGGTTTGCTGATCGGCTGGTTTTATTTAGATGGTTAATAAACTAGAATATATATAATTTATGAATAATTGTGTTTTCCACAAAATTTATTTTTCTTGCCTTCATTTCAGCAAAATCACTTATGATATTGTTAAAATAATAAGTTTACATACTTTATCTTCTGTTAATTATAATGCTAAATTAGACAACTTTTCTTCAGTCACTCAGAGAAACCAGTCACTGGCTTCTTAGATAATTTTTTGTTACGTTCAAGCAACTTTTTTTTATCTAGGACACTATCAACTGGAATTTTCAGTATAATTCTTAAAATTTCAGAAGCAAAATATAAATTTTACATATCATATTTGCTGAATAAGATTATTTTATGAGGAGTAAGCATCACAAAATATATTTAAACTATGTTAAGACTGTCATATTTTTATCACTTACATGGTGATTCTCATAGTCTCTTAAATTATTTTCTTACAATCATGCAAAGAATTGTTGCCATTCTTTACATGTGTTCATCTCATGGCTCTGAACACAAATCCCAAGTGATGACTTGTGTGCACGTTTTAAAAATATGTTTATATATTTGTGTTTGTGGTTATGTGAGAGAGCTTAAAGGCAAGGCCCAGGAAAGACAAGTGCTTCCTAGGTGAAAGGGTGGTGCTGTTCGTCCTCTAGATTTTCAGCCTTTTCATCTCGTGGCACATAAACTAATTACTAAAATTCTGCAGCACACACACAAAATTATGTATCTCGCCAACAGACAAAAAATAGGTATAATTTTGATTGATTACAAAAAATAATAGTGAGTACCTATCCTTTTTGCTGCAAAGTGACTTCATATAAAATCAGGTGCCTATATTTGTATATAAGGATTTCTGGTACCAGGAATTAACCAGTCAGCCCTGGCCAGGTGGCTCAGTTGGGTGTAGCATCCTCCTGTACTCCAAAAGGTTGCGGATTTGAGACCCGGTCAGGACACATACCTAGGTCGTGGGTTCCATCCCTGGTCGGGGCGCATACAGGAGGCAGCCGATCCATGTTTTCTTTTCTCCTTCACATCTCTCTCTCTCTCTCTCTCTCTCTCTCTCTCTCACTCTCGCTCTCAAGTCAATGAGCATGTCCTCGGTTGAGGATAAAAAATATTTTAAAAAATTAACCAATTAGATGCAACCTTACTATGCTCCACAATCAGTAAGAGGCAACTCTATTACATGACCTATAAACTTAAGGTTCAAGACAGGATGTTCACACCGGACAACTGTTGTTGAGTGGCTGTTATCATTTTTTTTATTCGACCAATTAAGGAAAAAGAGTTCAGTGGCCCTGACTAAATAGTCAGGTATTGCATGTTTTAAAAATTCTTGTGGAACACTGGCTGAAAATCTCTGTTCTAAATGAAGGAAACAAAAGATTACTAATCAGTTCAGGACTTTTTTGATGTTTTCTTCCAACTTCATTCTCTCTTTCACTTGGGAAGCCACCACCGTTATTAGCTTGGTGTAGATATCGCTAGGTATCTTTCATATGTATTCATAGATAATACTTGTATTATTTTTTGGAGTGTTTTTAAATTCTTACACATGACATAATACTATGTGTCATTTTCTGAAACTAGTGTTTTGAAATTAAATTTCTGAGATATAGCCATGTTACATATAGGGATCTATTTCATTTCTGTTTAATATGGATTATATCTATTATCATATCTTGTTTATCCAATTTTGTATTGATGAAGCTTCTTCAACTTGAATTTTTAAAAACATAATTATGTATCTATCTTGAAGATCATTCACACCAATACCAAAAGCTCTTCATTATCCATTTTAAATGCTGCATGTTTCATTTTATGGATGCAGCTTCTTGAATGACTGTTTAGAACACCACAATAAGTGACCTTGGACATACTTTCTTTGGTATTTATGTGTGTATATCTGCAAGATACATTCTCAGAAGTGGGGTTACTGGGCCAAAGGATATGTACATCTTAGTTTTAATAGATATTGCCAAGTAACTTTCCACAGAGGTTGAAGCAATTTAATACTCATTAACAATATAAAAATTCCTGTTTCATCTTTAAAAATTAAACTCTTTATCTTAACTAATGTAATAGATTTTAAAAATGGTTATCTCCTTGAATCTTTTTGTTAGAAGTTTAAATAATATGTTCATATGTTTTATAGCCAACTCTATTTCTTTGTAAATTGTTCACATCCTTTGCCTATTATTCTATTGGACTGTTGGGTTTCTATTCTAGTTAATGTGTAGGAGCTCATTATATATGAGGGGAATTAACCCTTTGTAACAGGAGTTGCAAATACACTTTTCCCAAATTTTTATTTCTCTTTTGACTCTGTGATGGCTTTTGTGATAGATACTATTTTAATGAACCACGCATCCATTTTTTATACTTTGTTTGTTTGTTTGGTTGGTTCATTTTTGATTTTGATTTTGGTTTGTTTGTTTTTTAAGACAGGGGAAGGGAAGGAAAAAGAGAGGGAGGGAAGCATGCATGCAAGACAGAAACGCTGATGCGTTGGCTCTCCTCCGCACCCGGGCATGTGCCCTGACCAGTAATAATAGAACCAGCAACCTTGCGCCTCGCGGGACAACGCCCAGCCAACTGAGCCACGCCGGCCAGGGCTGGCTTTTGTGTTTCACATCATATTTAGGAAGGCCTTCCCACTATTTTTAATTTCATATAAACATTAATATATGTTCTATTTATATATGTATGTATATATGTGTATACACACATACAGGGTGGGGTAAAAGTAGGCTTATATTTCTGAGTACAGGAAACAGTTTATTCTTGAATTAGTTATTAAATATTGTATTATTTTCTATATATAACCTATACATAGTGGTTTTTTGCTTTTTTAAACGTAGCTTTATTTTTTCAATTTTTAAATTATTTTATTGTTGTAAAAAGTAGCTTTATTGAGATATAGCCAAATATAGTTTTTAATATATAGCTTGTACATTATAGTTTATAATCATATATCTACTTTTAGTTTTCATACTTAAAGATTTGATCTATTCAAAATTCATTTGGTGTATAAGGTAAGCACTCAAGTTAGTTTTCTTCCCAGGTGGCCATGTTCTTGTTCCAATAACACATAGTTAAATAGCCCTTGTTTTACCTACTGGTATGTAAATGCTATTTTATAATGTGAATTTCCATATTTGTAAATCTATTTCTGAGTTCTTTATCATTAGGACACTAATCTGTTTGTGTATTCCTACACAAATGCTACATTATTTAAATTACTATAGATTTATACAGATTTGTGTATGAGGGATTTTTTTCCTATTGAATTGTAACTTAACATACCATAAAGTACACAAATCTTAATGTTACCGCTAAAATGAAGGTTTACCTATACCTAAACCCATCTAAAGACCACTTGGATCCAAATATAGAATATTTCCAGTACTCCAGAAGTGTATCTTATACTCCTTCCCTACCAATACCCTAAAAATGTAACCACTATACTGATGTCATTATTTTTTAAAGATTTTATGTATTTTTAGAGAGAGGGGAAGGGAGGGAGAAAGAGAGGGAGAGGTACATCAGTGTGTGGTTGCCTCTCGCACACCCTCAACTGGGGATCCGGCCCACAACCTAGGCATGTTCCCTGACTGGGAATCGAACCAGTGACCTTTCAGTTCACAGGCTGGCACTCAGTCCACTGAGCCACATCCGCCAGAGCTGATGTCAATCATTATTGATTATCTTTGTCTGTTCTTGAGTTTCACATATATGGAATCATACAAGATGTCCTCTTTTGTGTCTGTTTATTAGCTCAACATTATATTACAAAGATTTATCCACTTCATTGCATTAAAAGCAATAATTAGTACTTTTTCATTGCTATGTAGAATTCCATTCTATGGAAAACCAGAATTTATTGATCTGTTTCACCATTGATACACAGTAATGTCCTTTCTGGTTTGGAGATAGTGTGAATGATCTTGCTTTTAATATCCTTGGACATGTTTTTGATGGATATAAGCAATTATTTCTGTTGGGTATATGTCCAAGGATTGAATTGCTAAGTTCAACCTAGAGTCTAAGTTTATTCAGATTTAATAGACACTTTCAAACAGTTTTCCATAGGGATTATAGAAATGTAAACTTCCTCCATAATGTATGAACATTCCAGTTAGTCCACATTAGCATTAACACTTGTATCCACTGTCTTTTCGGAGAGGGGGTGTAGTAGGATCTGATTGTAGTTTTAATTTCATTTCCTAGATTATTGATGATACTGTACAACTTTTTACTTATTTGCTAGAGATTTGATCATCCTCTTTTTGTGAGTTTGTTTAAACTTTAGCTCATTTTTTTTGTGAAATTTATCTAAGCTCTTACTTAGTGATTTGCCAGATCATACTGTATATTCCATAGAGAATTCCTTTGATGGATATGTACACAAGATTTTGCATTGTCACTCATTCACTGCATGGTTTGATAGGAAATATTTAACGAGCTCCAGTTTATTATTGGGTTGGCCCAAAAGTTCGTTTGTTTTTTCCCGTAAGATGGCTCTAGTGGTGCTTACCATAGTTGTCTTTAGCCTCATTCGAAGCACTTTTGATAGATTGTATTGTGACAGCTGTCATATCAATGTGCATTAAAAAAAGTTATGAAGATTGGTGAATTTTTGTGTAGCCATTTTAATATTGAAAGTGGAAGAAAATAAGCAACACTTTTTGCATGTTGTACTTTATTATCTCAAGAAAGGTAAAAACACAATTGAAATACAAAAAACAAAGATTTGTGCAGTGCATGGAGAAGGTGCTGTGTCTGATCAAACGTGTCAAAAGTGGTTTGCGGTGTTTCGTGCTGGAGATTTCTCGTTGTACGATGCTCCGCAGTGGGGTAGACCAGTTGAAGTTGATAGCCATCAAATCAAGACATTAATTGAGAACAATCAGCATTATAACATGTGGGAGAGAGCCAACATACTCAAAATATTCAAACCAAGCATTCGAAATCCCTTGCACCAGCTTGGTTATGTTAATCACTTTGATGTTTGGGTTCCATGTAAGTTAAGTAAGGAAAACCTTAACTGTGTTTCCACAAGGGATACTCTACTTAAATGTAACGAAAATGTTCCATTTTGAGAACAAATTGTGACAGGCAATGAAAAATGGATACTTTAACGTGGAAGGGAAGAGATCATGGGGCCGTGAAATGAACCACTGCCAACCACCCCAAAGGCCGGTCTTCATCCAAAGATGATGTTGTATATATATTATGAGCTCCTTCCAGAAAACCAGACAATTAATTCCAACAAATATTGCTCCCAACTAGACCAAATGAAAGCAGCCCTCCACAGAAAGCGTCCGGAATTAGTCAACTCAAAACGCATAATCTTTCATCAGGATAACGTAAGACTGCATGTTTCTTTGATGACCAGGCAAAAGCTGTTACAGCTTGGCTTGGAAGTTCTGATTCATCCGTCATGTTCACTAGACATATACCTTTGGATTTCCATTTATTTCAGTCTTTACAAAATTATCTTAATGGAAAAAATTTCAGTTACCTGGAAGACTGCAAAAGTTACCTGGAACAGTTCTTTGCTGAAAAAGATAAACCATTTTGGGAAGATGGAATTATGAAGTTACCTAAAAGATGGCAGAAGTTAGTGGAACAAAACATTGTTCAGTAAAGTTATTGGTGAAAATGAAAGTTGTCTTATTTTTACTTTAAAATCAAATGAACTCTTTGGCCAATCCAGTGTATTTTCCTTCTGAGTGGTTATAATTGATGTTATGTTTCTAATTTCATTTTTACTTGTTCACTTCTAGTCTGTAGAAATACAATCGATTTTTGTGATTTGATCTTGTATCCTGTGCCCTTGCTGAGGTCACATTAATTTTAGGAGTTTGCTTTTTGCCGTTGTTGTTTTTAAGATTCCTTGGGATTTTATGAGTAGATCATTATGTTGTCTGAAAATAGGGACAGTTTATTTCTTCCTTTACAATTTGTGTGCCTTTTATTTGCTTTTACTACCTTATTGTGTTGGCTAGACCTTCCAATACTACATTGAACAAGAGCAGTAAGAGCAATATCCTTGTCTTGTTCTTGAATTTAGGGGAAAACATTCATTCTTCAACCATTAAGTATGTTAACTGGACAGTTTCTTATAGATGCTCTTTATCCAGGTGAGGAAGGTCCCTTTCATTTCTAGTTTACTCAGTGTTTTTATCAGACACGGGAAGTGAAACTTGTCAAATGATTGTTTTTGCAGCAATTGATATGATCATGTGGTTTTTCTTTATTGACCTGTTAATAAGGTAGATTACATTGATTGATTTTTGAATATTGAAATGGTTTATATGTTTTAAATTTTTCTCCACAATATATTATAGTTGTCGATGTACAGATCTTAAACATCTTTCTTTGGATTTATTCCTTTGTCTTTGATGCTTTTGCTTGTAAATAGTGCTACTTCTTTATTTTCATTTTCTAAATATTTATGGGGATGTAGAATAAAATTGTTTTTAACATTGATTTTGTATCCAACAATTTGCTAAATTTACTCATTTCAATAGTTCTTTCTGTAGATTCTTTTTAATTTTCTATGTACTCAATCATGTTTTTATGAATAAGAACCATTTTAGTTTTTTTCTTTTTTTACCCTATTTTTATTGGTTTTTCTTGCCTTTTTGCATTGGCTAAAATCTCCAGTACAAAATTGTATAAAAGTGGTGTTTTATTTCTGAAATCGATAGGAAAACATTCACCATTTCACTTTTGAGTAGGATTTCAACTATAGATTTTTGTAGGTTTTTTCCATATGCAAAATTCAGAATCAATTTTTCAAATATTCTTTGGCCCTTATGTGCATTATTAAGGCCTGCTATTGTAAACTCAGAGGCCAGTTAAGAAAAACCTAACCAATAACAAATAAGCAACTTACTTTTTTTTTCCAATCTCATGAGGACACTTGAAATGAAGTATTTACTAATAAAGACAACCAACATTCAGTTTTCACTTTTAGTAGTATTTATTTGGTGCTGAATTTACTCCTGGGCCATAAGTTTTTGTTTCTTTAGCTTCTTCTGAGACATCTTTTTCTTCAGTGCAACCTCCCCTCCTGGTTTAGGGACAATCTGCTCTTTTTCAGTAGGATCCTCTCAGTGAGGCAGGGAGAGCTCACGTGTGGGTTCATCCGCCCATGAGCTCTGTGAGTTCTGTGCTGCATCTTGAGAGCTTTGCTCACCTGAATGGGCTCAACAGCCAGAGAATCTACATCTTCACCCCTAAGTTCAGCACTACTGACTGCATTTTTAAGCGTGTGCTGCAAAAATTCAGTACTTTTTTGGGCCACGGACCCTGAGTCCAGCCCAACTGTGTGGCCTGAGCACACCGGCCAACTCCACCATTGTAACAACAGAATGCCACATGTTTCTCCTGCAAAGTGACATCCATCAGGTACTTGGTGCCTTTTCAGATATGCATACCTTTGATAACAGGGCAGTTTCACAAGTGTTCTTAAAGTGAGCACAAAGATTTGGACCTCTTGATTTGCAGAATTTTGGGACGTTTACTGGATCCACTGAATACTGAACTATTTTCAGGTTACCTGAAGCCACTTATGGGAAGAGCTCAAAGTAATTTACTTCTTTTTTTCCTGCTAAAAATGCTTTATTTATGTATGTATTTTTAAAGTAATTCACTTTAGATTATGATTGAGAAAGTAGCAAATGTTTAAATAAAATGTTCAAATCAAAGTACAATTTACATGGAGAAAAATGCACAGACCTTAAGTATATAGTTAAATGAATTTTAACATACTCATATATCCAGTACCCTAATCAAGATTTAAAACGTTTGTACGCCCACCCCCAATACTATATTGCCTCTTTTCTGTCACTACACCCAGTGTATAGAAAACCACTGTTCTGATTGCGGTCATGGTTTTAGTTTTGCGTGTTCTGAAACTTCACATACATGGAATTGCAGAGCATGTGTTCTTTTGTGTTTGCTTTTTTGTGTTTTGTTCAGCAAAGTATTTTTACTATACCATAAATTTTTATTTATTCTCTTATTTGATGAAGATTTAAGCTCTCTCTCATTTTGGGGTATAATAAATTAAGCTACTGTAAACATTTCCATACAGGACTTTTTGTGATCCTAAGTCATAGTATCTGTTGGGATAATACCTAGGACAGGAACTTGTTGAGTTATAGATTAAGTCTATGTTTGACTATATAAAAAACTTCAAAACAGTTTATAATAGTAGTGTGCTGTTTTCCATTACCTCTAGCAGTATGAGTTCCAAATGTTCCATATCCTCGACAATGGTCAGTGTTAGTCTTTTTACATTTTAGCACCCTCTCTCTCTCCCTCCCTCCCTCCCTCCCTCCCTCCCGATCTCCCTATCTCTCCATCTCCCTCCCTCCCTCTCAATTAACTCTTCATCAGATTAAGGAGGTTCTCTTCTATTCCTAATCTACAAGATTGAATCTATTGAGACATTTGTATAATTCTCATTTGTTTTTTAATGTGGTGACTTATATTAATCGATGTCTTAACTAATTTATTGGAGCACAATTTACATACCTTAAATTCGCCCGTTTGAAATGCACAGTTTGATGAGTTTTAGGAATTGTACTTGTTGTGTGACTATTATCACAAACTATCACCCCAAGTTTCTTTGTTCCCCTTTGCACTTCATTTCTATTCTTATTCCAGCCTCTAGGCAACCTCTGTGATACTTTCTGACTGTATAATTTTATTAGTTTTAGAAATTCTATATAAATGGAATCACGAAATAGGTGGCTTTTTTTTGTCTCCTTTCCCGCATGGCAAGGAACTGAGGCCTCCTGCCATCAGCCACTTAAACAAGCCGTCTTCAAAGCAGATTGTCTGATCTCCATCAAACCTCAGCTGACTTCTTGACTGCAGCCTCGTGAGAGACTCTGAGATCCAAATCTCCGCCTCTGAGCAACTCTCGAACTCCTGAGCCATAGTAACTATGAGGTAAATAATATTTTCAACTGCTAAGTATTAAGGTCATTTATTATTCAATAACAGATACCTAATAAATACACTTGCATTCCTGGAACAAGTCTAATTATCCTTTTTACATATCCCTGAATTCAATTTGCTATTATTTATGTAGCATTATTGTGTTTAGTGTCATGAGAGAGAGTGATCTATAATTTTCCTTCTTGTAATGTCCTTTTCAGACTTTGTTATCAAGTTTGTGCTGACTCACAAAATGAGTTGGGAAGTGTGCTTCCATTTTTATGATCTCAAGGAATTTTTGTAAAATTAGTAATATTTCTTTATCATGTTTTAGAAGAATTCAAGAGTGAAAACATTTAAACCTGGGGTTTTATTCTTGAGAAAGTTTTACAATTACAAATGGAATTTTTTTTATAGATATGGAACTCTTCAAAATTTCTGTTTCTTATTTCAGTTGTGTTAACTTTTGTTTGTATAGGAAGTTGTCCATTTTACTATAGTTGTCAAATTCATTGCTATAAAGTCATTCCTAATATCTTTGTATTATAAATCTGTAGAATTCTTAAAATTTTTAAGTTTGTGTTCTTTCTCATTTTTCTATTAACCTTTCTATATATTTATTGATTTTTTTAAATCTTAAAGAACTTTAGACTTTACTATGTTTCTCTATTGTATGTTTGCTTCCCATTTTATTAACTTCTGCTCTTATCTTTATTATTGACTTTTTTCTAATTTATTTGGATTGATTTTCTCTTGTTTTTCTAGCCTTAAAAGTGGAAAGTTATAATTTCTCTCCAACCTCTTTTCTTTTAGTAATACATACATTTTAAAATTCTCTCCAGGCACTGCTTTAGCTGCTACCTACAAGTTTTATATGTAGTGTTTTTTTGCTATAGTGAATTCAAAATATTTTCTAATATTTATTGTGATTTCTGAGCCATGGACTATTTATTTATTTTAACGAAATACTTTTTAAAATTTGATTTGAGAGAGAGGAAAGAGGAGATAAAGAGAGTGAGAGAGAGCGTGATTTGTGGTTCCACTTCTGAATGCACTCATTGGTTGATTCTTATATGTGCCCTGACCAGGGATCAAACCCACAGCCTTGGCATATCAGGATGATGCTCTAACCAACTGAGCTACCTGGCCAGGGCACTTGTGGGCTATTTAAATGGGAGCTTAATTTTCAAATATCTAGGTATTTTCTAATAAACTTTTGTAAAATTGATTTAAAACCTAAATTGACTGTGTTCAGAGAATATATTCTATATTCTTGCTACACAACGTGTGGTTCAGGAGCCCAAAACCATCAATATTTGTGGGAAAGTCCAAATCTACATTTTTTCAAGATCCTGGTTGATATTTATGCGGGTTGAAGTTTGAGAAGCACTATTCCATATCATTTCAGTTTTCTGAAATGTGCTCAGACTTGCTTTACGATTCACCATGTAGTCTGTTTTGGTGTGTGTTCCACCTGCATTTGAAAATAATGCACATTGTGTAGTGGTTCGGTGTGTTGTTCTATAAATGTCTTTTATGTCAAGGTGGTTAATCATACATTTCAAATCTTTTCTATCCTTACTGACTTTTTGTTTGCTGTTCTATAACTTCTTAAAATGAGCTTGTTAAAATGTCCAACCGTAATTGTGGATCCCTGCAGTTCCTCTTTTAGTTCTATTAACTTTTGCTTTAAATATTTTGAAACTGTGTGGTTAGGTATGTGCATGTTTAGAGTTTTTTAATCCTCCTGTTTACCTTTTTATATAAGAAATGTCCTCTTTGCCCTTAGTAATACTTTTTTCCTTAGAGTCCTATTTTATGATATTTATATATCTATATCTCTGTCTATACCTATGTATGTATTTATGATATATATTTATATATATTAGCTTTCTTTGAATAGTATCAATATTTGCATCTTATGTCATTTTTCCTTTTTCTTTCAATATATCTTAACTTTATATTTAAGAAGTGTTTTGTGTAAACACCTTATATTTGGCCTTTGAAAAACCCAGGCTTTTAGTATTTATTATTTAGTTATGGTTTTTAAATCTATTTATATTTAATGTATATATACTTAGTAATATAATTAAGTCTACCCTCCTTCTATTTATTTTCTTTTTAAATTTATTTTTATTGTATTTTTTCCATTATCATTTATCCTCCTTATTCCCTCTTCTACCTCCACCTACTCCTCCCATCCCTCAGTCACCACACTGTTGTCCACGAACCTGAGTCCTTTTTCTTTTAGCCGGATCCCTCCACCGCCAACCCCCTTACCAGAGCTGTCAGCCTGCTCTCCACCTATTATTTATTTCCTATTTGTCCCTACTATTTCTTTATTTCTATTATTTCTCCTTTCTTGCCCTCTTTTGGGTTAACAGACTATTTTAATTTTTACCTTCTTTCCTCTATTAGCTTTTAAGTCATAATGTATCCCCTGATTTATTAAAGTCTACCTTAAATCAATGGTATTACCACTTTCTGCATAGTATACTAAATTTGCAACCGTTTAATTCCACTTGCCTCCTCATCTTTTGTGTTGTGTTGTCATCCATTTGTTACTACTTATGTTTGAATCCCTCCATGACATTATTTCATTATTTTCCTAAACAGTAAAAATCATTTGTATTTTCTAACATTTACCCTTTCCAGGATTCTCTGTTCCTTTAGTTGCATGGTTCAATCTGGGGTCATTTTCGATCAGTGTAAAGAATTCCCTTCAGCCCTTCTTACTGTGCCAAGTCTCTGGTGACAAAGTTTCTCAGCTTTGTTGGTTTGAAAATTTTTTCCCTTAATTTTGATGGATATAATTCTAAGTTGGCAGATTTCTTTAAAATTTTGAAATTCTGAGGATGTCATTCCTTGTCTTATATCTTCCATAATTCCTGCCCAAAAGGCAACTGAGTTTTTCTCTGAGGGTAATGTGCCTTTTTGCCCTCTGTTGGCTTGAATGTTTTTCTTTGCCTTTGCTTTTCAGCAGTTTGTTTATATGTGTTTATTTATTTTACCTTTATTGAGGCATAACAGACAAATGAAACTGTACTTTATCAGTTTGATTTTAGATACAGTTTTCTTTATATTTATCCAACTTTGAGTTTAAAACAACTCTTCAAATCTTTGGTTGGATGTATTTCATTAGGTTTGGAAATTTAGGAGCTAGTATATCTTCAAATATTGCTTCTGTTCCCATCCCTTTTCATCTGCTTCTGGGATTCCAATTACGTATGTGTTAGAGTTTCACAGTGTACCCTGTCCTTCCCTTACACTCTTTTCTACAATTTCCAGCTTTTTCCCACTCTGAACTTCAACCTGCATATTTTCACTTGTAGCTCATTCACCCTCTTTTTGCTTCATTCTTATCTGCCCTTAAATTAAATACATGCATTGAATCCTTAATTTTAGTTATGACTTATTTTTTTACCCCTAAAATGTCCATTTGACATTTTAAAATAATTGGCAGTTGTTTGTTGAAATTTTCTATTTTTTTACACATTAGTCATAGTTATTTAAAATGCTTGTTGGATAACTCCATTATCTAATTCACTGTGGATCTTTTACTATTGTCTGTAGTAGATCTCATTTAGGAGATGTCCCTTCCTATAGCACTGACATTACCTAACTAATATCCACATTTTGTAAGTATTGTTTACTATGACCCTAAAAGCACAGACAGCACAAGTAAAAATACTTAAAGGGGCTACATCAAAGCTGAAAAGCTCTGATGCCAAAGGACATAGTCAACAGTGAAAAAGAAACCGAATGGTAGAAACATTTACAAGCCATATATCTCTGATAAGTTAATATTCAGAGTATTTAAAGAACTCCTAAAACTCAACAACAAAAAAAACAACCTGATTGGAAATGGACAAAGGACTTGAATGAACATTTCTCTAAAGGAGATTTGTAAATGACCAACAAAAACTTTAAAAAATGTTCAACACCATAAATCATTAGGAAAATGGAATTAAAAAATTACAATGAGAAACCACCTTATACCCATTAGGATGGCTACTATTAAAAAAAGCAGAAAATAACAAGTGTTGATGAAATTGTAGAGAAATCGGAACGGTTGTGCGCTGTTGATGGGAATGTAGAATTGTACAGCTGCTGAGGAAAACAGTATGGTGGTTCCTCTAAAAATAAACACAGACGTACCATATGATCAAGCAATTTCACTTGTGAGTATACCATGTATACCCAAAAGAATTAAAATCATGGAGTCAAAGAGACATTTGTACACCCATAGTCATAGCAGCATTATTCTCAGTAGCCAAAAAGGTGGAAGCCACCCAAGTGTCCATTGACAGATGAATGGAAAAACAAAATGTGGCACATGCATTCCATGGAATAGTATTCAGCCTTAAAAAGAAAGGAAGTTCTAACATATGGTACAACATAGATAAACCTTAAGAACATCATGCTAAGTGAAATAAGCCAGTCTCAACAAGACAAATCAAATCCCACTTACATGAGGTTCTTAGACTAGTCAAATCAATAGAGACAGAAAGTAGGATGGTGGTTGCCAGGGGCTGGGGAGAGGGAGGAGGAGGAGCTGGAAACTTACTTAATGGATATAGAATTTCAGTTTTGCAAGATGAAAAGAGTTCTGGAGATTGATTGCACAACAACGTAAACATGTTTAACACTATGCTGTACACTTAAAAGTGGTTAAGATGGTAAATTATATGTTGAGTATGTTACCACGATTAAAAATTTAAAACATTAAAAAAGTTAAAATTAGAATATTTTTTAAAGTTTTGTTTAATATATTTGTTGCAATGAAGGTCAGTGTTTAATAGAGGCTTTTGGCACACAGGAAACTGGAAGGTAACAACATGGTTTTTAAAATGTATTAATGTAAATTAACTGATAGGGGCTTAAATGTGAAATCATCTGCATTCTTGGGCAAATCCAAATTAAGCATGTTGTTTTATTTTTAATAAAACCTGTATTCAGTTTGCCCATTTTTAAAGGACTTTGAGTCTAATTTATTGGATAGATGTGTATAATTTTTTTCTATACCATACTTGTCTAGTTTAGGTATCAATGTTTTATTAGACTCTTAAAACAAATTCAGTATCTTATCATCTTTTTCTCTTTTTAAAAAACGTTTATATGAGAAAGGTTATCTCTCTTTTCAAAGTTTTGATAAACTTCAATCGTAACACATGGTGCTTTTAGTGTGAAAGGTATTTGGCTACTATTCAATTTCATGTATAACAGTCTATCCAGGTTTTCTATTTCTTTTGGAGTCAATCTTGGCAATATAGTTTACTAGATGGGTAATTTCATTTGATTTTTATTGTATTGAATTTATTGGGATGACATTGGTTAATAAAATTATATAGCTTTCAGATGTACAATTCTATAATACATCATCTATACATTGTATTGCATTCACCACCCCAAGTCAAGCCTTCTTTCATCACCAGTTAACCCTTTATACCTGCCTCCAACCCTCTTCCTCTCTGGCAGTCACCGTGCTGTTGTCTATGTCTGTGAGTTTTGTTGTTTTTTTTTTAATTCCTTCCCTTTTTCCACCAACCTTCACATAAACTTGTTCACCACATTCTCCCATGATTTAAAAAAATATCTACTGTAACAAGCACTCTTCTGGTTATTATAATTATACAGTCAGGTTCGAGAGTTCCAAAATAGTTTATTCAAGCACCTCTCTCCAGCTCATATGTTGCTTGGCTGAAGGAATCAACTCTAAAGAGTTTTCTCCTCCACCATTTTGCATGACGTCACTCTGGTCTGGGCAGGCCTTGCCCTCAAGCAGAGCTGAAGCCAGGAGCAAGAGTGCGGGGCAGTCTTCTTCAGTTTTACTTTCTCGTTGGTATTTGATATAGGGCGTATTTACTAGCAATGAATATGCTTACCTTTGTCCATATGAGAATGTCTTCACCTCACCTTCATTTTTGAAAGATAGTTTTTTGTTCCACAAGATATTTGGTTAATGGTTTTTTAAAAAATAGTTTAGTACCCTGAATATTTCATTTCATTGCCTTGTGGCCTCCACTCTTTCTGATGAGAAGTACAGCCATTCTTACTAGTGTTTCCTAGAAAAGACTAGTAGTTTTTCTCTTCCTGCTTTCAAGATTTTCTCTTTGTTTTTTAACATTTTAACAATGATGTGTCTGGAGTATGATGAGCTCCTTGGATGTGTAGGTTAATATTTTTTTTCAAATTTTGGAAAATTTCAGCCATTAATTTTTTGAATATTTTTGTACCTTTTTTTCCTACTCATTACATATTGATGGTGCACTTAATAATATCCCACATTCTTTCTCTGAGACTATGTTTTCTACCTTTTTCTTTCGCCTGTGTTTTTCTGATTGAATAATTTATATTGATGTATCTGCAAACTAGTGGATTCTTTTTTCTGCCAGCTCAAATCTACTATTGAGCTCCTCTAATGAATTTTCATTTTAATTTTTGTACTTTTCAACTCCAGAATTCCATTGTTTCTTAAAAAAATTTCTAGCTCTTTCATACTTTCTTTCATACTTTCAGACATTGTCAACATACTTTAAAAAATTTGTTTAAGTTTGGTTTCCTTTAGTTCTTTGAACATATTTGTAATAACTGCTTTAAAGATTTGTCTGCTGATTCCACGTCTGTGCCCCATTGAATGGCAATTTTTATTGTCTGCCTTTTTTCCTACGTATGGATCACACTTCCCTGTTTCCTTTTATTTTGCAGTTATTTTTTTGAAAAGTGGACATTTTAGAATTTATATTGTAGTAACTTGTATACTCATTGCCTCTTTTTCCAGGGAGATATCATTTATTTTCTTTGCTTTGGTTGTTTGCTTATTTCTTTAGTGACTTTACTGAATTTATTATGCAAATTCTATTTCTCTTATAGTGTGCAGCCTCTAATGTATCTGCTCAGGTCCCCCCACCCTTGTTGTTATCTTTTGGCCTCAATACCTGAAGGCTGCTCTTTGGTAAGTATAAGTCACTTACTGGTCAAAGGTTATGTTTAAGCTCCCTGAGCCAGTTGTATTCTTTATCACTTATTGTTATGTGTGTGGACTGCAGTCTGCTATCACAATTCAAGAAGTTCATTTTTGTATCATATTCATCTAGCAACTAGTAACTTGGCAGTTTCCTTTCTGTTCACTGCTGAGAGGGTGTAGTCTTGTGTACCATGCATTCTGCCCAGTTGCCAGGAATGACTGTGATTTTATTTTTAAGTTTGGCTTCTTGGGTTTTGCCTCTGGAGCAGAGTAGTTTATTGTTCAGTCAGTGTTTGGTTGTATTTAACCATCTGGCTCCATTGAAGCTTTACATCATGTTGATGGGTCTGTGTGTGACTTGAGGAATACCCCCAGGTCTGCCCCATCTTCCGCTTTGACTGCACCAGCATGGGTGCAGCCTTGGACGTGCACACAGCCTTCCTGACCGCAGAGTTGACTGTGATCTCAGGAGGACACTTCTTGACTATCTCTTTTCCTGATTCTGTTAAACCTCTGTCTGCTCTGCTATTTGGCTACCAGCCTCCTCTTCATCATTCTCCACCTTATCTTCACGGTTTTCACAACCTTCTTAGGTGTGGAATTTCTCCACTCCCTGTTCACCAGATCCCTTATGCAGACATGCAGGGTTCTTCAGCTCATTGCCTACCTCTCGCACTGGGCATAACCCCTGTGCCACTGCACCTGAATTAGGGGCGGAGACTCACTTTTATTTTCATGACATCTCTGGGGGACAAGAAGACACTGGGAGGGGGAGGTGGGGCAGGGAGTGGCAATTCCTTATCTGCTTGGTTTAACCCTCCTGGCGTGGAAACTCTGCTCTGTGAGTACAAGGAGTGGGATGGAGGTAATTGGAACCCCAGTATGCTCAGCCTTCCATGCTCGGGTTAGAGTTCCTCTCCTATGAGTCCTATGAGTGGGAGCTGGATGGAAACAGGCAGCTCTGCTCATCTTGGCTGTGCCTGCCTAAAGTAGAGCTTCTGCAATACAAGGTTGATGGTGGGGGAGGAGGGTGGTGGTAGATGAGAAACCCTAGCAGCATGCCCCACTTAGGTTGAACCTATAACTCCAGACTGGGAGATTGGGGAAGAGGAATTTCTCAGTTTCTTAGCTGCTTCCTTACTGGTTTGCTGCCTGGAGTTGAACACCTGAGCTTCTATAATATGGAGCTGGGAGTGAGTAAAGGCATGGATGGTGGCTCACTTTTCCTAACAAGATTTAGATTTTCTCCAATGACTATTTTTCCATTTGCTGTTTGTCCTTAGGACAGCTTCCAAAGACTTTAAATTGTTGTTTTCTTAAAAGAATTGTCTAGATAAAGCCTTTTTTTTTTTTTTCTTTCTTGCTGGGGAGAGGGCCCACTGAACTCCTTACTCTGATATCTGGAAGTCCCACCCCAAAAAATGATCTTTTAAAAATGGAAACCTAACAATGATTTTTTTTGTTCTGACACTATTTCTCCTCTCTAACTTAAAGCAGTTTAATGAATTCAATGATTCCCCCTTGCTTTTAGAATAAAATCTAAAATTCCTAGTCTGACCAAACTATATAATCTAGTTTATCTTTCTAGCCTCATTTTGAGCCAATTGGCATCTTACTCCCTGCCCCAGCCCCCCACCCCCCAGCCACACAGATCCTCTCAGTTCCCCAGATATGCCAAGCTCTCTTCTGCTGCAGGACCCACCCACACACCTTTCATGGGCTTAGAAAGCTGTGTCAGTCCCAAAGAGCTCAACACAGACCTGACCGATAGCCTGACTGATCTACTTCAGAGGCTTTATACATGAAGAATAATGGTGGATTATCCTGCAATATAAGGTAAGGAAATAACACAGTGGTTACTAATATTTACTTCTAACTTTTCATCTTTTCATCTCTTCAATATTTATGCAATTATTCTAAGGCAATTGTATTTCAGTCAAGGCATATAGCTACTTTTGGAGTTTGGACACACAGTTCAAGCCCATAACTCAAAGAGACAGTAGTAGGATGCTGCTTTTGGCACCTCCAACACAAATGAGAGCTTTCCTCTTCCCTCCCTTTACGAGGTGTCGCTCTGAAATCCAGCGAGTGTCTGGCTGAGGGGAACTTGTGGAGGCCAACACAGGAAATATGCTGACGCGTGTCTCTTTGCCATCCCCTCATTTCGTTTCATGTAATATGATGAAAATATGTCTCTCTTCTTTACTGGCACCAGTAGACACTTAATAAACTCCTCTTTCCATTTCTTTTCCAGCACATAGGTAATCATTTTAGTTCCATTACATATCTGTGAGCTCTTTGAGTTCCTTTCATTGTTTTCTAGCTCTTGCCAAGTTATCTCTGGAAAATTCCTCAATAACCTTGGTTCCGTTTGACTCACAGCCCCCCAAATGGCCATGCTAATGCCAATCAGTGTGTAAATATTATTGAAAGTATACCTATATCAAGAAAAAGAGAAACTGTGCACCCGAAGCAAAATTACTCATAATTAAAAGAAGTAGCATAACTCCCTGAGTGCCTGGACCATGCTCAGAAGTCTCTTTCAGAGTCTGTGCAAACATCACCAATACTGTTCAAAAAGTCCTCTCCGAAATAAACCCCCCAAATGGTTTTTGAATGATGAATGAACAACACTTGCTTATCCTCAAGGACCAACAAAATGAGGAAAAAAATAATTTCCCAATTAAATTTTATTGCTTTCCTGTTGGTTTAATCATCACAGGTGTGGCCACAGAATGCCGCATAACAGAATGCAGAGCGAAGTGTACAGCACGTTGTCTTCAGGATGTGTTTCTCCCCTTACAGGGTTTCCCGGGGGCTGCGGGCGGTTCTTCCCTGTGTGCCATTGTGTCTCCCAGTGGGGAGCGGGATCTACCTCCCGAGCAACTGACTGACTTAGAGACGTTTAGAATGCACTAGTTTGCTGCATTCAGAATGTTCTGAATTTCACAACAACACATACAATACTCAAACACCCAAACGGGGTGCTTTCATTGGGCTTTCTGAGTTTTCTTTACTTGACCTTTTTGTTCTGTTTCCACTTAAAATTATTATTTAATGAAACATCGAGGCCAACTCCACTCTGTCATCTATGGTGCATGCTGCATCTCATTGACTGTCACAGTGCTTGGCCCAGAGATAGCAGTTATCCAGGGAACAAAGAGATGGTTGAATAAATAAATGAATAAACAAATGAGTATCACAGGAAACATACTTGAAGGGACTGGAAATTTTACTTCTTTATTCTTTAAACTATATTTTATTGATTGTGCTATGACAGTTGTCCCAATTATTCCCCCTCAGCCCCCCACCACCCAGTACCCCCACTCTCTCAGGCCATCCTCAAACTGTTTGTTCATGTCCACGGGTCATGTGGATAAGTTCTTTGCTGGCTCCATTTCCTGTACTGTACTTTACATCCCCCAGGCTATTCTGTAACTACCTATTAGTACTTCTTAGGGACTGGAAATTTTAGATTGGAGAACATTTAGATAAAACTTTAAAGTTTCTTCATATATTTGAAGGTCTAAAAGTATAATTTTTTTTTAAGAGTCAATGATTTTATGAGGCAGAAATGCAGGCAGAACCAAAACACTGCACAAAGGTTCATTTCAGTCCAACAAACACAGAGGACCTGTTACATGCCACGTTTGGCCACTGAAAATAGAATCACTGAACAGTACAACCCTGGGCTGCTGCTTTGGGTCGAGTGGGGGCCTGTGGCAGTGAGAGGGTTTCTAGAGAGGAAGCAGTCTGTTGGGGAAATGGGAGTTGGGAACTTGTCTAGAAGCTGAGTTTGCATAGTTAGTTCAATTTTAATGTAGTTGTTTCTATTTGGAGTGACTAGGGAAAAGGTAATGATGTTTCGTGTGTGCGCGAGTGTGTGTGTGTGTGTGTGTGTGTTGGGGAGGGTGTAGCAGAGCCACCTTTTGGCACCATCACGTATAAGGGTAAATATTTAATGCTCTATGAACCCCATCCCTTCAAAGCCTTCTTAGGCCAACATGAATGACTTTGCTGACTAGGCAAAAGGTCAACAAGTTCCCAGAAAGAAAAACAGAGATTAATATTTTGAGATGTTTTTCCTTATATCTTATTTGTAAGTGATCCTCTCCCACTAAAAGCAACTCGCAAAATAATTTCTTACCCTTGTGAGAAAATGTATAAGTTTCCAAAATAGAACAGTCAGAGATGCCCCTACTTAGTTAGATGCCCTGCCTGGGTTGGTTGGACAATGCGGTCACTACATGTATAGATTTTGCAAGGGGCTGACTTACAAGCCATCGTCTCAGGGAAGTTGAGCCTCTGCTAAGGGGCCTCTGGTGTGCCTTGGCCCAGAGTGTTTGAATTAACTTGAGGTGTGGGAAGCAGGCTGATATTTTTCTACTGCTATTAATACCCCAAGACCCCTGGGAAGGGCTGCTATCTACCAGCTCCAAGTGAGAAAGGCAGGCAGGGGAACTAGAGAGCCTGTCACATGCTGGAAGCAGGGCCATCAAGCAAAGAGCAGGCTGTGAGCCCATGAGAATGTCCAGGGCAGGACTAGGAGGAAACGTCAGATAAGAGTGCCGACCCCGAGTGCTCAGCGGCAAGGCACTGATGCTGGGCAGGAAGGCAGGCTTGCAGCTTAAATAATATCACATGATCTCTTTCTCAGTGTGAGCCCTTATCAAAGAGGCTCTTGAGTCCTGGAGAATTCCAAACCTTCAGGAAGGGGAAATCCACAGTCCTGGGATCTTCCTTCAGGAGCCATTTGCCGCACAGCTAGCCGACAAGACCCTGCACTCCAGCCACCCCTTTCCATTCATGGCAAAGTCCTGATTGTCCTCCACTGCCTGCCCTGCTGTTCCTGGCTTGGGGACTGTGAGCCTGGGAAATGCACATGTAATGAGATTTGCGGCCACATTTTCTACACCCCATCTGCGGACACAAGGCTGACAAGCACGCGTGTGCTTGTGGTGTTATGACCAAAATATGTGTAATCAGAGCTGCCCAGAAATCTGGCACCCGCAGTGGCCAAAGCTTCGAGCAGTAGGATCCCAGTCTCTACGGCCCTCACAACCCTAACAGATGCCTTTTCTTATGCTGTGTCCAAGCTACGTTCATTTCAGGTGACATTCAGGTGACAGTGGAAACCTGTGATGATGCGGAGGTCCTGAAGCGCCCCGTCTGAGTACGTGATCGTGCCTGGCTGCAACTTCGGCTTCAGTTAGTGTTCTTAGCGAGGATGCTTTTCAAAGGCAGTGTCCGTGGTATGAAGCCATTTTTCTGTCTTTTAGATTAGCAACTTTTGTTTTTTAATAATACTCACTTTGGTGAAGAAAGAGGGTGAGATTGGCACTGCAGGTAGCAATATACATTAATGAAACCTATGAAAAGGAGTTTGCCAGTTTGTCTAAGGAGCCTTTAAAAAATTAGATGGAATTCTAGCTGGTTCTTATTATACATATTCTGTCTCATAATGCACTTTGGCCCAGTAATTAAACAAACCCCTTTAAGGAAATGACCAGCTGTATGGACAAAGATGTGTGACATTTATCCCAGTATTGTTAATGCCAAAATATGGAAGTTTAATTCAGTGTCTAATAATAAAGGAATGATTAAATTAGTCATATTAACTTACGTAGTGAAATATTATGCATAAAATGACATATTTAGAGAAAATACAGAGATCGCAGAAAATAAAATACAAATCCTCTTAACCCCATGAAATGCTCTGATTCAATGTGGGAGACACTTGGAATATGAATACAAGGTGAGGGTTATCGGGGCCATCCGGGAGCCCCACATGCTCTCTAAGTGGGAGGATAGATTTCACAGCCATTTCAGGAGATGATTTGCCATACCTATCAAATTTTAAAATGCACAGATTTTTGATCCAGGAATTCCACTTTTAGGAATTTATCCTGCAGACACATTTGCATTTGTGAAATGATATATGTAAACAGAGAGCTTATACAATATTGTCTTAATGGCAAAAGCTGGGAACAACTTAAATGTCTGCTGAGAGAGCACTGGCTAAATACATTATGGTACAGCTATTAAATGTAGTACACTACGCAGCTGCTAAAAAGAATGAGGTAGTACATCTAGCACATAGTGCTGCGGAGCTATCGCCTGAATATGTCAAATGAGAAAATGCGGCACAAAAATTAATATACTACCAATGTGTGTGTGTGTGTAAATGTATAGACTGTACCAAGCAGGACATAAGAAGCTGTTGACCACAGTGTCTTAGGGAACAGGAATGAAGGGAACACTTACTGTTTACTTTATGTTCTTTCCGATTTTTCAAATTTTGTGTCAGGTAGACATATCACCTATTCAGGAATTAATTTAAAAATAAAAATTAAAGTAAAACTAAAAAAAGAAATAGAAATACAATGAAAATTCCTGAGAAATACTCATAAAAATAAATTCTTAAACCCCCACCATATTTATGGTATAATCTCATTTGTTTTAAAAAATAATATAGAGAGAAAAAAAAAGAAAATACATCAAAATGACACTGAATGATAAACTTTTTCTTAATATTTTTGTTTATTTTTGAGGGTTGTTTTTTTTTTACAGTGACTGTGTGTATTATTTCTGTAATCAGAACAAAAAACATACAACTTATTTCTGGTTAATGAGATTAAGGGAAGCTTATTTTCTTCCCTATTCTTTTTAGTATTTTTCCAGTGTGGTTTTGTACTACTTTGACACAGAAAACAACATTTAAAGCTCTGATCCAGAAGCCTGGATTAGAGTTTCCAAAGCTGTGCTTGGCTCTACTGATCAGTGAGAGGCATGTGTCCCTGGACACCCCTTGGCCAGGCTAGGCTCAGCCCCACCCACTGGCCCTGCAGAGCAAGGGAGAAAGCTTGTTCTTACTGCTGAGTACTGCTGTTTCCCAATCAATGACCTCTCTGTTCACGCAGCCACATTTTCTGCCACAGAGGGACCTGGGGAGTAAGAGGTGGAGTGGGGAGGGTTGGGAGGAGCCGGAAAAACAGAGGCCAAGGGGGAAAGCCAGGCACAGAGTAGGTTCCAGGCAGCAAGCATCTGGAGCACCATGCTGTAGGCTCCTAGCTCATGCTTCTTTGCTCTCCAAGGTTGCTGGAGGTTTCTGGAGTGTCTCCCATGCTGGAAGTCTTTGCCTCCTCTATCTCCCGAGGGCTGTGCCTGTCATTCTACACAGACCATGAGTGCCTACAGCTGTAAAATTCCTGGCACAGAACCCTAACCCATTGGAATAGCTGCTTCCCTAAGAAATAGCAGTCATATAAATGTCGCATTAGATTCAACAGTGTAGAAAAGGGCAGGGGAAGGACAGTTCCTGGGTACAGAGCTGAGCTGAGATGGCTGCCATGTACTGTTGTCTAGGTTATATATGACCACATCTCCCATGAATAAAGTAAACAGTAGCCATTTGTCTATTTATTACAGCAATTTTTCTGGAAGATGCCTATAAACTCTTCAGTAAAATTAATATACTATAACAATTTTGAGACATATAGAAGACAAGTATCTTAAGGAAGAGACACATTTTTCTAGTTGTCAGCAATAGCTGTTATCAAATACAGAATTTTAATTCAGAAGCCACCTCTTGCCCTTGTTTACACACCAAACCAATCTGCTGTGAGACTCCTGGAGGTAAGCATTGGGGGCTGGACAGAACTGTAAAGATGGATTCATATGCATGTTTACAAGCGCTAAGAAGGAGGCGGAACATGGGTCTTTTTAGCATCTTGAATGGGTATAGGAGAGGCTGTCAGTTCTGCCCTCACACTTAGGTTTCTGGCTTCCCCAGTTACCAGAACTGCATGCTGATGTGGGGATTTCAAAGCAATTATTGAGACCTAAGGGCTCTATTAAGCAGAAATTGCTGCCTGACTCAGCAAGCTTCAGTAACTTGGTCGCTATGGTGTTTAATCCTGACTCATGGACCCACGAGTTCTCTCCTGGATTGCGGAGTATAAATTCTGTGATTGACCACATCTGACCACTCACATCCTTTGCACTCTGTGTGTACAAGCATGTGTGCAAACTCACTCATGTGCATTATGAATGCACATTGGCTTCTCTCTAAAATTCTTACTGAAATACTGATACAGGTTACTTTTGGCCACATTCAGTTTCAAGGTAGGAAACTGAGACAAATGTAGCTGAAACATGTCAGCCACCTTGGACTGCCAGGTCAGGGAAGTGTTTTAGTAATGAGGGGCCCTAAGTGTGGGAATGGCCCCAGGGTCTACCACACAAGGCCTCTTTCTGTGTCTTTGCTCCCTGCTCTCCACCTCCTCGGCTAAGCCATGTATACAAAAAAAAGCAGGAAGTCCCTAAAATCCCAGGACTCCTTTAGTACCAGTGTGTCTCCTTTATGAGACTCCTTTTCTCACGAAGCCCTTCAAGCAGTCACTCGTTAATGTCCTAGCTAAGCAACTTAGACTCACTCTTGAATTCTAGACCTATATATTTTGCTGGGCACCAGATAGCTAAGAAGAAAAAATGTTATAAAACTCAGTGTTTCCAGAAAGTGAACCCATTAGCCAGCTTTCCCATTTACCACAACTGTCTTCTCCCCCAATACTTCCCCTCTTGGTGTGGTGGCAATGAGAAAACCTTGCAGAACTCTAATAAAGGGAGTGTCGTGACTACAGGCCCAGCTTCTGTGCTCGGAAATCTATCACTGTTTGCACTGAGACTCCACAAGCTGCTCCCTAGCAATGACTGAGCTTGGCAGAGATACTACGGCAAATCCATTCCTGGGTGATGTGGCACAACCCTGACAACTGGCTTTGGCGAAAGACACCCATATGGTCTTGTGGAATCTCCTGTAGACTACATGGCAGTCCAGGATGTTTTTACACAAACTTTCCTCTCTCATTCAACGCTTGGGGTCTCTGGCATCTGTGGTCTGATGGCTCTCCCAGGTTTTAGTAGCTTCTTTTCTATGTTCTTAAGTGAAAACTGCACATTTAATTCCACTTTGGCATCTCCCAAGGAATTTCCCAAGGAATCAGAATAACAAAAGTAGTAGTGGGAGGGGTAATTAGCACTATTGGCACGCCTGCCTCCCGGGAGGACCAGCAGTTCACCTGCACAGAGGTAAGTACTTTCTGAGTATGGGTTTACCTTTCCTGCCTCTGGGTGGTGTGTTAAGTGATATGATCAGGGGCTCACTTTGCCAAGGGACACAGGCAGGATCCTCTCTCCCTATAGAACACTGATGTTCAGACCTTCTTTTATCAAACAACATCATTAAGAGATTTTAAAAAATCAAGTACACACAATGAGATAAAATATTTGTAATAATGCATCTGATATGATTGCACACAGAATATATGAGTTTATACAAGTCAGTAAGAAAAAATAGCAGGTAACCCAATAGAAAAATGCACAAAGGAGATCCACTCATGATGATGGCACGGGTAAACGTGGTACTCACATTCTCCCACAGCACACCAAAATTACAACTAGACTACAGAACAACCATCATTGAGAACGGCGTGAAATCTGGATGAATAGAAGTCCTACAAGTAGGAAATTAAAGTAGCCACATCCAGACTTGTAGGAGGGACAAAGACACAAAACGGTTTGGTCCCACACCCACATGTGGCAGATAAATAATTGGGAGGGATATCTCAGCTGCAGAGATGCCCTGAGAAGCAAAGGGTCCCAGCACCATACCAGGACCCTAGCCTAGGTTTCCACTGCCACAAAGAGAAGTCCCCATAACTTCTGGCTTTAAAAACTAGCAGGGATTGAGCCTGAAGGAGACAGGGCCTTAGAGTCCTAGGCAGTTCCTCTTAAAAGGCCTATATATGGGCTTACTTGGACTCAAAACCTTTGAGCTCCAGCTCTGGGACAGCAGCTTGAAAGGCATCAGAGACAAAGGAGAGGAAATTGTCAGGCATCAGGGTGGGAGCTAGGGGTGAGGGGCAGTTTTCTCCCAGACAAAAGTGCTGGCAGAGGTCATTGTTCCTTTGGTAAACCCTTCCCTCATAGAGGTGGCAGACAGGCACCATATCTGACACTCCATCAACCTGGCTCACATTGTTAGCCCTGCCCTGGTGATTTCCTGAGGCCCCACCCCACTCAACTTTCATACCCACACAAGCTGTTTCCAGTGGCTTTTCCACACAAATGGCCTGTCTTGACTCATGCTTCAGATTTTCCTAAAATCTCTCAAACAAGCAATATCTGGCCTTAGTAAGCCCCATACTTCTTGCTAAGTGGCCCCAGGCCAGGTGCTAGTAGCAGTGAGCCTTGTTTGCAGTTTGGCCTACCCTGGGCACCTCCAAGCCCAGCATAAGTAGCAGCCATCTGAAGATTGCTTTGTAGCTCATGCCAGGTGGCCCTAGGCAGAACACCGGCAGTAGCTGACCTTGGCCTGCACCTCCCAGGAGGCCCCAGAGCCAGAGCACCCAGAGGACATTTTCAGACTACATTGAAGCACCACCACCCAACCACTGCCACAAGTGACACACTCAAGTGGTGGGCCCAGCAGATACCGGAGACCTGCTGAAGTAAGTCCTGCTTTGTGAGGTGGGCCCCTGCACAACTGGTCTTCCATGGTGGTTGGTGGTCACAGCCAGTCCTTGCAGCTGATTGGCCTGGGGGTAAATCCCTTCCATTGATGTGCCAGCAGCAACCAAGGTTCAACTACAACAGAAGGGTGTATACAGCCCAAACAGTGGATGCACCTGCAGTGCGCAGTTTTGCTGATCAGGGAGGCTGTGCCACTGGACCTTAGGATACCTACTACATTAGGCCACTCAAACCTGGGAGATGTAGCAGCTCTATATAACACATAGAAACAAACACAGGGAGGCCGCCAAAATGAGGAGACAAAGAAACATGTCCCAAATGAAAGAACACAACAAAACTCCAAAAAAACAAACTAAACAAAATGGAGACAGGCAAACCACCAGATTCAGAGTTTAAAACACTGGTTCTAAGGATGGTCAGTGAACTTAGGGGAAGAGCAGATGAACTTGGTGAGAACTTCAACACAGAAAAAGAAAACATAAAAATGGAGATGGAAAGCATAAAAAAATAACCAGTCAGAAATGAAGAAAACATTAACTAAAATGAAGAATATATTACAGTGAATCAACAGTAGAGTAGATGAAGCCAAGAATCAAACCAGCGATTTGGAATATAAGGAAGCAAATAACACCCAATCAGAACAGCAAAAACAAAAAAGAATCCAAAAAATTGAGACTGGCTTAGAAATCTCTGGGACAACTTCAAGCACACTGACATTCATATTATGGGTGTGCTGGAAGGAGAACAGAGAGAGAAAGAAATTGAAGACCTATTTGAAAATGTAATGACAAAAACTTTCCTAACTTGGTGAAAGAAATAGACATATAAGTCCAGGAAGTGCAGAGATTCCCAAACAAGATGAACCCAAAGAGGCCCACACCAAGACACATTATATGTGCCAAAGGTTAAAGACAAAGAATTTTAAAAGCAGCAAGAGAATAGCAGTTAGTTACCTACAAGGGAGTTCTAATAAGACTGTCAGCTGATTTCTCAAAAGAAACTTTGCAGGTTAGAAGGGAATGGCAAGAAATATTCAATGTGATGAAAAACAAAGACCTAAAACCAAGATTACTCTACCTAGCAAAACTATCATTAAGAATTGAAGGACAGATAAACAGCTTCCAAGACTGAAACAAACAAGCAAACAAAACCTCCAGGAGTTTATTACCACTAAACCAGTATTACATGAAATGTTAAAGGGTCTTCTTTAAGAGAAAGAAGAAAAACAAAGATTAATGATATGAACACTAAAGTGGCAATAAATACATATCTATGAACAATTGCATCTTAAAAAAACAAAATACACAAACAGAACAGAAACAAACTCATAGATTTAGAGAACATTTTGACAGTTGCCAAATGGGAGGGAGGTTGAGGTGATGGGTGAAAAAGGTGAAGGAATTAACAAGTTCAACTCTGTTGTTGCAGAATAGTCATGGGGTTGTGAAGTCAGTAATATTCTAATAACTGTGTATGGTGTCAAATAAGTGTGAGATTTATTGGGGTGATCACTTAATAAATTTTGTAATGTCTAATTAATAGGGTGTATACCTGAAACTAATATAATAATGTATGTGAACTGTAATAGGAAAATTTTGAATGATTTAAAAAACAAAGAAACTAAAACAAACAAAAAAACAAAAGAAAAATGCACAAAGGACTTGAGCAGGCATTTCACAAAAGATAATATCCAAATGGCCAATAAACATCTGAAAAGGTGTTAAACTCCACTAATTATCTGGGAAATGCAAATCAAAGCCTCAGTGTGATGCTACTAGAAATGGCCAAAATAAAAACACCAGAGAATACCAAAGGTTGACAAGTAATTGGTGTTGAGTCGCCAGAACTCTTACACTCTGTTAGGGGAAGTGTATGTTAGGATAACTATTTTGGAAAACCATTTGATAGTTTCTACTAAACGGTACATACACATTTCCTATGGCCAACAATTCAATGTGTACATAACTTCACAAAAGATGGAACAGGGCTGTCCATAGAGGCATTACTCATTCACCAAAAGCAAGTAATAACATAGTTCTAATTGTCGAGTGCTTCCAATCAAACAAAATTAGTCTAGACTGTTAGAAATCTAATAGTGGTTCTGTTTGGAGAGTGAGGGTGGGCAAAAGGGTGGCTTTTGGGGTGCTGGCAAGTTATGTTTCATGATCTGAGTGTGAATTCACAGGTGTGCTCACTTTAACAAAATTCATCAAGATGTGCTAGGATTTGTGCAACTCTTCTGTATGCATGTTTTGTTTCAAAAAAATTGACCAGAAAAGTTTATTTTAAACGTATTTTTGTTATCAAAATTTTTATAAATACAGAATAGAAAAAAATTTGCAACAAGACTACTCACTTTGAACGTTTTAATCATTATCCATTTGGCCTTTTCTCTATATACTCAGAAATCCTCTCCAGCCCCTCCTTCAAATAAAATCAGGACCATATTCTAGGTGTTAGTTTGTAACAGCTTCTGACAACTTCACATATATATTCAACTATACACATTGTAAATATCTTTCCATGCCATTCCCGTTCTTTTATCACATTTGAAGGGCTGCTAGTTATCCCCTGAATTAGAGTTCAATTGTCTACATAAAAACTCATTTTTTTATGTTTAGATTGTTTCTAGTTTTTTCAATAATGTCATCCTTGTAGCTAAATCTTTACCCCACATCCATGACTACTTCTTTACATTCAAGTTTTAGAAGTTGAATGTCTGAAATGGAAGGATGTGTACACTTTTGAGATTTAGACAACTCACGGTTAATTTTTTTAACAACCACATAACAATTTGCACACAGAGCATTCTTTAAAATGATCTCCTATCAGGTGGTTCTTGGCATCCTGAGAGCCAGAACAATGTTAATAATCACCATGGTATCTGTTATATCACTTCATTTATTTCCCACCAAAATCCTGGTTCAGAGTACTCATAGCTAGCAGCTTTTACAAACAAGAAGACAGGTTCAAATGAAGGGCCTTACTCGAGTTCTCTCCAAGGAGACCTATATTCAAAGTTAGGTCTGTCCATCACCAAAGCCCTCTGCCCCTCTTCATGCTGTTTCCCAAGGAATGCAAGTCCTTTTACTGAGCTGTATCAGGCAGTCCAACTGGACCAGTGAGTAAGCTATCTCTTAGTATGCGCTAATTCTCAACTTACGCTAACAGGCTGATCAGAAAAGAAAGTAGGATTGAGACAGAAAAAAGAAAATGAGTCTATAAGGGTGGGGAGGAATTCTGAATATGATAGAAGTTGCCAGAAGATAAAAAAAAAATTGAAATCCTTTGTCAACTCACTTGATGACATGTCACAAGCTTGTACAAGCCGCCTCAGCCACCAGGGCACCAGGCTGTTTGGCCTCATTCCCCTGGAGTAAGATTGATAAGCACATTCCACTGAGACCAGATGTAGCTGGGAGAGCCAGAAGCCAGTTTACAAGAAGTCGCAGAGGGAGTGGAGAGGTTTGTGCAAGCTTTCTGATTGTGTCTTGGAGTTATTATGAAAGGTCAAGGAAGCGATACTTTTGAGGGATGTTACAGTGAAACTGGATCGAGCTGCATCCATTTTCCCATCACGTCATTAGCACTGGCTACTCAGAAACAGCAAGAAGACTGCATGTGTGTGAGAATGCGTGTGTGTGTGAGCATAAATGAAGGAAATGCTGTGATTGACAAACTTGAGGGAAACTGAGGTATGTGCCTTTTGATAATTTGTTCTTGGACCTTCTCCCTGCTGACTTACATTTCATCTCGTACTCCACATGTCCACTGCTGATAGGGTAAGTAGGCTGGACAGGATTAGAGAGGAGAAGAGGCAACATGAGGAAGTGGGAGAGAAAGCTTTGGAATGTCACCACTCCAGCTACTAGTCCAAATTTAGCCACCAATTACCTTCACATACGTGCAACAGTAGCTCACGTGAGTTTCAGCATCTGTGCTAAGTATAAGTATATCTTCTGTATCTCCCTTAAGTTTCAAAACCACTCCACCGAAAATGTTCTACTGTCCTTGTTTTATAGATGAGGAAACTGAAGTTTAGAAGGCTTAGGAAATTTGTGGGAGATCTCATAAAAATTTTCTAAGAAGCAGATTTGAACTGAGCCTCCTCAAAATTCAATGTAACTACTCTGCTTAATGGTGTGATTTGGAGAGAGTTGTTAAAGCTGGGCCTCTGTATCCTTTCCTTTGAAGTGCAAATAAACATACCTAGCCCAGGGCCTGGTCTGGAGGTCTAAATTAAATGTGGTATTTTAGACCAGAATATGGCACATAAGAGGTCCTCAATGGGTATTACTTTTTCTCCCTGCCCAGAGCTTTCAGGAAGAGAAAGGACATGTAAAAAAGCAAAGCAAAGCAAATCAAACCAAACCAAACCAAAGAACCTGAGAAACATCCCGTGGCTTGGATGAAGCTAGATTGGATGGAGCACAAGAAGGATTCGGATTCAACTAAGAGCACTAACAGAATGAAGGACACAACTTAGAACCACAAATACACTGACTTGGCCACCAGCTCTCAGATTTGGTAATATTGTGTCTAATGGCCAAGTGAGGAAATGATGCCCCAAAGGGCTTTGTACCTGGCCCTAAGTCATGTTACTGTGATTCTCTCAAGGGGGTGAACACGTCAACTATGATTTATTTTTTTAGTGAGATAGAATTCATATACCATGAAATTTACCCTTTGAAGTGTGCAGTTAGTGGTTTTTAGTATATTTGCAAAGAAGTGCAACCATCACCACTATATAACTCTCTAACTCCAGAGTATTTCATCACCCCAAAGAGAATCTCCATACTTATTAAAAGTCACTCCTCATTACTCCCTTTCTCAGACACTGGAAACCACTGAACTTCTTTATATTTTTTAAAGTATATTTGATTGATTATGCTATTACAGTTCTCCCATTTTTTTCTCCCCTTTATCCACCTCTGCCCTGCAACCCCCTCCCACCAGGATTCCCTCCCTTAGTTCATGTCCCTAAGTCATACATATAAGTTCTTTGATTCTCCATTTCCTGTACTATTCTTAACCTCCTCTGTCTATTTTGTACCTACCAGTTATGCTTCTTATTCCCTGTACCTTTTCCTCCATTCCCCCTTCCCCCTGCCTGCTGATAACCTTCCATGTGATCTCCATTTCTGTGATTCTGTTCCTGTTCTAGTTGTTTGCTTAGTTTGTTTTTGTTTTTCCTTTTTTAGGTTCAGTTGTTGATAGTCATGAGTTAGTTGTCATTTTACTGTTCATAGTTTTCATCAACTTCTTTTCCTTAGATAAATCCCTTTAACATTTCATATAAGGGCTTGGTGATGATGAACTCCTTTAACTTGACACCATCTGGGAAGCACTTTATCTGCCCTTCCATTCTAAATGGTAGTTTTTCTGGATAGAGTATTCTTGGATGTAGGTCCTTGCCTTTCATTACTTTGAATACTCCTTTCTAGCCCCTTCTTGCCGGCAAGGTTTCTTTCAAGAAATCAGCTGACAGTCTAATAGGAACTCCTTTGTAGGTAACTGTCCCCTTTTCTCTTGCTGCTTTTAAGATTCTCTCCTTACCTACTAGGTTATAGTTTCTTTTACTCAGTTTCTTTTACTTAGTTTTTTTTGCATTTTTTCAGTGGTTGCTATAGGTATTATAATTAACACCTTACCTTATAACAACCTAGTTTGCATTAATAACAACTTCATTAAAATAATATACAAAAACTTGTATGTGGTTAGATTACCTAGTCTCTTATTTGTCCTGTTATTTTCATATTAATTATTCTACATTGCACACCCATCAACACTGACTCTTAATTATTGCTTTATGTGATTGTCTCTTAGATTGGAGGGGAGTTACAAACAAAAACACTGCTGTCTTTGATATTTAATTATGTAGTTAGTTATCTTTTCCAGAGATCTATATTTCCTTATGTGGATTCAAGTTATTGACTGATATCCTTTCACTTCAGTTTGAAGTTCTCTGTTATTATTTTTGGTACAGCAGGTCCGATAGTAACAAATTCTCTCAGTCTTGTTTGTATTAGAGTGCCTTAATTTCTCCTTCATTTTTAAGGCATAGTTTTGCTATAAATAGAATCCTAGGATGAGTCATTTTCTTTCAGCCCTTTGAATATGCCATCTCACTGCCTTTTGGCTTCCATGGTTTCTGAGAAGAAATAGCTGTTAATTTTATTGCAGATCCCTTATAAATCATACTTTGTTTTTCTCTTTGTTTTCAAGATTTTCTTTTTGTCTTTTAACAGTTTTATTGTGATGTATCCAGGTATGGATCTCTTTGACTTTACTGGAATTTGTTGTATATATTAATGTTTTTTCATCAAATTTGGGAAGTTTGGGGCCATTTTTTAAAAGATATTCTTTCTACCCATTTCTTTCTCCTCCTTCTGGGACTCCTGTGATTAATATATTGGCACACTTGATGGTGCCCCGTAGGTCTCTGAGGCTCTTTTTGTTTTTCTTCATTCTTTTCCACCCCCATCCCTCCACATGGGAGGGTGGCAGTAAGACAGAGTAGAGGGGGTGCATGAGGGAAATTCCTGCTCAGTGTAGGTGCGTACAAGCTGACAGGGCTCTCACATTGCCTGCTTGAACATGACGGGTCCAAAGCAAATAGATGCAGAAAGAGTTCCTGTTTCTCCTTCACTCTCCTGGAGCAATCTCAAATTCCATGGCTCCCTAGGACCCCTGGGACTGAAAATCTTCACTTTCAGTCCAGTCCTTTCTTTTGAAGTCTGGGCGCTTGTGACCAAGAGGTTAGGTTCAGGTCCAGATCAATCAGACTCCAAAGTCTATGGACTCAATCTGATTCCAAAGTCTCTTTTTACCATTTCCCCCAATTCTCCACAGAACCTCTTTTACAGTGACTTAGCTCCTTGATGAAGAAGCTTGTGGTGGGGTAAGGTGAGGAATGAGGCAGGTGAGGAGAGCTGCCTCACTGGGACTGGATGAGAAGCCAAGTCAACTGAAGTTGTAAGTCAGTCCAAGTCTGTTCTGGATGTGCTTCTTCAAGCCTTTTGGAAGGTCCCCTTGCTTCATGGATTCCCAAAGACCAAACCAGGTTTGGAATAATGGAAAATAAATATACTGGCCCTGCTGAAAGTATAGATTGAGACAATTTTACAGAATAATATGGAGAAAGGGGACTCTCCTTCTCTGATGCCCACTCAGGTGGCTCTCCAGATAGGTAATATGGGAAAATGGAGGAGTCATCTAGGAATCCTAAAATCCACCCGGTTTAATAGTAAGAGAGCTGAGCATCATCTTCATCCTCTCCTTTCCTGTCTCCCTTTTCCTTTCTTTCTTCCTCTTCTAATATTTTTATTCTTCCTTCTCTCTTTCCTTCTCCATACCTTCATAAATCCAATAGGCCTGAATATCTCTCTTTTCTCTCCTTTTCATTCCTCTGCCTTAGTCAAAATCTCTTTGTAACCTCAACTGGTTCTTAAGTGGTCTTTACCTGCAATCTTGAGCTCTCATCTATCCTCCTTACCAAATGTCAGAGATATTTCTAAAGCCCAAATCCCACCACGTAGATCAGATATTTTGATATACAGATATATATAGATATAGATATAGATATGTGGATATGTATAGGTATGGTCTGTCCAGAAAGTATCCAGCCATGTAAAAAAAAAGAGACATTTATTGAAGAAAATGTGAGATACAAGAAGCATTGTACACAAGACAATGACACCTTAGTCCCCTGCAAAGTAAGCACTTTGGGACTTCACACAATTCTGCTCATCACCATCACCTGCCCCATTGTATCTTCCTGAATCTCATCAATGGTCTGAAATCTCTTCCCTTTCAAAGGTAACTTTAGTTTTGGGAAAAGCCAGAAGTTGCAGGACACCAACTATGAGCTGTAGGGGGTCTGAGTCATCTGAGTGATTTGCTGTTGCACCAAAAAACTGCCCGAGACGTGATGCACAAGTGAATGCATTGTCATAAAGAAGCTGCCAGTCACCCGTTGCCCATAGCTGCAGCCTTCTGAATCATCCGAATGGTTTCTGTGGAGGAATGTTCAAGCTTAACACAAAATTGGATGCAGATTTGTTGCTCTACTCTTTCAGGCATTTTGAATGCAATGGCCACACAGTACACATGCTCCCTCAACGATGTCTACCACTCCCACTGACTAGTACAGTGAAGTTGCCATTGGTCGTACATGCACATTCCAGTCCACTCTCCTTGGCTGCCAGGTTACATTGAGGTTGCACAGACTGTTCTCGTTATATTAACAATGGCTGGACTTCTTCTGGACAGACTATACATCTTTCAGGTATAAACTCATCTTGATTTCTTATAAATGGTTCCTTCTAAGGTATATTTTTATTCTTATAAAATTAACCATGTACCCTTTGACATTTACTACATTAAAAACAGAAGTTTATTTTGGGCTATGGTGGGTCAATACATGAGATATAACTGGCACCCAGAGGTATATGCTGGCTGTCAGACCCCAAAGTGCCAAAGAAAATGCTATCATAATGTAGAGTAAGTAAATGGAGTACGTAGCCAATCCCTTACAGTCAATGCACGTTCAGCCTGGTGTCAACAGAAAAACCCATCTTGTAGCAACTACGTATAAGAGAATCCCAACACACAACCTTCTCTTGTTTACAGACCATCTTTGAAACTGCATCCCACTCTTTGTCTGATCCTCATGGATTCTCTTGGCTAAGAACCACAATACTTGTTCTCTCATTTCCCCCCTCTTTGAGTCAACACACATCTTTCTTATTTGTGATTATTTCCGGTCTGATTTTATCTCTGTTCAAGCAAAGCATGTCAAAATAGCTCAAGGAACTCATCATCTAGTTATCTTTTGCCCTATAAATGTCCTCTTTCAGGAGACTTTTCAGGGGGGTCCTAGCCTAAATGTCTGCAGAGGGTCCAGACAGTTTAATGTGTGTTGACTAAGGGAGAAGGAAGGTGTGTGCTGGATCACACATGAGGTCTTCATGGACAAGACGGAGTTAAGTTGAGCCTTGAAGGACAGGAAAGACTTGCAGTGCAGAGGAGAGAGAGGTCATTCCAGCTTTAGGAAACAAGGTAAAAGGTCCGCAGCCCTAAGTCAAGACTTAGGCTGCACTTGTGCAGCAGTGAAGAAGAAACCTGATTGGAGCTGCATATGTGAAATCTGGTAAGTCAGACAAACATGCAGGGCGGTTTTAGAACTTGGAATAGTGGTAGGATTCTAGTTCACCATTCCCCAAACTACATTTCTTAGCACACTGGTATCCCTCTAAGTATTTTTTATTGAGATGGAATTGATATGTAACATTATATCAATTTCAGGTGTACAATAAAGATTTTATATTTGTATATATTGTGAAATGATCACAATACTTCTAGTTAACATCTGTCACCATATATAGTTACAAAATCTTTTTTTCTTGTGATGAGAAGACTTACTCTCTTAGCAACTTTTAAATATACAATACAGTATTATTAACTATAGTCACCCTTTAAATATTAAAAAAAGTCCCCTAATTAAAAAAAAGTAAGATCCATTTGGTGAATACTGTTAAAGTTTTTATGGAAGGATGTCCAAAAGCCTTCATTAAGTGAATACTATTGTGAATTTCCTAAGGAGGTTGTGGTATCTAAATTTTCCCTGCAATATTTGGCCACGAGGTCCTGTTTTCAAGAACATTCAAGCAACGTAGCTAAAATCAGTTGTTCCATGAAATACAGGTGGAAAAATGTGGACCTAATCCAACACCTTAACCTTTCAAATGTGGCCTTGAGGGAAGAAGTGCTTCCTCAAGGTCATACATCAAGTCAAAGACTATGTTGGGGCTAAAATCTCGGCTCTGGACCAGGATAAACTGGGGTGAGCCTTGGTTGCCATGCATGTCAGCTGGGGAAACACTTGACGCTGTAACCAAACAAGGCCGAAATATCAGTCTTGGCTCAGCAGAAGTTTGTTTTTCATTTATGTGGTAGTCCATTGTAAGAGTTCGTGGTCAGTGGGTACCTTGCCTCTCTGTGGCTAATGGGATCCTATAATTGTGTGCCTCGGCCATCTCCTGGGCTACAGAGAAAAGAGAGAAGCCCTGCTTGTTGTTTTTTTTTAAAGATTTTATTCATTTTATTTTTAGAAAGAGGGGAAAGGAGGAAGAAATAAAAGGAGAGAAACACTGATGTGAGAGAGAAACATCGATTGGTTGCCTCTCGTTCGCACCCCTACCAGGACTGAACCTGCAACCCAGGCATGTCCCCTGACCAGGAATCAAACCGCTGACCTTATGCTTTGCTGAATGACTCCCATCCAAATGAGCCACACCGGTCAGGGCAGCCCCGCTTGCTTTTTAAAGGCCCTGACCCAAGAGGAAGCAAGTGGTTAAAAGTATGAAATCTGGAATTAGAATTTTGGGGCTGGAATTCCATCTTTGTGACTTACTGGCTATTTTCCTCTGTATTACTCCACTACTCTGATCTTCAGGGTTTTTTAACTGTAAAATGGGGACAATAATAGAACTTACAATACAGAATTATTATGTGCAGTAAATGAGTTCATGTTTGTCTAACACCTATCTACACCTGGCACATATTATGTGTTTTATAAGGGTTTTCTATATAATAATAACATAAAAAATAACTCCTGCTCACATTTCATTAGCTATACTTGGCTTCAAGGAGAGCTAAGCAGATATTTCCCAGTGACAACTTCACACTCTGGAAAGGGAAAGGGAGATTTTTGAATTTTCGGTAGAGAGCTAGCCATCTTTGCCAAAGAAAATACTAAAATTTGGGTCTGAACAGATAGGTAATGGAAAATTTTAAAGATTTTGAACAGAGGTGAAATAGTAAGAACAAACCACTCCAGATAAAATTTAAGTTCTTAAAGATAAAGTTATATACAATATTCTAGACTATGACCATGTTTAATTGAGAATTGTTATGAGGAGTTAAAAATAAAACCAAACAGGATCCTGGCTGGAATACAAAATCATAGAAAAGTGCCTTTTCATATTCGCTATATTTACATAACTTGTATATTTTAGATCTCACATACATTATATATACTAAGCAAAATTAAGAGACAAATAACACTGGAACTACTGAAGAAATTTTTAATTTTCCAGAGATAAAACCATAATAATAGGAAATTAATTATATAAAATCTTTATTTAAATTTAATATATGTGAAAAAATGAATACCATTTGATCTGCTGAAGTAGTTGTTTTTTTATTGAAAGTTTAAAGATAATAACAAGATACTTCAATGGTCCTGACTCTATTTTTCCCCATTAGGTTGTATATTTCTCCCATTTAAATTCTCCTGTTATAGCAGTAGGAGTTTGGGGGGCTGGTCACAGTACTCTATTTGTCTCTGCAGGCACGTGCTAGGTTTGCATTTCCCTGCTGTCTTTCGAAGTCAGGCATAGCCACGTGACTTGCCTTGGCTAAAAAAATGTGAGTGACTCTCATGGATGTCACTTTCAGGCAGAAGATTTAAGTGTCAGTGTGTGATTTGCCATGTTCCCTTCCTTCAGCTGTGGGTATTATGACCCATTACAGCCTTCCTCCACTGGGTTCCAAGTGTCTACAAAGAATACAGTCTCCCCTGGCCAGCTAGCTCAATTTGTTAGAGTGTTGTCCCGATACACCAAGGTTTCAGGTTTGATCCCTGGTCAGGGCACATACAAGAAGCAAACAATGAGTGCATAAATAAGTGAAACAACAAATTGATGTTTCTCTCTCTCTCTCAAATAAATTAAAAGAAAAAAATACAGTCTCACTGCCAATCAGTACTGAGGATGCAGCATAAACAGGGAGGAAACTTTGCCCCTAAGACCTAGAGATGTTCACTGCCCCCCCACAACCTTACCACACCTAACTGATGCAAGGAATGTCAGGTTGAAAGGACAACTCTTTAGTGGGTTTATTTTTTAAAAAGATGATTTGTTTGTAGTGTGTACCATGTACATTGATGCACTGGCTGGAGATAGGAACATATTACTATAGACTGAATATCTGAGTTCCCCCAAAATTCATATGTTTAAACCCAGTGCCTAATGTGTTGGTACCAGGAGGTGAAACCTTAGGTCCTGAGGGTGGAACCCTCATGAATGGGATTAGTACTATTATAAATAGAGCCCACAGAGCCCCTAGTCCCTTCTGCTATATGAGGACATAGTGAAAAGATGGTTGTTCATGAAACATGAAGTGGACCCTCACCAGACAAAAGAACTTGACCATGTGGTTTCAAGCATCCGGCCTCCAGAACTGTGAGAAATAGATTTCTCTGTGTAGAAACCACCTAGCCTGTGGTATTTTGTTATAGCAGCTTGAATGGACTAAGACACAAATGTTAAGTGACAAGGGCCTGAGCTGGGCTTACTCTAGTGGGAACAGAGGAACCGTAAAAAGTAAAAGAATGTCCATGCTGTGTGCTCTTAAACATCAGTTCTTCATTAGGCCTCAGCCAGCCTTAGACACAGAGGTGACTATGGTATCTACAGTCACTGGGCAATCATAACATCTTCCCAGGGAATGACTTGACTTGGACTTGGAATACTTTTTAAATATCTAAGGCTAATTATGTTTAATTCACTGATAGTTTGGTTATCGGTTTATTGGACATTATCTAATTGACAGGATTTCTTCCTATCTTGCAGACTAAAATCTCTTTAACATGATAATTTTTGCTGGACAATACAGTATTCAATTTATTCTGAAAGTAATCATGCTGTAATATCAGGCTTTGCTTTTTGCAGTCAATGGAGACAATTTTTTTTCATTATAATGGAAAGAAATACTAATTTTAAGAGCCACAATAGAAAGATAAGGTCCAATGGAGCCATTATTTGTATAGGCTGCTGATTTTAGATCATTAGCTAGTGCTGTTTGCTGAAGCACAATAGAGTGAGGTCTGGGCTGTTTGTGTAGATAAAAAGGTACTGATGTAAAATACACACCTAACTTGAGGGAATTACAGAGTGAGCCGGGTGCTTCCTAGATATCAGCCAAAGTACAGAATTGGTCCCACTGTCTTCTTGGTCTGTAGGATATGAGATTGGGGAAAAGCCTTCACAGAAAACAGACTCATCGAGTGTTCAATATCTAATATCCAGGTTTAGTATGTGATCACTTATCATTTCCCAGAACCACTAATGGACATGTCTGGGAAGGTATTAGTCCATTTGTTGATATAATATTATTGAAAAAAAATGCCAAGACAACTAAGTTATGTAAGTCAACTCAGCAAATATTTCCTGACCAACTACCTTTCCCATTTATTATAAACAAAAGCCCTCACAGCAATGAATGTGCTTAGTTTGGAAAGTGGGGTGGGGAAGTGAGTGGAAAAGGTATAATTTAAGTATATGCTTATCTGGTCCTCTTGTACACATTAACATTTTTAAAATGCTGCTTTAGAATCCAATTGCCATATAACTTCAAGTATATTTAAAATTTTTTATTAATATCTAGTTGTTTAATTTCTGCAATTTTCTTCTTTTATCAAGTTTGTGACGAATTTTCTCAACTTTTGCATTTTCATGTAAATGTTAGAAAACCTTGTCAAATTTCCCCCAAAGAAACATTCCTGGCCCTTTGATCAGAAGTGCATGCAATTTATAGGTCAATTTGGAGGCTATTGTTATCTTTAAAATATTATCTTTCATTCATGAAAATGATACATCCTTCCATTTATTTAAATTTATTTTAATTTCTCTCAATAATGTCTTGTGGTTTTCATTGTCAAGGTCTTGCACATCTTCCCTGATATTTAGTACTAGATACTTGACATTTTTTATGCACTTTTGGTAATGTTCCCCCAATGATGTTTGGTCCTGATTCTTAAAACCTGTAAATGTGACCTTCTTTGAAAAGAGTCTTTGAGGTGTGATTAGATTAATGATCTTGAGATAGGGAGGTTGTCCCGGATTTTCTGAGTGGGTCAGGAATGCGCTGTAGGTATTCTTTTAAGAGAGGCAGAGGGATGTTTGACGAGACACAAAGGGAGAAGGCCATAGGAGGATGGAGCAGAACGAGATTTGAAGATGCTGGTGTTAACGGTTGGAATGATATCACCATGAGTCTAAAAATACCAATAGCCTCCAGAAACTGGAAGAGGCAAGAACAGATTCCCTCCTAGAGCTTCTGGAAAGAATGTGGTACTGCTTCATTTTTGTCCCCGTGAAGTTGGTTTTGAACTTTAGGCCTCCAGAACTGTGAGACAATAAACCTGTGTTGTTTTAAGACAGTTCTTCTGGAATTGACAAGTGTCTCTAGGTTAAAGAGGTCCCAAGTTCCTTGGTACTTCCATATTTCTGTTTTCTCCATCTTGGTCCAGCAATGCTTCACTATCTTTTGGGTGCTTCCGTGACTCTAAGCAGATTTAATTTTTTTTAATCTGACTTTTATAGATGTTCTCAGCAGAAGGGTGGTTTTATTATCCAGTTTCATGTTACTCAATAACCTCACCTGTCATTTTCTTGAGTGTATTATAATTTTTTTTAATTTATTCATTTCCTGAATTATTTCTTTTATTTTTTATTGTATTTTTTCAGTGCTATTTAGTCCTCTTATACCCCCCTCCCTGAAGTCACCACAATGTTGCCCATGTCCATGAGTCCTTTTTCCTTTTTGCTTGATCCCTCCACTCCCTAACCTCCCCGCAAATAGCTGTCAGCCGGCTCTCCATCTATGAGTTTGTCTCTGTTTTGCGTGTTAGTTCAGTTTGTTCATTAGATTCCACATATAAGTGAAATCATATGGTATATGTCTTTCTCTGACTGGCTCATTTCACTTAGCATAAAGTTCTCTACGTCATACACGCTGTCGCAAAGGGTAAAATTTTCTTCTTCTTTATGGATGAGTAGTATTCCATTGTGTAAATGTCCCATAGTTGTTTTATCCACTCATCTACTGATAGACACTTGGGCTGCTTCCATATTTCTTGGTGATTGTAAATAACGCAGCAATGAACATAGGGTGCTTAGGTTCTTTCAAATTAGTGTTTTGGGGTTCTTCAGATATATTACCAGAAGTGGGATCACTGGGTCAAAAGGCAGATCCATTTTTAATTTTATGAGGTATCTCCATATTGCTTTCCACAATGGTTGCACCAGTCTGCATTCCCACCAGCAGTGCACAAGGGTTCCCTTTTCTCCACATCCTCTCCAACGCTTGCTGTTTGTTGATTTATTGTTCATAACCATTCTGACAGGTGTGAGGTGATATCTCATTGTGGTTTTAATGTGCATTTCCCTAATGATTAGTGAGTGACATTGAGCATCTTTTCATATGTCTATTGGTCATCTGTATGTCCTTTTTGGAGAAGTGTCTATTCAGATTCTTTGCCTATTTTTTAATGGAGTTGTTTGTGGTTTTGGTGTTGAGTTTCATAAATGCTTTATAAATTTTGGATATTAAACCTTTATCAGATGTATTGGAAAATATGTTCTCCCATTCTACAGGTTATCTTTTTATTTTGTTGATGGTCTCCTTTGCTGTGCACTGAATTATTTCTAATTTCTCTACATTACTCTCTCTTCTCTTCTTTCTCCTGTTTCTTCATTTTGTCTCAGTCTGTTATGTTAAAATACAAGCTTTCTCCAAATGTCTGTGGTGCCTTGTTTTTATTTTTTTTAAGATTTTATTTATTTATTTTAGAGAGAGGGGAAGGGTGGGAGAAAGAGAAGGTGAGAAACATCAATGTGTGATTGACTGTCACACAACCCCCCTGAGGACCTGGCCTGCAACCCAGGCATGTGCCCTGACTGGGAATCGAACCAGTGACCCTTTGTTTTCCAGCCTGGCACTCAATCCCCTGAGCCACACCAAACACGGCTGTGCCTTGTTTTTTAAAATACATGTTTTTAAAACAAGGTGCTAAATGCTGATTAAGGTGAAAGAGAGAGAATTAGTAGACTTCACTGATTAGGGGTAACCTGACCATTTCCTTGAGAAGACATTGAATGTCCATATATGTAGGTCCTTTCTCTTGAGCAGGGTCTATACCTGGCTTTCAGCGTTCTGGGAATTCTCACCACTCAGTCTAATGACTTTTCACTTGTTCAGTATTCAGGCCATTGCTTCCCCACTTCCTTGAGTTGTTTCCTGAGTTGAGATCATCTCAGCTAGAGGGTAGAGTCTGACCAGCTCAATTGCTGGCCTTATCAACTGGGATCCAGGGACCTGGTTGCATAGTGTATGAAGCTGCCACTTTTGTACTAAGGCTAGGATATTTTTACTAGAAGATATTGAATGGGAGGACATGAGTCTACTTTTCATAAGGCACATTTTTATCTTTCTTTCTTTTTTACATCTTGACTTGCTTTCTTTGTAGCACTTCGGAAAGTGCTGAGATCTTTGTATATCCTGAGAAACTTCTCCTCTTGATGTGGGTGAGTAGGAAAATCTTCAAGCTTTCTTGGAAAATCAGCTTTTTCTCTTTGCAGACTTAGAATTCTTTATAAAGCCAACCAGGGACACATTCCAGCCAGTGGAATGTCTTTTTATCTGCACATCATGGTTAGTACTTGGGCTCTCTGAAAACATCATCATCTGTGGGAAAGGCAGGCACAATAAGATCAGATTAGAAACGTCCTTCAGTCTTTAGGTGAATTCTGTTAGTTTCAAATTTCCAGGGGGAGACTTGTGGACAAGCAGGGTCCTGCTGTGTGTGCATATCCCCAGTATCCACTTGGTACAGTTAAACAAGAGAGAATCAAATTTAGTCAGAGAGATTTAATTCGAACCAGAGCCACTCAGTAGTTGTGTGGCCTAGGGCACATTATTCAAACTAGGGGGTTCAGTTTCCCTGTCTTTAAAATGGGAGAATAAAGAAACCTGGTTCTGCTGAATTCTGTGGAAACAGTAACTGTGCTAAACACGTGGTAGTTTTTCCTTACACTCCTATATCTTACATAATTACAGTGGCTTGAAGGCATCTTGTAAAATTTTCCCCCCGGAGGGAAAGCAAAGACATCCTGGATAAGGATAGAGTGTCCAAGGGACCTGGACCAGTAACACATCGGAACATTGTTCATACAAGAGCTGAAATGGATGATCTGAGAAAAAAGACTAGAGAAACAGCATTTTGTAAAAAAAAAAAAAAAAAAGTAAATTAAAAGCAAGACAGTCAATTTGTCAATTCAAAGGAGCTGGGTCAAAAGTGAGAAGCTCGGTTGTGTACAAATTAGACTAAAACCTGAAAAATCAATGATGACTATAACTTTGAAGTGGGCTTGGGATGCAGAGTCTGGAGTAATGCCCAGAATCACTAGGTACGGCTCCTCTGCTCAAGGCAAGGCATGGCCTGACGACTTCAAGGCCAGGCCCTGAAATAAGATAATCTTATGATTTTTACTTTGTGTGTGCGTGTGTGTGTGTGTGTTTCAGTAAAATATCTAACATCTACGTGAGTATAAGGAGTGAAAAGAAAAGGCCCATGTCCTGGTCAGTGTGGCTCAGTTGCTTGGGCACAGTCCTGCAAACTGAAAGGTGGCTGCTTCCATTCCTGGTCAGGGCACATGCCTGCGTTGTGGGTTCAGTGCCCAGTTGGGGTGCCTGCACAAGGCAGCCAAGCAGCCAGTCTGTGTTTCTCTTCCTTATTGATATTTTTCTCCCTCTTATTCTCCCTCCTTTCCCTCTCTCTAAAAGTCAAAAAATAAGATTTAGGAAAAAGAATAAAAGTGAAGGCCCACCTCTCTCTTCCCAAATATAATACAAACATAATATATGCATTTATACATATATAGAAATACTTGTTTTTACATAAATGAGATCAATCCATACATAGCATTATTTTTTATTTAAAATGTATTTTGGCAGTTCATTCAATGAACAGATATTGAATGAGTACTATTTCAGGTGCTAGAGATGTAGTAGTGAATAAAACAGAAATCCTTCTCCCGCCAAATCTTTTCATATTGATACATGTCACTTATTTTTAACAGTGACAAAATTAATTTACAGTTTACAGGACATTTATTGTTTTCTCTAAGTCTGAGTCTGGCCTTTTCATTTCAAATAGTGTCTTTCAAGCAAGTTTTTAACTTTGATTAAATCCAGTTTATAACTTTTTCCCCTTTTATGATTAGTGCTTTTTATTTTATTTTGTTTATTTATTTTTTGGTGTTTTATTCCTTCACCTATTCCAAGGCTGTAAAGATTTTATCCTGTTTTCCTTTAGAAGTTAAATGGTGTAGCCTTTATGTTGTATCTGTCTCTCGATTAAACTTGGCCTGGTCTGAATCACCAGAAATTTGTACAAAAAATGTGTGGCCATAGCTCAAACTAGTGCAGAGATTCTCTTTACCTTTCAGAGTGGTGACTTCTGTGAGGTAGGCCTGGGCTGTTGCTGGCTATCTGTGTTGCCTGAGAACGGAATCTATGCAGAAGAAAGCAGAGACAAGAGACAGAAAGAGGCACGTTCCTGACATTGTTGGAATACCTGGATCCCATTGGACCTCAAGCCATATATCCTTGAGCCTTTCCAGTATAGGAGCCAATAAGCCCCTATTTTGGAGTTTGAGTTATATTTATTTCAACTGTAATCGAATGTAGCATGACTAATGGACAAAGTGAGGATGTGGCTTGACTTATTTAAGCAGTCTTGTATGGCTGGACATTAAAGTGCTCTAAGTTTTAGCTCTTATAAGCCTTGCAGCCCCAGGGGCTGAGGTGAGGAGGAGACGGATTTTAGATAAACAGAAGGGTTATGTTTTGAGGGAAGTGCACTGAATTTCAAAAGAAGAATGAAGTCAGCAATGGGCTACTAGGAGCCTGCATAGCTGAGGGGACTGTTTTATCAGACCTCTGCCCAAAGGCAAAGGAGTGGCCAGCAGGAGATGGGGAAAAGGCTGCTGCCATTGTGTGCTCCTCTGAGCTGAGCTCTGATCAGGCCCTTGCCATGCTCACATCACTGGTCGCAGTTCCAGCCCTGTCCACACATGTCTTCCTGCTCATACGTAGCCCTCTGTGGAGGTGACTTGTAGACCCTGAGACACAAGGTCCTTCTGTGACCTTGAAAATAATCTCGAATATAAATCTTGACTATAAATAATTATTAGATTAACTTTAAAGTTTGAAATTCAAAATGTGTGCAAAGGGGGGATGATGATATTTAAGACTCATTTAAAAAGTGAGAAAGGTCCTGGCTTGTGTGGCTCAGTGGATTGAGAGCCAGTCTGTGAACTGAAAGGTCACTGGTTCGATTCCCAGTCAGGGCGCATGCCTGGGTTTTGGGCCAGGTCCCCAGTTGGGGGTGTGCGAGAGGCAAGTGATGGATGTACCTCTTGCACATTGATGTCTCTCTCCCTCTCTTTCTTCCTCCCTTCCCCTGTCTCTAAAAGTAAATAAATAAAATCTTTAAAAAACAAGAAAACAGAAAAGTGAGAGAGTATTTTGGAAATAGAAGAGTGTTTCAGCATCAACTTGAGTCAGAAAGATCTCAACATCTCTGCTGGATTAAAACCTCAGGTAGGTTACTTCTTATGACTCCGTTTTTAATTTACACAATCTGGGTAACAAACACTTCCCTCGTTATAATTGTTGTGAGGATTAAATGAGATTATTTTTGGCAGAGTGACACATGGAACAGAACCAATGAATGGTCATAGACATTATTAGTAAACAAAGGCTCAGAAAAGTAGAGACATGTCCAAGTTCTCAGAACTAGGGACAGTCCAGAACAGTCTTGATACCATGACTTCTGACTCCTGTTCTTTCCACTGTGCTATTACAGCTTCTGAAATGACTAGCCTCTCAGCCAGTGAAGGAGAGTGTGGAGATAATATGATGTTCTGTAACTCCTTTTTCCTTTAGTGTCGGATAGTTTTCCTTTCTCAAACATTCTCTGAACACTGGTCTACTTAGAATGAGATCCTCACTGGCAGTGACCTAAGGCCAACCCCAAGATTTCCTACTGCAAGAAAGACCTCAACAGTGGTCCAACTTCCCAGAGCTCCAGCCCAGGCTCCCCCTGGCGGCCACTGTAGGGCGTGCCCAGTGCCAACTGGGCCAGGAAGCCTTGGCACCTGCGGAGGAGAGGGGTCATTTACCAAGCCCAGGCAAGACAAACACTTCACAGAAGTACCCAGATGTGATGCAATGTTTCCCCAGGGAGAGAGCACACTCACAGTCTGCTCTGGGATTCTGGGGCTAAAAGGATAAACAGTGGTGGGGGATGGAGCTGAGGCCCTCCAGGAGGAGTGACTGAAGACCAGGGTACAGGATGATAAAGCCTTTAGGACCCCATGAAGTCCTCATAGCCGTGTCTCTCTGGGCCACAATGCCTGGCCCACTGACTGATGGAACATTCTTGTTCAATCTGGACCTGCTTCTGGGGAACCAGCTCCAGAGCTCTGTGCCCCTGTGCTGATTCTCAGTCCCACATATACATGAACTCCTGTCTCTATCAGCCTATCTTTAACACATCTTGGTGGAAGCCAGTGTTATTTAATCCTCAAGATGCCCTGTGAGCTTGATTCTTTTATCATCCCGGTCTTAGAGATGAGGATTCAGAGACCCTACCTCTGCTGCCAAGGATCACACACCCATGGAATGGAAAAGTTGGCATTCAACCCCAAGGCCGAGAACTTCAAAGGCTGTTTTCTTTTCACCAGGCTACCCTGCACCAAACACTGTCATTGTTTGTTACCTACAGACACCATCAATCATAGAACTGAAGGAAAAACTTGGAATCACAGCAGAGAGGAAAAGCCTTCTCACCACAATTCTACTTGTATCTCCTTTCCCTGCGTCTTACCCATCTTCCTCCCTCTGGCTTGTTCTACATGCCTCCCTTTTATCTAAGAACCACGACCAAGTCACACATTACTGTGTTTTGTCTTTTACCCATGGAAGAAAGTGGAGTCTGCTAGCCTGATCTGCGACTCGTAGCCATAATCACTCCTGGACTGTTTGGGTCCAAAGGCTGGCTCAGCGTCTCAAAGAGATGCCACAGCCATCCGGTTCTCTCATCTCCTTGGTGGATGTTAAATAGAAGAGGACTACCATTATTGGAGCACTATTAAGTATCATATATATTCTGAAAAAATATATAACAATTTACATATATATAACTGTGTTCTTCACCACAGCTTTTTGATGTAGGTTCCAGTACTCTCCCTATATAGATGAGGAAACTGTGCATCTGAGAGGTAAAGTGTTCTGTCCAAGGTCACATCTCTGGGATACAAGAGCTGAGATTTGAACCCAATCTGTCTGACTACCAGTCTATGATCTATGGCTCATACCTCACTTCCTTCTTGTTAAAAACATTTTTTTCATCTTAAGTCAACTCTTATTAGATATAATTAAGTTATAGTAAAATTTCCTCATTTTAAGTGTATAGTTTGATGAATTCTGACAAATGTATGTACCCTTGTAACCATCATCACAATCAACATGTGAAATATTTCCATTATCTTAAAATTTCCAATGTGCCCCTTTGTAGTCAATTTCACCCCAGCCCAGGTAACCACTCACCTGCTTTCTCTTGCTAGAGATTAGTTTTGCCTTTTCTAGAACTTCATATAAATGGAATCATACAATATGTACACTTTTAGGTCTGAGCTCTTTAGCTCAGTCTAATGATTTTGTGACTTATCTACAGGGGTGGGGCAAAAGTAGGTTTACAGTTTATTCTTGTGTTTTGTTTATTTGTTTATTGTTTATTGTATCATTTACTTGTATTATGTAAACCTACTTTCATCCACCCCAGCATGTTGTTGCATATGTCAGTAGATGGTTCTTTTTGAATTCCTGAGTAGTATTCTGTTGTGTCAATATATAAAAATGTCCTTATTTATTTACTGTTTCTCTTGGTAGATATTTGTGTGGCTTTCAGTTTTGAACTATTATAAAAATGCTGCTAAGAATTCCAGAAATAAGCCTTGTTGATTCTGATTGGCTATCCTTTAAAAATATTCCTGGATATAATTTGCTAATTGGTTCTGAAGAAACTTGTATCCATATTCATAAAGGATAGCAATCTGTAATTTTCTTTTCTTGTAACATCATTGTCGGGTTTTGGTAATAGGAAATGCTGGCCTCATTTCCTATTTTCTAAAGAGCTTGTATAGAATTTGTGTTACTCCATCCTGAAATATTTGAGTGTTGAATGTAGAATTACCAAGGAAGCCATCTGACCACAGAGATTTCTTTGTGTGGAGGTATTTATTTTAGACAGTTCAGCTGCTATAATTAAAATACCATAAACTGGCTGTCTTAAATAAGAAATGGTTATTTTTCACAGTTTTGAAAGCTGGGAAGTCCAAGAACAAGATGCTGACAGGTTTGGTGTCTGGGGAGGGCCTGCTTCCTGGTGCATCGATGATTGTCTTTTTACTTTGTCCTCGCATGGCGGAAAGGCAGAATTCTGGTCTCTACAGCCTCTTTTCAGGGCACTAATGCCATTCATGAAGACCTCACCCTCATGAGCCAATAACCTCCCAAAGGCCCCTCCTCCGAATAACATCACACTGAGATTAGGCTTCCACATGAATTTGGGGGTAGGGAGGACACACACATTCAATTTATTTAATAGGATATAGGTCTATTCAGATTTTCTATTTCTTCTTGAGTCAATTTTGGTAAGTTACATTCTTCTGGGTAATTCGTTCATCTCATCAAAGTTGTCGAATTTATTGACATTATGTTACTCATAATGTTTCTTTATTATCCTTTTAGTGTCTGCAGTATCTATTAATATAATGATGCTTTCCCATTCATTCCTGAATTGACACTTTGTGGCTACTCTCTTGAAAAGTCTAGCTAGAGTTTTTTTCATTTTATTGATCATGTCAATAGTTTTTACTTTCATTATTTTTGTCTACTGTTTATCTGTTTGGTTTTTTTATTTTATTGCTTTTTGCTTTTGGTTTTTACTATTACTATTTTTCTCCTTCTACATGACATTGGATTAATTTAATTTTCTTTTTCTATCTTCTTAAGGTGAAACCTTAGATCATTGACCTCATTCTTTTCCTGTTGATTCAGAGTTTATATTTTGTCTACTCTAAAATAACTATTTTGATATATTTGATTGATAGAACCTTGTCTTATTCCTCTTTGCATCCTGCATAAATATTAACAGTGTTCTATATATAGCAGGTACTTAATAAATAATTATTAAAATAACAACTAATATTTTCATGTGTTTCCAAGCACCAGATATAGATAGAGAGTGGGGAACAATGCACGTAAAACAGGTTGGGCTTAATATTCCTATTTTGTCATCAAAATTCAGGTCAGACATCATGTCTTCTTATAAGGAGTCTTACTGGTAGAAAGAATTGCTCTCATTCAATTTTTTAAAACAATTCCTTTTTAGTTTTTCAATAACAGTTGGCATATACTATTACACTAATTTCAGGTGTACAACATAGTGATTAGACATTTACGTAACTTAGGTCGTAATCACCCGGACACGTCTAGTGCCCATATGACACCACATGTGTGTCATTCAATTTTCTTTATCTTTCATGTATTCCTATTGTTGCACTGACGTTGTATCATAATAATTGAAAGTTAGTCTATAGGTCTGTCTCTCCTATGCTAGTCTTAGTTTTTTGACAACAGGGGCTGTGTCTTGTTCCTCCATGGCTAGCATAATGCCTGGCCTATAGAAATCATTCGATAAGTGTTCGTTGGGTGAATGAGAGAACAAAAGGCCTTTCTCTGCCTCTGGAGTCTGGGGAAACATTCAGAACATATGTAACACTCTGTGCGTTCTGTTGTGTTGTATTTCAGAGTAAACGTGCAGACCTATTGTATTTTTGAAATGCGTGTTGAATGGAAAAACCTTCAGCATGTGTTGTAAGTTACTGCTTTCACACTGGGTAGAGTCCGGAATCAATCAATGTCTAGAACCCAACAGCGAGTGGACAACATCGCCACTCCCCCCACCACCGTTTCCTTTGTCTTGAAAGAAAATAACTGATTTAAACCAAACTAGCCTCTTCTGTCTTTGCTCCCAGAGATGAGAACTGTTTCACAAAGAAAAGAGGGTCTGCATCTCCACTGTTTCAGAAATACTGAATTCAGAGCAATTACATAACAGGAAGTGTCCCTAAACTCCAGCCAGATCAATTTGTTCCCCCTCCCCAGGGCTATTATCACAGTGCCCTTGCCAAAGCTCTCAACAAGTCTTCGTAATCTCTTACATGCTTAGTTCTCCATGGAGTTTTCCAAGCACTTTCCCACCCATTATCTTTTCTAATCATCACAACAGCTGCTCTGTGTTCCAGAGGGCACTGTATAAAGGAAAGAGATCCAGCTCTGGAGCCAGCAGCACCGACTCCATTTCTGCCCTGCCACTGATGTGCAGAGGTGGGCAAATATCTTTATCTTGCATAACCTTGGTTTTCTCACTTATAAATTGTAGATAATTATATTTATCTCATAGGCTTCTTATGATGGTTAGAGCTAATATGTATAACCCATGTGGCATGGTGTTTGGCACATCATAAGTGCTTGCTAAATGGTAGTTATTATTATCATTTTTATGTTCTGTAAATGTAATTATTTTGGTCTCTTGTAGCAACTCAGGGTGAGATTAAACCAGGTGCAATAAAACAATGCTACTGCATATGATATATGCCACACAACTTCCAAGGACAAGAAAAAAAGGAACTTAAATAAACAAACCAAAAACCCTTCTTCCCAAACTAACTGGCACAAAGGGAGGCCCTGTAACATAAATAACACTGGAGTGTAACAAAATCCATCCTGGAATCTGTGTAGACTTTGTGCTTAATATGATTGCTTTGGAGAATTTTATACTTGTTCATCTGTTTCTATAAGTATAATTTAACAAAAATTGAACGGGCACCTGCTCGAGCTAGGTACCAAGGTTAGAGAGATAAATGAGTAAGTCAGTAACTGAATGACTCTTTGTTCTCCACCAGAAGGCTGTACAAAGAGCACAGAGGATGGACTCACTGACTCTCTTCAGGAGGACTGGGAAAGGCTCCACAGAAGAGTCTTGAAGGATAGGTTGGGTTTGCCTCAGCTGGTGCCATCACTGATGAGATGAGATTTTGTGAAGATGTTTCATGCGAAGCAGTAGAGTCACAGGGATTAGCTTGGCATCAGGTCAGGTTGTTCTAGAGTGAGACAGAACTGAGTGAGAATCCAAGCTTTTATTAATGGGCTCGGGAACCTTGAATAAGTGGCTCAATGTTTGTGTTGAGTCACACTAAACTGGAGACACTAACAATACCTACTTTGGGGATTTTAAGGGACCAACAAATAATTTCCCAACTTCCTTATATAAATTTGAAGTAATTGAAAATGCTAAAATTAGATAGATGGGTATGAAAATATCACTTTACTATGAACAAAACTCTGTTAGAAAACTTGGATGCTTAGAAATGATGGTTTCCTATTCCTATACCCTAACATTAAACACACTCACTAGGCACAGGCAGAAATGGGAACTACAGGCTTCTCTCACTACACTTACTGTGAGAATCAACAAGCAGACCAAAACACATTCTTTCTCTAGGTGTGCAGATGAAAGAGTCATTCTAGCTATGGCTGAGCCAAGAGTGTCTAGTTCCTTTTTCCCAAGCAACCAATGAAGTGTGTGACCCACCCCAGAGAGCACGAGGGGGAGAGCAAGAGGCCAAGACTTTTACTCTGATGGAGATCCTTCCACATGAGAAAAGAAGCCAGAGGAGGGGAGGTTGTTTTCAATGTTTACAGTAAAGTATGGTTGTGAGGATGAAGGAGGAGGTAATGTATACAAAATACTAAGCACAGTGACTGGCACATAGTAAACACTCAACAAATGTCAGCCTTTTGTTGTTGTTGTTGTTATGGTAGCAAATTAGCAGAATGCAATATTGTCTAATATCCTCACATAAAATATCCGTGAAAATATGCAAAAAGGCAAACACTGAAGGTAAAGAGAAGGCCAAAGTTGAAGAAGTAATTTCTTCCAGTTGTACCGTTGATAAAAGATACACATCTTGTACTACATTCTCCTTTAGAAAGCATGGTACCTCCTTTTTGGCAGGAGCCTCAACTGATCCAAAATATCAGCAAACACTATGCAACTACATCCTTTCCTACACTGGGAATTCTCTATTGAGCTTGATAGAAATAATCCTATCCTCTCATTTCCATAAATTCCACTCCACATGTATCTAGAAGCAACGATTCTCAGGACAAGTGATATATGGCTTCTTAAAATGAGTAGCTAGACAAGGGAAAACATTCTGGTAGAAATCATAGAGTTCTACGAACAGTGCAATAGGTAGAGATGGGATAGTGACAGAGGAAGAGGCAGGGCAAAGGATGTGGTCTTTTTGTTTTTAAGATTTTATTTCTTTTTGGAGAGAGGGAAAGGGAGGGAGAAAGAGAAGAGGGAAACATTAATGTGTGGTTGCCTTTTGTGTGCCCCCTACTGGGGACCTGGCCTGCAACACAGGCATGTGCCCTAATGGGGAATCGAACCAGCAACCCTTTGGTTCGCAGGCCCATGCTCAATTCACTGAGCTACACCAGCCAAGGCTAGGATGTGGTCTTTATGCTTTGACAAAAGAACTAATGAATACTTCTGACCCAAAAGTCAGAGGGAGAGGAGAGCTTACCTCAGTCCTGCTCAGTCAAGTGAGACGATGTCCTGCCCAGCCAAGGACTAGGGGCCATGCATATTCACTCCTATTCTAGATTGAGATCTTTATGACTCCTCCAGCGTCCAAGTGCACAGGGAGAGATACCAAGGAGATCCCACGGCCTCTACCTGTTGGCAAAGATTGGACCTTGTTTAAGGATAAGTCAACAGTGAAAAAAAAGGAGCCCTATACAAATTATTATAGCCTAAAAAGTGAAAGATTAGGTTCTAGGTTCTGACTATAGAAGTCAGAAAAGTTTTTGGAAGACATTTGCTTATTATTTTCAATAAGATGCAAGGAGTCACGGTCTCTCTGAAAAAGGATGAACTTTACCAGCAATGGTTTGAGATAAAAGGGAGCTTGCAAGTCAACTCCCAAAGCAATACTAGTAATATCAATGTTGCACAGGGTTTCATACAATTGAATTGTTCCTGAAGAAAAGATTACAGGAAATAGAACACACATAAAACCAATCTAAGTTTTCATGAAAGAAATGATTCTTTAGTGGAAGAAAAAGCCAGTGTTTGGAGATGAATATGGTTGGTTTGTTCTAGTTAACATTAATAAATATTTCTGATGATATTTTTTTAATTTTAAGGAAAACTAACTTCCAGCCAAGATGGAGGCATAGGTAGACACACTGCACCTCCTCGCACAACCAAACGAAGGACAAGAACAATTTAAAAACAAAAACCAACCAGAACTGATAGAAAATTGACTGTATGGAAGTCTGACAATCAAGGAGATAAAGAAGAAACATTCATCCAGACCAGTAGGAGGGGCGGAGACAGGCAGCCAGGTGGAGAGGACTCATGGCAAGGCTGCAGCTGGCGGACCCAGTGAGGTGGCAGATTGTGGAGCGGGGTGGGCAAAGCTGCAGCTGGTGGACCGGGTAACAGACCGTACACCCCAGAGTTCCAGCGTGGGGAAATAAAGCCTCAAGTCATTGATTGAAAACACCTGTGGGAGTTGAGGCGGCAGTAGGAGAAAATCCCAGCCTCACAGGAGAGTTCGGAGAGACCCACAGGGTCCTAGAATGTACACAAACCCACCCAGCCAGGAAGCAGCACCGGAAGGGCCCAATTTGATTGTGGGTAGCGAAGGGAGTGACTAAAAACTAGCAGAGACGGGAGCAAGCACCACTGTTCCCTCTCGGACCCCTCCCCCACATACAGCCTCTCAGTACAGCAACATGGCTTGCCCCACCCTGGTGAACACCTAAGGCTCCACCCCTTTACGTAACAGGCATGCCAAGACAAAAAAAAAAAAAATGGCCCAAATGAAAGAACAGATCAAAGCTCCAGAAAAAATACAACTAAGCAATGAAGAGATAGCCAACCTATCAGATGCACAGTTCAAAATGCTGGTTATCAAGACGCTCACAGAATTGGTTGAATTTGTTTGAAAACCAGATGAAAAAATGAAGCCTATGCTAAGAGAAACAAAGGAAAATGTACAGGGAACCAATAGTGATGCAAAGGAAACTGGGACTCAAAGCAACGGTGTGCACCAGAAGGAAGAAAGAAACATCCAACCAGAAAAGAAGGAAGAAACAAGAATTCAGAAAAATGAGGAGAGGCTTAGGAACCTCCAGGACATCTTGAAATGTTCCAACATCTGAATTATAGGGGTGCCAGAAGGAGAAGAGGAAGAACAAAAAATTGAAAACTTATTTGAACAAATAATGAAGGAGAACTTCCCTAATCTGGCCAAGGAAATAGACTTCCAGGAAGTCCAAGAAGCTCAGAGAGTCCCAAAGAAGCTGGACCCAAGGAGGAACACACCAAGGCACATCATAATTACATTACTCAAGATTAAAGATAAGGAGAGAATCTTAGAAGCAGCAAGAGAAAAGGAGACAGTTACCTACAAAGGAGTTCCCATAAGACTGTCAGCTGATTTCTCCAAAGAGACCTTACAGGCAAGAAGGGGCTGGCAAGAAGTATTTGAAGTCATGAAAGGCAAGGACCTACATCCAAGATTACTGTATCCAGCAAAGCTATCATTTAGAATGGAAGGGAAGATAAAGTGCTTCTCAGATAAGGTCAAGTTAAAGAAGTTCATCATCACCAAGCCCTTATTATATGAAATGTTAAAGGGATTTATCTAAGAAAAAGAAGATGAAAACTATGAACAGTAAAAATGACAGCAAACTCACAGTTATTAACAACCAAGGACCTAAAACAAAAACAAAAGCAAATTAAGCAAACAACTAGAACAGGAACAGAACCACAGAAATGGAGATCACATGGAAAGTTATCAACAGGGGAGTGGGAGGGGGAGAGAGGGGGGAAAGGTACAGAGAATAAGTAGCATAAATGGTAGGTAGAAAATAGATAAGAATAGTATAGGAAATGTAGAAGCCAAAGAACTTATACGTATGACCCATGGACATGAACTATAAGGGAGGAATGTGGGAGGGAGGGGGTGTGCAGGGCAGAGGGGAGTGGAGGGGAGAAAATGGGACAACTGTAATACCATAATCAATAAAATATATTTAAAAAATAAAAAAAAAATAAGGAAAACTAAAAAAGAACCTGCATAAAACTCTAGATTATCTATAAATGAACAAAACTTAAACTTCTATATTGAAAATATTAAGAAAGTAGAGGTGCACTCTCCCTCTCAGGAGCACACCGGTGCCTTAGTTCCCTTTTAGGGGCACATCTCCTAAACTCTAAGGGTCCCCATGAGACTTGCAACCAGGGGAGCAATGGGCAGTGGCAGCTCGTCCTGGGCTCACCGCTGAACCTGTTTCCAAGGCCACACTTCTCTGTTTCCAGTGAGCCAAAGCAGCCCCACCCAGGCTCTCCTGTTGTTTCTTCTGTCCTAAGCCCTTCTTTGTTTCACTGTCAAAATCAAAAAGAAAGAGAGAGAGAAAGAAAACAGAGCAAAGTGTACATAGTTTTTTAAAAAGCTTTTATTTATTTTTAAAGAGAGGGGAAGCGAGTGAGAGAAACATTAGTGTGAGAGAGAAACATCAATCAGATGCCTCTTGTATGCGCCCCAACTGAGGACCAAACCCACAACCTAGACATGTGCTCTGACCGGGAATCAAACTGGCAACATTTTGCTTTGTGCGACCACACCCAACCCAACTGAGCCACACTGGTCAGGGCCAAAGCCTGCATAGTTTTAAAGAATACAATGTGAACCAAGTGTTGGTCAGAGAAACAAAGTGAGAGATGAATCTAAAATAACTCAAGAAGGTTAAATTGTAGTTCAATAAGATAGGTGATGAGCACCGAAAACCAGTGAGCGCCTTCACATAAAAAGTTAACTGTGTCAGTTGAAACCCACTAGACATTTCAGACAGAGGGAAGTAATGCGGGCTCCCTGTTACTTAGGCAATGGTCTTCCTGAAGACACAAACAGGCCCTTGCTTTTCAAACTTTATATCTATTCAAATCACCTCAGATTTTTTTAAAAATGTAGATTCAATTTCAGTAAGTTTGGGGGGGTGCCTGAGATTCTGCACTTTTAAGAAGCTCCCAAATAAAGCCAGTGCTGCTGGTCCATGAACTACTTTTTGAATAGTAAGGAAATAGGGAAAGTTAAGGCAACCAGAAATTAGTAGTTGAGAGAACACTGAGAGGAGCTGCTGTTCCCACAGTCAGCCCCCATCCAGGGGCAATGTGGCCAGGCCCTCCTGATGGAGACTGGAACCGGGGGAGGGGCTGTCTGGCAGCAGCTGAAGTTACAGTGGAGATGCAGCTGCTGCTGGGGACTCAGCTGGGGGCCAAGAGATAGGGAGTGGGTCCCCTGGCTTCTACTCTCCTTCCAGCCTCTGATCTTCTGCAAGCTTTTCCTACCCGCTGAAACTGGCTTCCCCAACAGCAATGCAGCCTGTTGGGCCCTCAGCTTCTCCCTCCAAATCACTGCTAACGTCTCACTCCTTTATATGCTGAGCAATGAAGATTGATCTCAACTTGATTCTAACTTCTAGCTCCAACATATCACAAAGGGCTCTCTAGGCATAGGCTCTACCTGCTTAGAAAGAGCTGGAGAGCTGTGGTAAAACTCGAGTGAGGGGGAAATAATAAATAGAGTTTATATTCATAATTAATGCAGTTTTGCCCTGACTGGCGTGGCTCAGTGGATTAAGTGCCGAACTGTGAACTAAAAGGTCACTGGTTTGATCCGCAGTCAGAGCCCATGCCTGGGTTGTGGGCCAGGTTCCCAGTTGAGGGTGTGCGAGAGGTATCTCTGGTACATCAATGTTTCCCTCTCTTTCTCCCTCCCTTCCCCTCTCTCCAAAAGTAAAATAAAGTCTTCAAAAAATAATTAATGTCATTTTTCTTTCATGCTTATTACCCATGTAGCTCTTACTTTTCATTGCCTTAAACACACCAAGCTCTCTCCCACTTCAAGGCTTCAGCAAAAGCTAATCTCTTACCATTGAATGCTTTCCCCCATAATCTGTGGCTGGTTGTAATTTAGATCTCAGCTTAAACGTCTCTTGTTAACAAATAGCTCCTCTAACACTTCAGACAAGGTAAGATCTGCCTGAAATAATTTCTCATAACATCTTTTCCTTGCTCTTCAACTTCAGTGTGAAACTATACATTTGTGTGATTGGTTCTGTGTCCCCCACTAGGCCCTAAGTTCCATAAGGGCAAAAATTGTGTTGACTTTGTTCAATAGTGTATTTCCCCTGCTTGTAAAACCAGACACACAGATGGATGCATCTCTCCATCACATCAGTGTGAAAAAGCAGGTTGGACGTTTTGGTGACTGAAGAACATATTCACAATTTTAATATTTGAAATACGGTGATTTTTGGTAGGCATTTTGCTTTGGTAATGAGCTAGTTAATCAGGAGTTGATATTATTTTAAACTTCTGTAATTTGTATCATATGTGTACCCACATAAAGCTGGCCTTTAAAAACTAATAATAGCAATACAATAGTTACCATTTGTTGAATCATTAATGCCAGACGCTGCTGTTTTGTAGACATTATTGCATTTAATCTTCACAGCCACCCATGAGGTTGTTATTATTCCCATTTTTTCTGATGAGGATTTTGAAACTCAGAGTGGTCGAAGGGTGTCCTACAGCTCATAGGTAGCAGAATAAGGATTGATTCATGTCTGCTTATCTTTACCAACCAAGGTAACTAATGTTTATAACTTCTAAATAACTTGTATTCAGTTTAACTTAGGCATTTCCCTCTTTTTCTATTTAAACCAAAAGAAAGGAGGGAAATGACCTAAGCTGTGAATAGCATACAGTCTTCGGGGACATCGTGCCTGGGCGAAAAGTAAGTAAAGCAGGGACACCTGTCTGTGCAGAGGTGTACCAGCCCCATAATCCAGTGTGGATATGTGCAGATCTCCTCGCTGCAAAAAGCCAAGAGAGGTCTTTGTGGGAACTTTGGTTAGCATTGCAAACACGTGAAAGTTTGGCAAGCTGAATCCAGTGGTGTGGCCACTCACAAGAGCTGGTTGTTAAATTTTCAGAATTTTGCTAGCTGGTGATTAGATGTAGCCATTATTAAAAATTAAATTTTATAAGCTTATCATTGAAATTATATTAAAAGCCAAAATAATACAAGCTCAATACTCATCACTTCCTAATTATTTTATTAGTACCTAATGCTCTCTATTGTTTATATCTAGTGCAATGGAATAATGCAAATACTGTGTAATGATATGCCTATATGTGCATCTCTTCCTAATTCTGTGTTCAGTGACGTCAGGTAGGTAGCTTGAAATGGTCCACTGTGATGTATTTATACCATGGAAATTGGCAAATGCTACAAATCAGCCTCTACCCCGGTTGCTTAACGTTAATCAGGACACCATTGGCTTAATCCTTGGGCAAAGAGCAGGATTCAGTGCCAGTGTTAAAAGCAAAAAGCACGGTAATGATTGAAACTGGTTGCTCCCTCTGTTATTTCAGATAGCCAGCACTGGCGGGCTGAGGAATGGGGTCTGGGGATTTACAAACCAAAATGTTTGACACAGGTGTTCTTTACCGAAGAAATGGAAAATGCTGATGAGAATATTAGTTACAGAGTAAAAACTAGACATCATTAATAGAAACTCGATTGGTAAAATATTTTAGGGGCTAGAAAATCCCCTTATAGTAAAAGTTATAAACAAGATGATGGACTTCTTTTTTATTTTAAAGTCAATTAAACTTGCAGGTGATGTGTGAGGTTTAATCTATAGTTGCCAGTTTTACACCCTGCCACGGTTCTGCCCCTGCCCCGTTTTTTGCGGCTCTGGAAAGCTATAAAATGTTTGGGTAAATTTTGGAATTTCCTTGGCTCTTGTTATATTTGCCAAGGGCTCTGGGATGAGTCTAAAGAAGTTGAGGATTATTTCTAACGAGTAAACCTACTGTGAAGTCGTGTGAAGGTAGGATTGCGGTTAGACAGTTATTGTCAGCAGCGGGATTTTGGCCGTACTTGTGTGATAGGTTTTTCATAAGGGCTTTACATTGGCCTTTGACATCTCAGTCTTAACAGCCCAGGCAACATGGTGAAGGATGTGAACGTTTATGGAAATATCCAATTTGAAGTATTTGGGTGAAAGTTACCTACCTCAATACTTGGTATATTTTTTTCCTGTCATGATCTCCTTGGTTATTTAAAAGACTTACTTATAAAGTAATTAATCACAAGTAATCTGTTCTTAACTCTAAAAATTCAGCTAAGATAAACTATGAAGATCTTACAAACTCACAACCTAGAACCCTGCAGGGCAGACCCCATGAGTTAAGCAGGTCTTGTAGTATTCCAAAGTTTTTTTTATTCCTTAGTACCTAACATGTAAGTGTGAAAATTAAATAAGATCATATTGCTCTGAGATCTGCCTTTTTTGTTCCTTCTTTTTTAAAAAATGTGGTATGTATTATTATATGAAATGTTAAAGGGACTTATCTAAGAAAAAGAAGATAAAAAATATGAACAGTAAAAATGACAGCAAACTCACAGTTATTAACAAACACACCTAAAACCAAAACAAAAGAAAACTAAGCAAACAACTAGAACAGAAACAGAACCACAGAAATGGAGATCACATGGAGGGTTATCAATAGGGGAGTGGGAGGGGAGAGAGGGGGGAAAGGTACAGAGAATAAATAGCATAAATGATAGGTGGAAAATAGACAGGGGGAGGGTAAGAATAGTGTAGGAAATGTAGAAGCCAAAGAACTTATAAGTATGACCCATGGACATGAACTATAGGGGGGGAATGTGGGGGGGGCAGGATGGAGTTGAGTGAAGGGGCGGAAATGGGACAACTGTAATAGCATAATCAATAAATATATCAAAAAAAGAAAATGTATTCTCAAAAAAATATGGTATGTGTCATACATACAGATGATTATATAAATGGCTGGGCACATTCAACGAATCACAACTAAATGTACACCAGCGCAACTTCCACAGTTAGAAAAATGGGAATTTCTTGCACCTTCTACACATTCTGTGTCCCTTCATGATCTCAAGCACTTCTCAGTCTTTTATAGAAACCATGACCTTGATTTTTGTAACAATCATTCTTCTGCTTTTCTTCATACTTGCATTTCATATCTATGTATCCCTAAATAGTATTTTGTTTAGTTTTGACTATTTTGAACATTATATGAAAGGAATCATACTGAATGTATTTTTCTGTGACTTCTTTCTTTTATTCAGTATTGTTGATGAGATTCATTCATGTTGATGCCTGTGGATGAAGTTCATTTATTTTCATTGATGTATAATATTCCATAGCATAGATATAAATCATTGGACTGTTGATAAATGTTTGTGTTGTTTCTGGTGTTTTGATATATTTTTTAAATTTTTATTTATTGATTTTAGAGAGAGATAGGAAGGGGAGTAGAGAGAGAGACAGAGAGAGAGAGAGAGATTTATTGTTCTGCTTATTTATGCATTCATTGGTGGATTCTTCCATGTGCCCTGACCAGGGATCAAACCTGCAACTTTGGTGTATTAGGACAACACTCTAACTAGCTGAGCTACCCAGCAGGATTTGTTTTGATATTATGAATAATGCTATCATAAGTGTTTTAGATACATCTTTTGGTATACGGGTATTAAAGTTTTCTTATTGTTACATTATGAGTTCATGATTACATTATGATTACATTATATATACGTTCCTATGAGTATTACCTAGGAGACAGATTGTTGGATCACAGAGTTTGCACGTGTTTGTCTTTACTAGGAAATCCAAGTTATATTCCAAAGTGGTTGTCAGTTTACTCTCTGACCAGCAGTGGATAAGAGGCTCTGTGTTGTCACAACTTTGTCAACACTTGGTATTGTCAGGCTTAAATTTTTTTTGCCTATACTGTGGTATTAATTTGCATTTACCTGATGCCTAATGAGACTACATTTCTTTTCACATGATTGTTGACCATTTTAGTTTTCTCTTCATCAAGTGTCTATTCAAGTCATTTGAATATTTTTCCATTGAGTTGTTCATTTTATTTAATAGTTCTTAAGTATTTTGTAAGATTTCATTTATTTATTTTTAGAGAGAGGAGAAGGGAGGGAGAAAGAGAGGGAGAGAAACATCAATGTGAAAGAGAAACATTGATGGGCTGCTTCCCACACATATCCCATCCAGGGACTGAACCTGCAAACCAGGCCCGTGCCTGACCAAGAATGGAACCAGTGACCCTTCACTTTGTGGGATGATGCCCAACCAACTGAGCCACACTGGTCAGGGTGATTCTTAATTATTCTTTACCTTTTTCATGAAATCTAAGATGCCTTTCATTTTAAAATGCACTACTATTTTGTTGCATTAAGAAAAAAAGAACATTATCAATATCGTGATATACACCCAAATATCCATGATGATAAAATGTGGAAAACTGTATGCTTTAGAAACAAAAAGAATAGTATTCTGAGTAATATAACTTTGTCCATTATAGATGTTGCAAATAGCTTCTCCTAATTTACGGCTTGGTTTCCCTTCTCTTTATGGTCCCTTTGATTAACTAAAGTTTTAATGAAGTCAAACTTACCTACTTTTTTTCCCCTATGCTTTTTTTCTATAGTTTTATCTTTCTCATTTCCTCTTTGATCTACCTAAATGAATTGTAGGTATAGTGTGAAGTAAGGGTCCAGTAGTGTAAATTTTACGTGTGGCCTGTTCCCTTATGAGTGAGTTTGAAACTGGCTTCTGTTCTCTTCCATTATTTGTCAACCTTTATGTCAATACTGTATTGAATTTCCTGTAGCTTAACTCTGTTAGAGCAAGTTATTCTCCCTTTGTTCTTCTATCAGGGCATTTTGGTTATTCTTGACACTTTATACACATTTTTCATACGCCCCCAAAATACCTCCCAAAGAAAAAATTGTTAGAACTTTAAGACTGCATTGAGATTTGCCAGGTAGCTCAGTTGGTTAGAACATTGTCCTGATACACCAAGGTTGCATTTTCGATCTCTGGTCAGCACACAAACAAGAATCAACTAATGAATACATAAGTGAGTGGAACAACAAATCTCTCTCTCATCCCCTTCCCCCCTTTCCCACTCTCTCGTGAAAATCAATAAATAAAATTTTAAAAAAAGATTGCTTTGAATTTATAGATAAATTTGAAAAGAAATGACATCATTGTAATTATGTATCACCATTTTTGAGTAGTCTTTATTAATTTCTCTTGATATGTTTTATGGTTTTTGGGTTATCTTGCACATTTGCTATAAGATTTATTCCTGGGTATTTTTATACTATTAAAGCAACATTTGTGTTTTGTTGCTATACATGAATGTATATATAAATATATGTTATATAAAATATAAATTTTATTATATTTACATATTTATATATAAATTATATATATTTATAAATAAATAAATAGATTTGAGGTTTGTATATTATGTTTGTAATTCAGTATAATCCTAATCATTTGTTTCTACATTTAAATTTTTTCCTACATGTATAATCATAACACCTGTGAGTAATACCAATTCTGTTTCCCTTTCGTTTTTTATTTTGCTTGCCATAATGCATAATCTAGGATTTTTAGTATGATACTGAATAGAGATAGTAATGGTGGGCAGTCTTGTCTTATTCCCTATCCCCAAATACTGTTCCATAGTTCAACAGGAAGAATGAGATTTGCTGGTTTCTATTGTTTGCTATTGTTGTTGTTTTGTAGTTATATTGTATAAAATTAATGAATTTCCTAGGGTTCAAAGCCAAGCTTCATGAATAACTAGCTGGATGATCTTTCTCATGTGGAAAAAGGAAAAAGGGATTTCTTCCTCTAAATTCCCTAATAAACAAAGACTGGGATAAATTAAGGGCTAATGCTTTATATGAAAGGTGTAATCCCAGGATAGTAAGAATGAATGAAATGGGAAATGAGTCAGGGAAGTATGGGAAGCAATGCAAGCTAATGTCTTACTACCCCTGCCACTGTCTCATGACATTGGCACAGAGATGAGTACTCAGCCAGGTAAGATGCCTACAGAGAGGCTGAATGACAACTTGGTTCTCAGAAGAGTCACTAGGGAGGAGTAGAGTGAGAGATTGTATCCTCCAGCTTCCTGTCTTTTCTTGAGGGTCAACATTTGGCTCATGGGGTGTTAACTTTCCCTCATTTCTGGGTTGCAATATCAGACTTTTTGGCAGCTGTGGGCGGCCAGATCCCAAACCCTGTGGAAGGGCATTTCATCTGAGCCTGGAGGTTATGGGAAGAGCCATAGACTCCCGGTCAGTGGCTGTCCAGCTTTAGGCAGCAGAACTACAAGAGCCTGCGTGAAGTCCTTTGGCTTAGGTGGTGAGTGGAGCTGAGCAAATGGCTAGGAGTCCAGGAGACAGATGAAGCTGAAAGACTCTGAGAACTTGCATAAAACAGGTCAGTTTATGGGGCTGCTACTGCTAGTACCTACATCATAGGGTTGTTGTGTGGGTTAAATACGTTACTAAATGTAAAATCCTTAGAAAAGTGCCTGGTGGGACAGAGTGTGCTCTCAAATACAGTATTAGCTAAAATGCAATCCAATTTATCATATTTTTCTCTATACACACTAATCTTTATAAAATGCTTCGAAAAGTCTTCTCTGCTCAGCTATTATAAAAATAGCATCCATCTGGATTTTATTTTGGCATACAAAGTGAGGTCAGACTCACGCTTTATGCTTTTCCAAATGACTTGACACCCGTCCAAACACCATGTATTGAATATTCCATATTTTCTCCCTTTGCTTTGAAATTTGATTTATAATATATTAAATTTACATATTTACTTGCTAATTTACTAACTTTTATTCTGTTCCATTGATGTATCTGTAAATTCTATTGTACTATTTTAAGAATTGTAGCTTTGATAATAATGTATTGTATGACATGTTCCAATTTCTTGTTCTTTTTTTAAAAAAAGATTTTCCTGGGTATTTTCACGTTTATAATTTTAGATGAAGTTAAAAATCAGTTTTTCAAATTCCTTCCTTTAAAAAACTTCTGCTTGGATTTTGATTGTGAGTACATTGAATTTATGGTTTACGTTAGGAAAAGATTATGATGGTGAAATTTACTTGCAAAAAACAAGATATCTCTCCTTATTTATTCAATATTTAATGTTCTTAGAACTTTGAAGCTTCCAACAAGTTCCAAATATTTCTTGTGCCATTATTCCTAGATAATTTATAATTTTCTATGGTAGTAAATGGAATGTTTTCTCCTATCCTACAATTTACTTGATTATTGTTTATATATCAGAAATCTATTACCTTTATTTTTTAAATTTTTAACAGCTTTACCGAGGTAGGTTTTACAGTGTCATACAACTCACCCATTCAAGTGTGCATTTGGGTAGTTTTTAGTAGTGTTGCTGAGTAGTGCAACTATCACCATCAATTAATTTTAGAATACTTTTCCTCCTCCAATAAGATCTCTCACGCCTGTTTATAGTTAATCCAGTTCCCAGCCCCAGCCCCAGGTGAATACTAGTCTACCTTCTGTCCCTATACATTTTCTGGACAATTCGTATGAATGAATCACACACTATGTCATCTCTTGTGTCTGTCTTTGATTTAGCATGATGTTTTTCAAAGTTCATCGGTGATCTATGCACTCACCAGCGATGGACATTTCGGCTGTTCTTCAGTTTTGGACGGTTATGAACACTACAGCTATGAATATTCGCATGAAGTCGTTGTGTGGACATATGGTTTTATTTCTCTTGGGTAGATAGGTAGGAGTGAAATTGCTGGGTTGTATGGTAATTGTACGTTTAACGTTTTGAGAAACTGCCAAACGTTTTCCAAAGGGGCTACGTTATTTTATATTCCCACCAGCCATGTATGAAGGTTCTCTATTGACTTTAGAAATATTTATTTTGTATGTGACTATCTTATTGAATAATCTTTTATTTTTAATCGTTTTTCTATTGATGCTTGGATTAGTCCTTAGGTATTGCAAATGACAGCATTCCAACTCGAAGTAGTGAAGAAAAAAAGAAAAATGTATTGGCATATGTAATTAAGAAGGACAAATGAAATGCTCGCTCATATACAGCTACAATTCGGGGACTTAAGAGATAATCAGGAGGGTTCTCTCAGCTATGCTTCTTAAAATCCTTTTAGTCTTGAACATCTTGATACATGATAGATGCTGAATGATGATACAGTTTTTCTCCTTTCGTTTCTTTATGCAGTGATTATATTGATCAATCTTTTGTACCAATATTTCACCTTCTTTGAATCTCTAAGATAAACCCTTATTGGCCGTCTAGTATTATAATTTCATATATGGCCACCTTTTATTTGCTAACACTTTGTGTAGAATATTCTCTCTAGATAAATGTGTGACCTGAATCTTTTTTGTGTCACACTACCTTTAACCATTTTGATTATTAAAATGTATGCTTCTAAAATGAGTTAGAGAGTTTTCTATATTTTTATGTGGCTTAAGTTATTTAAATAGAATTACAGTAATTTATTCTGTAGCCTAGATGAAGCTCAGTTGTAAATCTCTTTGGACTTAGTGCCATTTTTAATTGTAGATTTCTTGTCATTTTTCAGCTACTTTTTAATTGGTCTATTTAACTTTTTTACTTTTGGGGGGTTAAGGTTGGCAATTTTTAAAAATGTTTTTTAAAAAATTTATTTATTGATTTGAGAGAGAGAGAGAGAGAGAGAGAAAGAGAGAGAGAAACATTGATTTGTTGTTCTACTTCTCCAAGTACTCACTGGTTGACCCCTCTGTGTGCCCCGACTGGGGTTCCAACCCGCAGCCTTGGCCTAAGAGGACAATGTTCTAACCAACAGAGCTACCTGGCCAGAGCTAATGTTGACAATTTTTGTCTTGTTAGGAAATTCTGTTTCCTATGGATTTTCAATTTGTGGATATGGAGTTTTCATATGATATTCTTTCTTAATTCTTTAAATCTCTATTATGTCTCTGGTTAGAAATTGGTTGTACCAATTTATTAATCTATCTAAAACAGGAACTGTTTTTTTATACCTACTTGATGCTATCAAATGATTTTTAAAAATTGCCAAATTGTTGTATATAAATATTATCATATTAACTTCCATTTTTCCGGCTATAAATGAACATCAATATTTTTTCATGTGTTTATCAGTCTATCAGTTTATGGTTCTCTACCACTGCTGAATATATTTTCATAACCTTCACCTTAAAAACTTATTTTTTTAAACTTATTTGTGACTTCCAGTGCTGTCTGAGATGGAGTAAGTCCACTACAGCCTGTATTTTCCACACATCACAGCTAATAATTCTGAATGAAATTAAAAACAAACAAACAAAACCAAGCCAGGTGGTGAGGGACAAATACCATATGATCTCACCTTTAACTGGAACATAATCAACAAAAGAAAAAAGGAAACAAAATATAACCAGAGACATTGAAACTAAGAACATTGTAACAATAGCCAGAGGGGAGTGGGGAGGGGATAGTGGGGAGAGGGGTCTATAGGAGCTACTATAAAGGACACAAGGACAAAATCAAGAGGGAAGGTAGAGGTGGGGGAGGGAGGTGGGACTGGCTGGGGTGGGGTGGAGGGATGGGGAGAAAATGCAGATAATTGTAACTGAATAAAAATAAATTAATTAATTAAACAAACAAACAAAAAACCCTTACATGAAGACTCTGAAAAATAAACAATAGTATTCAGATTGGGAAGGGAAGTCAGGTCTGGAAGAACAATTAATATGGGAATGAATTTCCTGGTTTCGTTCCCTCTTTTGTCTGCCAGCTTCACCCCAAGGGTGGCCCAGGTTGTAGCACTAGACCAGGTACAGACATCAGAAACTCGGAGGAAGCCTTCTCCTTCCCGCAAGAAAACCAGAGAGGGGGATCTCCGCTCGTTATATTTGAAGTGAGTATCTTGGGCCTCACATTTTTTTATATCTTATCTGAAAACTTTTGCTTTTTAATCAGGACAATTAGACCATATAATATGATTATTGATATGGTTAGGTTTAAATATATCATCTTCCTTCTTTTTCTGTCTCATCTATTCTTTGTTCCCTATTTTTCTTTGTACATTCTATTTAATTGATTGAATATATTTTGTGATTTCACTTTACCTCCTACATTAGGGTTTATAATATACATCTTTAACTTATTACTTTCCGCCTTTGAGTGGTATTGTACTACTTCATATACAGTGTTAATGTAAGAACTTTTCAATAGTACACTTCCATTACTTTCCACCTAAACTTTGTTTGTTGTAATATGTCTTACATATGTTTAAAAAACCTACATTACCTAGTTATTGCTTTTGTTTAAAGAGCAATTACCTTTCCATGCATTCATATAAGAGAAACATCTTACATGTTAATGTATGTAGTTACAATTTTTTTTTTTTTTTAGATTTTTTTAAAAAATTTTTATTGTTATTCAATTACAGTTGTATGCCTTTTCTCCCCATCCCTCTACCCCACCCCAGGTGAACCCACCTCCCTCCCCCCTCTCCACCCTCCCCCTTGGTTTTGTCCATGTGTCCTTTATAGTAGTTCCTGTAATCCCCTCTACCCACTGTCCCCGCCCCCCCCCCCCCCCCCCCCGGCTATTGTTAGATTGTTCTTAACTTCAATGTCTCTGGTTATATTTTGTTTCCTTTTTTCTTTTGTTGATTATGTTCCAGTTAAAGGTGAGATCATATGGTATTTGTCCCTCACCTCCTGGCTTATTTCACTTAGCATAATGCTCTCCAGTTTCATCCATGCAGTTGCAAAGGGTATATGTAGTTACAATTTGCAGTGCCCTTTCTTCCTTTGTATAGTTTTTTTTCTTTTTTTTTTTTTTGGTAGATCCATATTTTCATGATATCTTTTACTTTTGTCTTGTCTAAGAACTTATTTTAATATTTCTTTCAGTGTGGGTCTGCTGGTGGTGAATTCTTTCAGTTTTTGAGTGTTTGAAAAGAATCTATTTCACCTTCATTTTTGAATGATATTTTTGCTGCATGTAGAATCCTAGGCTGTCTGACAGTTTATTTTCCTTCAGCATTTTAAAGATGTCTATTATCTGCTCACTTGCATTGTTTCTGTCAAATGATCTTTACTCCCCCACATGTTACATGTTGGGTTTTTTTCAGCTTAATTGAGAAATAATTGATAAATAAAATTGCAAGATATTTACAGTATTCATTGTGGTGACTTGATATATGTATGTTTATACATTGTGAAGGGATTCCTACCATCTAGTTAATTAACACATGTATTGTCTCACATATATACACACATACATATATATATGTATACACACACACACATACATTTCAGTTATATAATAGCATGCTGTCAACTACAGTACCCGCGGTTTACATCACATGCTCAGACGTTTTGTAGCTGAAGGTTTGTATCCTTTCGCCAACCTCTCCCTACTTTCCCCAGCCTCAGCCCCTGGCAACCACTTTTCTACTCTCCGTTTCTGAGTTTCACTTTTTTTTTTAATCTTATTTATTTATTTTTAGAGAGAGAGGAAGGGAGGGAGAAAGAGAGGGAGAGAAACATCAATGTACGAAAGATATATCAGTTGGTTGCTTCTCACATGCCCCCAGCTGGGGACCTGGCCCGCAACCCAGGCATGTGCCCTGACTGGGAATCAAACTGGTGAACATTCGGTTCTCAGGCTGGCACTCAATCCACTGACCCACACCAGCCAGGGTTTTTGTTTTTTCTTTTTTAGATGCACTTGTAAGTGATACCGTACAATATTTGTCTTTCTCTGTCTGGCTTGTTTCGCTTAGTATAAAGCCCTCAGGGTCTGTCCCTATCGTTGCAAATGGCAGGATGTCCTTCTTTCTCATAGCTGAATAATACTCCATTGTGTGTGTATACACTTGTGTGTGTCCACATCATATTTCCACACCTTCATCCATTCATCCAGTGATGGATACTTAGGCTGTTTACATATCTAGGACATTGTGAATAATGCTGCAATAAACATGAGAGTACAAATATTTCTTTGATTTCCTGTTTTCATTTTCTTTGGGTTTATATCCAGAAGTGGGATAGCTGGATTATATAGTAATTCTATTTTTAATTATTTGAGGAAATGTCTCCATACTGTTTTCCACAGTGGCGGCACCAACTTACATTCCCACCAACAGTGCACAAGGGTTCCCTCTTCTCCGCATCCTCTCCAGCACTTCTTATTTGTTGACTTTTCCATGGTGACTATTCTAACAGATGGGAGGTAATCTCTCTCTGTGGTTCTGACTTGGGTTTCCCTGATGATTAGTGATGTTGAACACCTTTCTGTGTACCTACTGATCATTTGTATGTTTTTTTGGGAAACAAAGGTCTATTCAGTTTCACTGCCCATTTTTTCTCTGCTCTCTGTGTTCAATACAAATAAATTGTTTCAATTTATATTCAATTTATTGTTTATATATATCTTTTAATTGAATTATTTATATATATACACATATCTTTTTATGGGTTCTTTGTATACTTTAGGTATTAAATATCAGATATAAGATTTACAAATTTTTTCCCATTTCACAGGTTCCCTTGTCATTTTGTTGATGGTTTCCTTTGCTGTACAGAAGCTTTTTAATTTGAAAAAAAATTGATAATAGTTCCATAGGAAGCTTACTCCCTATGTGTCTTCTGGGAGTTTTACGGTTTCAGGTCTTACATTTAAGCCTTAAATCCATTTTAAGTTGACTTTTGTGTATGGTTTAATATAATGGTCCAGTTTCATTCTTTTGCATGTGGCCGTCCAGTTTTCCAACACCATTTATTGAGGAGGGGCCCTTTCACAATTGTATGCTGTTGGCTCCTTTTTCAGAAATTAATTGACCATATATATTTCGATTTATTTCAGGGCTCTTTATTCAGTTCCGTTGATCTATGTGTCTATTTCTGTGCCAATACCATACTCTTTTGATAACTATAGGTTTGTAATATAATTTGAAATCTGGAAGTGAGATGCAACATATTGTTTTGTTTTCGGGGTTTTTTTTTAATATGGCTGCTTTATTTTCTTTTAATCACTGGCTCTAAACTATTTCATTATGATGGACCTTCATATAACTTATATAATATTTCTTGAATTTGGGTTTGCAGAAGTTCTTGAATATATATGTTTCATCATTTTTTAAAAATTATGATAATTATTTCTTGAAGTATTTTTTCTGCTTCCATGTTTCCTTTCTTTCAGGAAATCCTACGTGAAGTTTTTCTATAGCTCACTAATGCCATGCTCATTTTTAAGACAACTCTCCTTTCTTTCTGTGTTCTATTTTTTTTTTTCGGATGTGTTTCTATTTTTCCACCTTCAAATTCATTAACTTTTCCTTTTGCAAAATCTAATTTGCCATTTTCCATCTCACACATTGTAGTGTTCTTCTCTAGAAATTTTATTTGTTTCTTTTTTTATACTTAAATATCTCCACTCAACTTTTTTTAAAACAGGTACAATATAGTTATAGTAATTTTTAATGACTATATTTGCTAACTCTAATATCTGTGTCAGTTATGGATTGGTTTCAATTTACTTATTTATTTTTCTCATTATGGGTCATATTTTCCTCCTCTTTTGTATCTAGGAATTTTTTATTGGATCCCAGACATGCTGAATTTTTCTTTGATGAGTGCTGTACATTTTTGTTGTTGCCCTTTTTTCTAGGCCACAGTTAAGTTACTTGAAATAGTTTTATGCTTTCAGGTTTTGCTTTTAAGATTTATTAGGGAAAACTGGAGCTGTGCTCAGTAGAGGACTAATTACTCCCCAGTACTGACACAAGAGTCTTCTGTGTACTGTCCCTCACACTCTGAGAATCACAAGGTTTCCCAGCTTGGCTGGTGGGAACAGGCACCATTCCTAGCTTTGTGTGAGCACTGGACACAATTACTTATAAATTTTTTGGATGGTCCTTTCCCCAGCCTTGGCTAGTTTCCTCACACACATGTGCTTGTCATACTCAGCTGAATACTCAGAGGGCCCCCTGCAGATCCCTGGAGTTCTCATTCTGTGGTACTCAGTCTTCTCTTGTACTCTGTCCTGCAAATGTTACTCACCTTGGTCCCCCCAGCTATATCTACTCAAATCAAGGATTACTTCCTTTTAGCCTTGGCTGGTGTGACTCAGTGGATTGAGCACTGGCCTGTGAACCAAAGGGTCACTGGTTCGATTCCCAGTCAGGGCACATGCCTGATTTCAGGCCAGTTCCTCAGTAGGGGGTGTACAAGAGGCAACCACACATTGATGTTTGTCTCCCTCTCTCCCTCTTTTCCCCTCTGTCTAAAAATAAATAAATAAAATCTTTTTTTTTTTAAAGGATTACTTCCTTTTTTGGAAGTAATTGACTTAAATTGACCTCTTTATTCTTATTAACTGTCTCTCTTTATCCCTCACAATGTTCTTCCTTTCAAATCTTGATACTATTAATGAGGTCACATCTTTTAAGTATTCTACCTAATGCCCTTGAATTATGTGGGTTATCATGCTGGCTGGTGGGAAAATGAAGTATCCCTGGCCTTGTGTGAGCTTTGGGGATTGCTCCTTCTGCCCTTTTTGTTGTTTCTTTCCCTATCCTTCGGTACTTTCCTCACAAACACGTTCTGGTCTGTTTTTAGCTGAAAACCCAAGATGCTCTGATGACCCCCAGAACTCCCTCTTCAGGTGTTTTTCTCTTTTCTAGTTCTATGTCCTGTGAGCTCTACACACCTCATCCTCCCGGTCTCCCAGCTCTCTCTTCTCAACTCGGAGAGACTGCAAGCAGCTGCTTCCCTTCTCCTTCCCTGTGTTTTGCCTGGAAAGTCCCTCCAAACAGTGGGCTGAGGCAATTTTGGGCTCACCTTCCATGTTCCCTCTATCTCAGGTGTCATTGTCCAGAACTGCCTGATGTCCAATATCTGAAAAACTATTGTTTCATGTGTTTTGTCCTTTAGTTGTTGTTGTCGTGGTTGTTTCAGGTGGGGGTGGGGGTGTTAGTGGGGGTGAGGGAGAATCCAATCTGTTACATCATATTGGCCAAAAGTGGAAATTCTCATCTTTAATAACTTTAAAAGCATCTGTTTCACGGATGCAGACTAAGATTCTTGGTGATTACATTGTTTTTGTGATGCATACTGTTGTTCACTCATGGTGAATTATGTTTTCACATGTTTAACGTTGTTTTTTATAATGAGCTCACCTTCAGGTATTTTTGTTGTTGTTGTTCTATCGGATCCTGTGCAGCTCATGTTGAAGGCATGTCCCTCCAGAGAAGTTTCGTGTGTCCTTCTATGAAATTATGCTAACTTCTCAGTGGCACCATATTCCCACAGATAAGAACCCACTGGAGATGAGCTTAGAAAATATAATTGCTTTCAGACACTGGACATCTTTGGTGTCTTCAGATCACATGGGGAGTGGTGTCTTCAGATCATATGGGGAGTGTTAATTCAAAGTCTAAACCCATGTAAGGTAAGAGGCCCACATTTTCATGGTGTCAAGAGAGACATTTCCTTTTCCTGTTTATGTTTTTTTCACTCCAGAGCCTAAGAGAAGACTGACGACTGTCTTATGATCTTTGTATACTGATGGATAGTATTTTCTCCCTGGAAGGTGTCAAGCTTTGTGTAGATGTCTCATTTCTAACCCTAGCATTACATGGGGCTTTTCTGTCCTCACATGGTGTTGAAACCCAAATCTCTAGATTACTGAAAGTAGCATCTCTTCCTTTCTGCTAGGATCTTCAGAGTCAGTCCCCATATTTGTTGTTCTGATTTTCAGTCTCTTCTTTATTACTGTGATGTTAACTTTAAGGGTGTATGTGTTACATGTTTTCTTTTTGATTACTAGTTAATGGCAACTTAGTGAGGCATCTAGCCTTCAGTAATTTGGAGTTAAAAAACAAGTACCTAGGTTCCAGCCAAGATGGAGGTGTAGGTAGAAACCCTTTGCTTCCTCACACAACCAAAAGGAGGATAACAACCAGCCTAAAAACAATAAACAACCAGAAGTGCCAGAGAATCAAACTGCATGGAACTCTGACAACCAAGGAGTTAAAGAAACATTCACCCAGACAGTTAGGAGGGACGGAAACGGGCAGCCGGGTAGGTGGAGAGGACGCATGGCATGGCAGGGGACTACATGGGCAAGGCGGGGCTGGCTGAACGGGAAACTAAAGACTCAAGCTACTGTGGGGTTGTGATGGCAGGAGAAACTCCTGGTCTCACACAATGGAGTTCATTGGAAAGTGGGGCTAGAGCCAAGCAAGCGGCATTGTTCCCTCTTGGACCCCTCCCCCCACTGACAGCGCCACAACGCAGCAAAGACGGTTGCCCCTAGGGAATAAAAAAAGCAAGAAAAGAAGAGTAGGATCCAGGCAGATGGGGATCAGTATAGTACAGCTAATAGTCACCTTTTATTGGGTGCTGACTACATGCAGGGCACTTTACATGTGGTGTTTCAGTGATCCTCCCTTTAAGGAAGGAATAGCATCCCCATGGTGCAGAGAAGGGAAGCAGAGCTCAGGAACCAGAGTGTAAGAGGGGTGATTTAAATTGGATCTACCTACTCTTTCCACTAAACTGCCCTGCCTCCCTTAGGTGTGTAGAACACATTGGATTTTTGTAAGAAAGAAGAACAAGGCTAAGATGACTCTTTGAATGAACATTTTGTTCCTGATCTTAGTGTTACTTTGTAGCAAGAGTGTGCTACTATACATACATACACACATAATATTGGGTTGGCCAAAAAAGTTCGTTTGTTTTTTCCATAAGATGGCTCTAGTAGTGCTTAGTTGTCTTTAACTTTGTTTGAAACCATTTTGTTCAATTATATTGTGACAGCTGTCATATCAGCATGCATTAAAAAACTTATCAAAATTGGTGAAATTTTGTGTAGCCATTTTAATATTGAAGATGGAAGAAAATAAGCAATTTTTTTGGCATACTATGCCTTATTATTTCAAGAAAGGTAAAAACACAATTGAAACACACACACAAAAAGATTTGTGCAGTGCATGGAGAAGGTGCGGTGTCTGATCAAATGTGTCAAAAGTGGTTTGGGAAGTTTTGAGCTGGAGATTTCTCGCTGGGCGATGCTCCACGATTGGGTAAACTAGTTGAAGTTGCTAGCGATCAAATTGAGACATTAATTGAGAACAATCAATTTTATACTACACAGACAATAGCCAACATTCTCCAAATATCCAAATCAATAAAGTTATTGGTGAAAATGGAAAATGTGTCTTTTGCCCTGGATGGTGTGGCTCAGTGGACTGAATGCCTGCCTGTGAACTGAAAGGTCACTGGTTTGATTCCCAGTCAGGGCACATGCTTGGGTTTCAGGCCAGGTCCCCAGTGAGGGGTGTGTGAGAGGCAACGGATCAATGTATCTCTTGGACATCGATATTTCTTTCCCTCTCTTTCTCCCTTCCCTCCCCTCTCCCTAAAAATAAATAGATAAAATTTTTTTTAAAATGTGTCTTTTATTTTACTGGAAAAACAGAATGGACTTTTTGGCCAACCCAATACATATATATATATATATATATATATATATATATATATATATATATATTACACATGTACATATACGTATACAAATATACTTTCATATGATAATGTGGTAATTTTACGTATATCTGTATCTCCAAGGCAGGATTTTTAGTGGTTATTCAGGCTGCACGTGCTCTCAGGCCTGTCTGATTTTGTCAGTGGGAACCAGCTGGATGCCAGGGCTGAGTGCTCGTGAGCAGGGTTCAGCCGAGTGTTTCTGTGAAGGGTTTAACAGTAAATATTTCTGGCTTTGTGGGCCATATGTTCTCTTGCTGCAACTACTCAACTCTGCTGTTCCAGCATGAAAGCAGCTATAAACAATACATAAATGAATGGGTATCCCGTGTTTTAATTAAATTTTATTTACAAAAACAGGCCATGGGCTGACCCCTGCTCTTGAGTCTATTGCATGATGAAATGCTATAATCACATAAATATATCCACAAACCAAGGCTTCCGCTGAACTCTGGGAACTCTCAGAGGCTGTGTGGGTCAAGTGGAGAGAATCTGGATGGCAACTCTCGGAGCGCCAGAGACGAGAGAAAATAAAGCGGCCTTCTCTGCCCCCCCCCCCGCCTTATCGCAGTCTGACTGCAAAGAGAAGCTCAGCACTGTTGCTGTTGGCCAGGGAGCTTTTCATAAACATAATTATATTATTGCACCGACTTTTGGAGCCATCCTCGTCTTCCCAGAGCCTGGTGGGGCTGGTAGGATGACGAAAGTGAGGCTGGACTTTTAGGTTATTGTATGTTAGATATAGAAGTGTGCGTGTTTTAAAAGAAAAAAATTTTATAGTTAGATTTAGTTTTCATTTTAATAGTTAGTTTCATAATTTTACTAAAAGACAAGCAGATTTTGCAAGATTTTATCTCCAGGAACCCTAAGAAGCAACCTGAAGAAATTCTACTGTTTCTTATTCTAATCAGGGAAGAGAGATCAGCTGGTTTGGTAGGACTGGGAGGAAGCTATGTTATATATAGTTATAAAACTATAAAAGTGATTTGATTAAGTGACCACATCATCTCATTTCATTAGAGATGAGGGTAGTCAGACGTGTAACCTAAAATTCAGGGTGAAAGATTTCAAGTGGATAAAAAAATAACATAGGCAAAAACATATAGATTTGAAACTGTGGAAAAGAAAGACTACCGGTGGGTTAGAAGAGATGAATGAGATAATTGATATTAATTATGTGTCAACTGTGCCTCCATAGTTCACATACATGTTGCGGCTCAGGAATAGAGCATTAAAACAAGGAAAATAATGGAAAGCCTAGAAAGGGACTCTTGTATTTATGGAAATTTAATATACGACATACATAGCACATCAAAGAATAGTGATAGGAATACTGGGTCTCCACTTAAAGAGTTAGAGCCTAAGTTAAATCCCAAAATAGGCTCCAGATGTAATATAAAGTTAAACATAATAAAATGTTAGAAGAAAAATAGAATATCTTATAGTGAGTGGAAAAGGACACAAAATTCAGGAGCCATATGTAGAAGGAAACTGATGAATTAAATTACATCAAATTTTTAAAACTTTTGAGTGACAAATATACCATAGAAGCAAACTAGGTGAAACTTTTTGCCACATTTGCAATAATATTCAGTGTTCCTAAAACTCAATAACTAAAAGACAAAGAACCCATAGAAAAATATAGGCAAAGAAAATAAGAAGACAAGTCATAGGAAAAATACAAATGGCCAATTACCACTGCAAAAAGCTCAGTGTTCCAGGATGCCAGGAAATACAAATTAAATGAACAATAATATATTATTTTTTGCCTATATTTTTAAATCACTTAAAAACTGAAAACATCTATTATTGGCAGAGGTATTAGAAAACAGATACTCTCAAAGAATGATACTCTCAAACAATGATAGCATTTTTGGAGTGAAATGTTCTTTTCCTCAGACTTAACAATTCAACCTCGACATAACTACCCAGAGGGTCACAGTGATAGGAGTTTGGCCTTTGGAGCAAGATTGCCTCCAGTGTAAAGCCTTGCCTGTTAACATATTCGCTGCTGACTTTTGGGGCAAGTCATTTAACCTGTCTGTTTCTAGGTTTTGTCAGAAAAATGAAAAATGGAAATGATAATAACAGCACCAGCCTTAGATGTCTGTTGTGAATATTAAATAAGTTAATACATGTAAAATACTTATCTTAGCATTTATAACATAGTGAAAACTCAGTGATGATGACTTTGTAAAAACATTTTTAGGAGTTTATTTGAGCCAAACTGAGGCCATGTGCCAGGGAGCAAGGTTTCAAAGGCCCCTCGATGATAACTCCTTCTGATACACAAACACTCCTGAGAACTGAGCTGGAGGTTCACTGCTGTATAATTGTAAAGGGAAAAACAGCAACAACGACACGGAAGTCACCAAAATGGTTACTGTCATGGGGAAAGGTTGAATAAGCACTACTGAAGACCATGCAGACGTTAGAAGAACAAAGGAGACTGGCCATTCGTTAGTTCAGACTTTCTCTGTTGACTTCCTACTATGTGCCACTAGCACAGGAGATACAGCCATGGACACAAAATCCTTTACCGAAAAGAAAAAAGCTCCATGAAACGTTGTTCAGACGGCATTTGCAGAACAGTGTACTTAGAATGAGTCTACTGAGGACAAAAACTGATAACCCTACAAAAATCTACAGGTATGTGGAATGATGAGAAAAATATTTGGGAAGATACCCAACACACTGCCACGTCTCATTTTATCTTTAACATCTCTGTAGGGGGTGGTGTCTCAGGCTGCATAAAGCCCCGCCACAGGCAAGGATCATCCTGAAGGCGGGATCTGTGATTGAGTAGGTATGATGAGAGACTTCTGTATTTATTCTACATGGTTTTACATTGCTTGAAACTTTACTAAGAGAATATAAATACGACTTACTTGTGTAAGAAAGCAACAAAAACCCTTCCGAGTTTGTGGAGGAGGGCAGTCCAACCAGGCGAGGACAGTAGTGGTCTCATCCTGACGCCCAGGTAGACGTCTTCACCTTACAAATCTTTGAACTCCCTCTGCTCCTCCCTTGGCCTATGGAACCTTCCTGTGCTTCTGTCATAGGCAATGCTCTTTTGGGTATGAGTAACAGAATCCCACTCACGTATTAGCTTTGAAATTAAGGAGGGGATATGAGGAATATTACATGCAGGTGTGAGAAAGCAAGATTGGGATTGGGTCACAGGGTAGTTTGCAAGATGGCGTGCTCTCTGGACCGTGGTTGCGGCTTATTTCAAAAGTGTGTTAGTGTGTTAACCTAGATGCGCAGGCACAATGGACAGGGCTTGCTTAAGACAAAAATAAACCCTTTAGTTAAGAGTTACATACCTGAGGAGTGACTACCTACCATGACCTGCCCAGTTAGGAATTTATGAGCAGATCACCACGTGAGGTTACCTTCCATGTAATCCCTGCTTTCATCCACACAAGAATAGACGGGTGTTGCAAAAGCCAAGGATGTGACCAAGTCTGAGCAGAGATGCCCTTAGGAGCCAGGGTCAGGGTCTCTCCGGAACCGTCTGGCCCTATGTGGTCTCTCTCTCTCTCTCTCTCTCTGCTTTGGTTCACCTGGTCAGTTACTTCCTCTCCTTCAGAGGTGGTTTCAGGCTTCTCCTGACAGTGTGAAAGGTGGCTACCCCACTGCTACCAAATTACACCTTTTCAATTCAAGTGACCAGCCAGGTCAAGGGACAACAGCGTCCCTGGATCCCAAATCTAGACTCCTGGGAGAATCTGACTTGTTCAGTTTGGGTCAATTAGCTGGGGGACAAGGGGCAAGGCATAGGTTCAGATATTGCTACTTTTGTGGCTAAATGAATGCAGCTTCTCTGGAAGGCAGATTATGGGCTGGACAGAGGACTTCATCACTGTAACTCATTAATGTCATTTCCAAGCCATCTTATTCCCTTATTCTTTTCATCCTGGTGTTAAAGTCTTCTAAGGTTTTGAGGCCCTACGGCACCAACAAAGCCAGGATGCATTTCCCTCTCAGGAAGCAGTTGTTTCTCACCGAAATGGTTGCTGTCTTGTAAACTTTTTAGCCTGGCTTGCTGGCCTCGGGAGGGACTGCTAGTTTTGCCTGCGGGAACAGTAGGTAGAGAAGGCCTCACTAACAAAGCCAGTGATACACTAGTTTATCTCTTAGCCTTTGGGGATGACTGGAAAAGTGTCTTTTTTTTTTTTTTGCAGACAGTAGGCATAAGATAAATCAAAGAGAAAATTCAACTCAGTAGCTCCCAGTGTCTCCATTCCTTATGTATGGTGGCCTTAAGGGAGCTAGGATAAAACAGCCTTAACCATCGGAGTCTCTCCAGTGCGTGGAAAAGAGGTGCTGTAACAAATCATAAATTCCTAACTGGGTGGGTCACGGTGGGTAGTCACTTCCCAGGCATATGACTTTTTAGTATAAGGCTTATCTTTGATTTAAGCAAGACCTGTTCATTGTTTCTGTGCATCTAGGTTAACAGTCATTTGAAACGCCTCTTTTCAGACCCCTACTTCTAAAACAGGACCACCCTCAAGAGACCAAATAATCTTAACTATCCTGTAGGCCAGTCCCACGTTGCTTTCTGCCACCTGCATGTAATCTTCTTTAAATTCCCTCCTCAATTCCAAATACATAAAAGAAACTGCAGAACTTAATCATTCACAGGAGCATTGAGATCTTGCTCCCTGGCTTATGTGGTCAGCTTGGCTCAAATAAACTTCTTTGCAGGTTTGGACATTTCTTACATCGACATTGCAGAGAATTCTTCTCCAGTGCTCCCCATTCCCTGGTACCAATGCTGCCGAGTATACAGGGAATACAGGCTCGCTGCTCAAACAGGGAGAATTTCTCAGGATTACTGACACAGTAGATACTTGGGGTACACGCAGAAGTTGAAGCTTGGACAGCTTTAGGTTCAAGCTTCTTTTTTAGTGTTGCAACAAGAAATTTTTTTTGAGTTTCTCTTTAGGGGAAAACGTGAATACCATGGTTTCTAATTTTAAACAGAAAATTCAATTTCCAACATCATCATCGATCGGATGCAGCCTTTCCTGAAAACTGGAGGGAGTCATAATGTGGGTTGCTAGTGAATTCACCTGATCTCTAGAGCGCATTTTAAACAATACAAGGAAGTACTTGAGGAAAATGGAAATGCGTTGGGTTTGAGTTCTCTTTTGTGGGGAAAGTGAGAGGAAGAGGGGGTTGGGTAAATTCCTCTGAAGTCATTTTTTCTTGAGTATCAGAGAAGCAGAACGATTATAAAGATCAGCTGAAGAAGTGGGACTCCTTGATAAGATTCTTGTAATGAACTCATATCTCTATGATGCTACAAGTGGCCCGTCGAATTCAAGGCCTGGGCAGCTGGAGGAAAGACCTGGACAGTACCAATTCCTGTGTCTGGGCAAGAGCCCAGACCTCGCTGGTCCTCCACAAAGCATCCTTGCTCCAACAGCGCTCCGCACATTTTTCTGAGACTTGGGATCATTTGCAATTTGCCCCACAACTCCCACACATTTGCCTCTTCGTGTCCCAAAGCTCCCACTGCTGCTACGTTCCCATAGGAATGTGGACGCCTGCCAAGCGACCTCATGAACATTCCATTCATCTCCTTGGCTGGGAGGCAGCAAGAAAGCCAAATGGGCTGGTTGTTTAACTGTTTGGGTCCCAAATGCACACTGAAATGAATGGTCAAGCTTGTTGGACTTTTCCAACAATCACGAAGAAAAACAGAAGATGAAACAAAAAAAGTACTTACTTATTCATATGATCCCATTTGAAAAACAGCTATTTTTAAAGGTAGCCTAATGAAACCCACATTCTCTGGTTCTCCTTGTTGTGAAATCATCTTCCATCAGAAAGGCATTTTGAAGTAATGAGGCTTTGTGAGGTGAGACTAAAAACAATGTGACTGATTTTTTTTAAAACAAACACAGCAGAATACAGCCATCCAAATGAAGGTTGTTGTCTTCCAAGTAATCACAGTGGGATGTTATCCTGCAATTCCAAGATGTTCAAACATGTGTAAAAATCCTTTTAGGGAATTGCTGGCCAAGGGTTGCTCTCACTGTTTTGCTTTCTGTTGATCATTCATTCACCATGTATTAGGCACCTCCTGTGTGCTGAGCACTCTGCCAGGCCCAGGGGACAGAGTGACGAGGGAGATGCAATCTCATTGTGCGTTTGACGTAGGGGCCCCCAGGGGCCAGTGGAAAAAGTTAGCCCAATCTCGGTTTGAATCCCAGTTTAGCCAGTGGGTTACGTAACCTCAGGCAATTTTCCTAAACCCTTTAGTCACAGTGTCCTCATTTCTACAATGAAGATGGTAAAATAAACTTCATAGGATTGCTTTGAGGAGAAAATCAGATAAAATGTGTAATAACTAGCCTCAGCAGAGGCTGATACAGAGTAATTGCTCAGCAGATGAGAGTTCTTGTGATTATAATTGTTTGAATTACATAGCTTGTTCAACCGTTTTTTCTTTTTTTTTTTTTTGGACTAGACTCTGAATGCACTTTTGGAAAAATCAAACATTTTGTTATTGTGTATATGGGAAATACAAGGCACCAAATTCCAAGTGCACAAAAATTAGGTGATGGAAAAGAACACTGCTTTCTTCCCTTGCCCCTCTGCCACTCGAGTTCCTCCCCAGAGACAGCCAGTATGATTGGGACCTTGTGTATTTCCAGATTTAACTATGTTTCTTGGAGATAGATTCATAACAACACATGTTGATTCCTGCTGCATCAGTTTGTTAATGATTACATGGCATTCCATTAACTTGATATATCATAGTTTATTTTACCAGTCTCCTATTGATTAACATTTGTCCCTAATCTTTGGCCATGACAATAGTTCAGCAAACACCCCCCTTGTGTGTAGTTTTGACTAAGAGTAATAAAACCAAAGACATACAATAGGCTCCTAAACCAGCTTCAGACAATATCATTGGAATAAGGTGACTGGTTGGAAACAGATAATGATGATCCGATTGGATACATTTGGGATTGTTTTCTCAAAATACATCTTACTCCTCTATTCCTGGAAAATTCAAACTACTCTTCAAATACTACTTATTGGAAAAGTGCAGTGTCTATATAATAATATTACAAAAATGGTGGCACTCACCTGAAACCTATATAATTTTTTTGAAGATTTTATTTACTTTTTTTTAGAGAGGGGAGAAGAGAGGGAGAAAGTGAGGGAGAGAAACATCAATGTGTGAGAGATACCTGGTTGCTTCTTGCACACCCCCAACTGGGGACCTGGCCTGAAACCCAGGCATGTGCCCTGACTGGGAATTGAACCAGCGACCTTTAGGTTTACAGGCTGGATCTCAATTCACTGAGCCACACCACCCAGGGCTGAAACCTATCTAATTTTATTAACCAGTGTCACCCCAATAAATTTTTTAAAAAAAGAATGGTGGCATTTTAGCTCAGACACAACTCTCTTAAAACCCCTCCAAGACGTATAAAAAATGGACACATTTTTCTGTGGTTGGCACCAAAGCCAAGGATGCAGAGATTCCAGACAGCCACTCTAGAAACAGCTGTTAGGAAGATTTATACCCCAATTTGCTGCCTCAGCTTGAAACAGTGAAATGTATTAAAATGTGCCACATCAGTTAACATGGGCTCAATTAGATGAAAGCTGCCAATTTGGAAAGGGGACAAGTGTTCCTTGGTGGCCATCTTTGCGGATGTCCGGGCCTGCACCGGCAGTGTGTGGAGTTGAATCACAGAGAACCTATATGTGAGGTTCTGGCACAATCCAAGCACAAATAAAACCTGGGGATTAGCCTTCCTGGATGAATAATTATTTCTGAATCATGAGAAGGGCACACGTGAGTGAACAGGAGGCAGGCGAATGGAAGTCTTTCTAAGAAGTCTCCTCTGTCACAGGCGCACGCGGATCCTTAAATGAGCTCCATGCAAATGAAAACCGGTCCCAATGGCATCTTGAGCCAAGGAAAATTCTTGGTCGGGGTTGAAAAAAATGTCAGATAAATAGTTTCTCCTTGCTTCTCAGCAGGCCCCAGCTATCACTGCAATCCAGATCTGGCCTCGGAGCAGTTCTGGCAGGTTTATCTTGGACCAGCTGCTGTGATGAAATCGCAGTAATTCCAGGTTTCCCTCAAATCCAGACTGAGCCAAAGGCAATCTGGGCTTCTAGCATCCGGCTGACTTCATTGCCTCTCTCCAGTCCTTCCTCAACTTTTAAGCTTCTGATTTTTTTTTTTTTTTAACTGAGAAAGAGCTGGTGGAAGAAACTTTTCTAGGACAGCCCAGAAATGTGAAAATTGTTTATTTCAGGTTAATTCAGGAAACCTACATGGAGCACTAGTGAGTCTATTTAGACAGGCTACCTGGTGTGACAATGACGAACGTGGGTTATGGATCCTACAATATGCCAGGCTAGACATCTGGCTTCCTACACGAAAGATCTCAGTTAATCCACCAATGACACTGTGAAGGAGAGATTATTATTCCTATTTTTCAAAAGAGAAATGAATGGGCTTGTTAATGTTTGGTCTCAGGAAGGCTGAGTCTCTTACTAGGACTCACAGCTGGTGTTTGAATCTGGCTGTGGCCTGAATCTCATGCCTCTGCTTGTTCTCACTAGGCTACAGCACTGGCCATAAGCAAGAAGGCCTTGTTTAAAGTCCAGGAAAAGAGATTGTGATAAGAAAAAACTAAGGCAAACAAAAGGGAGGAAACGGAGACCCAGATGAGAGAAGGGAGAGGTAGGTGGCTAGAGTGTACTCACTCTGAGCACAACTGCTGAAGACCTTGTGCGTCCTGGGAACCCAGTGGGAGGTTGTAGGTGAAAAGGGGGTTCTATGGAAAGTAACCTCACAGGGTGATCTGATCATAAATTCCTAACTGGGCAGGTCATGGTGGATAGTCATGCCCCAGGCACGTAACTTCTGCCGTAAAGGCTTATCTTTGCCGTAGCAAGCCCTGTCCATTTCTGTCTGTGCATTTAGGTTAACTCACCTCTGAAATGCCATTTTCAGACCGCTCCTTCCAAAGTGTGCCTCCCTTCAAGAGAGCACATAATCTTGTTTACTATCCCGTATCTCACTCCTGCTTGCTTTCTCCCACCCTCATGTAATATTCCTTAAGTTCCCTCCTTACTTCCAAATGCATTGAAGAAACTGCAAATTTTTATTCTCTGGAGCATTTTAAACCTTTCTTCCCAGCCATTGTCATCAGTTTGGGCCCAAATAAACTCATAAAAATTATCTTCAGGTTGGGACGTTTCTTATGTCCCCCAGAACATGGTGATTTCAGATCTTCCAGCAACTAACAGAGACTAGGGTGTTCTGAGAAGTTGCTCATCACGCTTTTCCCCCAATGGAGAAAGGAAAGCTTCCTGAGAGCCTTCAGTGTAGAAGTAGCATGTGCTCCAAGGGGTTTAGTTCCAGGCGTGAGGGCCCAGGGCCCTGAGAGACCTGCAGTGTGACTCGTTGGGGTTCAGAAAGGGATGTTTATTGAGTTTCTTACAATTTCTTTAAAGAAGTCTTGGCTTCCTGGGCCAGACGGGTGGCTCACTGCCTATCCCCTGGATTCTGGGCTTCCAAGAGGATGGCAGCAGGTCTGCTTTAGGACACAGAGTATCCTGAGCTGGAGAGGAAGATGGACTCTGAGGAGAGCACACCTCAGCAGCATCCAGCAGCTTGTGTTGGTGAAGACGGGTCGCAGGGGTTCTTAGTGGAGCCAGCAGGATCCTGAACCACGCAACATACTGAGAAGGACACTTCTGTGCAAAGCTGGCCAACAAACTGAAACTGGAAAAGCCAGCGTTCCTGCTGCCTGTCACCCACCAGACCTAGGAAGCAGAGACAGGGATTGAATCTTCATGGGCGCTTCGTTCAGATGGCCGGAGATCTGAGGGGATGGCGGGTTCATCCCCTAACAGACAGTCTTAAACTCCATTTTCAATGGACCCTTTTTATAAAGAGAAGAAAAGTGTAGGTAAGGGGATTGGAATTCAGGGAAAAAGTTAATCAGATAAAAAAGCTGCAGCATCCTTTCACCTGTGTCCTGGGCGTGGTCTTTATCTGTGCCCTGGGCGATGGGCATCTTACTCTGAAGGACAATGGCTCAGATCCCATCTTGATGGCTTGAGTCCTCCTGAGGCACAGAGGTGGAACTGGTTATGGTCTCCTGGAATCAGGGTGGGCCATACCTTCAGTTCCTGGAACAATAGCTTTTTACATACATTGATTACTGAGCTTATTAGCTGTTACCTGAAACTAAAATTTTCCCAACATTTGAGCCCCCCATTAATATGTCTCTCATTTTCACCTGTGGCATCTTACAGTGTGTTCTTCGGATCATTCTGAGGCAGCTCCCCAAAGCCCAGAGGTACCAGAAGGCTGGTGGTACCAAAGGTCTGACATTCAGAATGGAGGAACTGCTGGATTTCAGAAATGACTCACCAGTGATTCCCACCTGAGGGAAATTTCCTATCTAAAAAATAAAGAGAAAAGAAGCATTCCACTTCCCTGACTCTGAGTTCTCACCCAGCATAAGTCTCCAGCTGAGGGGGCCGTGGGGGGAGACATTTTAATCTTTTATTGTTTTGTTGGAGGCTTAACGTGAGATGTAAAAAGCCAGCAGAAAATGATGAAGCTGTTCAACTTTGCATCTCTTGGCTATAGAGGAAGGGCAAACTCCATCAAGTAGAGCAAAAAAGACAAGGAGAGACAAATAAAACTAGTCTTACTGAGACGGGGCAGTAAGAAGCTAGGAAAATTCCTTGGCAAGTGGAATAGGGAAACAGATAGCTGAGCACAATGGTGGAGCAATTTACAAGCAGATACAAAAGGTCACCTCCCTAGAGCTAACTAGCACCTGGGCCTCAGTTACATTTCCGCTCCAGGCCCAGAAAAGCAGCAAAACCGGGTGGGCGACACCAAGACCAACTGCAATGACTAAAGACACCCTGAAAGAGCAAACGTAGAGAACTGAGGAATATTCTACTGAAAAACCCTCCCCTGTGACCTCCAGGCTAAGATTCCTGCCTGCAAGGGAGAGATAAAAGCCTCAAGACAAAGGACCCAGCTTGACCTCTCCCTCTGGGGGGCAGCCCACTCCATTCCCTTTCCCTTCTTCTTCTCCCACTTCCTTCTCCTAAACTCTAAGACAATCGGTAGCTGGCAGCTTGTCCCAGGCTAATCCCCTGAACCTGTCTGCAAGGCCCCTTTTTCTCTGAATTCCCAGGAGGCTAAGGCAGCTCGGCCTAGACTCTCCTGTTGCTTCTTCTGTGATGAGTGCTTCCTTGTTTTACTGTCCCCAGAGTTAATAAATGGATCCTCCTAGTCACCTGGACTCATGTTGTGAAATCTTTCCTACATGAAGTCAAAAACCCACCCACTACTGCTGGCCCTAGGCAGACCCGCTCAGGGCCAGGCCCCTGTCCGGTAACATTATGACAATAACTTTTGAGACCTGCATATCCACATACTGGCTTGACATTATATGGGTTTTTTTTCTTTTTTAATTGGTAGGATAGCACATTCAGTAGGGTGAGAGGCACAGAGAATGAGATGGACAGAGATGATGGACTCTGAGTTTGGTGACCTGAGTTTGTTCTTGGTTCTGACACACATGGGCCACGAGACTTTGGGCAACTTGTCCCTCAGTGTCACTTACTTGTCTGCCAAATGGGATACAAAAAATATATAAAGACTCTTGACACGAATATTATATATTCCCCAATGCCTAGCACATCACGTGTGCTAAGTAAATGTTAGTTAATAATAACAGCAGCAATAATATGTACAAATAATAACCAAATACACCAGATTGTAAGCTCAAAGGTAGAGACTGTCTTACTCTTCTTTGTACCCCCAGCTCCCGACAAACTGCTTGGCATATAGTAGGCAACCCCTAAATGTCTGTTGCATTAAACTGAGCTGGTTTGTTTAGCACCCATATGTAAAGCACTGTTCTAGATACTCTTGAAATTGTAGAAGTGAGTGAGATGCTGGGTAGAGTCCAGCAGACTAGGATTCAAGTCACCTCGTTCTCAATCTCAGTTTTTTTTTTCACTTGTAAGTCAGAGAAAATAGCATCTACCAGGATCAGAAATGGTAGGTCAGCTCCCTCTCAAACCATTCTCCCCTTTTTTTCTTGCCGACAAATCCCTGGTTGTATTTAGGGTTTTATGCCGCCTCTCTGTGACTCAGGGAGGCATAATAAATCTTCAGTATTTCAGGCTAGTCATTCTGGTGATCTCATTCCTTTTGCCTGGGATTGGTTTAAGGGTTGGCCATGAGGCTCGGTCCTGGCCAAGGAGACTTGAGAGAATGTCACTAAAAGATGCCAAGAAAGGTTTCTTTGCTTTTAAAAAAGAGGAAGGAGACACAGGGAAAGACAAAATAAACCAAATCAAAACCCCGTTTCTTTCCTACTGGCTATTGTTGGGGCCACCTGTGAAGCCTGGAACGGAGGGAGCTATCTTAAGCCCAAGTGGAGAAATGCCGACCCCCTGAGGATGGCAGAGCTGAGTGCTGGAAAGAACCTGGGTCCTCGATGACATCATGGAGCCACTGAATTCATCAGCCCTGGAATTCTTGTTACTAGATGAATTTTCCTTATGGTTTAGGCCAGTCAAGTCAGAACTTAACACTTTTTTTTGTTAGCGAAGGCAGCTAGATAATACACTTCTTCATGGGCGTGTTGATGTCAGTTGTCCTCACCTCCCCTTCTGGAAAATAGGACCTCTGTCTGCCAGGATTATTGTAGGAGGGAAATTCGGTAGTTCCTTTCAAACTCTGGAATTCTCCACTCCTGTGCACTTCAGGGAGGAACTCGCTGAGAAGCCACTAGAAGGAGTTCCTTAGGGAAACAGGAGGCAGGGTAGGCACTAGAAGGGAAGAGGAGGCTGAAGCCCTAGCTTTGCCCCGGGGAGATTCCATTGCTGGCCCTGCAGCTCTGGCTGAATCACATGAGCTCTTATAACCTCAGTTTTCTTACCTGCAAAAGGGGGATAAAAGTAGCCCCTAACTCAAGATAAAGATTAAATGAGAAAATACCAAAGTGCCTTACAGTGTCAATACTTATAGACAATTACTCTAAAGAAAAACCCAAAACAGAGCAGAAAAGGAAGGGTTTCATTTCCCTTGCAGGGGTGTCCAAACTTTTGGCGTGTCTGAGCCACACTGGAAGAAGAAGAGTTATCTTGGGCCACACGTTAAATACATTGCAACATGCAATCACAAAAAAATTTCATAATGTTTTAAGTAAATTTATGATTTTGTGTTGGGCCACATTCACAGCCATCCTGAGCCCCACGTGGCCCGCGGGCTGCAGATTGGACACCCCTACTAGTGGAAGCAGAGAAATGAGATACATTGTTGCGCTGGGAAACCAACGATTTGGGGGAAGTGGTGGCCTCCCCCAAGGAAGATTTCATGCCTGCTGCCTTACCCGCTTGCCCAAACAGCACAACTCTCTCTAAGTGGTTATATAGAGCAATGTGGCTGAGAGCAGAGGGAAAAGAGGAGCCCCCTGGACAGTGGCCTGCGTCTCTGCAGCCATGAACTATTAATAGCTTGTAAACCCATGGAGGGAACCCCAGCCCCTCCCACCCAGGGGATAGCAGAGGGGTCAGAGCACTGTCTGACATGGTCTCAGAATAATGGTGACCTGCCCCCCCAGGACCCCCCCCATGGAAGTTCTCTCAGTTAGGGAACATTTTTTCCTGCTAGGCTGGGTGGGCCTGGCTGGGCTTCCTCCTGCAGGGCCCCAGCCTGGACCGCTGGGCAGGCTTACATTCTGCAAACATGAATTGACCTCTTTCTGGGTCCACGGGCCACACACTGGCTGCCTCGACACTCGTGGTCTCGTTGCACTCTCACAGCACTGAGCAAAGCCATTGCAGGGAACAGCCCAGCTCAGAGAGGGGTCCAGACCTGTTCGCTGAAAGGAATGTTTGGTTCTAGAGCCCAACCCATCTGTCTCCAAGTCAGTGCTCTTACATTTGTGTTTCATTTTGAAGACTGGGAGACATCTGGGCCTTCAACAAGACCATCCAAATCCCTTCTCATGCTGGTAAGAAGAGTAAGGGGCTTAGGGTAAAGTGAGCAAGAGAGAGAGCAAGGACAAAGCCAGCCTGGCACCTGGAGTCTGGGTCAGAGGAGTTGACATGCCCATCGGCACTGCTCTGGTGGCTACGGAGCTGTGGGCTCAGGCAGGGCCCTTCTTTCTCTGTCTTTGCATGGCTACATCTGACCTTGTCGCTTCCAAGCTTACAGAACCTTACAGACCCTTCCTGGTTCCTGAATGCAGGACAAAGACAGTCCCTTAGCTTGTCATCCAAGGTCCTTCACAACCCACCTCCGGTCCCTCTTTCAAAACGTACCTTGCTCTGCATCTTCTGTTTCCATGCAGACCTATGTACAGGTCTGAGGAGAGCTGTTTTGAGAGCAAGGATCGTGTCTTCGGCCTTTTTGGGCCCCCAGAGTCTGGTCTAGCATCTAGAGCAGCTGTGATGCTCAGGAACTGCAGGGAGAGCTATCACCCTTGTCAACTGGGTCCAGAGAGCCGGCATAGGAGGGATGGGGCATGGGATGGGGCCAGGAGTCCGCGGAGGAGGGCCCAGACTGTGCCGTCTGACTACAGGGCTGAGTTCCAGAGACACTGGGTCAGGGATGCTTGGCCTTCTCTCCTTTAAGGTGTGCTGGGGCCTGGATCCAGGCTGCTTTCAGGAGTCCTTCTCCAATGGGTTAGGCCCTAATATTAGACTGTGAGAGTCAGTCTTCCTAGGTCTGGATGGCAGTGCACCCCAGGAAGGAACGACAGCATGGACGCTCACTGAGTGCTGGCATGGGGCCAGGAAGGGTGCCAGCAGCTCTTGTCCCGGGAAGCACCTCCAGAGAGGAACCAATTTATCTAAGATGTCATATTTTTTCCCCGACAAAGAATAGGAAGTGGGGAGCTGTTTTGGTTGGTCTATCCTGTAAAATTGTATCATTAAGTTTATAGATTAGAGTCTACATAGATTGGCAACCCTCATCACCAATACCTGGAGCTCTTAAAAGGGTCACAGAAAGATTTGCTGGGAGTGGCAGGACCCACACTCGGCAGTAAGAATCTTACCCAGTTTGTACTGCACTCCAGTGCACCACGGGAGGCGAGAGATCTGAGAGTTACAGGGGGAGTTATCTCCACAGGACTCGGGCAAGATTCTTCTCCTTCTAGCTTCTGTCATTCCCAGTCTTGGATCTCACTGCCGAGTTTCACTGGGACGGCCCTCCCAGGGGCCTGCGGGAAGCGTCAGTGTCTGCAGTGATCCAGTCTGCTGTGAGCACAGCCTCCATGAATTAGTCACCATGGAGGTCACTTCTGTCCAATCAATCTGCCCACTAGTGCTACCCCAAACCCCATGACCTCAGCACTCGGGGTTTTGGGGCCCGGATATGTGTTTTCAACCCCAGTCAGCATATGCTCCTTCCTACTCTGGGGCTGGTAAGAGTCAGCCCTTCCCTGTCTTTGATGGGAAGTCCTTTCTCTTCTGCCGCTTCTCTGCGGTGCAGCCATAGCCGGGGAGAGAGCCGTGAGCATTCATGCGGCTCTGCTGTTTGATCACACCGCACCCTTGGGTGCGTATGCTTTTCCACATTCTGAGTCCTCATGGAAACTCTTTGAAGTGGAGATTATCTTCACTCCTGCAGATGAAAGGAGACTCAGAGAGAAGCTGCAACCAGTGGCAGAGCTGGAATTGGATCCAGAATGACTGGCTCTGCGTCCAGAGCTTCTTCCTCAGTATCCAATTCATGTGCCTCAGTCAGCTGACAAGAAGCTGCCCCTCACCCCGTGGAGAGCACACGCTCAAGGGTTGGCCCTGCATGCCCATCCCAACCACCGGGCACTTGGAAGCCCCTGGGTGCCCTTTGAGGAAGTATGAGCTCACCAAGCCTTGCCCAGCCAGGCCAGGAGCACCTGGGGCTTTGGCTGTGCGTGCCTCGGACCACACAAAGCCCTGTTCTGCCCTGAGGCTGAGTCATCTCTGGACATTCAGGTTGGGTCACTCCGTGGCCTCATGTTACTTGTCTTACAGCATTTCTGAGTTTCTTGGGGACCTTCCCCAGCCCTTCGTTAAGGAGACTTGTTGGCTAAAAACAAGTCTCATGAAACACCCTGAGCTCATCTGCTCTTTCCCTTTTATTTTCACTTCTCAAGTCCGTGTCATTTCTTTCCCTGTCTTGTGTCTAACAAAGGAAAGAGCCCTAGTTAGTGAGAACACATTGTATGCCAGGCACTGATACAGCATCTCCTTGAATTTAATCCTTATAACAAGCCTGTGAGACTGTATTCCCATTTTTACAGTTCAGGGTGGTAAGACAGAAGGGTTTAATACCCTCTGTACCCAGTAAATGGCAAAGCCAGAATTTGAAGCTGGGCCTTCTAACCACACCCTTCCCATGTGCCCACTGTCCCCCAAGGAAGTAGGTTCCAACCGTGGTGGCCACTTAAACTCGTGCTTGAACTCTGCTGTGTCTCCAGGCTGGTTGTGTGGAGCTTCCCTAGACTTGTCTCTTCTGCCCCAGGTGCCCTGCTCAGTCCTCCTTTCTGGTGATTGTATTTGCTGAGGATCCTAGGCTCTGAGAGTGAAAGGGACTTCAGAAGTCACCCAGTCCCTGTCCTCTGGAGCGTGTACCTCCTGCCTGACCCTCGCAGCCCCCATGGAGGTAAACAGGACGTAGATTGCTTCTTCTGTTTTGGATGAGGAAATGTTTTCAGAGAGGGTGTGCTGGATATTCTGTTTACTCCCCCAGGCCCGCTTTTAGGCTTTCTCCACCCTTCTCCATGTCCCCATGTCCGGGGAGGCTGCAGCAGCTGGGCCACCCTGGCCTCTGGCTTCCTGCTGGGAGGCACTGGCAGGAGACTTGAGGGAGGGCCTGAGGAGAAAGAGGGGCTGTTGACCCCGCAGCTCCCTCCCTGCCTGGTCTCAGTAGGGCAGTAGTGAGTCGATTCCTCCACCGGAAGTCCTGGCTCCCATTTGGCAGTCCTTTCTTGTAGCTCTGATCTTGTTGGGTCTCCCCTCACCCCCCCAGTAAAAGCCCTGCCCCTGGCGTGGTCCCAGCTGTCCAGTACTGGTGGTTTTCCCTCGTTGCTTCCCTCAGCCCTGCCCCCAGCTTTGAAAATAGTCCCTTTGTTAAATTCTCACTAATAGTACCATGGCTCATCTTTTCACCCCTTTAGATGGGTCCATCCATTTCCTACAGAGACTCACCTGAGACAGAGGTGAAGTGACTTGCCCAAGGTCTCTCAGAAACTCAGGGGTGGAGCTGGTTCTTGAACACAGGTCTCAGGGCTCCTTGTCTGCATTGTCTTACAATGCACCTCACAGTGCTACTTGGGCCACCCTGCTTTCCAGCCCAAATGCTTCTGTCCACGACCAAGCACCTTACAATTTGTCTCTCGCACACATTCTTGGGTACACCATTATCCACCCTGGGTCACTTTTGAGGGACTTTTCCTTGGCTCTTCAGAGGCCAATATTACTGAATGTATGAATACCCCTGGGTCTAGACCCTGCACTTTTTGTCCTGGCTGGCCCCACCTTCTCCAGGGCTGTCACTGCTGGTCCAGATGCAGTTTAGTCCTTCTGTCCAGGGGCCAAAGCCCAGCCCTTGAGACCTTTTCTGCCTTGGGGCTCATCCCTGCATTCCAGGGATTTCTCTGAAGCTTTGAATCTGCCAAGCTCCTGGTCACTAGCTGGGCAGGTGACTACAACCAGCCCCTGCTGCCTGATGGTGGATAGTGGACACCGTGTCTGCCTATGGGGTTGTCTCTTCCCAGGTCTGCCCCATCTAAACCTGGTCTGACCTTCAGAAACCATTCAAGTGCTGCTGCCCCCGACTACTCTCCATGACTGGGTTGCTGATCCCTGGCCTCCGCCATCAACAGTGGCTGAGTTCTGGGAACTCTATCCATTTGAGGGGGACCATTACCAGTGGCCATATTCGGAGCACAGATGCTGACCTCCCATCCCTCCATCAATCCCGCGCCTGGGGAAGGAAGCTAAGGCTGGTCACGATGTCAGAACCTCAGCCAAGCAATGTGGACTCATGATCAGCAATACTTCCTTTGAGAAACAAGAGTGCCAGGCAAGGAAACTGAGGCAGACACTCAGGTGTGTTGGGGGAACAGCAACAGGCCACTGCTCAGATCCACAGCCTCTTAGGACTCAGCCACTAGGAGTGAGTAAAATAATGTCACAGGGCCACTGAGAGCCCCCTTGTGGGCTCCGGGCCTGCAGGAGGCTGAACTTACAGGTAGAAGCCTCATTGCCTGGGGCACACGGGGTGGGGGTGGGGGTGTGCTCAAGTGGGAGCAGCTCAAGTGGGAGCAGCTCAAGAGGGCCCACAGGGGCCGGTAAACCTGCATTCCTGGTTTTTGGCCATTTCTCTTTCTCACCTCTGTGGAAGTAACTCTTTCCTTCTCTCTCCTGGCTGGTGTATCACGAGGCTTTTATACTCACCTCTCCTGCATTGTACCTCATCCTGGAAGGCTCCTACTGCCTCCTCAATGAGCCACATCTTGAGTCACAGCAATTCTGACCCAATCTGGTGTCTAGAGCATGAGTCTGACACATTCCTGTCACCTTTGGGAGCATCCCTGGGGGAGTGGCAGGGCATTTGGTTTAGATCCTGGCTGGACAACCTCTGGCACTCCCAGGCTGCCCTGAGGAATGAGGGCGAACTTGGTCTGTAAAAGGAGCAACTCTACACAGGGGCTGAGGCCGGGGGGTACCTGCCTCTTCCACAGAGGACTTTCCAGGGGAGCCTTCCCCAGAAGTAGCAGATGACAGGACCCTCACGGGTCTCCTGTGTGTCACGAACAATCTGAAGACCTCATTTTCGCCAAAGCTCCAGAGGCACTGCGGCTGGTGCAAGGAATTGGCTCGGGACTCACGCAGACCTGGGCTGAAATTTGCCTCCAATCCTTGCAAGCTGTGCAAACTGGGCAACTCATTTCTCACATGTATAAAATGTAAAAATCAGAGTTGTTGTGAAGATCAGGGGAAATGCTTATATACAAAGTAGGTGTTCAAACATTTCAGCTATTTTATTTTTAAAAATATTTTATCTACTTATTTTTAGACAGAGGGGAAGGGAGAAAGAGAGGAAGAGAAACATCAATGTGTGGTTGCTTCTTGCACGCCCCCTACTGGGGACCTCACCAGAAACCCAGGCATGTGCCCTGACTGGGAATTAAACCGGCGACCCTTTGGTTCGCAGGCTGGTGCTCAATTCATGAGCCACAGCAGCCAGGGCTCAGCAATTTTAATATTATTCCACAAAAGTGGTAGGGCACTGGGGTCCAAGACCCCCCCCGGGCACTCTGCCACCAGTCAGCTCTGTGACCTTGGGCAACCTGTTTCTACCTGTAAGCTGGTGTGGCTGATGAGATTATCCTCAGTGCCCTAAGCATCTAGACCTCATGAGTGTGTCTTCCCTTTCCAAGCAGCCACAGATGGGGTTCCAGGGAAACAGGCTCTGAAAGAAGTTTGCTTGCTAACATGAGGCATGGAGGGAAGGGGTCCGGGGTGGGGAGCCATTGTAGGAACACCTGTGAGGGAACAAGACACACCTGTCTGGAGCACAGGTCAGTGGACCAACAGCTGTGATGGACAATAGTTATGAGGGACTAGGAGCAGGCAGGGAGAGAAACTAAATTATGAGGCAACTGCGAGAGTGGCTGCCACACTCTGGCTTGGAGCTCCGAGGTGCGGACGGCCCTTCAGGGACATCCTGGAAGGAAGCCTTTGTGTCCATCCAGGCCAGTCATTGGTCCCCAGAAGAGATCATGTAGACTGGAACCTGGCAGCTTCCTTGGCTGAGGGTGAGGTCAGCGTGAGAGGCAGCTGTGAGGGTGAGGGTGGAGAGGGGCAGAAATGAGCGCTTGAGTCCTAAGGGATTCTGGGTGGGTACCGTAGCACCCACAGCAAAAGCCCACCTCACCTCTGGACTTTTCTAGAGGAGAGACTTGGTCTGCTGGCTTCTGGGGCTGGCCTGGGCTGCCCTTCCCCAGCCGAGGAGAACCAGTGTCTATCCATGAGTACTCGCCCTCTGCCTGGGGCTGCCAGAAATTCTGAAGCAAAAGCTGAGGAATTCAAAGCATTTATGACTTAGCAGGATTGCTCCCAAACTGCAAGCTTCTCTAAAGAGCCTTCTGGAGTTTATTGTGGTTGCTCTGGCTCTTGGGTCCTGGCCAGGGACTCTCTGGGTCTCACTTTTCAGGGCCACCCTCTGGCTGCAGGGCCTGGGGGCCTCTGTGAGGTTGGCTGGGTAATGTGTGGGTGTTCAGAAACCTTGCTGCCAGCCCAAAGGTGAGAAGTACAGAGGCTGGAGTTGGGGGGTTCTCACCCTTTCTAGAGGGTCATCTTGGCCACACCACTTACAGTAATATCTCTGGGTTTGCTTGCTCATCTCCCACATGGCTTGGTACTACCCTCGGAACCTAGGGTAGTGGCTTTTCTAGAGGACAACAGCTCTACCTGAGCAGAACAGCATGCTTTCTTATAGTAGTTTTCTTCTCTCAAGTTTGAATGGTAGCTACTATCTTCTGATAGATTCTGCCTCCTTTCCTTACCCCATTGTAGCTAACTGGCCCAGGAGTGGGTCTCTGACCCAAACAAGGTCAGTGATTAACATTATTAGGCACTTATTTGGAGCTTTGTGTTGGTTCCTAGGCTATAAATCCTGTGCAGTGACACAATGACAAATAGCTTCCCTTTTTGTATTCCTGCCGCCTTCCCACTCCACTGCAGACATCACTGGTCTATGTAAGGGAGCAGGGTGCTGGATTGATTAGTAATGTCTGCCAAAGGTATGTGAGGAACAGGGTAAGCATGAGGCTATTTGTCAACCCTGGCCTTATGCTTGTAAGAATGACAATAGCAGAAAGAACTCACATCTGCCATGGAGCTTTCGGCTTCACTGAATGTCCACAGCCACACTCTCATTCAGTTCTCGTGACAAGCACTGGGTTGTAGAATGGTCCCGCTCGGTCTGGGATGGTTACTGTCGTGGTCAGAGCAGTTTCAGAAGGGAGGCCTGCTGAGGGTGAGGTGGGAAGGAGATGCTGTCTGTGTCAGGCAAGCCGAGCCAAGCTCGGTACTCAGCCTGAGACAGGCCCCTCTTACATCTCACCACAGACAAAGAGACTCAGAGAGGTAAAGGGCTGTGCCCAATAACACAGTTAGTGAGTGCCAGGGCTTGAACCTAGGTCCTTTCCTCTAAATAGAAGTTCTCAGGGCTTCTGGCTGTTCCTAAAAAATGTGCTTGTGCCCTCTTCTCTTGGCCTGTCCTGGGTGTGTAACTTGACTCTAACATATCAAGAAAATCTAAGAGAAGATCATTGCTGTGTGTGGCTTGGTTTCTTTTCTCCTAGGGAAAGCCATTTTGAAATGTGATCTCATTGAGTTACTGTAAATACACATAACGTGGCACCTTTAACTTTTCAAAGAGCATGTGTGCAGAGGCCAATGTGGGTTATCTGGGTGGCGAATGGAGGAAACAGACTTTTTCTGGAGTTCATTCCAGCACGGTTGTGGGCCATGCCAGTGGGGCCGCGTGCTCTCCTCAGGCGGCTGGGCGGGGCCTGGGCTGTGAGTCAGGACTGCTGTCACGGTCCTGCAGTTCCCCACGCAGGGTACTCTGATGTTCCCAGCCGCAGATCCAGGTGCCGGGCCCCTGACTGGGAGACCGGGGTGGTAGGAGAGGAAGATTGGGGAAGGTGGAGGTAGGATTCATCTCAGGAAGCAGCTCAGCGGCCCTGGAAAGGTTTGGGTATTAAAGACCCAGAGTCCAGCTGGAGCACCTGGGCACTTTGATGGTAGCACCTCTTCCCTGGCTCTTATCCAGTGCGCAGGCCTCCTATCTTAGCCCCTGCCCTGCACTGCAATTTGCTGGTGGGCTCAAAGGGCTGGTCTGGCCAGTCCCCTTTCCAGGCCTATCAGACCAGTCAGCCCACTCTGTGAAGGGTGCCGCCTCCCAGATCTCAAGTTCTGCTTGCTGTCTGGGCTTAGCTCCACCTGCTGGAGTCCTCCTCTCCCCCACTTCCTCCCTGTGACATCTCAGCAGTTCTGGCTGCTCTCCTTGGTCCACCACCAGTCAGCTGTCCCAGCCCCCAGCCTACATAAGCCCCTTTCTCTACCTCCAGCCGCATGCCTGTGCTCAGCCTGTCTCCTGCTCTCTGCCCAAAGCTGGACAGCCCCTCACCTTCCCAGTCCAGGATGATGACAGGCCATTTCTTTGCTGGAGAGGAAGTGAAACTTCCCTGGGTGTTCATACCTGTGCTTCTTCCCAGAGCACCCCAATTAACCAAGTGTTTGGCAGGAAATGATGCATAATATACCCTCAAAAGAACATCTTTGGAGTTTTGTTCCTTGTTTCTTCATTCTATTTCAGTTTCTTGCAGTCAGTTAAGGAAAGCCCCACCACTCCCCCTCTGCCAACTAACTAAATACATAAATAGATAAAGTCAAGCAGGAACACAGTATTTAAGATGTTAAAAGAAACCCCAATCTGCCTTTGCAGTCAAACCCCATTAGCATGCTCTTGGCTCCTGCCTCCAGCCCATGTGGCCTGGGAGAGCCAGGATTATAGGAGCACAGGGGCAGCAGGGAACTGTGGAGAGAATCGAGACTTCTGAGTCCCAGCTGGCGCTTCTTTGTACATCTGTTTTCTCTTCTGTAAAATAGAGATAATAATTGCACCTACCCGAGGGGTTGCTGAGGTGTCTGTAGGAGCCCAGCCTGTTCTGATAGCTGGTGAGTCCAACAATGTTTGCCTAACATTTTTCCTTTACAGCTAGAGCTCATCACTGAATCACAGCCTCCTACGAAGATATGGGCTTGGAGCTGAGCTTTCCTGAGAGGGAGCATTCATCCTCTTGCAAAGCATGGGTTACATTTGACATAACTGAAGACGGTCTGATCCCAGAGACAAGGGCTTTAGTGGGATCATAGCCGGGATTGTGTTGGACGGGGTCAAGACCAAGCAGAAGCAGCATGGGAGGAGATGAGGCCCAGTTCCATGTGGGGTCTGAACTGGGGGTCAGGGAGAAGTAGCAGGGTTCAGAAGTCACTAGAGCACTCACACATGGGGACAAGACCATGTTTATTTTGTTCTCTGCAGTATTCTCCTGCACCTAGCACAGTGTCTGGCCCCATAGGCAATGTTTAAATATTTATTGAACGAAAGAAGAATAAATGAATGAATGACAACCTTATCTGTCAGAGCCTGATTGTTTCAGGAATTCCATTTAAAAACAAGGCAAAGGAGAGCAGCTGCTGGCAGGAAGCAAAGGTTCTTTGGCAAACAGATGGGTCTGTCTGGATGCAAAGACTTAGTGACTGGTCAGGGAGAACAGAACTGGATCCTAGTGACTTTGAGCAGACCAAGGGATTCTGGTCCGCAGGCAGTGGAAGCCACTAAAGGTTGTGGGAAAGACGGAATTCAGGAGGCTAGAACCTGAGCTCTGGAGCTGGGCTGCCTGAGCTCAAAGCCCAGCCCTGACACAAGACATGTGACCTGTGTCAAGTCTCTGAATCTCTGAGACCTCATTTTGTTATATGTAAAATGAAGATGAAAATAGCACCTATCTTATAAGGTTGTTGAGATGATTAAATGAGATTATTTGTATAAAGCGCACAGTGTAAGTGCTCAATTAGCACCACCGTTAGTGTTATTTGAGATGGGTGTGAGATTATCTGAGCTGTTCTTCAAGAAATTTAAGCAGTGAGCGTATGCTGAATGGGTTAACCCAAAGGGAAACTAGTTAAGAGGCCATTATAATATCCAGGCATGAGAGGTTGATGACTAAATAGGGGAATAATTGGGGGCCTGAAGAGCTGGAGATCAATGCAAAGCAGATGGTTCGTGAAGAAGCAATCAATAGAACTGATTGGCTGTGTTGGAGGGGGAGATCGCAGATGAGGAGCAGAAAATTCAGAGCTTCCTCATGCATCTGAAAGGAAGGGCACCTGGGAAGGCGATGGCACCTCTGAATGAGACAAAGACTGTCAAAAAAACAGGTATAGAGAAGATAAAAATTCAGTTTGGAGTGTGCCAAATCGGACTTGGGGTAGCTCATTCAAGGGGAGATGTTGTAAAGCTGGGCATGCTCAACTGGATGGGTGAGGTGTAGGGCTGGAGGGAGAGCAGGTGGTGGTGGAAGCCAGGGAGCGATGGAAAGAAGTATGGAAGCATTGCATTTGGGGACTGGACAGAGGAAAAGAGGCCACCTGAGAGCCAACAGAGCAACAGCTAGGGGCTGGAAGAGAAGCAGAAGAACATAGTATCTCTGAAACTTGGCAGTCGAGGTCCTGGAAGGAGGTCAGCCCAATAGATGCTGACCACTCAGAAAACAATTTCAGTTTGTGGAGAACTAGGGGTGTGTTTTGGGGGGTCTGCAAAAGAAAGGAGAAAGGGAGAAAATGGAATCAGCATGGATCTGTATACTTCCAGGAGAGTGTCTTAAGGAAAAAGTGAGCCAAGGCAGAAGATGGAATGCAGGGAGAACTGGCTCAAGGGCAAGTCTTTTCATCCTAGAAATTTGCATGACTTGGAGGAGAAGGAAGCTGGTCCTGGAGGAGGCAGGTGGAGGAGGAGGCAGCATGAGAATTGAAGTGGGAAGAAGTGAGAGGCAGTGAGAAGAGATGTTGAGATGCTCTGGAAAGAACATGAGACAAACAGCTTTGATTTCTCGGTGAAAGTAGAGGTAAAGACATAGAGTGGAGAGAGTGGGAGGAGGGGCATGGCAAGAAGGTAGGGAATGGGTGTTTGTGGAGATGAAGGCAATCCATGAGAGATGAGAGAGGATCTGCAGAAGTTAGGGAGCACCCAAGGGCGGCTGAGGATGATTGAGCAGTTAGCTGGTATGTGTCCATTCTGTGATTTTTCTGCAGAAATTCATGCTGGGGAACCAGAGTTGAGACACCTACTCTAGTAGAGACATCTACTCTAGTGCGATTGACCAACAGGTGATTTGGAGAAGCGAGAAGACTTTGAATGTGAGGACAGAGTCAGACGGCTGACAGTAGAGACCAGGCTGGACTTGGGGTTCTTGAGGACTATTTGGAATCTGTGGAAAAAAGACAGTGATTTCCCAGCAACAAGTAAGACTTTAGAAAAATGATCCCAAGTCTCCATTTGGCTTTAGGGTGAGTTGTGTGGTTTTTGAAGCACCAAGTCAGTATAGAACATGATGTTGCTGATCCTGGAGATAAATGCCCCTAAAGATGACAGGCAACTGGGGCTGGAATACTTTCTGGGGGAATCTAACAAGGACCTTCAAAGGCATCTGGTGCTATCTCATGTCACTGACTTATTTCAAATGAGCTACATCTGTCACCCTCATTAGGATGGAAGAATCCATTTGAGAAGGGACTCTGCACTTTCTGAACCCATTTTGTGCTCAGAATGGTGCTGAACCCAGAGCAGGCATTCCCCAACATTCCCTGACTTGACTACATTCTGATCATGCTCAGTTGGGGGCCCCACCCAAGATGTTGGTGAGGATTCTTCTTGTCCTATGGTGTTTGGGGTCCCAGCCATCAATGCTAGGGCAGGCCCATGCCACCATGGGCAAGAACACTCCATGTAGGGATTGGGATCATCCTGTCTTACAGGATGTGTCTTACTGACACATCACACTGAGGGCATGCAGCTCAGAACATCATTTAATTGGGAATTAAAATGTGTGGATGGGTGCATTTTGTAGCCCCTCCACTTAGAGTGGTTGCTGGAGAGCTTGGTCTCTCCCAGACAAAGACAGATTTGGTCCTGGGTCTGGACAACACACATTTGCAATGCAGGAGAGTAGGCTGTTATGGGAATTAGTGGGGAAAACCAATGATGACAGAGGTACAGGCTCAGACGCTGCACAGAGAATGTACCTCCCACCTGCCAAGTGCACCACATCAACCAGACTCCAAATGGGGAAGAGATGAGGGGTCTATGGCCTTGGTGACCTAGCTTAGTGCATGCTCATTGGTCACCACCTTTTTTAAAGTTGAATTTAGTGGGGTGACATTAGTTAGTAAAATTATATGGGCTTCAGGTATACAATTCTATAATATTTCATCTGTATATTATATTGTGTGTTCACCACCCAAAGCCAGATCTCCTTCCATCACCATTTATACCCTTTTTACCCTCTTCTATTGGGTTGACCAAAAAGTCTGTTATGTTTTTTCCGTATGATGGCTCTAGCAGTGCCTAGTTGTCCTTAACACCATTCAAAACAATTTTGTTAGATTGTATTGTGACAACTCCCATGTTAGCATGCATTTAAAACAACTTACCAGAATTGGTGAATTTTTGCGCAGCCATTTTAATATTAAAGAGGGAAGAAGATATGTAACATTTTTGGCACATTATGCTTTATTATTTCAAGAAAAGTAAAAATGCAACTGAAACACACACACAAAAGATTTCTTCAGTGTATGGAGAAGGTTCTGTGACTGACTGAACATGTCAAAAGTGGTTTGAGAAGTTTCTTGGTACTATGGACATTTTGGCCAAACAATCCTTTGCTGTGGGGCTGTCTGATGCATTGCAAGATGTTTAGCAGCACCCCTGGCCTCTACCCGCTTGAAGCCAACAGTGGGAGAGAGTCGACATACTCAAAATATCCAAATCAATAAAGTGATTAGTGAAAATGAAAAATGTGTGTTTCATTTTATGGGAAAAAAATGTAACAGACTTTTTGGCCAACCCAATACTTTCCCCTACCCCCAATTGTTCCTTACTTTAAGCCAAATGTCCCCAGTTCCATGAGAGTTTATATTCCCCAATACCATGACAGATAAGGCGATTGGAAAAACTCTGAAGCTCGAGTGGGAGAAGTCTTCCTTCTGGAAGCTGCTTTTCAGAAACATGGGCAAATGTTTGCCAAGGGCAGGTAATGTTTCTACAATGAGGTAGTGAGGCCATTGTCAGGGTTTCCAGGAAGACAGTAAGAGCCCGAGAGTTGTGCAGTGCCAGCCCTAGCTCCCATACCGAGCAAAAGTATAGCAGATTAAATATCTATTGTCCTGTCCAACTCAATAAAACACGGCACTCTTTAAAGCAGTTGCCTTAATGACGTTTGTGTGTCTTGGAATGCCGCCTTGGACTAACAAATCGTATCTGAAGATGTGAAAACATGAAAATCGATAACAAGAAATGAAAAGTCCGTTTCACTGATAAAACATCATTTATCTTAATCATTGGAGCGTTTCAGAATTTCCTGAGTGTCCTTTTAAATGTCAGCATCAAAGCTAGTGCCCACGTATATGTGGAAGACCTAGGAGGGCAGGGCAAGAAGACAGGCAGCTGAGGACACAGCTTGCTAAGGAGAAGCATCTTTCTGCAGCAGTTGCTTACTGGACTGGTTTCCAACCAAGGATCACCCAAGTGGGGCTTTCCAGGCATACTTCTGGTATTTCAAAACTCCCCGTGAAAGTACTCTACCTTCCTGTGAAAGCGTTTTCTCAAGACACTGTGAAGCAACAGTGGTCCACTTGGGGTAGGCTTTATAATGAGGTAGGCATCATAACAATACCAATTCATTGTAATTATGTGAATTGGGAAAATGAAATTATTCTTCTACTTCCAGGAAGCCCATACCATGCCCTGACCCCAGGCTGGATGACAGTATTTCTCCTCCTCATCTCCGCCCTCACCCCCATCAAATCCACACAAGGATAAAATAGCAGAAGTCCTTCTTAGTGAGAAGGTTGGAAGCACTGGTCTCCAGGGATCAGCTTTCTGGCTGCTAGTCCTCTCTTTTCCTTTGCTTCACATACGCAGCCTCATCCAGTCTTCGGGCTCCCTTAGCTCTCCCCAGAGGACCACACTGTGGAGAGGTTGGAGGTGGTGTAGGAGCTCCTGCCCTCCCTGGAGCCCCAGGGAAGTGGAGGGTTAGGACCGCCCTTTGGAAGCCCATGCAGGCTTCTGGTGTATGCTTGAGTCCAGCCTGGGGGAGAGCAGGGGCTGTCTGTCCTGGTCTCTTAGCTCTCCAGCCGCTACCACGGCATGCAGATGGGAAGGGGAGGTCTGAGACTCCCGTTGCTGGCATAGCTTTCCAAAGTTTTCCTACACAGTGGCCAGAAGGCTTTTTTTTTTTAAGTATTTTTTAATTAAAGTTCATTGAAGTGACATTGGTTGATAAAATTGTACAGGTTTCAAGTGTACAATTCTATGATACATGATCTGTATATTGTGTTGTGTGCCCACCACCCAAAGTCAAGTCGTCTTCTGTCACCATTCTTTTGACCTCCCCTTCGCCCTTTACTACCCCTCCCCCAACCAGCCCTCTCCCATTTGGTAACCACTCTACTGTTGTCTGTGTCTATGAGTTATTGTTTATCTTGTTTGCTCATTTGTTGCTTTCAGGTTTATATCCCACATTTGAGTCCCAATGGTTTAGACGGTTTTTTGTTTAACATACACTGCTTTCCATTTTTCTTATGATAAAATCTGCAATACTCTGATACCTCTTCTACCCCCTCCCTCTTTGTACTCTAGCCATCCTGGGTCTCTGCTCGCTGCTCCAGGGGCCCGAGACTTCTCCTGACTCAGGATCCTCACCCATGCTGTTCCCTTGAAAGGCAAGCTCTTCACTTGAATAGCCCAAGGATTTAAAATGAGACTTTGCCAGAGACCCTCTTGACTTCAAAATCTATATCAGACCTCTTTCGCAGTTTCTTGTACTTCTCTACAGTGGTAATCACAAGTTGTAAGTATAGTAGAATAGGTCCTTGAATAATGTGGTGTCATTCTATGTGGTTTCATTCTAATGTAGATAGAAAAAAACAGTTTCTGGAGGGGGCCACTGTCTGTGTGGAGTTGGCGTGTTCTTCCACATCTGAGTGGGTTTTCTCCAGGGACTCCGGTTTCCTCTCACATCCCAAAGATGTTCACATCATGTGAATTGATGTGTCCCAGTCTTGAGTGAGTGTGGGGGTGTGTGCATGGCCCTGCGATGGAAGGGTGTCCTGTCCTGGGTTGGTTCCTGCCTTTTGCCCTGAGCTGCTGGGATAGGCTCCAGCCACCTGTGACCCTGAACTGGAATAAGTGGGATGGAATTCTCCTACATATTTTTTATTAATCTTTCTTAACTGTATGTCTGGATAGCCCAGATTTATCCCAGTGTTTAATATTTGGAGTGTTTGGGGTCTTTAGAAGTTTAGTGATGTTTTTGTGACAAGAAATACGCTGTAGGAACTTAACTCTTATATAGATCAATTAGCCTATGGCAAAATTGATTTTGTCATGTCATTTTATTTAACGTTGCAGTGTCCAAGACTATCAAAGACACTAAGTGAGAAATTACTGTGTCATTGTTTTGAGATTGTTTTTCCTGCATTTCCCCCGTTAGACTGAGCTAGATGAGCACCTCACTTGCCACTGGACACAGCCCAGCTGACACGCGGTAGACACGCAGCGCATACTTGTTGACGCCATGGCTGCATGACTAAATGAGTGACTGAGTTCCACAGGGTGCCCACCCCGCAATCCTCAGAAGGCAAAGAGGCCCCGTGATCAAACACGATTGGCACATACCCTGTTCTGCTGCCCCTGGGGGAGCCCTAATACACATTAGTGTAGGAAACTTCTGGGCTCCAATTAGAAAACAAAGAGTAAAAAAGAAAACCCAAACTGTAGACAGTGAGTTTAATTTTCTTTAGCCTGTTCCCCAAACTTATTTGAATATGGCATTTGTTTTCACTGAACATCTATTAATATCCTACGGAACGGACTTTGAGACGCATCACTGGTGGCTTTCTGCCCAGGAAGCCTGAGACTCTCAAGATCGGCAGGCGCGGTGGGGGCTGCGTGTCCTGCACGGAGCATCCTCACGGTTCCTGTGGTCCCCATGAACACAGTCACACACTCACATGTGCAGTCACCACCACCACAGTGAAGCAGGAGTGTGAGCAAACTGTGAAAAAATCTGGAGCTAGCCTGGGCTCATATTTTTCCTTTTAAAAGATTTTATTTATTTATCTTTAGAGAGAGGGGAAAGTTGGAAGAAAGAATGGAAGAGAAACTTCAATTAGTTGCCTCTCACGCACCTCACAACTGGGGACTTGGCCCGCAACCCAGGCATGTGCCCTGGCTGGAAATTGAACCAGCGACCTTTTGGTTCACAGGCCAGTAGTCCACTGAGCCACACAGGGGAAAGGGAGGGAAGAACATGTAGAAACTCGGTGTTTGCAGATATAATCTTCGTAGGCACGACAGTGAGCCATTCATACACACTAACTTGTCTTTTGCTGAGACCTGAACCTGCGAGTGTTGGGAAGCTGGTGTGTAAATGCAGGTCCCTTAGCGGGTTGGTGAGTGCAGCTACCGCTCAGCATTTGCATCTCAAGGCAGCTCTCTTGTTCTCTGTATCCACAGGAACACTTTTGAATCTTCCAAGACACCTAAGTGAACTTAATGGGGGGAGATTTCACGTAACGCTAACATGAGTGAAGATTTTAGGACATGACCCCTTTGCGTATCTGGGGTGTTCTATGTAGGTAGGGTTCCCGAGGTGGGACTGTATTAAAGGCAGTGGACCTGAAACTGCTGCTGGCCAGCCCCTGCGTAGGCAGGGCAAAACTGCCTGACCTACCAACCTTGTCTGGTTCCATTTTCCAGGGGAAAAATAAATCAGTGATCATTTGCGGGCAGTGGATTATGTATACCTTTGCTCTAGCACTGGAGTATGGGTAATTCGTATTTAAACCACAATGTATACATTTTAGAGTTCCAGCTGTTGGAAAATTACAGCCTCAGGATACTACTGATGCAAATAAGCTTCAATATACTCTGTAGGGTTAACCAAGCAACGCACAACAAAATACATTGATCATGATAAAGCTAAGCTAACAGTATTTCATAATTAAAAAGTACCCAGCATAGCAAATGCAAATTGTAACCAACTCAGGCATCTCTGACGATGGAGTCCTTGGTAGAGTCCTCCTCCCAGATTTTGGAAATGTCAAGTCTGTGCCTACACACATGAAATTGGAGCCTTGTGACCACATAGAGGAGCCGCGCCTGGCTTGCTGGGCTTGTACCAGAATACTGTGGGGTGCTTAGGGGGTTCCACATTAGTAGCCCCAGTATTAATGTACAAATGAAAGCGCGAGCAAGCTGCACACCACTCAACATCACAGTCCAAAGAGGACTTGGAAGAAAGTTTCAGTTCAGCACACACTGGCATGTCCCTGGTGACACTGCCCTGAGACCCACTCCCCACCCCAGCCGGCCTCAGGCTCTGCCACTGAAATCACCTTCTAGGCGGCATTACCGCCCTTGGCTGAGGCTCTCATTTCCAGCTCACGCAGACCGGAGATAGGCCTTTGGATTTACCATGTGCTCAGATTCTCACTTTTTACATGTGAAAGGTTTTAATACTCAGTGTAAAATAATCTCCAAGATATAACAGTAAGTGAAAAAAAACAATGTGCCTGCCAGTAAATATGCTACTTATGTAAAAAAACCAAAAACCAAAAACCCCCAATTTTATGTGTATGTTGATGTTTTTTATGGCTGGATTATCTCTGGAAGTGAATATAAGAAATGGATCAAAATAGTTGCCTCTGGGGAGAGGTATTGGCTGCTGGGGGAGAGGAGGGAGGAAAATTTAGTTTTTCCCCAAGATACTCATTCATGCTTCTTGAATTTTGTACCATTTATGTATTAAGTAGTAAAAATATCAACTTAAATTTAGTAAAGAAAAAAAGCCTATTAAAGACTTGACTTTTGTCTTTTTTATTTTTATTTTCTTTATTTATTGATTTTAGAGAAAGGGGGAGAAAAACATCGATTTGTTATTCCATTTATTTGTGCATTTACTAGTTGCTTCTCGTATGTGCCCTGGCTGGAGATCAAACCTGCAACCCTGGCAAATGGGGAGGATGCTCTAACCAACTGAGCTACCTGGTCAGGGTTTTTTTTTTTTTTTTTTCTTTTAAGAGATGAGGGTTAAGTTTGGCTTATTTATTGTTCTGATGCCTCTTCCCCCTCCAAACCACAGTTGAGGATTGAGCAGGGGAATCTAAAGGAAAACCTCTAAATGAGAAGACAGGGTGATAGAAGCAGGCCCGGGCCCAGGGATTCTGGACTGAGGCTAAGGCCTCCGTCTTGAAACACAATGTTCTGATAAATTAGACCTGTTATTAAACTTCCCAAGTGTTCTGAGGTGTTTTCATACCATGTATATGTAGAACATAAAAGGAGTGCTCTTAAGAAGGGTGCTTGTTACACTGTACATTTGAGGGGGGGGAAAAAGGCAACACCAGAGAGAAAATTATTGGAGGGAAACATGTTTAAGTGTATGCATTGCTCTTCTTTAGCCCGCTTCAGTATTGCTCAAGGAGACAAAGCAGTGGCATATTCTGACTTACAATCAGGAACTTAAAAGAGAGCAGACAAATATTACACTATTTAGTGTTTCCTAAAGAAAAACATAATGTTTCATTAATTATGTAAAAAATAATTGGATCCTCTTCCATAAATTGACATAAGAGTACATTGTCTTTATATCTTAAGTGCTTGGTATGCTGAGTAACAATTCTTTCTTAGAGCAAAATTTCCAAAGAAATACATAGTATCTCTAAATTTCATGGGTTCTGAGTAAGAAAGAAATGTTTAGAAACCGGAAGGAAACGTTCTGGACAGTATAGGAGGCCTAACTCTGGGTGGTGCAGACAGAGATCAAAATGAATTCCTCAGACTAGAAGCGGGCTTTGTGCAGTGGGCCTAACGTGGTGACGAATCCGGCACAGACTTCTGGAGGCGGGCACACAGGCTGGGTCCACCTGGCATATTTGGGAAGGTTCTATAGCGAAGATCCATCAGGAGGAGTTATTAATTATCCCAAGACCTTGGTCAGTTTACAAAGACTGTGAACCCCACAAGCCCTGTCCCTCTGTCTGAGGGTATTTCCTTATTGTTCAGTGTGCAAATATTTTCCCTGTGCTTCTTGTCCTCCTAGTCACCCTGCGACTTGAGCCCCTTTCCTATTCGCACAGGGCCTGGCAGCTGGGACAACTAGAGCCTTGTATTTCCAAGTTGGGTTCGCAGAGCAGGGATGCAAGTCACCACAAGCCCGCAAGTAGCCCACGCAAGGAAACCACTCGGCTTGGGTCTGAATGACTTACATTTTTCCTCGCCTGAATGAGCCGGTAATTGCGTGTGGGCAGACTTAGCCAGAAACGGCCTAAATGATCAATTAGAAGGCAAAAAGGAGTTCCTTTCTTTAAAGTTCAAGGGTCTCCGGTGAAGAGCCCTACTTCCCAAGCCAGGCTTGCTCACGTGGGCCTGTGCCCGGCTGTCTGGGGTGCAGGAGTGTACTGTACATTTGCCTAATGATAATGAATTGAGTGCTTATTTTGCAGGAAAATATAGGGCACTTCCATTACATGCAATCAAGCAAAAAAAGCTGTAAAATGTGCCACTCCATTAATTTTAAAAGAATCCTTCCCAAATGTTACCCTGAAACCAGACAGAGCATGGGGTTATTACAAATCTGAAGGAATTAAGAGTAATTTTCATTTGTACAAAGGTGTTGAGGGACTGACTCCTCGCACGCACGCACGCGCACACACACACACACAATTAATTGGGTTAAATTTGATTTGCCTATTTTAGTGGTATCACTAAGCCCTGATCTGGCCTGCATGGTGGTAAGGTCAGGGGCTCCTGTGTTTTTTGTGGGTGCAGGTGCACACACAGACACACAACTATAGGACATGCAAAGAATGTGACGTAATTGGCTTGTTATTAACAAATATGTTGTTCAAAGAGGAGAAGCAAACGCCACCTTCTGGCAAGTCACTTCACCTCTGTGATCCTTGTCTGTAAAAGGGGAGCATAACCCCTGCGTCCATGGAAGTCCTGAGGACTATTGAGTCTGAGTACATCAGAGCACTGAGCGCGGTGTCTGGCACATAGTTTACACCTGTGAAATGGTAACTATTATCTTTATTGTCATCTTCTGTGGGGATCTCTTGGGCCTAGGCTAGTTCCCAAATCACACTGAGGGAGAGCCGGACCCAGCGCCAGGATGGGGACGACCCTCCTAGGCCATTGCTGGGTCAGACCACAGGGCCTGAGAGGTGTGGGTCAGCCCACTGAGCACTTCCTTTCTAATTCGGTTCCCACTATCTCTGGGTTGGAGCTGGACTTGTGGGAGAGCGCAGAGCAGAAAACAGGGATAAGCAGGTCAAAGTGGTTTGGAGGACAGTCCCGCTTGCCCCTCACTCCACGTTCCGGTACTTGGTAAAGAGGTTGTACAACACTCGTAGTGTGGACTTCAGGTCACAGTTGACAATGTCTGTATAGAAAACAAAAAACATGCTATGCTTCAGTAGGGCTATGTGGCCTAAAGTTGGCATCCATCCACCATCCACTTTGAGTGCCAAGGATGGTCCTGTGTGGGTGTCCCCCTCAGCCACAGAACATCCTTCTGTGCCCCAGAAGAGCTCCCTGACCTGCTGGGAAAGAGGAGCATCCCCCATAGGATGACCGAAGGCCAGTGGGTGTTGGAGGGTGGGTGTTGAGGTGAGCACTGAGAATTCAGAGCAGGGGAAGAGTGATGAGCAGAGGTTTTGGGCGTGGTGTATCACCGCTCAGTAAAATGAAGCAGACCCCAGATCATGCAGCCTTCACCCTGGAAATACCATCTCCCAGTGACAGGGGTGCTGCCCCGCGGCCCTGACTTTGCCCTAAGTCTCAGGCCCCAGGGCCTCTTCACCACAGGTCCAGCCATGAGTGGTGGGAAGCAGGGCAGGGCCTGAGGCTACAGTGGGGTGAGGCGGTCAGCTGGGACTATGGGGAGGGCCCTGGAGGACACAGAGGCCCACTGGCAGAGAGTACTCAGTAAGCACGCGTCCTCAGGGGACAGTGAGTTTCACATTCAGGATAGAGAGCAAGGCAGCTGGGCTTGAGGCCGGGAGTTGGACAGTATTTTCAGGCGAGTTCCACCATGGGTTCCCAAGCTTTTATACAACTATTTCTCCTGTGCCCTCCTTTCCTCTCTTCCTTTTATTTAGTGGTCTTCTTCTCTGGATGCAGCCCTTCCGCCACCTCCCCGCTCCAAGGCCCCTATGCTCAGGTCCTGCACTTGCTCCCTTGCTGGCCTTCCTCTGAACAACCAGAGTAGAGAAAACATAAATGAAAAAAGGAACTCAGCCTACTATTCAGGAATGCACACTAAGGTAATAAAAATCATAAGAAAAAGCAAAAAAAAAAAGAAAGGAATTAAAAAGACAAAAGCCTATAAAAGCCGGCAGAGTGGTTATCTTCAGGGAGGAAGGAGAGGATTATGTTCCAAAAAAGCAGGTTGGAGGGAACTCTCTGGAGCTGGGATGACTCTTGCACGGTGGCTAATATTTCACTAACCTGAACATTTATATTTGATACACCTTTCTGTAGATGGGATATTTTTTATAGTAAAAATGACTAAAAAGACATCTAACTGTGCAGAAGGTCAGATGAGGTAAATGATATAAGAAAACAAGTGCTTTGGGATTCAAAGGTGAGAGAGATCGGGCTGAGCCGCTGCGAAAAGGGGGGTTAGGGAAGACTTCAGCACTCTAGCAACACCCTTGTCTAGGGACACAGATCCTTCAGGACCAGGCAGAAGAGAGGCTAGTGGCTCCATCAGGCTGAGCTGTGGCTTCCAGGTTTTAACCTTAACCCTTGCCCACGTGGGTGCCACAGCCAGGTGCACCCGGGCCCCAGGTCCTCCAGTGATGAGCACCCACAGGGCTACATGCTACGGGCCCAAGGCTGGGCAGTCTCCTCAGGGCTCCTCTCCACACTTAGATCTCCTCCTGTATGCCTCTCCCGGGCCTTATCCCAGTTGTGGGCTGACCCCCTTCCACCCAGGTTGGGCTTGGACTCTGCTCCAAGTTCTCCTGTTGACAAACCAGAGGCTCCCAGGGACTACCTGAGAGGCCCGGCACTCAGCTTCCCTTTCTGCTCCCACCTTGGTTCCTGCCTATGTCTGAGCCTCCACCTGGGCCCACCCGGTGGCTGAGCCCTGTTCTTGCCAACTCACTCTACACCCTGATGGCTTGGTATTTCTTAAATTCCACTCAAGTCAAAGATTAGGAAGTTACCCCAGGAAGAAACTGCTAGAAAGCCAGAGAGGAGACAAAGTGAGCTCATCAAGGGAGTGAGTGTGAGTGAAGGGAAGGTAGGGTGGTACTGGAGCCACAGCAAAAGGCTTCTAGCTGGGCTCCTCAAAGCCTGTTGCCCTCTCCAACCCATTCTACCCAGTGTAGCTGGGCTGTTCCGCCTCTGGGTATGGTTCTGTTTCCAGGGAATTAAAGGTTCTGAAGCCTGGGCAGCAAAAGTCATCTGGGATGCAAACCCAAAGTTTCCAGGGGATTTCAAGGTACACTAGAGCTTTGAGTAGCAAACAGCATGGCAGAGAGTGTGTTTTCCTGACCTTAAAACCATTTTGCTCTAAAAAAATGCTTCCACCACAGCCAATTCAATTTTGAAACACCCTCAAAGAATTACCCACATTGGCACGTTGAATGAAGTCTGTAGCATTTACTGCCGAACCTCCCTTTCCTGGGAGAAGCACAGGAACCAGACGGAGTGCTAGGGCACACCTCTCCCAAAGCACAATTTCATAAAACACCATTTCAGCTCTCTTTACGCACTGGAAATTTTCAGCATGGGCATGATGCCCGGTGTAACAACAAATAAAACAGATGTGTTTTTCCATTCACATTGGTTGGGAAGTTTCATATTAAGCAGCTCGATAATTGTACAAGAAATGTCATCAATATGCTATAATATCCTTATAGATTAGTTGACATTGGGAAACTGTCTGTCCTGAGGGAGATAAATGCCTGAAAACTGAAGAATCAGGAGGAGTTCTTCCAGTTTGTAACTAGGAAGTTTCACATGAAGCAGCTCAAGAAAACAGGTAGAAATGCTGGCCAGAGCTCCCCCACTCTCTCCACTACCCAGAGGTAGGGTGCTCACCATCTGGCCAGAGGACACTCGGGGTCCATTCCTAATGGCATTAGGATGCTAGACTGGCCTTGTCAGAAAGAGAAACCCTAAAGGGACACCAACCTTGCTAGAGGTCCTCCTCTAACAGTGACCAGACACTGAAAACAGGTGACAATAAATGAGAATAAATGATGGCACTGAGGTCTGGACTGAGGCATGAAACGGGGTCCCAATCAACACCTTCACAGTCCACCTCTCTCCTCTGGGCTGCCTGCTTTCTCTCCAGCTCCATAAGTAAAGGAATTCTCACAAGACATTGTCCTTAGTTCTTTTCTTGACATGCTTTCCTGGTGTTCCACACTCTGGGCGTGTTGGCTTCCAACAAGTGGAAGACTTCCCATTATATAATCACACTCCTGGTTTTCCCCACCTCCAGTTCTGCTTGGTCAGTGCCTAGGTGTCAACCTCAAGGTTTCCAAAGCTGACGTTCCCATGTCCCTCCCAAGCCTGTTTTCCCTCCTGGGCTCCCCAATGCTGTGGATGGTGCCCCACACCTACACATCTGTTCTTGACACTGCCTTCTAAATGCTCCCTCTGGAACAGAGCTCCGATCACACCACTTACCTGCTCAAGCACCATGTCTAGACACCCGCTGCCTACAGAAAAAAGTGCAAACTTTCCGCCCTGGCCTCATCCCTTTGGAACCTAACACCAGCTTACTTCATCCTCATCAGTGATTACTCAATTCATACTCTTAATAAAATGTAACCACTTACATTCATTATTAGGTTCCAGGTGCTGTGCATCAGGCTAATCACATGTAATCCTGTAATGTTCATTTCTCTAGGAGTTCCATTTTTATAGACATGGAAAGTAGGCTCAGGGGGGTAAGCTGGCCAAGGTCACGCAGCTGGTGGGGTAGGGACTAGACCCAGGCTGGCATGGGCTTAGCTACATGCTCTGTCGTCTCAGTAACTGAGCCGCTCTCTGTTCCCCAGGAAGGACTTTTGCTTGTAGCAGCATCCTATCTGGGATGCCCATTGCTCTATCCTTTCTAAAAATAATTTTAATTACAGCGGACACACGCTATTCTATTAGTTTTGGTTTTATAGAAGAGTGGTTAAACATTTATATAATTTACCACGTGATCCCCCTGATAAGTCTATATGGCACTATACGTAGTTAATTACATTATTGACTATATTCCCTAGGCTGTACTTTACAGCCTCGTGACTATTATAATTCCCAACCTTTACTTCTTTATCTCCTCACCTTTTTCACCCAGGCCCTCAAACCCCCTCCCATCTGGCAACCCTCAGTCTGTTCTCTGAATCTCTGAGTCTGCTTCTGTTTGTTTGTTTACTTTGTTCTTTAGATTCCACATATAAGTGAGATCATACGGTACTTGTCTTTCTCTGTCTGATTTATTCCAGTTAGCATCCATATTGTTGCAAATGGTAAGAATTCATTCTTTTTTTCCTGTCCAAATAAATAAATAAATATCTCACACCATCTTTATCCACTCATCGATGGGCACTTAGGTTGCCTCCCTGTCTTGGCTGTGATGAATAATGCTGCAGGGAACACAGAGGTGTACGTGTCTTTTTGAATTAGTGTTTTGGATATCGGATAAAAACCCAGAAGTAGAATTATGGGGTCATAAGGTATTACTGTTTTTACTTTTTTGAGGAACCTCCATCCTGTTTTCCACAGTGGCTGCACCAATTTGCAGTCCCACCAACAGTGCACGAGGGTTCCCTTTTCTTCACATCCTCTTCAACACTTGTTGTTTGTTGATTTATTGATGAGAGCTGTTCTGATTGTTGTGAGGTGACATCTCATTGTGGCTTTAATTTGCACTTCCCTGATGATTAGTGATGTTGAGTATCTTTTCACACGTCTGTATATCCTCTGTGGAGAAATGTCTGTTCAGGTCCTCTGCCCATTTTTAAATCAAATTGTGGGGGGTTTTTTGGGGGGGGGTTGGTATTAAGTTGTATGAATTCCTTATTTGGATGTTAACCCCTTATTGCATGTATTATTGGTGAATATCTTCTCCTATTCAGTAGGTTGTCTTTTCATTTTGTTAATGGTTTCCTTCACTGTGAAAAAACTATTTAGTTTGATGGAATCCCATCTCTTTATTTTTTCTTTTGTTTTCCTTGCTTGAGAAAACATATCCAAAAAAATATTGCTAAGAGTGCACTGCCTATGTCTTCCTCTAGGAGATTCATGGTTTGGGGTCTTACATTTAAGTCCTTAATCCATTTTGAGTTTATTCTTGTATATGGTGTAAAAAGTGGCCGTTTCTTTTTTTTTTGCACGTATCTGTACAGTTTTCCCAGCACCATTTATTGAAGAAACTGTCTTTACCCCATTGTATATTCTTGCTTCTATTGCCATATATTAATTGTCCATATAGGTGTGGGTTTATTTCTCGGGTCTTCTTTTTATTCCATTGATCTATATGTTTTTTTTATGTGATTATCATGTTGTTTTGATTACTATAGCCTTGCAGTATAGTTTGAAATCAGGTAGCCTGTTACTTCCAAATTGGTTCTTCTTTCTCAATATTGCTTTGACTATGGGATCTTTTGTGATTCCAAAAAATTTTAGTATTATTTATCACAGTTCTGTGAAAAATGATATTGTTATTTTGATAAGGATTGCATTGAATCTGGAGATTGCTGTGGGTAGTATGGACATTTTAATGATATTAATTCTTCCTGTCCATGAGCATGGTATATCCTTCCATTTATTTGTATCTTCTTAACTTTCTTTCTTCACTGTCTTATAATTTGCAGAGTATAGTCTTTTGCATCCTTGGTTGAATTTATTCTTAGGTATTTTATTCTTTTGGATGCAATGCAAATAGGATGGTTTTATTAATTTCTCTTTCTGATAGTTCATTATTGGTATATAAAAATTCAACTTATTCTGAAAATTAATTTTGTAGTCTGTTACTTTAGTGAATTCATTTATCTAATAGTTTTTTTGTGTGTGTATGGAATCTTTAGGATTCTCTCTATATAGTATCATGTCATCTACAAATAATTACTGTTTTACTTTTTCTTTTCCAATTTGGATTGGCAAAAGTAGACATCTTTGTCTTGTTCCTGATCTTAAAGAAAAAGCTTTTAGCCTTTCACCATTGAATATGATGTTAGTTGTGGGTTTGTCATATACAGCTTTTATTATGATGATATATGCTCCATTTATTCTCACTCTGCTGAGAATTTTTATTATAAATGGACATAGGATTTTGTCATGTGCTTTTTCTGCATTTATTGACATGATCATATGCCTTTTATCCTTCATTTTGTTTATGGCGTGTATAACATTAATTGATTTGCAGAATTTGAGCCTACCTTTCATCCTGAGAATAAATCCCACTTCTTCATCGTGTATGATCTTTTTAATGTATTGTTGAATTTGGTTTGCTCATATTTTATTAAGGATTACTACATCTATAAGGGATTCATAAGGGATGTTGGCTTATAATTTTTTTTTGTAGTGTGTTTGTCCAGTTTTAGTATCAGTATAATGCTGAACTTGTAAAATGAATTGGGAGCCTCCCCTCCTCTTAAAATTTCTGGAATACTTTGATTTATAAATAGGTACTAATTCTTTTTTGAATGTTTGGTAAAATTCACCTGTGAAGTCATCAGATCCAGATCTTTTGTTTGTTGGGAGTTTTCTGATTACAGATTCAATTTTATTAGTACTTATCAGTCTGTTCAGATCTTCTATTTCATCCCCATTCAGTCTTGGAAGCTTATATGTTTGTAGGTACCTACACATTTCTTCCAGGGTGTCCAATTTCTTGGCATATAATTGTTTGTAGCATTTTCTTATCCTTTTGTATTTCTGTTGTGTCAATGGTCAGTTCTCCTTTTTCATTTCTAATTTTATTTGCACCCCTCCCCCTTTTTTTCTTGAAGAGTTTTGCTACAGATTTATCAATTTTATCTTTTCTGTGAACCAGTTCTTGGTCTCATTGATATTTTCTATTGCCTTTTTAAAATTGTTCAGTTAGAGTTGTCCCCATTTCCCCCGTTACTCTCTCCTGCCCCATCCAACCTCCACTCCCAAAGACAATCCCCACCCCACTATCCCTGCCCATGGATCCTCCGTACATGTTCCTTTGCTTGACCCTTCCCTTTCATTCCCCTCTTATCCCTCTCCCCCTCCCCTCTGGTCCCTGTCAGTTTGTTCTTTATTTCCATGTTTCTGGTTCTATTTTGCTCATTTGTTTGTTTTGTTCATTAAGTTCTACTTATAGGTGAGATCATATGGTACTTGTCTTTCACTGTCTGGCTTATTTCACTTAGCATAATTCTCTCCAGTTCCATCCATGCTGCTGTGAAGGGTAGGAGTTCCTTCTTTCTTTCTGCTGTATAGTATTCCACTGTATCAGTGTACCATAGTTTTTTGATCTACTCATTTACTGGTGGGCACTTAGGCTGTTTCCAGCACTTGGCTATTGTAAACAATGCTGCTATGAACATAGGGGTGCATAGGTTCTTTTGAATTGGTGTTTCAAGATTCTTAGAGTATAATCCTAGCAGTGGAATTTCTGGATCAAAGGGCAGTTCCATTTTTGTTTTTTTTGAGGAAATTCCATGCTATTTTATATAGTGGCTGCACCAGTTTGCTATCCCACAAACAGTGCACTGGTGTTCCCTTTTCTCCACAACCTTGCCAGCACTTGTTTGTTGAGTTGTTAATGATGGCCATTCTGACTGGTGTGAAGTGGTGTATCATTGTGGTTTTAATTTGCATGTGTATGATGGCTAGTGATGTTGAACATCCTTTCATATGCCTATGGGTCCTTTGTATGTCCTCCTGGGAGAAGTGTTTGTTCAGGTCCTTTGCCCATTTTTTAATTGGATTGTTTGTCTTCCTGGTGTGGAGTTGTGTGAGTTCTTCATATATTTTGGAGATCAAACCCTTGTCCGTGGTATCATTGACAAATACATTTTCCCATACAGTTGGTTACTTTTTTATTTTGCTGATGTTTTCTTTAGCCATGCAGAAGCTTTTTAATTTGATGTAGTCCCATTTGTTTATTCTTTCCTGTATATCCCTTGCTTGAGGGGACATGTCGGTGAAAATATTGTGTGGAATATCTGAAATTTTCCTGCCTATGTTTTCCTCTAGGACTTTTATGGTGTCATGATTTATATTTAAGTCTTTTATTCATCTTGAGTTTATTTTGGTGTGTGGTGTAAGTTGGTAGTCAAGTTTCATTTTTTTTCATGTAGCTGTCCAGATCTCCAAGCACAATTTATTGAAGAAGCTAGTTTTACTCCATTTTATGCTCCTGTTCCCTTTGGTGAATATTAATTGACCATAGACACTTGGGTTTATTTCTGGGCTCTCTAATCTGTTCCATTGATCTATGTGTCTGTTCTTATGCTAGTATCCGACTGTTTTGATTACAGTGGTCTTGTAATATAGTTTAATATCAGGTATCGTGATCCTTCCTACTTTGTTCTTCTTTCTCCGAATTGCTGGGGCTATTCAGGGTTGTTTACAGTTCTATAAAAAATTTTGAAATATTTATTCTATATCTGAAATGAGTCATTGGTATTTTATAGGGATTGTGTTGAATCTATAGACTGCTTTGGGTAGTATGGACATTTTAATGATATTAATTCTTCCAATCCATGAACATGGTATATGCTTCCATTTATTTGTATCTCTATAGCTTTTTAAAAGACTCATTTCATTTGTCTCCATTCTAATATTTACACTTCCTTATTTCTTAGGGTATTGTTTAGTCTTCTCTTTTCTAGTTCCTTTAAGTGTAAGGATAGATTATTTACATGACATTTTTCTTGTTTCTTGAGGTAGGCCTGTATTGCTATAAATTTCCCTCATAGAACTGCTTTGGCTGTCTCCCACAGATTTTGTTTTTCTTAGGTTGTTGTGTTTCCATTTTCATTTGTTTCAACGTATCTTTTGATTTCATTGTTAACCAATTCATTGTTTACTATCATGTTATTTACCCTCCATGTGTTTGTGTTTTTCAGTTTTCTTCTTGTAATTGATTTCAAATTCATACTGTTGTAATAAGAAAAGATGCTGGATATGATTTCAGTCTTCCTAAATTTGTCGAGACTTGATTTATTTCCTAATGTAATCTATCCTGGAAAATGTTCCATGTACAGTAAAAAAGAATGTATTTTATTTTGCCATGTATAACATGCACCCATGGTTTTACGCTAAACTTTCAGGAAAAATATCTTTTAATTTTTTTAATTCAATTATTTACTTATTTATATTTAGAAGCCTGTTTTTTTTTGTATTATAATTTTTGCATTTATTTTTGAACATATTATGGTACAAGAAATTTTATGTAACAAATAATTAGAAAACACAAAAACAGATATAAGGTACAAGAAATTTTATGTACCAGTAGCAAATTTTACAATATTTATGCATCAGATAGGCCAAGAGCTCTTTGTCACTGTCAATATCAGAAGTATCATCTTCTTCAATTTCCACATTACCAGCATCTTCTGAGTCACTTTCCTCATCCCAGTAAATTTCAACTTATTCAGTTCCACCCATAGCATTGCTGACGCCACATTTTTTAAATGATTTCACAACCACTTCCTTCTTGACACCATTCCACGATCTTAGGATCCAATCACAAACCTGGGCAATGGATACTTTCTTGATCCAGTCTGTAGGTGTTAAATCATTACCAGCTGACTGCATCCATAACAGCCACGCTTTCTTCATTAGGGCCTTAAAGGGCTTATTTACTGACACGAAAAGAGGTTGCAGTTGGCTGGTTAGCCCACCAGGTATGACAGTAAGTTGGGTTTTCAAGTCCACTGCAATTGCTTTTGCACTTTGTGTAACATGGGCTTTGAAATTATCAAAAACAAGCAAAGCTGTGTTTTTAAGTACCTAGTACTTTTCCCCTCAAAAATTGGGGCAAAAGATTGCACATTATACATGGCAAAATACTAGTATATTGTGCCATTTTGAGGTGAAATGTTCTTAAAAAAAGTCAAATCTATCTGATCTAACGTGTCACTTAAGGCCACTCTCTGCGTGTTGATTTCTGTTTAGATGTTCTGTCCGTCACTGTATTACTGCTGACCTCTCCCTCCGTGCCCATCAATATTTAATCTATGTATTTAGGTGCTCCTGCATTGGTTGCATAGTTGTTTACAAGAGTTATATAGCATTCTTGTTAGATTGATCCCTTTATCACATTGAAATGTACTTTTTTGTCTTTTGTTACAGACTTTGTCTATTTTGTCTGATATAAGTATAGCTTTTTTTCCCATATCCATTTGCATAAAATATCTTTCCCCTCCCTTTACTTTCAGTCTGTTTGTGTCTTTCAATCTAAAGTGGGTTTCTTATAGGCCACATATGTACTAGTCTTGTTGTTTTTTTAATCTTTTCAGCCACCCTATGTCTCATGATTGGAGCATTTTATGTATTTACATTTAAAGTAATTACTGATAGGTGTGTGTTACTGCTATTTGATTGTTTTCTGATTGTTTTTGTGGTTCACCTGTGTTTCTTATTTTCTTGTTCTCTTCTATGTTGATGACTTTGTATAGTGTTATGTTTAGATTCCTTTACCTTTATTTCTTGTATAACTTATAGATTTTTGGTTTGTGGGTACTGTGTGCTTCATATAGAGGGTGGGGCAAAAGTAGGCTTACAGTTGTTCTTATGGAAAATAATATAATAACTAATAAATGATAATACAAGAATATAAACCTACTTTTGCACCACCCTGTACTAAGCTATGTATATAGCAGTCGATTTTAAGACGATTGTCACTTAAGTTTGAACACATTCTAAAATTGCTACAATTTTCACTATCCCCTCCTACTTTACCTTTTAACTTTTATACTAGCTTTATAGCTGTGATCCACTGCTTTTATTATGTTTGCCTTTGTCAGTGAGACTTTTTTCTTTCCTATATTTTCTTGTTTGTATTTTCAATCTTTTCTTCTTAAAGAAGTCCCTTTGACATTGTAATACTGGTTTTGTGGTATTGAACTTTTTTAGCTTTTTCTCTTCTGGATAACTCTTTATCTCTATTTCTATTCTAAATGATAGCCTTGGTGGGTAGAGCATTCTTGGTTGTATGTCTTTGCCTTTCATCACTTTGAATGTTTCTTGCCATTCCTTTTGGGCTGCAAAGTGTCTGTTGAGAAATCAGCTAACAGTCTTATGGGAATTCCCTTTTATGTAACTAACTGCTTTTCTCTTGCTTTTAAGGTCTCTCTCTTTGTCTTTAACCTTTGGCATTTTAATTATGATGTGTCTTGGTGTGGGCCTCTTTAGGTTCTTCTCGTTTGGGAGCCTCTGTACTTCCTCAATTTGTATGTATTTCTTTTACCAGATTAGGAAAGTTTTCTTTCATTATTTCTTCAAATAAATTTTCAATCCCTTGTTCTCTCTCTTGTCCTTCTGGTACCCCTCTGATGCAAATGTTGGAATGCTTGCTATTGTCCCAAAGGTCCCTTACACAATCCTCATTTTCAAAACTTATTTTTCCTTTTGGTATTACAATGGGTGTTTTCCATTGCCTTATCTTCCAGATTACTTAATCCTCTGTTTCATCTAATCTGTTGTTGATTCCTCTAATGTATTCTTCATTTCTGTTGTATTCATTTCTGACTATTTTTTATGTTTTCTATCTCCATGTAGATATTTCCTATTTCTTTGTTGAAGTCCTCCCTGAGTTCACCTATTGTTCCACTAAGATCATTGAACATTCTTATAACCACTGTTTTGAAGTCTATATTCAGTAGATTGCTTGTCTCCATTTTGTTTAGTTATATATTCTGGATTTTCATCCTGTTCTTTCATTTGGGACTTGTTTCTTCGTCTCCTCATTTTGTCTGACTCACTGAATTTGTTTCTATGTATTAAGTACATCTGCCGCATCTCCAGTTCTTGGCAGAGTGGCGTTATGTAGTAGGTGTCCTGTGGGGCTCAGTGGTGCAGTCTCCTTGGGTACCTGAGCTGAGTGCTCCAGTGGTGCCCCTTGTGCGTTTTGTATGTGCCCTGCTATTGTAGTTGAGCCATGACTGCTGTTGGCACATCAGGGGTGGGATTGATCCTCAGACCGAGTGACTGTGAGGGCAGGTCACGACTATGGCAGACAAGCTGTTGTGCTGGGGCTGACCCAAGGAGCAGGAGTCACTTCAGCAGGGCTCTAATGTAGCCAAAGACGCCCTTTGGGTGTGTTGTTTGTTGAGCTGTTAGGTAGTGCTCTGCTGTGTTCTGAAGCCCCCCACCAGCTGTGTTGGTTCTAGAGCTCCTTAGGAGGGGAACCAGTGCAGGTCAATGTGAGCTTCTGCTTGTACCTGCCTCTCTTGTATCCTAATTCCAAACAAAAGCCCTCCTTATCCTGATCCTTATGGTTTAGCCCAACTATCACCATCTCTATCAAACCTTTCCCCACTCCAGAGAGAAGCGAGCATCACCTCCTCAATTCTCATAACCTCTCAGTTGCACCTCTTTCATGGCAGTTATCACCACTGTCCTTTTGTTCTGGGACCCAGTGCATCTCTTCTTTCCCTTGCTAGCTACATGTGCCTTGAGGTCAGGGATGGCCTGGGCATGGGGTCTCGGGCCCACTGGGCAGTCAGTCAAGAAGCCCCTCTATGTGGAGGTTTGGGTGGATGAATTTGGAACAGAGGCAGCAATGCGGAGTGAAAGCATGCAATCCCTACTTGTTCGCTTGCCTTTAAACAGCCAGGAAAGTACAAGCAAAAGGGCCCCCACGCAGCATTCTCAATGTTCTAAACTGACATAAACAGAAAATTATCTGCAACGTAGCATTGACACACTAGTGCTGGAAAATGGAACATTTCAGTCAGTCAGTTTCAGAAACAAACATCTGTACCAAGGAGGCTACTGAAGACACGTGCCTCCTACGTGCACAAATGCACACACAGTTCCAAGCACCGGCACAGGAGGGATAGTGGAGCAGTTTCTTCCTTGTGCCTTTTTTTTTTTTTAATCTTACATTTTCAACCTAAATCTGACAAATCATCCCTGGGCAGTTTGGACGGGCACAGGACAGGAAAGCCAGTCATACTCAGAGCAGAGCTGCCAACAATGACTCCTGCAACTTTCCCCTGCCTGGCCTGGGACACCGCTCTTTGGCAGGTCAGCACCCTGTCCAGGGACAGAAACGCCTGGAAACTGGGCACGGGGCAGTTCCTGTAGCACCTCTGCTCTGTGCCATGTCTGCTTGGGTCCTTATCCCCGTGATCCCTTGCATGAGATTTCAGGTTTTGTCTCTCCATGGCCGTGTGACTCGCAGTTCACAAAGGATTTCCAGAACTGGGCAGCTGTGCCCTGTCACACCTTCCCTTGCGAAAGGCAGAGAAGGCTTCAGAAAAGAAACTCTTCCCTCTGCTATCAAACATGAGCGTAGCCCTGTGCCCCGAACACTAATCCAGGAAGGGGGGCTCACCATCTTGCCACAAACCCAGGGGAAGAGCAAAGTACCTTCTGGCCGTGGTTTTGGCTTTTCCAACCCTCCATCTTGCATGAGCTCAAAGGCAAAGGAGACATTTAAGACCTGGAAAGAAAAATGCAGTGCACATATTGTTGTACATTCATTCCTGGGTGCTTGTGGATCCTGAGACCGGCTCCTGAAAGTGATGGAGCCAGTACCGTAGCTAGAGGGACAGAGCCTGAGCTAACATGAGGCCCTAATTTGAAGGAGAAATGAAACTACCAAAACGGGCAGGCCATGTGGAATGTGAGCTGGCCAGTCCCAGCCTGCTGTTGGTGAGCACTTCTGGAGGATTTGAGGCTCCTCTTCCTGTCCTACTGTGTTCCTGTGTTAACTGCCAGGATTTCCAACTCAGTGACATTAACGCTCACTGTTGAAAGGATCAGACAGCAAGACGTGTTAAGAGGCAGAGAAGGGTTTCTGCCTTCGACCAAATGCCCCTTGTCTAGCACATAGGCTGTGGCAGCCAATGACAGGCATCAGAACTGGGCTGAGTGCAGCTCCTCAAGTCTGACCAGCCTTGCAGATACCTTCCCTGTCACTTCTGGGGAGAGGTGTGACTGGCCTATGGCACCCAGCCAGAGCACATGACTAGGCAACCAAGGCCAGGCTGGGGTGGGGGTGGGTAGCAGGGAGAAAGCTGTTCAGGGTGCTCAGTGGTCTGCGGGTAGCTTCGCTGCTGCTTGGTGCTCATCAGAATGGACCCCACCTCCAACCTCTGAAGACCCTGGGTAGACAGGAAGCCTCTTCCTTTTTCCGAGATGGCCCTAGCACAGATGTAGGCAGATGAGTCAGGACACATGAGCTAGGGCCTCCCTTCACATCACCTTCCTTACCTTCTGTTCAAAGCTGTCTGGGGTCAGGAAGAAGCTGTGCAGGGGCACAAAGTAGCCTTCCAGGAGTCCCATGAGCAGCACCAGGTACACCCCATCTGCAAACTGCAGGGAGAGAGCCAGGTGAAGGCACTGGACCCCTTAGCTCCCCAGCCAAGCCACATTCAGAGGGCTCATCAGCTTCTATGTCAACATGTCTGGCCTGGCTGGCCCAGACCTGGAGCCACAAACTGATGGCCCAGCATTTATTGAGCATCAACAACGTTCTAAGCCTTTATCTGGCACATGGACCAGAGACATGGGTCAGTGGCCCCTGTCCTCGAGGAGATCATAGTCCATCAGGGAGAATGATGTGGAGAAAATGCAGCAGCTGCTCTGATGGAAGGAAGCACATTGGCTAGCGTGAAAGTGACAAAGTTCGTTCTCCCCTACTGATGGCACCAGGGAAGACTTCTGGAGGAGGTGCTGCCTGAATGGAGGCCTGAGGGATAAGCAGGAATCAGCTAGGGTGGGGCAGAGAGAGGATGGCAGGGGTATACCCAAGGCCAATGGCATGAGGCTACTACAGTGACTTGCTTTATGAACAAAGAACTTTAGCATCATACAGGCCTAGGCATTTCCCTTTCTCACATCTCACTTTATCATTGCTTGAGAGGCAACATAGTGTAGCTATGGCAAACTTGGGCTCTGGAGCTAGGCCTCTAGCTCTACTACTCACTGGCTACGTGATCTGAGCAAGTTACCTAACTTCTCTGTGCCTCATTTTTCTCATCAGTAAAATGGGGATGACAACAGTATAGTATCTACTTAACAGGGTTATCATGAGGACTAAACCAGTTAATAGGTCTAAAGTGCCTAGAACTTTGACATGTAGGCAACATTTAATAAATATTAACTATAGCAAGTCCTCAAATAACATCATTACATTATAATGGTGATGAGGAAAAAATGGCCACTGTCTGTGTGGAGTTGGCATGTTCTCCCCATGTCTGCGTGGGTTTTTTCCCAGGTACTCTGGTTTCCTCCCACGTCCCAAAGATGTGCACGCCAGGTGAACGGGCATGTCTCCATTGTCCCAGTCTGAGTGAGTGTGAGTGTGTGCGTGGCCCTGAGATGGAAGGACGTCCTGTCCAGGGTGGGTGCCCGCTTTGTGCCCTGAGCTGCTGGGATAGGCTCCGGCCACGTGAGTTCAGTGACCCTGAACTGGAGTAAGCAGGTTGGAAAGAATTGTCTTACTTGTTTTTATTAATCTTAAATGGATGTGTAGTTCACATTTATTTCAACATTTAATATTAGAAGAGTTTGGGGTCCCTACTTAGAAGTTTGGTGATATTTTTGTGATCAGAAATATGCTGTAGGAACTTAACTCTTGGTTATAGCCACTAGCCTATGAGAAAATTGGTTTAGTTATATGTCATTTTGCTTAGTCACAGTTTCCAAGAACCTACTGACAATGTTAAGTGAGGACGTACCGTATTGCTATTACTACCTATAAAACTGTGTCCTGAAGACCATGGTAAGACACTTAGAGCCCTAACCCTCTGACTGAGGACAATAGAGGTGGGACAGGCTGGGAACCTGGTCTGAGGGACAATAGATTCCTAGGCTAAGTAGAGGCATTCAGGTCTTCTGCTCAAGGAAGGACAAGGTAAGTGTGCACTGAGTACTTGGGGCAGGTTTGTGGAGGAGTAGGGGCCTGAGGGCTGAGGGAAATTTGGAAGGAGTAGGTGTTCCAGGTGTGGAGGAGGCCCTGAGCAATGATACAAAGGTCAGATGCATATCTGGTATTCTAGAACCTTTCAAAGGAGGCCGGGCCACCAAATGTTTGTGGGCATAAACAACAGTTGCTAGAGTTTGCACAAGGCCAAAGTTCTTGGAGTCATCTTAGGAAACTTAAAAAAAAAAAAAATCAAACAAACAAAAAACTAGACAGAATTGCCCAGAATGTGGGCTGGGCCCAGAGTCTGAGCTCTGTTGGGTAACTGGCTGGTGGGCCTCTGGTTCAGCCTTTATTATGGGCTCATGACCCAGAGCATGAACTTGATGTAGGAGCAGCTTCCTCGCTGCTTCTATCCCTCAAGTGCGGAGGGCCTAAGCATGCCTCACTCCAGGTCACCCCAGGGTGGACAATGCAAGAGCAGACCCCAGCATCTGGGTCAAAATCCAGGTCCTCCCATGGAACTAATGAACTGGGCCTCATTCTGGCTGTGGCTGGAAGGGGCTGAGAATTAAAAAAATCCAATCTGTTAACTCAGGGGAGGACCTTGGGTTAGGGTCAAGGTCCCTCAGAGCTCTGAGTGCCACGGACACAGGCAGCTCCCACCCCTGACTGCTCTTCCTGATGACTCGATGGTAAAACTGCAGACAGACACCAAACACGCCAGGCAGACTCCGTTTCATAGCACTCCCTGCCCAGGAAAACGGAAGTGAAAGTTCCGGAGCTCATTCTAGCTCACTCGAGGAAATATCACTTTTCCAGAGCATTCCCTAACTCCCAAAAGAGTATATAAACTCATTCCACAGAGTCTAGACACACTCAGTGCTCAGGCACAGACCCGGGAATTGCTTTGAAAAACAACGGGAGACGACCACGTGCTCAAAGGAAAACCACACTTTAGAAACGCATTACGAACGAAAGCAGGTTGGGAAACAGGATCCATTACTCTATCTTAAAGAATCTCCCAGTAAAGATCAGTTAGTATAAAGGAGGGAGAAGAGCTTTACAGTACAGGGATTTGGTAGACACCAACTTACCCCAGTGATCAAAGTTACCGTCACCAGTAACAAATGAATGGACAAGGTGTCAGAAAAACTCAGCATTCCTTAGGTGGTGCCGTTACTGAAAATGCATAACCCGCATCTAGTTGTGAGTAGGGGTGGGGGGCAGGCTGAGAGACTTTCTATGACCCAAATGGCCTACACACTCTTCAAAAATGACATCATGCAAAGAAAGGCTGAGGATTTGTTCTGTTATAAAAAGACACTAAGGATACATGTTAACTAAATACAGCCTGTGAGAGTATCAGGGCGACTGGAAAAACTGGAATACAGTGTTTTGTTTGAACCATGAGACAGTGGCAAAAGTAGACGAGTATCAACAATTTCATATGGTTTACCCTAACTAACGTATTATCTCAATGTTAAAATTACCCGAATTCGATCATTGGATTGTGGCTATCTAAGGGAATGTGCTTGTTATTTAGAGATGTATGCTGAAGTACTCAGGTTGGAGAGAGAGGTGAAAAATACCCCAAAACCTACATATGGCCAAATGTTAACAACTGGTGTATGTGGGTGAAGAGTATATGGGTATTCATGATAATGTTCTTACAACTTTTCAAAATAAATTAAGATAAATTCCAAGCAGGTCACCCTGCTGAACGGAATGGAACCCCCTTGCTCCTGGAAGCCCTCCTGGCAATGCAGGGATTGAGCACTTGGAATGATGGCTGTTGAACAGGGCCTGGCCCCCTCCCCTCCACTCAGGGCTGTCACCCACCTGGGTTTCCAGTTCTGTGACCTCCAAATTCAGTTTATTCAGGTGTTTGTTCACGAAAGTGATGAGAGTCTAAAAAAGAAGCATGGGCCGGGCACTGAGATGGAGAATCTCCCCAGGGCCAGACCCTCGAGGCCCCCTCTGTGCCTCCTCTGTGAGGACCAGGTCCAGTGTGATTGCACAGGATGAGGCCCAGGCCAAGAGCAAGGGGCCTGGATCCCTGTGCCAAGCTGCGTGAGGATGAGCAAGCAGCCTATGAGGCTCTTCGGCAAAGCCCCTGGAGTTCACAGGAAAGGATGCCCCCCAAGGATTTGCAGTCTCGTACACTATGTAATTCAAACTGTGAAAGGAGCTGGGGGTCCTGAGAGGGTAGAGTGAGAGGTGGAGCATCTGATCCCAGGCTCCGGGAGCTGAAGGAAAATTAGGAAGGGAACCAGAGAAGAAATGACCCCACTGAGTCCTTCCTTCCAGTCCATTCCTAGGTGCCTGTGACTAGGGAGACAGAGGGAGGTCTGTGTGAGGAGGCAGGCACAGCTGGGGGTTCAGTAAGGGTGGAAGACAGCGTGTTCAGAGTCTTAGAGCCCAGAGAGACACTATCATCAGATGGGAGATGGAAGGGACTAGATGAGGTAACCAGTGAGAACAAGACAGGTAAAATGGACATCGAGCAGAGAAGCCTCATGTTTGCAGAGATCTGGTGATGAAACCAGTTTCAGAATGCTTGCAAGCTGCAGGGATGGGTTTTCCTAAAAAGTTTTGCTGCATCTCACTTCTTCCACCCTGGCCCCCCTCCTTTCCTCCCAGGTGCCCCTTTCCCACCTTTTTCACCACGTTGAGCTTATCTGGTGCGTGGTCGAACAAGGTGTCAAAGGCATCACGTTCTGAAAGAGAGAAAAACGTCCAGGGAAGCACAGAGCTGATTCCTGGTGGGAAGCCCACCCCAAGTCCTGGCCACACGGTCGGCTACAGATGCAAATTCTCTGGGGTGTGAGGCTGCACTGGGAACTCCGGAAGCTGGTTTTGGGGCAGAGATTTGGGGTTGATTCTTACCTGAGGGGCCTTTTGTGTGTATGTGTCCACCCTCTACGTCCACCCTCTTTTGTGCTGGGGTTGCGGGGCTCTGTCAGGCACTTTGACTTGGGATTGGTCGTTTCTCTTTGGTCTTTGTGTTCATTACATCATGATTTAGTCACAGTTCTAAAGTATTTTTGAAGCTTTTTGGAAGTAGAATGTTATCCAAATATCAAATCACTTCACCCCCTCGTTATCAAAACCAGGATACCCACATAACACATCCTGGTAGGGTGTATAAATAAGCAGATTGGGAACCACAGAGCCCAGGACCAGAGGTGAGCTCCCCCTCCTGAGTGATCTAGTCACTTCAGTGCTTTGCACTTCAGCTTCCTCTTGTGTGAGACGCCGTCTGAGAAACAGACCGCCCAGGTGTGTCACGAGATGACAGATGAGAATGTGTGTGCCTGTACTGTGTAGGCTGGAGTGTCTACTGATCTGAATTGTTTTAGCATTATTCAAAATATGCATAGTAAATACAGGATTATAGGAGATAGCAAAGCCATGCCCCCTGCAGGGCCTTTCCTTGCTATAGCCCCCATGTTCTCTGAACTGAGAGGTGAAGTACTGGAGGGATCTCAGGCAGCGAATGAGAACAGTCTCCAAGAGGAACCTGGGGCAGGGAAGGTTCATGGTCCTGGGGGTCCGTCTTTTTCTCCTCTTGCACCAATGGGCAAATCTGAGACTTCCAGGAAGGTGACTGTGATCTCTGACATTCACAGACTTTATAAAGAAACCCAGAGTTCTGAGAACTGGAAGAGATAGGAGCTGTGATAAGAAAAGAGAAAGAAGGCAGCTTCTAGAAGGGCTGGGTAGAGTGGGGAGAGGAGGCAGTCCAAGCGTGGAAATACACCTCCTTCCTTTACTTTCACAATACACTTAAAGCAAGACTGGCCTGCAAATGCCCAGGACCCATCCAGAAGCCCAACAATGCCAACGGTCTGGTTACTTGCAAAAGGACGGGACAGCTGTGGTTAGTTTTCCTCTTCCCACCAGTAAGCTGACCCTTCCTCCCAAGCGGCTGTCACCAGGCTGGGGCAGACACACATGCAGGAAGCAAGCTGAGTGCCTGTTCTTCCCAGCTGCTGCAGAATTAACTAGACCCCTGTGGCAGCCACCAGCACCATAGGACAATTTTATGCAACTTACCATGCCTTCCAGAAAGAGCCCTGTAGGAAAAGGAGAAAGAAAACAGTGTGAATCTTCTCGCCCTTGGTTGAAAAGCCCCAAAGCTCTCTTGGCATTTTATTCTGCACTTAATAATTTCACTGCCCAGGATGCTGTGGGCATTAGCTTGGGGAGGTCAAGTTCTTCTCTCTCCTGTTCGTCCTGTGATACCCATCAAGCTGCACCTCGCTTTGATCCAGGATAGTTATCTCAAAGTGGGCAGGAACTAGAACTGCGCTTATAGCTATGAAGCAGCAACATACTAAGAACACAAGCATTAAAGACAGACTACTTAGGTTTAAATCCCACAGAGCCATTTGCTTGCTGTGTGACCTTGAGCAAGTTACCAAACCTCTCTGGGCACCAGATCTTTTATCTCTAGAATGAGGGTAATGTTACACACCTCAATAGCATGTTGTGAGCATTAAATAATTTAATATGTAGAAAGATTTTAGCATAATTCCTGGCATATAGTAAATGCTCAATACCTTTTTTCTCAATACACTTTTGGTTCTCATTAGTTTATTCCAGCTGTGCATCTATCACCCATTAAATGGGTGGGGAGTGCAGTGGAAAGAATAATGAACTTGGAGTTAACTGTGGGATGGACCAGTGATAATCTCCTTCTCCATCTTTGGGCTGTGGGGCTTTAGGAGGTGTAATCATTGCTTCATGTGCATATTACAAACAGCGATAGATACAAAAGTGCTTCATCAACTGTGCTGTGTTGTCATCCTTAGGAGTATCTGTGCATATCTATGTGGCAAGGTGCCAGAGAGGGACCATAGAAAGGACAGGGGCAGCTGAAGGGTTGTTGCTCCGGAAACTGAAACTTCATGTTCCCTGATTCGGAAGCATCTCCCAGGCTGCTCTCAGATATGTCTTCCCCTTTTCCAGAAGGTGAAATAGTGGACATGGACAAGCCCGGCAAAGGATAGGGGAGGTGGGGGCAGGAGGGTGAGGAATTTTGCTGCCACCACAGCCGGACTGAGCCAGGGCAGCTTTCTGCCCACCCCTCACAGATCCAAGGCCAAGAATCAGTGCGCCTGGTACAGCAGCTGCCCCCTCAGCTGCCAGGACTGGGCCCTGGAGTGACGTGGAGTCAGGCCATAACCTGGGCCTCTGAGGAAGGGCCACCCCACAACTCTGCCCAACCAGGGTCCTGAAATGCCCACAACTCCTGGGCCCTTTCTAAGGCACATGCATAGTGGGGTCCACCCAGGCAGCACTGTGGACCCCCATCAGCCACCATGAGGGAGGGGATTGAGTTTTCTCGAGTCTGGGCAAGGCTTGCATGGGTCAGCTGTGAGTCAGCTGTGATGGGGAAATGCCAGAAAAGACAGCAGTGAAGGACGAGGGGGAAGGGGGGCAGGGCTGTTACCACATTAAGTCCTCTATGGTTAGCAAAATGCTCCCCACTTCAGAGATGAAGAAATCGAGGTCAGAGAGGTTAAGGAACTCCCAGGTGAGTAAAGTGGCAGAGCCTGGGTTTGAACTCAAGTCAGGTTGGCTTAGAGGTCCCTGCTCTTTTCACTTTGCTCTCCTTGTTCAAGGGAAAATAGAGGAAAGTTTCAGCAGGGGGTGCTTAAAACGAACTTTACCTGGCTTTGCTATGGCCAGGGCTCAGGCCTGACCAGGATCTCACCCCGCAAGCCCCCACAGTCCTGCTCTTTCTGCCCATGACCCAAACATGCCTTTCCCATGGCAAACCTCTTCCATGTTCTGATACTCCGATTCCTTAAGGTAAGTGAAAACAACAAAAACACCACGCTCAGGTGGAGAGGGGCTTTCTGGGTCATGGCACGTGACCAAATCAGATTCAGAAAAGGAAGAAAAATGTCCTTTTGAAGGTTAACAGTTTAAATTCAATCTCATGTTTATAGCATGGCGATTTCACGCTGGTTGGCTTTTGGGGGCACATTTTTTTCCTGGAGTGCCACAAAATTAGAATTTTTCAATCATTGCTAATTCTCTCTCCCCACTTCCCTACCCAAGTTTGTACCTTAAGCATTGAGAGGCATGTTTTGAATGCATGGAAAAGGCTAAACTATAATCATTGGCTGAAGTCTAATCCCTCTTGCACTCCCAATAAATGAAAACTAAATATCAGCAAATGGACGAATTTCGGAGAAACATCTGTGTTCCATTACAGAATCGCTGGCAACAATGGTGTTGACATACTCTGTGTTACCAGTTATTTCCTCTTGGATTTGCCGAGACTGGAGGATTCCTTCTCGTTTCTGAAACAGGGGTGGGGAGAAGGGTTGGGAGGAAGAGAAAAATATGCTTTAGAAAACTATGAAAAGCTGATTAGCATTCCTGATACTGAGAAAGTTACTGGTGTTAAGAAATGAGTCTGGACTTGAGAGACTTCCAGAAGAGAAACGAGGCCCCTGACTTCCCGGGTCTGGACCGTACCATTTGTACTGAAGTGCAGTTCATGTTTAGTCCAAACAAGTAGGCTGTTTCTTGGATGGTGCATCTTTTCTTTCTTTATTGGAAGACATTCCGCTGGAAGCACACTGTTTGCCTCCTGGAGTAATCCACAGTAAACCAAATGGAAATGAAGGCCAGGGTGTGTCTGCCCTCCAGCTGGGGCCGCAGAGGGAAGCTGAGAAACACATTTAGCTGGGGGACTGGGGTGGAGGAACTGAGGCCAACTTGAAGAATTCAAATAGAGAGAGAGAGGGGGTTTTTTTTTGTTCTTTGTTTTTTGTAATGGATAAATATGGGAGCCTTTAAATAACTAGTACAGTCCTCAGGTAACTAGCCTACTTTCTGAGAAAAGGTTAAAAATACTTTGGAGACCCACCCACCTATCCACCCACCCATCCATGTATCTGACATCTATCCCATCCCCTCCAACTCTTCATCCACTCTTCTTTATTTCATTAATCAGTGCCTTCTATGTACAAGCCCCTGTGTTGACCTTGGAGCAAACAGTATGGAATGCACGACATTGGTTCTGGACTCGAGGAACAAGAGTAAAATAGCATGGATGAAGCAGGTAGGTAAGCATGGTTTCCCCCAGCCAGGGTTTTTGCCTGATGACCCAGTTCAGCTAAGATCACAAGGATCCCCTTTTGATCTCAAAAGTGTCACAGATAATAAATCATGTGGTCACCCTATGCAGAGAGAAAGAGCTCAATGCAAGAGGAGAGCAGGCACTTTCAGTGGAGATGGTCAGGAAACCTTCCAAGGGGAGGGGTCCTTGAGCTGGAACTTAAAGAAAGAACACACCGGATTTGGCTGGACACACAGGAGAGGCCATTCCAGTGGGGGGCGCTGAGCAAGAAGGCAGAATGAGGAGAGCACATTGTGTTCAGGAGGCAGTTTGGAGGGAGGGTGCCACGAGTCCATGGGGAGTTCACTGAGTGCTGGTTTAGCATTTACACCCCATCACGTGGGCATGGGGGCGAAGGAAGGAGTGTTCGGATTCGGGAAGGCCGCCTGATGGGCGTGAGGAGGGAGATTCATTTTATCAGGTTCCTTCATAGTCAGCTATACTTGGAGGGTGGTCTGGGCATGGAAGCAGTTGTCAGAGCAAATTCATTTTCCACAAAGGCAGAGGTGAGTGTCCAGAAAGGACCCTTCCAGTGCTGGTGTCTCAATAGAAGCCTGCCTTCTTGACCCTCCTGCCAAAACTTCCAGAACCTTCTCTTCCCATTCTCAACAGCCACAGAACCTAGTGTCCTTACAAAATACTTTGACAGAAGGAGAGGTAGAGCTGGGTAAAGGCCAAAAGTGTATCTGGATTTGACTAAGAAGAACGGATTATCAAAGCAAAAGAGGAAGTTAAAAACATCATTTAAAGGAAATCCAGTGACAATAAATCAGAACTTTTTCCAAATTCAGCTTTAACATAATGTAAAATTTTCACACGGGGCTGATGGAATCTGTGTCCTTGTCTTGTGAGGCCATTCACAGACATAAACCTCACCCTCAACATCATGCAGAATTAAATGCTTTTATATACCATATGGAAAAGAAATCTGGGTTAAATAACCCCTCACACTGCATCCTGATTCAGCTCGATCCATTATCTGTTCCCTATGGAGCTCTCTGTAGTTCAGTGACTCACAGCCAATTCTGAGTCCTGCTTCTGTGCCTGTTTAACTTGATAAAGCAAAACACCCCATCAAACCTGACACACATTGATGCCATTTTATGTAATGTGTCCTCTTTTCTCCCTCATGCTAACAAAACGGCCTACAGGAGAAATTAAACCAACAACAGCCTTCAGATGGTCCCTAATTGAGCTCAAAATAAGGCAGGAGGCATGGGCTGTTGTGACCACTGTTTCAAAATAGGAGCCCCTCTCTCCTGCTCAGACCTTGAATTATAATTTTAAAAAATATAATGAAATGGATTCACACATTACTGACTGGTAAAAATAACACAGTAGAGATGGCCTGGGTCCACTAGGAAGATGCTTGTACCAGGAAGCTCTGGTCTGGCCACACATCCGTAGCATACAGAAAATGCTTAGCACCGTGTTTGACACAGTTGAGTGCTCAATAAATGAGGCCAATTAGTCCCTTTCAGTCAGCTGCACTTAGTGTCTGAACCACACACATTCGATTGTCTACGGGCTTCTGATAGCCCTCTCTGCTGCTTATCTCTTGGCAGGCAGGGCCAAGGTGTCATATTCCTATTATACCCCCTTGATGCTTAGCAAGGCCAGTACCCGGAAGGTGTCAAAGAAATACTTCTTCATTAGGGCTCAACCGAGCAGCTGACTAGCAGCACCCCCGAGTCCTCTTCCATTAATGTCTGACCCCTGAAAGCTCAGCTCAAAGACCTTTTTGTCCTTGAAACTGGCCTGGTCTGGGGAGCCAAGCTTACCAGCCCTCAAAGCTCTTCCTTCCCAAGGGCCAGCAGAACCTCCATAGTGCGCTCTATTCCGGAACCTTGGAGACTCAGGGAGCTGCTTCTAAGAGGGGTTCTCCCTTGCAGCATGTTTATTTGGAAAAGAACAGATACAAGCACACAAAATGACAACCTTCTGCTAAATGGCACAGAGTTGGCAAATGAAATTGAATTTAAGTCTCTATTGGGGTTGGGGTAGAGTGAGGGAGTGTGCACACCCTCATTGTGGAAATTACACAGCAAATTACACTCACAGCAAAAAACTGTGAGTGGAAATCCCACCTAACGATCTGGAAAAGAGACCCCAGTTGTGCTTCTCTGGGTGGGTGAAAAGCGGCAGTGCCCTCAATACAGGCACCGCCCGTCGGGGTCTCTCAAACACACACGTACCCACGCCCTCACATTCGTCTCTTCCCAGTACTTGTACCTCACTCTTTACCCCCCAAATGATGATTCTCTGTGGCTCGCAGGGTGCACGTGCACATGCACACACATCAACACATCTTTCCTCCTGATCCTACTAGACACACCTCACAAACAGACACACCACACACCCTCCTGAGAAGAACACGTAAACCCCAGGTACATGCCCCCACAAGGCATTCCCATATACAAGCACACACTCTTCCACCCTTTGCACACTTACCAGAAATAAGCCCACACGCATCAGAAAGTGCAGCCACATGTTTCCCAATGTACAGCACACCCGAGAACACCTGACATTCATTCAGCTGTCCTAACAAGCTACCCAGCGCGCCTTAGCTCTCATGGGAACTCAGCTTTCACACCTCTTTAAGGGCGCAGATGTTTGTAGTGGTTTCCGTCTTACCTGGACCACGACCACTTGGATAGAAACGTGGTCTGGGAGTCGGATTGGCGCCCTGAAATACTGGGACAGAGCAACCAGTAGATGCAGGATGGCTACCAGGCTCTTGGCATGAACAGCTGAAATAAAGATGATAAAAAAAATTAGAGGATCTTCTAGGTTCTGGGCAGATACAGGCAGATAGTCCAAATGTAGCTGTACCACACCCATTGGTTCTTTTACCCCACCCAAAGGATCGGGGGACAGACACCCTTAGTCATCATAGACCTCACCCTGGGCCCCCTCATTCTTGGCCAGGTCCTAAGGAGTTGCTTCCTGAAACATGTTATTGATGGGTTTTCAACGTAGGGCCTCTCTACTCTAACCCAAGGTTCCCATAGAGACACTGACAGCGGCTGAATTCTGAGTTCAGATCAGCTATCCAACACATCCATGTTTTTGTTTACTCTATTTTAATGACCATGGACATGTCTGCTTTGCACCCTTCCTCTCTTCCAACGTGAATGTGAGTGAACCCTTTGGGTTATCACCACTACCCGTGTTCCAAGGCTGTACCCACAGCAGGCTCTCAACGAATGGACACTAACTCAGGAACACCGGATCCCTTCCTTTGATCAGGTCTTTAAAGATCCCTGGAGAAAAGCACGAAAGATATCTAAAGGGCTTTGTTGCTCTCGAGTGTCATGTATGGTCAGGGTAGGCAGTGCCCCTTGGGGAATCGCTGGGAGGGAATGTTTACGACCCAGTTGGCTTCTGTAACTACTGAGCAACGTGCTGGATGTTAAGCCATTCATAGAGAAAGCTGGGCAACTTCTGGGTTGTAGTTTTCTCAGTAGAAGTGTGGAGAAAAAGACCGTGATGTAATCAGGCGCACACATGGTTACGTTAGAGCTTGAGTTCTGACTCAACAACTCTACCCTTTATTTAATGCCTGTAAGACCTCAGGGAGGTCACTCAGGGACTCTGAGCCTCAATCTGCTCATCTTCACAAATGGGGATAATTGTGCCGGTGCAGAAATACAGGTTGGAAGAATTTCCAGAGGCAATGTAGGCAAAGCTCCTAGCCCATAGCAGATGCCTAGGAACGGCTGATAATTTTCACTACAATTTGAGAAAGTGCCTGGCATCTAGGCAATTAACCCACGTCGACTTTCTCCCCTTTTTTCTCATACAAGCGAAGAGTCACCAGAAACTTGACCTGTCTTCACAGTCCTTCCAGCCTCATGGTTCTTTATTACAGGGGCACTTAAGGAAAGAACAGAAAGTGCCCATTTTTTTTTTTTTGTACTTAGCACGCACTGGACCCACTATTAGGGTGTATGCGCTAGGATTGATGAGTCTGCTCCACAGAAGCTTTGAGAAATCACCAAGAAAAGGAAATGATTCAGACATTCCTTGGGAACTCATTAGAGTTTCTTGTTATCACTGCTACTTCAAAGAAGGTTTTCTACTCACTGTGAACAGCAGCTCAACACCACCATCAAACAACAAATGATCTACTTCTAACTCTGCCTTCCAGAAGTTTTCAGTTCTGGGCTCCTGGCCATTGTCAAAGTGTCACCCATAGTCATAGCCTCAAAAAAGGCTCCCAGCATGGGACTGACCTACTGACGTGGTGTGCTCCCCGACACTATCAGAACTGCCACACCAGCAGTGTAGTCACCGGGAGTTGTAGGACGTGCGCTACCTCTCTCCCGTTTCATGACAAAGCATAATGTTAGAGGAGCTGCGGTCCGAAAGGTTGTTCTTGCACCCTGGTGACATCGTGCGTCATCTCGCCTGTCTCGGTGAGCAATAGACAGAGCTCTGTCGTAAGCGCCACACAGCGGCCAGACTCTTCCAGTGAGTGCTCCCTCCTCCTGGGAATCGTCTCCATCTCTTTCCCTCACACATACTACACGTACAAAGATGTTAAATATTGTGTAATACATTATCACTGAAAAAAATCTGGAGAACACTATGTCCTACAGCAGGAGGATGGTTTAGACCGGTGGTTTTCAATTTTTTTTTTTTTAATTAAGCAGAGACAATGTTTGTTTTAAAAGCTGTTAGGCAAAACAGATGAAAAAAAAGTGTAACTGCTCTGATTCCTGAGTGCTAACTGCAGCCCGCCACAGCTGCTTCTCCTCACCACCTTTATCCCGCATGGAAAATGACACAATGTCCTCAGAAACCACCCGGAGAGATAACAGACGGGAGGGACAGAGCTTCCCCCAGGGGCTGTGCCTGCCACATTCCTCACCGAAGAAACCACTGCGGCTGGTAAACAGGCCCAGCAGTCCTTGAAGCCCGGAGACATCCCAGGGAGCTAGTCATTGAGGTAACTCTTCCCTCCAACCTAGTAATTTATCTCAGTTCTGGAAATCTATGACAGGGATAATTCAAGAGAAGCAAAGAGAGACACAACCTAAGACATTCAATTTGGCGCTAGCTGAGATTAGCAATGGGCTGCCAAATGTCCTGAAAGGATCCATGTCCATGACAAAGGGTTTAAGGTAACTGTGGGATATCTACCCCATGAAATAGAGCAGCTATCAAAAAAGGATACCTACGAAGACCACGTGGGAATACAGAAAATACGTATGACTTACTCTTATGTGAAAATAACGAAACACAAGATGTACCTAACTTCATCAAGTAAAAATATGCATTGATAGAGACAGTGCTGGGCAAATATGAAGACAGCCAGACAGGAATGGCAGTGTGAGTGATTACTTTACTCAGGTACGTTTTCCTACAGGAAATGAAAGTAAATGTGAAACAAATCATTCGAAGCCAATGATGGCCCTCGTGAGGCTTTTAAAAATTCTACTCTTTTATCTCAGCCTTCCCCAAATTGGGTTCCCTGGTAAGTTAAAAGGTGTTTTGTTTCGTTAGGGAGGGTGCATGGAGATGGTGCACATTCAGAGGTGTGAGAAATAGAACAAAAAAAAACTAAACAGGGGTCTTGGTGGGAGGACTTCAATGCTTATGACTTTACACTTTAATGCTTCTAAACATTGTTGATTTCCAAAATGCAGATACATTTCTCAAACTAGTGATCAAGCCTCCTTTTCTCTCTCCCACTGAGCGCTATTAGGATTCCCGAGACATAGGCTAGGTAGCGCCTAGGGCCCAGAGACATGGCCTCCCCTCCTCCTGCCCTCATTCCTCATTGTCTCCCTCAGCAGAGGATGCCCTGTTCCAAGTGCGATGAGAGGCAGCTCATCGCACTGTGCAAGCAAAGCTGTAATTACGCTGAAGGAGGTACTTGGCATCTTACCTCCAAAGTCAGATGTTAGAAACCTGCTGAAGAGATTGTGACTGGCAGCTACTGGGGCTCTAAGTCGAGAGGTAAAGATTCCCTTTTCTTCGCCAAGTCTGAAAGGTGTTTTTATGGGGGATGTGTCCATTTTGGGTTTTATAAATTGGGTGCAATCAGATATAATATTAAACCCTTTAATACTTAAAACAATGGCAAAGAACACAATCTAAATCACTTTATCAATCTAAATTCACATTTTTTTCTATTGCAAAGAACGAAACAACTCTGGACTCCCTATGGGAGAGAGTGTCACTGTGGGTTCACCCAATTTGCAGAGTTAATGCTGGTTCTGATATGGACTCATTAAGTCCAAATTAGACATCCAGACCCTGAGGCAGAAAAAAAAGAAAAAAGAAAAAGAAAAAAAAAGAAAGGTTTATACTTTTTGAGATCGTCAAGGTACCTAGCTGTGAAACCTGAATTTAAAAATTGTTCCAGTGCCTACAATCTCAGCCATATCCTTTCCCCCCCACAGAAAATGAGTGAGCGAGAGGAAGCCTGCGGGCTTTGTCCAGTTTCCTTGCTCCCCGGCTTCTCTGCTGCCTGAACTTAGGGATCTCAGGTTCCTGAGGCCCCTACACACTGGAGACAAGAGCGTTCTCAGAAGGTTGGGCTGGGATGCAGGAGCAGCTCAATGAGTATGAGTCGTCTTCCTCTCCCAGGCTTACGTGAGCTTCTACAGAAAGCCTTTCCCAGAAAAGGCACACTGGATTTGACATTTTGTTACTTGCCCCAGAAGTATGGAGGACAGGTTCTCTGTGTGTGAGATGTGTCCTTCCTTAGGAAGGTGAATGGGTTTGCACCCACCATGCAGCAGTTTGCTGGATGGCTTCTTGGGGAAACCACGGTAGAGACCAGAGGCATCATTTACCAGACCCATTTTTCTTCGTAAAACTCACAGTCCACATTCCACTTGATGCTTCTGGCAGGAAGTTTCAGGGTTTCATTGATCTTCTCCAGGACAGTCTGCAGCTTTTGCTTCTGAGCAATCTCTGACTGGGTGACCTCAGCAACGTTCAGCTTCTCGCTCTCGAGTTTCTCTGGGGGGACAAGGAAACAAGAATAGCTGAGTTCTTGGCCACAGACAACCCTGACGCGAGTGCCTGTCCTCACACATTCACTCACTCACCCAAGTACATACAAGCATATTTTGTTTCATTGCAGTTGGCTTTATTGCTCTTCATAGATGTTGTGGTTTTTACAAATTGAAGGCAGGACCCAGCAAAATGATTGCCACTCACTTTATTGCAGGGAGCTGGAACCAAACCCACACTGTCTCTGAGGTACACCCATCGATGAGGGACACTGGTGGGGCCAGTATCGTGAAAACCTTGTGATCATGCCCGAATCCCCAAATTATACCTTCCAAGTGGGACCTTTACCCCAATCCATCAAATTTATCTTCATTTTTAAAAGATTTTATTTATTTATTTTTAGAGAGAGGGGAAAGGAGGGAAAGAAACATCAATGTGTGAGAGAAACATGGATAGGTTGCCTCTCACACGCCCACAACTGGGGACCTGGCCCGCAACCCAGGCATGTGCCCTGACTGGGAATTGAACTGGCAACCTTTTGGTTCACAGAGCCAGCACTCAATCAGTCCACTGAGCCACACCAGCCCGGGCAGTCCATCATGTTCACACTCTTTTTTTCTATCATTCTGGGTTCTCCCTCTTCTTCCTTTTTTTATTTCTCCCTCTTCTTTTCAATTTTGCCTGCTCCAAGGATAGCCCTGTGCCCCGACGGGAAAGCCTTCTGTGCTTCCCCGGGCAGCAGTCAAGTCCTTGTTCCAGGCATTTTGTACATTCCTTATAGTATAAGTGTCGTGCTGAATCATATTTATCTGTTTTAAGTACCTTTTTTCCTTTAAAACCCACCTGGAAAGTAACTCATTTGGCATGTTCCATTTCATCAATTGTAAGGCACACTTTTTTTTACATTTTAACAATCCTGAAATCAGGTTGTATCTTAAAATTGATGGCATCCTACAAATGCTGTCAGGCAGATGGAAGATACGAGCATTTTCACTGCTTCCACACACGTGCAGTCAGTCGTCGCGCTGCATAACGCGGTCACTTCCATGTCTCAATAAGCTTACGGGAGCAGTTTCAGAAAAACAGAATATAAAAGTGCTAAGCAATAAGAAAGCCTTCTAATAGTCATTTTTCTCTTTTTGAGTGGCACTCATATAATGGTGTGTTTTTTTGTTTGTTTTTTTTTACTTTTCCAATGACTTCTTTATTATTGCTTCTGACTTCTCTAACAGTCTTTTTTCAAAATTTGATTCTTTTTTTCTATTATTATTATTTTTTTAATTTTAATTTTGTATTGTTATTCAATATAAGGGTGTGTTTTAAAATCAATGGTTATAGTATGCAATACTATAACCCCTTACTATTTAAAATAATTAGACTGTGTTTTGCCTTTATTCATTCTAAATTCCTATGTTCATCCATTAAAAAGAACAACTGGACTCCCTAATGAGAAATATATTATCTCTTTAGATTCACCTAAATTGCCCTCACAACTCATTCAGGATTAATCGAAATGACACTCTGAAGCATATCTGAAGCATTTTATCCTCCTCTTTAAGGGCTGTCATACAAAGTAATTAAACTTTACCATATATCAGTGATTGCTCTATTGCTTGCATTATTTATTTTATTTTTAAGTAGCTCTAGCTGATCCAAGTCAAATGCCCCTTGGGTGATTCTTCAGGGATAATGGGGTGGCTCACTGGAGTTTTGCAGCTCCCGTGGATTTAAGATTTCTTTTCAGCGCTGTAATAGGATGATCTCGAGCCATTCTTATCTCTGATGCCCCAAACTGGTATCTTTCTCGTTAGTTGCCTGAGGCCATCATTCTGTATTTCTAAAGTTCAGGGATTTAATAAGCATATACTATCTAAATGTCTTCCTCTTGAGCGTTAAATCTGGAAGAGAACCTTGTGTGCCTGTTTCATTTTTAGGCTGTGAATTCTTACCTGGGATCTTCTGCTGCTGAGGAAATGACAGGCTGTTTTCCAGTGACATTGCAACCACAATTTTGGTAGAAGCTGCCCGAAGTGCTACCTAGGTTAATGTGCGCGCACCCTCAGTAAAACCCTGTAGGCCGTACCTCTTGAGGACAGTCCCATTAACAGTCTTTCCTGTAAGTCAGGGCGCACCTTCGCTCTGGGGATTGGGGACTGGGGGGAGTGGGGTGGGGAAGTAGGTCACCCGGCTGAGTCCATACCCGGCAGTGGCAAGGAACCAGGTGAGAGCCACAACAGCTGTTGCTCAGACTCAGCTTTTACTAAACATAGGTCCACACAAGATAGAACATCAACATTACATTAATATCCTATCCTCCGTAACATCACACAGAATTAACACACACCAATCAATGGGGGATTAGTGAACTCAGAGTTTCAGTCCCAGGCCCAGAAGCCAGCGCAGTGGGTGGTGAGCTGTCAGTGTCTTGCCAAGGAAGATCTCTGCTGACTAGACCTGAGGCTGAAGCCCAATTGTCTGGAGGACAAGCAGGTGTCTTAGTGGAATTGGTGCGGTGCCTCAGGCGCTGTGGAAGTTCCGGAGCTCAGTCGGGCACAGCCTCCAGTGGTGTGTTGTCCAGAGTAGCTTGGAACAGCATCTCGTGGTGGGAGATTTGCTGTCTCAGTGTTTGGTCTGAAGTCCACCTCAATTATACCCAAATTCTTGGCACCTGATTGAGCTGGAAATTCTGTGGCTTGGGGCCAAGAGCCCCCAGCACTCTATCAGTAGGTGTGCTCTTCTCTGCAGATGCGTCTGTGTGCTGATATCTTGGACATGCCACCCTGGCAGGATTTGGCAGGGTACCTGGTGTGACTTAGGTAGTTTCCTTCTTGAACCAAAGTATCATGAGAGACTGACAGCCATCTTCGCTGACATGAGTGACATCATTTTGTTTTCTATACCTTATCCTATCTTGACAGGACCAGCACCATTTTACTGGTACCGCTCTCCATATTTAAGAAAACTTGTGAAGGCTTATTGTGGCTCAGAGGGAAAGGCTGCTGGGGCAGAAGGCAATGATGGTCTTGAGAGTGGACTGGGGAGGAAAGGAGGGGAGGAGTGGCAGCGTGAGAGCCACTTTTTTTTGCTAGCCTTATTGTATTATATTATTGCCTATGAATTTTCACATTCATAACCTGCTGGCATTGGACTTTAGAGTGAGTATCTTAGGTCCCTAACTTTGTTTTCTAGGTCAATAGCCTTTTTTTGCACTGTTGATTCATTTTGTTCTCATGTTTAAAAAATTGGAGTTTACACGACCTACTGGAACACTCATTGTCTTTCTGTTTCCACCAATAGTTTTAAGTGGTCTATGATACTAAAATTATAATGCATTCTTCCTAAAATTAAAAAGAATCATTTTTGTAGCATCTGGCATTGTTTATTCAGAAGTGCTTTTAAGGCGTTGCTTCATTTCTTTTGCATTACTAATTTTTTAGAAAATGAAATTCTGCTTTAATTTTTTCTATTATGATTTGGGATTTTTCTTTTTGCTTTTAATTTTCATTGCTGGGTATTTTATTTTAGGCACTGGCATTGTGTGGACTTGAGAGAATGTCTTGAGGTGACCCTGGTTACCAGTGTTAGGTGTGTCTTTTTATGCTCCTAATGCACAATATAACTTAGAGTTTTCTCTATTTTTCTCTCTCATCCATGGAAGTGAGATTATAGCATATACATTTTTCTGCTACAGGTTTTACCACTCAAGGCCGTGAGTATCTTTCTATGTCATTATATACAGGTGTAACTCATCTTTGTGGTTGTATTTTTTGACCACTTTCACCCTCATGTCCGTGTCTCTGGCAACCACCAATCTGTCCTCTGGATCTATGAGCTGTTTCGTTTTGTTTTTTTAATTTGGCATATAAATGAGATCATACAGTATTTTGAATTATTTCACTTAGCATAATGCCCTCAAGGTCCATCCATGTTGCTGCAAATCACAGGATTTTATTCTTTTTTTATGGCCAAATAAAATGTCATTATATACATAAATCGCATTTTCTTTATCTGTTCATCCATTGATAAGCGCTTAAGTTGTTTCTGTGTCTTGGCTATTGTAAATAATGCTTCAAGGAACGTGGGGGTGCGTCTCTCTTTTTGAGTTAGTGGTTTGTTTTCTTTAGATAAATAAGTACCCAGAAGTGGAGTTACTGGGTTGGTTATATGGCAGTTCTACTTTTAATTTTTTGAAGAACCTCCCTATAATCTTCCATAGGGGCTGCACCAATTTACATTCCCACCACCAGCGCACAAGGGTTCCCTTTTCTCCACATCTTTGCCAATACATTTCCTGTCTTTTGATAATAGACCTTATAATAGGTATGAGGTGACATCTCATTGTGGTTTTGATTTGCATTTTCCTGATGATTAGTGATGTTGAGCACCTCTTCGTGTACTTGCTAGCCACCTGCATGTCTTCTTTGGAAGATCCAGATCTTCTGCTCATTTTTAAATTTGATTGTTTTTTTGCTATTCAGTTGCTTGAGTTTTTTATATATTTGGATATTAACCCCCTATCAGATGTACCATTTGCAAAACTTTTTTAGTAGGTAGTCTTTTCATGGTATTTTGTCTCCATGGCTGTGCAGAAGTTTTTTAGTTTTATGTGTGGCATTTGTTTATTTTTGCTGTTTTGCTTTTGGTGTCAAATCCAAAAAAATCATTGCCAAGACTGATGTCAAGAAGTGTGCCATGTATGCTTTCTTCTCAGAGTTTTATGATTCCAGATCGTATGTTCAAGTCTTTAATATATCTTGAATTAGTTCTTGTGTGTGATGTATGGTAGTGGTCCTGGTGTATATTTTCACATGTGGTTGTCAGGTTTTTCCAACACTATTGAAGATACTGAATATTTTTGGCATTTCTTTTTGTCATAAAATATGTGTGGCTTTATTTCTAGGCTTTCTGTCCTGTTCCAATAATCTATGTGTCTGTTTCTATGCCAATACCATACTGTTTTGACTACTATAACTTTGTAATATAGTTTAAAATCCAGGAGCATGATGTCTTCAGCCTTGCTCTTCTTTCTCAAGATTGCTTTTGTTATTGGTGGTCTTTTATGGTTCCATAAAAATTTTAGAATTTTTATTCTATTTTTTCATGAAAGATTCCATTGGAATTTTGATAGGAATTTTGAGTCTGTAGATTGATTTGGTTAGTATGGACATTTTAACAGTATTAATTCTTCCAATCCATGAACACAAAATATCTTGCCATTTATTTGTGTCTTCATCAATTTCATTCATCAATTTATTATACTTTTTAGTGTACAGGTCTTTAATTTCCTTGGTATTTTATTCTTTTGATGCAATTGCACATGATATCATTTTTAAAATTTCTCTTCCTGACAGTTATTAGTGTAGAGAAATGCAACAGATTTCTGCATGTTGATTTTGTATCCTGCAACTTTACTGAATTGATTAGTAACAAATAGTTTTTGGGAGAGTAGATGTAGGGTTTAGATTCTATATCTAATATGTCATCTGCAAATACTAACAATGGTTTTCTATCTTGCATCCCTGGAATAAATCGCACTTGATCATGGTGTGTGATCCTTTTAATGTATTGCTGAATTCAGTTTCCTAATATTTTGTTGAAAAATTGTGCATTTGTGTTCATCAGGGGCATTGACTAATAATTTTCTTTTTTATTTTATTTTACAATTACAGCGGTATTCAATATTAGTTTCAGGTGTATAGCATAGTGGTTAGACATTTATATAATTCACCATGTGAATTCCTGGTAAGTCTAGTACCCACATAACACCATGTATAGTTAATATTTTCTTGTGGCATCTTTGTCTGATTTGAGTAACAGGGTAATGCTGGTCTTGTAAAATGAACTTGGAAGTGTTCCCTCTTCTATTTTGGGGAAGAATTTAAAAAGAATTGGTATTAATTCCTCTTTAAATATTTAGTAGAATTCACCTGTGAAGTCATCTGGTCCTAAGCTTTTGTTGGTTAGGAGGTTTTTTTAATTGATTCAATCTCCTTACTAGTAATTGGTTTGTTCAGATATTCTATTCCTTCATGATTCAGTCCTAGTAGGTAGTATGTTTCCAGAAATGTATACATTTTTTCTAGGTTGTTCAATTTGTTGGCATATGACTGTTCAGAGTAGTCTCTTATGATCCTTTGTGTTTCTGTGGTATCAGCTGTAATGTCCCCTCTTTCATTCCTGATCCTATTTGAGTACCCCTCCCCCACACCCCTCTGGTGAATCTGGCTAAAGGTCTGTCAATTTTGTTTAACTTTTCAAAAAACCAGCTTTTAGTTTTATTGATCTTTTCTATTGTCTTGTTAGTCTTTTTATATGTCTCACTCGAACATATACCACGAGTATCTTTCTGCATCAAGAGATATCAATATAACTCATTCTTTTATAGGACTTAGAACTTATTCAATCATTCCCCTGTCAGGTTATATATGACTCTTTTCCTATTGGTAATAGTTTCAATAAACACTGTATGTGTATGTGTGTGCATTACCAACTGGTTATTGCTGGTAGAAAGAAAAACTGTTGCCTTGCCTTATAGATGAATGTAGCTACCTTATCAAATCCACTTCGTAGTTCTACTGGGTTGGCCAAAAAGCCTGTTATGTTTTTTCCATAAAATAAAAGACATGTTTTTCATTTTCATCAGTAACTTCATTGATGTGGATATTTTGAGTATGTCAGCTCTCTCCCACCATTGGCTGTAGTGGGTAGAGGCCAGGGGTGCAGCTAAACATCTTCCAATGCATAAGGCAGCCCCACAGCAAAGAATTATCTGGCTAAAATGTCCATAGTACCAAGCAACATTGCAAATCGCTTTTGACATGTTTGATTGGTCACCACACCTTCTCCAAATACTGCACAAATCTTTATTTTTTTTTTTTGCATTTCAGTTGCATTTTTACCTTTCTTGAAATAATAAAGCATAATATGCCAAAAATATCACATATATTTTTCCATCTTCAATATTAAAATGGCCACACAAAAATTCACCAATTTTGGTAAGTTTTTTTTAATGCATGATGATGTAAGAGCTGTCACAATTCAATCTAACAAAATTGTTCTGAATAACGTTAAAGACAGCTAAGCACTACTAGAGCCATTGAACAGAAAAAAGTAAATGTACTTTTTGGCCAACCCAATATTATTGTTTACTTGAATTTTGAGCATTTGGAGGTATGCAAATAAAATAAAACAAGGTCATCTCTATTTTGTAAGCCTCTATCACTTATTTCAATTTTATGACATTTAAAAAATTTACTTAAGAACCTCTTCTGTTATACCTAACCCCTAGTTTATTTTTAAAATATTCAACCCTCAAAATTTAAGAGATCCACTCAAATATTCCTATAGTTAAATAATAATTTCACTCCCTGTTGCCAAGGATTTAAAGGTAATTTGTTTTTCAAGGCTTCTGGTTTTCCTCTTTCATTCTTTATTAGGCAAATTTTAGCTAGTGCTATGAAAATTTCCTACTGCAGAAATTTTAGTCCTCCAGGAAATTGTGTCTCTCATGTTTCCATAGTTCTGAAAATTGTTCATCATTAATTTCACTTGTTATAAAATAATAGGCATAATTTTGCTTTTTAGAAATTTTGTTTTAGAATTATTTTGTGAATCTTTCAGTTGTTTTTGAAGTTATCATCCAAATACGATTTTGGAGAGATTACTTTTAGATAAAATGGAACAGTATTATTCAAAAGTTCTAAAGTATCAAGACAGGGAAGAAAAACTCCATTACTCTGAATGGCAGAAGAACTGAGATGTTCTAATGAACACAGTTGCCATATAAATCATACTGTATAAATGTAACTGCCCCTGGAAGAAGTAGAATACATAAAATCCTCTTTCTGGTATGAGTGATTCCTGAGTTACTATATTTGTGTTTCCAATTATATGGGGAGGGTTAAAATTTTTTTTATTGCATTGTGGTCAGAAAATTTGGTCTGTGTAATGGTTTGTTGAGACTTACTTTGTGGACACACATTTTGTAAGTATTCCACGTGCAGTTGAAAAGAATGAGAATACTCTAGCTTTGAGGTGTAGCTGGCTAATTGTAGTGTCCACATCTTTTCGATCCTTATGAACTTTTTTGTTCATGTGTTCTTAAAAGAAACACGTTAAAAATCCACCACTGTGATGGCAGATTTGTCAAGTTCTTGTAATTCTGATGGTCATTTTTAATTTTTGTGTATCAATATTTGATGCACAAAAGTGCATTTGGATTTGAAATGTCTTATTTTCCCGGTCACTTATAGTTACCCCTGCTTTCTTTCAATTAGCAATCATCTAGTATATATAATTATTTCCACTGCTTTTCTTCCAACCTTTCTGTGTCTTTGTATATTATTAAGACTGTCTCTTGTAAATAGCATGTAACAAGATTTTGTTTTGTTATCTAGTCTGACAATCTTTGTCTTTTAAATGGATCAAGTCAATTTACACTGACTGGGTTTATCACTATAACTTGGATTCCCTTCTACCAACTTATTTATAATCCTTTATCCCCCTTACATCCCTGCCTTCTTTGGACTAGTTTCTATTCCTTCTCATTTAATTTTCTCCCCATGACTAGTATGGAGGTAACGCACACTATTTTATTATTTAGGTGGCAACCTCAGAAAATTTATCATGTGTATTTAATATAATAGAATCTTAAGTTAATTAGTATCTTTATAACATACTAAATAATGCAAGGACCTGAGCACACTAACTTTAATGTCACTCTGACTTAAGTGCTATAATTGCTATAATTTTCTAGGGCTCTATCTTTTTTAAATTAACATATTAGACATTATTGTGATTATTTTATATTCATTCAATTATTGCTTCAATCTACCCACCATGGTAATCTTTGCTGATCATTTTTTGTTACATTTCAGATCTTTCTTTTCGGTTCATCTTCCCTCTTCCTGGAGCACATCCTGTCGAAATTCCTTTTAGTGAAGCTCTCTTGGTAGTCAAGCTTCTCAGTTTATTTAAAATGCCTTCATTTTCTCTGCATTTTTAAGATTTTTTTTTTTCTGGGTATAAACCTATAAGTTGACAATTGTTCCCTACAGTTTGAAGATTTCTTTTAAATGTTTTTTGGCTTTTGTTCCTGATGAAAGACAGCTTTCAGTATGTTGTTCTTTCACAGGTAATCTATCGTTTCTCTCTGCTTTTAATCGTGTATGTGACTTCAGTGTTTTTAGGTTTCATTAATTTTCATTATGAAGTATGTAGGTATAGATTTCTTGTTATTTATCTTGTTTGGGATTCCCTGAGCTCCCTGAATCTGAAAATTCCTATCTTTCCTCAATTCTAAAAAATTCTCAGTTATGTCTTTAAATATTGCCAATACTCTATCATCATTCTCCTTTGCTAGAATTCCAATAAACCTTAATGTTGTGTCTTCCTAAAAAATAAAAATCTGTTTTTTAATTGTTTTTCTATTTTCCACACTATTGTTTCTCTATATTGCATTCTGGGTAATTTCTTCAGTGTCATTTTCTAATTTACCCAACTCCTTCCTCAGCTGTGTATCCATTGAGGTTTCTAATTTCATAATTACATTTTTTTTCAGCTCCAGAAGTTCTGTGTGTTTCTCTTTCAGATCTACCTGTCCAATTTTGATAGTTACTTGTTCTTTTACCATCCTTTCAATGGCATTTTTAAACTTTTATTTTGACATAGGAAACATATTTTGTATTCCGTAACTAATCAGTTGCTAATAACTATAACAATTGTGATGGACCTACAGTTTACTGTTTCTGTTGACACGTGCTCGTGGTAGCTTGCTTCTGGTTGGTGATTTCTGATTTTAAGCTCATTTTCTCTGGGCTCATATTCTCTGGGATTTTATCTCTGGGAGTTCTTTGTGACCTTGTTTTAAAATTCATTCTTCTAACAGGACATATTTTTGCTTCTGCCTTGGAGAACACTAAAACTTGGCCACATTTTAACTACATTTTAGCTTGGGGCTTTTAAGTACAAATAATTAATGTGAATCCTAGTCCTAAATCTATGTGAGTACAGAGATTTGGTAAGTAATTATCAAGTTCAGACTTCTTTTTCTTTTTCCACTCATATCCAAGTTTGAGATAGACATTTATCTTTATTGCCTCTCTCTTGTGGCCCCGGATTTTTTTTTCTTTTAAATTTTATTTATTTCTTTTTAGAGGGAGGGGAAGGGAAGGATGAAGAGAGGGACAGAAACATCAATGTGTGGTTGCCTCTTGCATGCCCCCTACTGGGGACCTGGCCCACAATCCAGACATGTTCCCTGACCGGGAATCGAACCAGCAACCCTTTGGTTCGCAGGCCAGCGCTCAATCCGCTGAGCCACACCAGCCAGGGCCAGATTTTCCAGTTTGCCCTCTGAAAGCTTTGCTCTTCAGAGAGCCTGACTTTATGCATGGGTCTCTTTTCCAGCCCCCCTTCCTGCTCAGACTCGATACATGCTTTGTCTGTTGACACTGTACGTGTGATCCATTAAACTCAGGCTCTACGCCATTAGGAATTAACACTTATCTCACTGGATTTACACTTTATTGTTTTTGGCATTAGAAGAATTTCCTTCCCTTCCACACCAATTTAGTCATGTGACACAAAAATATTTTTTAAAGACTTATCCAAATTTTTAAAGTGTGCAGTACCAAGAGAATTTGTCTGAACATCTAGTTAGCTGTATATAATATTGAACAGAAAATTAACTTTCCTGTCTTATTATATTAACTAGTACGTTGTCCAAAACATTTATCACGGTGGTGATAGTCGTCATCTCTGACTTGTTCCTAATACCATTTCTTTGGTATTTCACTATTTCATATGTTCACTGTTAGCTTTTGTTAATGCTCTTTATCATTTTTAGGTAGTTTCCTTTTCTTCCTATTTTACTTGGGATAGTTGTTGAAAGGTATCATGTAGTATTTGACACCTATGAGATTCATTCAGTTTTGCTACTGAAATGTACATACGTACGCTACCGCTTTTTGTAAGTTTGGTAAAATACAAACCTGGAAAAAATTCAAGCTGTGAAAATGAAGTCCCCTCTTCCCATTGCAGTCCCCAGTTCCCTGGTCCCACTCCACACAGTTCACTGTGACCACTAACCAGAGACACGTATTCTCTACACACTCAAGCATTAGACGTGTCCTTTAATACACTCACAGTGACGTACTGTACTCACAGCTCTGCACCGTGCTTTTTTTTTTTTACTTAGTAAGACATTTTAGACACCTTCTCTACAACTCATAAACAGAATAGTAAGACTTTCATCCAGCTTTCGAGTTTTTCAGCAACCAGAAAATACCTCCTCCAGTTTAAGAGTAGCAGTGTACATTGTCTTCAACTCCTAGAATCAGTGACTGTTACAGCAGGGAGACTGTAGAGCAGTGCTGTCCAAAAGAATTTACTGTTTTTGTAGAGATGGAAATGTTCATTTCCGCACTCTCCAATAAGGTAGCCACTAGACACTTTTGGCTATTGAGCTCTTGAAATGTAGCTGGTGTCACTAAGTCAATGCATTTTTAATTTTAATTATTTTTAATAGCTACATGTGAGTGAGTACTGTACTGGATGGCTCAGCTGTAAGGTTGTACAGGCAATCTCTCGGTTTTACAGACGCGTGATCTTTGCTGCAGAGAGATGTTTTAGTGGTAGAACCAAGACTGGAAATCGGCTTCTGTCTTTCTTTGCATTCCTCTTTCAGTTTTAGCATAGCTGCTACTTCCGCCTAAGTACTTCCGGGCGTAAGAAAACAACTCTCGAAATCAATATGATCAAAACCCTTTAAGGTGCTGCATATCCTAGGATTCACGGAGTCACCCCCATTGACATCCACCACTTAGAGTCATCAGCCTGCTGTGCTTTAGCTGCTCATTCCCTACGTCACTGGTTCTCTTAATTAAAACACTTCTCCAGTCTGCACTGCCGCTCCTTTAGTTTGACACAGTAATTATCTCACAGGAAGATACTTTGCTGGAGTTTCCTCCATTGCTCCTAAGCACCCCTCCAGTAGTTATCGTCTCAAAGCCCCATTGCTGATCTTGTCACTTTGCTCACGAGCCATCGGTAGTTTCCAATGCCCACTGAATCCCGTCTAAAATTTTTAGCTCAAGGTACTCTCTGATGTGAGCTCATCTTCCTTTTGTAAATAAAACCTTCAAACTATTTTAAAATGAAGTTTCCAGAGAAGCTAAAATGGCAGTTCAGACAGTTCCCGCATATCCTGAATCCAGTGTTACCTAATTGCTAACATCTTGTATTAATATGGTGCATTTGTCACAGCTAAGGAACTGAACTGGTACATGACTATTATCTAAACTCCATCCTTTATTTGGGTTTTCCTAGTTTTTCCCTAATGTCATTTCCCTGCTCACACCAAGTCATCATTGTCCCCTTAGTCTCCTGTTCTGTGATAGTCTTTCACACTCTGTTTTTCAGGGCCTGGGCAGTTTTAAGCAGTACTGAGTTTTTTCCTATGTTTTTCTCATGGCTCGACTGGTGGTGTGGGTTTTGGGGACGAAGACCACAGAGTTGAGTGCCCTTTTCATTGCATCATGCCAAGGGTGCATGCTACCAACACGACTCATCACTGATGATACTAATCCAGTCTCTGTACTGTTAAGCCTCCCCCCATTCCGTACCTTAATCACTGGAAGCCAGTCACTAAACGCAGTCCATTCAAGGGAGTTAACCTCTACCTCCCCGAAGGGGTTGTAACTACACAAATTATTTGGAAGAGTTATCCCTTCACCCTCACTTATTTATTCAGCATTTATTTATATCAGTATGGACTTAAGAGTATTTTAGACTTTGAATTTATAATCCAACACTGTTCTTAATTGGTGGCTCAGATTATTCCATCTTTAGCCAATGGGAGCTCTTTCAGGTTGATTCCAAACATTTCCAACACGCTGGCCCACAGGCAGTTTCTTTTCCTCAGCTCCCCTTGGTGGCGCTGCCAGAGGCTGCAGGCTCGTCGTCTATACGCCCTGTTCTGGTCCCAGTGTCCTGCCCTTCTCCAGAGGCCCTGGTCTCTACCACTGGAGGACGGCATCAGAAACCGAGATCTGGGTGCTGGGTGCCATCGTCTTTGTCAGCCACACATCCCACTCAGCCAAGCCTGATGATCGCCTACCCACTCTCTCCTCATCTCTACAGCACTCTCCCTTCACTCACACTGAAGTCAACAGGGGCTTCGAAGAAACAGGGGCCGACTAGAATGTTCTTCTCTTGCCTCATCTGGTTGAAGTTCTGCTCCTTCCACAAGGCCCCGTTCAAGATGCCTCGTCCTTCACGATGCCTTTCCCAAACTCCTGCTTCGTGTGGCGAGCGCACCACAGCCCTTCGTGCTACCATGTTGTGAGTGACTGAAGGCTGCTCCGCGGCACGCTTACATTCATACCCCTGAATTCAGCATATGGCAAATCACATGGCTGCTGCTTAATGAATGTCAGTCGATTAGATGTACCCTGGAGGGTTTATTAGGGAGAAAGACACACACACACACCCAAAACAAAACAAAAAACAAAACAAAACAAAACAAAACACCCCTCCTGTAGAACCTTTAGGCCCCAGGGACCCTTTGGTCTCATGCCTGAGGAAGACACCCTGTTTCCGCCATGCTATTGGGACAACCAGAAGGAAGAGCCTTATGCCTTTCATCCCTCAAAGCAAGCCTTTTCTGTTCCCAGTACATGCACAGGTTTAAAGATAAGAATCCATCGAATAAAACGTATCATAAGGAAACTCACATGGCTGCCCTAAGCCAGGAAACCTCAGTAAGAAATAGGCAGCAGCTTATGTTCTGATAAAGTCATTATTTGCTGTAGACATTTTCCTAGAATCCTTCATCTCGTGTCTCTCACTCAGTACATCTATCATCTAGGTGTTGGGGAAGCAAATGTGACAAGGTGACCAGGGAGGGACGCAACTGCATCACGGAGAGCTGGGAAATTCTGTGACTTTCCTGTTGGTGCCATGCGTGAGAGTATACACAGAGGGAACTGAGTATGATGCCTCCATTAGCACCCTGAGAAGTGGCTAATTCTGGGATAAGAGATGAGGTGAGTTTTTGTCATAGGGTAAGAATTTCCTCTCCCATCTGGGGGAGGGGCAGGAAACTTTTGTTCTGCGCTGTGGGAAGGGCTGGAGCTGCTGCGGGGAGAGGATGGGGGTGGGCATCAGAAAGAGGCAGGCCAGGTGGCCAGCATCTGGTTTTTCCCTGGCAGCATCACGAGTCATGCAGAGTAACAGCCAGGGTCAGGGGAAGCCACTCCTAAAGCAGAAGTTACACCCCCTGGTCCTGCTGGATGAGGTGACTGCCCCTTGCCAGAGGTCCCAGGCCCACCTGCCTCTGCAGACAGCTCCCAGCACACTGATGATTCTCATCTCTGGCCCTGAAGCTCTCTCTTTCTCTGGCAGGGGTACAATCTGGTGGTAGTCCTTACCCGCAGGGGAAGGGAAGCCATAGGGTAAATGCCCCTACCTCCCTGTCCTGGGAAGGGTGATTTTGAGGTGTGTTGTCCCCTGCAGAACTGAGCCCTGGCTGCAAACGAAGCTGCCATCTTTATTAAAGCACCATTAACTGGTATTTCTCTCTTCAACTCTTACATTTCCCACTTGATTGCTTGTACTAAGATCATCTCCATATAAACTTCTCCATCCAAGTCCTTGTCTCAGTATCTGCTGTCAGAAAAACCTGAAGTCAGCTCTGTTGCTAGGGAAAGAAGGAAGACTCAGAGAACAGAGGCAGCAGGAGGCACCCGGGTTAGGCACCTTGGGGAGAGGCTGTGCCAGGAGGACCTCTCAGACATGCCCAGGGGCTCTGAAAAGGGCGGGCAGACCAGACACTGATGCCGAGCAAGTAACACCTTGCCACACAAAGGAGAACCAGGGAGGATACTGCCCAGACAGTGTTCAGTCAGAGAACAGCCCGCTGGTGCTTTTCAGCCCAGTTCACCTGTCACCCAGGGATGCTCAACTACTCAGGCTTTCACCTACACACAGTCTTTTGCCAAGAGATCCCTGACTCAGCATATTGCTCATCTCTAGGTTCTGAGCCCTTGCTCCATGATGTCATCAACATGGCTTCCTGGATTCCAGACCCACATCCTGCTCCCTAGATGTGACTTGGCATATCTTCAGGGATGGAAGTTCTGGCGGGCGCCAAATCTGACCTCACCATTAACCCAGCTAACACCATTTGCTTGCCTGGGTGAATCCCTGAGACCCCACCACCCTCCCCGCCCCCAAATTCTCGTGTGGAGCCCAAACTTCTTCCCGTGTCTCCTCCACACAGTGGCCTGCCTTGGCTCATGCTGCAGACTTGTCCTAAATGCCCCGGAAGATCCACAAGCCCCCAATAAGCTGCTGTTGGCCTCAGGATGCCCTGTTCCTCCGTGCCCAGCGCAAACAGTGATCAGTCTCAACCTGCATTGCAACTCCTATCAGATGGCCTGAAAGCAGGCATATGAGGGGGATCCCCTAAAAAAACCCAGAATTTATTTATAAAAAATTGTATTTATTTTTACATGTTTAAACTTCATTACTCTCCACTTCATGCAATACACCTATCAGTTTTTTCTACTGCTCAACACAGTTTTTGAACTTCTCGATTTTGATGCCTTTTAGTACTTCTGATGTTTTTTGTTTCATATCTTCCATATCAGCAAACTATTTCCCTTTGAGGACTATTTTCATCAGGGGAAACAAAGTCACTCAGGGTGAGGTCAAGTGAATACAGAGGGTGGGGCACGGGGTCATGCTGTTTTTGGTTAAAAACTCAGCTGAACACTCAGTGCAGTGTGGGTGGGCGTGCTCATAAATCACCCATCATGAAATGGGCAAACACATTGAGTCTTCAAAAATAATTCACTGAAGCTGAACGCAGCCTCTCACAACACCACCAGATGGTACACTGATACAGATGGGTACCTAGAACACTCACCTTGTGGGGAAGCCTGTACTACATTGGGAACTGTCTTCTTTCTAGAAGAAAATTCTGTTTCTTTGTGGGGGGTTCCTCCTTGTAATGGTGGCCAGTATTGGCTTGGGACATAGTTTCAATTAAGTGGCCACAAACCCAGCACAAGTGGCAGATGGCCTCATCTTATGTGGTAATGCCCACCAAAGGGTCCCCAGCCTGGCACAAGTGGCAGCCAGCCTTGATTTGCAGCATAGCCTCTCCCAAGTGCCTGCAAGGCCAGCATAAGCAGCACCTGTCCTTGGCCTACACTGGAGCCCCTCCCAAGAGGCTTCAGAACCCAAGCACCAGGTGGCTGGCTTCAAAATGCATTATAGCACACCCAACCAGCTCCACAAATGACACACTCGAAGGGCTTATCAGGTTAGCACAAGAGCCCTGCTAAAGTGACTCCTGCTTTGTGGGGTCAGCCTCCCACACATCACTTCATCCACTGCAGTCATCGCTAGTACACACAGCCAGCAATCCTGGGGATCAATCACACCTACTGAGGTGACAACAGCAATCAAGGCTCAAATACAACAGGAAAGCACACAAGGGATAGCCTTAAGGGACCTGGATCAGGTGACCAGAAAGACTGTACCACTGGGCCCCACAGGACGCATACTACATAAGGCCACTCTGCCAAAGATAGGAGACGTACCTATCTACCTGATACATAAAACAAATGCAGGAGTGAGCCAAAAGGAGGAGACAAAAAGTATGTCCCAAATAAAAGAACGGGACGAAACCACAGAAAACAAAGTAAATTAGATGGAGACAAGCAGTTTACCAGATACAGAGTCCAAAGCATTGGTTATAAGGATGCTCATTGAACCTAGGGGAAAAATTGGTGAATTCAGTAAGAACTTCAAAAAGGAGATAGTAAACATGACAGTAAACATAAAAAGCACTCAGAAATGAAGAAGATATTAGGTGGAATCAACAGCATGTTAGGTGAAGCTGAGGATCAAATCAGCAATTTGTAAGAAAAGGTAGGGAAAACATCCAATTGGCACAACCAAAAGAAAAAAGAATTAAAAAAAAATGAGGATAGCTTAAGGACCTCTGGGACAACATCACAGGGCTACCAGAAGGAGAAGAGAGGAAGCCAAGGACTGAAAACCTATTTGAAGAAATAATGACTAAAAACTTCCCTAACCTGGTGAAGAAAATTACATACAAATCCAGGAAGCACAGAGTCCCGAACAAGATGAACCTAAAGAGGTCCACCCCAAGACACAACATAATTGAATTTTCAAAGGTTAATGACAAAGATTGCATCTTAAAAGCAGCAAGAGAAAAGCAGTTAGTTACCCACAAGGGAGCTCCCATGAGACTGTCAGCTGCTGCTTTCTCAACAGAAACTTTGCAGGGCCTAAAGGGAATGGCACAGACTATGCAAGGGGGTTAAAGGAAAATACCTACAACCAAGATCAGTACTCAGCAAGGCTATCATTTAGAATCAAGGCAAGACAAAGAGTTTCTCAGACAAGAAAAAGCTAAAAGAGTTCATCATCACTAAACAAAGGGACTTCTATAAGAAGATCAAAAATATGAATTTGAATATATGAGAAAATATTTTGACAAACACTTAGCAAAACAGTGGATAAACCATCTAGAAAGCTAGTGCAAAGGTTAAAAGACGAAAGTAGAAAGACCATGTGTAATTACAATAAACTAGAGGATGCACACAGCACGCACCCCCCAGAAATACAAAAGAATGACAACACCAAGTGTGGAGGGGTGAATAAAAATTGTAGTGATTTTAGAATGTTTTCAAATGAAAGCAACCATCAGCTTGAAGCAGACTGCTGTAAACATTGTGTGGTATAAGAGGAGCACATGGTAACCACAAACTAAAAATTTACAAGAGACATACTAGACATAAAGAGGAAAAAATCTAAACCCAACCCTATAGAAAGTCATCAACACACAGGATAGCAAAAGAATAAGAAAGGAACAGAGAACTACAAGAAATAATCAGGAAATAGTAAAAAGGCGATAACTACATACCTATCAATAATTACTTGAAATGTAAATGGGCTGAATACTCCGATCAAAAGGGATAGGGTGGCTGAACAGACAGAAAAATAAGACCTGTACATAAGCTGCCTACAAGAGACCCACTTTATATGGAAAGCAAACACAGCCCGAAAGTAAAGGGATGCAAAAATATATTTCATGCAAATAGAAATGAAAAATTTAAATGAGATAAAATGGATTTTAAAACAAAAGTTATAACAATAGACAAGAAAAAAAGGGCATTTCATAATGAGAAAGGGATCAATCCAATAAGAAGATAGAACTCTTAAACATTTATGTCCCCAACGCAGGAGCACCTAAATCTATAAAGCAAATGTTGACAGATATACAGGGAGGGATCCACAGTAGTACAGTCATAGTGGGGACATTAATGGATAGATAATCCATAAAGAAAACCAACAAACAGTGGACTGAAATGACACATTAGACCAGATGCATTTAATCGGTATTTTTAGAACACTTCAACCAAACTCTTTTCAAGTGCATATGGGAGATTTCCCAGGATGGACTACGTGTTAGGCCACAAAATAAGTCTCAATAAATTTAATAAGTTTAAAATCATATCAAGCATCCTCTCCTATCACAATAGTATGAAACTAGAAATCAATTATAAAAAGAAAATTGAAAAATGCAAACATGTGGAGCATAAATAACATGGTACTAAATAAACACTAGGTTAACCATGAAGTCAAGGGGAAAAATATCAAAAGATGCCTTGAGACAAATTAAACCGAAGATTCAACAACCCCAAATCTATGGGACTCACAGAAAGCAGTTCTAAGAAGGAAATTCACAGCAATATAGACCTAACTCAAGAAACAAAAAAACCCTCAAACAATCTAACGTTATACCAACAGGCACTAGAAAAAGAACAGACAAAGCCCAAAGTGAGTAGAAGCAAAGAAATAATAAAGATCAGAGCAGAAATAAACAAAATAGTCTACAGAAACAATAGAAACGGTCAATCAAACCAGGAGGTGGTTCATTGAAAAGATAAGCAACATTGGTGAACCTTTAGCTAGACTCATGGAGAAAAAGGAGAGAGGACCCAAATAAATAAGACCAGAAATAAAAGATGAGAAGCAGCAACTGACACCACAGAAACACAAAGAATTATAAGAAAATAGTAAAGAACAATTATGTGCCAACAGATTGGACAGCCTGGACAAAAATGATAAATCCTAGAAATAAACAAGCTTCCAAAATTGAATCAGAAAGAAACAATCTGAACAGACTGATAACTACTAACAAAATTCAGTCACTAATCAAAAAACTCCCAACAAACAAGACTTGGATCAGAGGGCTTCACAGGTGAGTTTTATCAAACACGCAAAGAAAAATGAATACCTATTCTTCTCACACTACTCCAAAAAACTGAAGAGGAGGAAAGTCTCCCAAACTCATTTGACAAGGCCAGCATCACCCTGATGCCAAAACCAGACAAAGACATTACAAAAAAAAAGAGAATCAGAGGCCAATATCCCTTATGAACATAGATGCAAAAATCCTTAACAAAGTATTAGCAAACGGAATTCTGCAATACAATAAAAAGATCATATGCCTGATCTTTCTAAATCCCACATACCCGAGTGGGATTTCTTCCCAGGATGTATGGTTGGGTCAATATCTGCAAATCAACTATCATGATACACCCCATAAACAAAAATGAAGGATACAAATCACATGGTCATATCAACAGATGCAGAAAAAGCATGTGGCAAAATCCAACATCCATTCGTGATACAAACTGTCAGCAAACTGGGGATAAATGGAACCTACTTTGACATAATAAAGGCTACATTTGACAAACCCACAGTTATCATACTCAACAATGAAAACTTGAAAGCTTTTTCTTTAAGATCAGGAACAAGGCAGAGATGTCCATTTTCACCACTTTTATTCAACATGATATTCAAAGTCCTATTCACAGCAATCAGACAAGAAAAAATAAAAGGCATCCAAATCGGACAGGAAGAAGTAAAACTGTCATTATTTGCAGATAATGTGATAATATATATAAGGAATCCTAAAGATCCCACCAAAAAACTGTTAGAACTGATAAACTCAGTAAAGTACCAGGATACGAAATAAATATTCAGAAATTGGTTTCATTTCTATACACCAATAACCAACTATAAGAAAGAAAAATTAATAAAACCATGCTATTTATAACTGCATTCAAAAGAATAAAATACCTAAGAATAAATTTAACCAAGGAGGTAAAAGACCTGTGCTCTGAAAATTTTAAGACACTAAAGACAGAAACTGAAGAAGGTAAAATAAGTGGAAGCACATACCGTGCTCATGGAGAGGAGAATTAACATCATTAAAATGTCTATACTACACCAAGCAACCTGCAGATTTAATGCAATTCCTATTAAAATACCAATGGCATTTTTCACAGAACTAGAATATTTCAAAAATTGATTAAAAAACCACAAAAGACTCTAAATAATGAAAACCATCTTCAGAAAGAAAAACTGAGTTGGAGGTATCACACTGTGTGATATGAAACGATACTACAAGGTTATAGTAATCCTGGTGCTGGTATAAAAACAGACACATAGATCAATGGAAACTAGAGACCCCAGAAATAAGCCCACACCTATATGATCGATTAAACTATGACAAAAGGGGAAAGAATATACAATAGAACAAAGACAGTCTCTTCAATAAATGGTGTTGGGAAAACTGAACAGATACATGGAAAATAATGAAACTAGGTCACTTTGTACACCATATACAAGAATAAACTCAAAGTGGATTAAAGACTTAAATGTAAGGCCCAAAACCATAAAACTCCCAGAAGAAAACATGGGCAGTAAACTCTGTGACATTGCTCTTAGCAAAATATTTTATGGGCTAAGTCTCTGGCAAGGGAAACAAAAGAAAAAAGAAAAAACAGATGGGACTAAATGAAACTAAAAAGTTTCTGCATAGAGAAAGAAACCTTTAACAAAACAGGAAGACTACGTACTGAATGGGAGAAGATATTTGCAGTGATACATCACATAAGGACTTAGTATCCAAACTATATAAGGAACTCATACAAATTAACGCTAAAAAGCCCCAGCAAAGGATACAATTTAAAAATGGGCAGAGGACCTGAATAGACAGTTCTCCAAGGACGACACACTGATGGCTCGGAGACATGTGAAGAGATGCTCAACATCAGTGATCCAGGGAAATGCAAGTTAAAACCACAACGAACTATCACCCCACACCCATTAGAATAGTTATTGACAAATCAACAAACACGTTGTAAGGATGTGGAGAAAAGGGAACCCTTGTGCCCTGTTAATGGGATTGTAAATTGGTGCAGCCACCGTGGAAAACACTGTGCACTATGGAGGTTCTTCAAAAATTAAAAACAGAATTACCATATGTCCCAGCACTTCCATTCCTGGGTATTTATCCAAACAATTCCAAAACACTAATTTGAAAAGAGATATCACCCCTATGTTCCACGAAGCATTATTTACATTAGTCAAGATATGGAAAGCAACCTAAGTGTCCATTCATAGACGACGGGGGAAAGAAGAGGCAGTACATATTTCCAATGGAATATTATCAGCCATAAAAAGAATGAAATCTTACCATTTGTGACAACATGGATAGACTTAGAGGTATTAAGGAAAGTGAAATAAGTTAGAGAAAGACAAATAGCATATGATTTCACTTCTATGTGGAATCTAAAAAAAGTTAACAAAACAGAAGCAGACTCAGAACAAATTAGTAACCGTCTGATGGGCGGAGGTTTGTGGGATTCAGTCAAAAAGGTAAAAGGGATTAAGAAGTACAAATCAGTAGTTACAAAACAGTGAACAGAAATATAAATACAGCATAGGGAACATAGTCAATAATATGGTAATAACTCTATATGGTGTCAGGTGGGTACCAGATTTCAAATGGTATGATCGCTTCATACACTGAACACCTGAAACTAATAATATTGTATGACAACTATACTTGGAAAAAAATCACCACTCACTAACATGCTCAGATATTGATTTCTAAATACCACTTCTAAAAAAAGGAAGGAAGGAAGGAAGGAAGGAAGGAAGGAAGGAAGGAAGGGAGGGAGGGAGGGAGGGAGGGAGGGAGGGAGGGAGGGAGGGAGGGAGGGAGGGAGGGAGGGAGGGAGGGAGGAAGGAAGGAAGGAAGGAAGGTAGGAAGGAAGGAAGGAAGGAAGGTAGGAAGGAAGGAAGGAAGGAAAAGGAAAAAAAAAAGAAAAAGAAAGAAATCAATCAGGGCTCCTTGGAGAAGTGGTTGCTTCCAGGGCTGGAGGAAGTCAAACACAAGCTGAGCCTGGTGTATCTTATGATGCCAGGAAGTAAAAAAGTGCTGAGAGAAAAAAAAAAAAAAATGAGGCAACATGTCAAAAGTGCACTGGAGCCAGCCTGAAAGAGCTCCCAAGGTTCAAAGCTGGACGTGTATCAGCAAAAAATGGATAATGATAGTATTGGATTATAATGTAATGTATAAAAAAGTATCCATGTGTCCATACTGATATAAATTAGCAAATGGGGAATAGGAGACAATGTCTCCTTACAGAAGAATCCCAACTAACACACGTGGAAGGAATGAGGAAAACAGAACATCTCCACTAGACCCCCACAGCAATAACTGAGGCAGGCCTGCTTCCCCAGTTAAAATCAGTGAAAGGTATTTGCAAGTCTTAACCTATCTCCCCCCAAATAAATTAATTCTAACTTTACAGTGAAGAAGTCTGGCGGACACCACTTTATCAAGTGATGAAGTTTAACATCACCAATAATCAGAGGTTAGCACCCTGTCTTCCCTGATGTGCTACCACGAGAGGGTCCCATCACCTGGGTGGTATTCTTCCCGCAATGCGCAGCGTCAATAATTATTTTTTCTAGTCCACACCCCTAAAGTGGAAGAGAACCCTGTGTGCAGGTGTGTGGCGGGCAGTTACGCACCAAAGTCTAGAACTTAGGGAAGAGATTTGGACAAGAGAAAAAAATGGACAAGAGTGAGGGGAAGTCCAAATTCATTCAAGTTGAATTTGTCTTTCCGACACTAGGATCACCCCCAAATTCTCCTTTCCCTCCCCCATGGCCTTACGTTTTCACACGAGTAACGCACCCACACAGGGATACGCACCTTCATGGAGGTGGCACACACAGAGACTGAACACCACACACCACCCCCAACCTGGAGAGGGGTCGCAGAGGTGCACGCACACACGTTCCCATAGGTTAGAGATATACACACCCACCCAGACACAGGTAAATACACCTACAGAGGTCACAAACGCACAATTTTCTGGAGAGGGTGAGGCACGTTTTCCAGTGTATGGTAAAGTCTTCTCATCTACTGAGCTGATGTCCCTTGACTGCGGGGGGCCAGCAGCCCCAGCTGGTCACTGAGACTCCCTCTGCAATTCATTCATATTGAACTGATTCCCAGGGGACATGCAAAGGCTCCAGGGGTCTGTTACTCCACACTGTACACATTCATATTCCGTTCCCGGTGACCCTCTGGGAACCGAGAACAACTCCTTCGAACGAGGAGTGAGCAGTCCATCCCCTGCTGTGAAAAACCCACTGCAGCAGGCGGCTCTCCTCTTACCAAACAGCTTCTGCAGGACTTGTCCGTCATACAAATCCTCAGCCAGGTCTTTCACGATGATTCTTTCCCCAACCAGCACATCATTAATCCAGTCAATTAATACCTAGGGAGAGAGGGAGAAAATAAAAGAAGAGTCATAAAGTATTTTCTCATAGACCGGCTTTTTAATCCTGGACAAATACAATCTAAATGCACTTCAGATTTTGAAAGCAGGAGAGCTATCCACATGGCCCAGTTTGTGGACAAGTAGTTACAAGTGTGAGCCCCAATGGCCCTGTTAATCTTCAGGTGCCTGCTCTTCTTGTGATGGTGACACGAGTGTCCCTGATAATATCTTCTGCCCCCTCCCATTCCTTACCCTAAGTCTTTGGATGGGGCTTTGTGCTGAGCAGAGTACAGGCTTTGGAGTTGAAACCCGGCTTTATCCACCACCTGTATGGCCCTCCATGTGTACCTCCTTCCCTCCCTCCCCCCATTTCCTCTCTGCCTCCATTTACCCACCCAGCATTTATTAATACCTCCTGTATGTCACGCTGTGCTGGATCCTGGGGATACAATAAAAAATAAAAATAAAAGAAACAGTCGAACTGAAAGAAACTCAGCATTAGTGAAGGAGACAGAGAAGTATCATAAGTGACTGCGATGACAGAACCAAATCCAGAGACCAGAGCAACAAGCAGAGGGGCTGAGGTGATGGTGGGGTTTGTAGAAGGCTCCCTGGGGGATGCACCCCCACTTTGCCCCTGCTCTGAAGGGTAGGTAGGGCATCTGGTTGCAAGGGATGGCATGAGCGAAGGCTTGGCAGTGGGGAGAGCTGGAAGCAAACACGGTGGGTATGGGGGGCACCATGAATGGGCCTGGTGTCCCTGTGTTGCCAGTAAGGGGATGTCTGAGGTTGAGGAGGCAGCTGGAGCATGGAGACCGCAAATGCCACCCTCAGGGGTGTGGGCGTCAGTTGGGAAACTGCACGCAGGTTTTGAGCAGGAAAATGATATATTCAGATTTGTATTCTGAATGAATCATTCTGGGATCCAGTGCCCATTTGTCCTAAGTGAAGCTTGGAGGAGTTGAAGAAGAAAAACACAAGATGGGGAGTGAGAAGGGGGTATGAAATGAACATTTTTCAAGGGGTGACCACATGCCAACCCCAGCACCAGCTGTATTATGCACAGTATTTCATTTAACCCCATTTATGTCCATTTGAATTCCATCACCTCACTCAGCTGTGACCATAAACAAACCACTTGGCTTTCCTGAGACTGCTTCCTCATCTGTAAAATGGGCTGATACTAATTCCTACTTCACAGGGAACCTCGGAGGGCCCTTAACAAAAGCAGTGAAAGGAGTGTGTAGATTATAAGATTCTGGCAGATGTGAGCTTATTTGCACTAACTTCTCTGATCCCTGTTATCTACATAATTCATTGGGCATTTGCCATGTGCCACTTTTGTTAAATTTTAGATGTCCACTTACTGGACCATGAGCTGCCTGGAGGCAGGGGCTGACGTGACTTCATTCTCTTGGCTGTGGCTCATGTGGTGCCTGCACAGGGTGGTTGGCCTAGAGACACCTGTTGAGTCTGGGACGCACCTGAGGCCCCTAATTTCTTCTTACCTTCATTAGTTCTTGAAGTTTGGGGTCACTGCGTGAGTTTGGATCCACCATTGTTCGCACTTCATTCTCCTCTTTAAAAAGAAAAGGAAGTCAGTGGGGGCGGTTCCGCTGGCAGGCATCAGGCTACCCCAGAGAACAAGAGACCCAGTTACCCAGCATCGTGTCCTCGGGGTCCAGCTCAAAGGGGATCGGACTGAGGGGCAGGTTGATGGCGTTCATGCCCTCCTCCTGAAGCTCTGACACTGTAAGGAGAAGAAAGCACAGGTCACGTCACAGCCCGCTGACGACAGGGGAGTGGATCTCTGATGGGTTTGATACTGATATTGAGAAACAAGACCACTAAGGTGCTTATTACAGCTGTTGCTCAGCCTGCAATCAATTCCCCACTTAACCTTGCTAAAAAAGCTGAACTGTCCCTTTTATGGAACCTCTTCCAATGGACACCTCATTCCCTTTCCTCGGGAAATAGGGAGGCCTCTGACTCCTCTCAGAAACGATCTCAGAATAAATGAAAGTGAAGTGGCATCTTAGTCTCTGCCTCCTGCCACCCCTCCTTTAAAGGGCTTGCTGTTGGGACCCTGGGCACCTGGGTGAAGGAGGTCACCACATGAAGGCAACCTTTATGTGGTAAGCCACCTCCCTCCTTGGCTCAACCTCTGTGTGACTTTTCTCTTGATTTGGCTTCCCTGAGTATTTTTCTGATTGTCCTACTTCCCCCCTTCCTCCCAGGAGAACGCCCCAGTCCAGCCTCGTTCCAGAGCTCTGGGCCTGTCCCTCCAGCTCAAACGATCAGACCCTGGGAGCCGCCTCTCTTCAACACAGTGACTGAAATCCTCTCACCTCTACTCAAGTCCACTCTGGACAGTTACTTTTTCCCAATTAAGCACAAACACACACACACACACACACAGCATTTTCTTTGAAAGTGTTGGTCAGCAAAAGGTTCTTAACTAACATGGCAGCTGCAATCAACCTTCATAGAAGCAATGTCCCATCTTTCCGTTTTATTTCACTTTTTATTGACTCTGGCCTCACTGATTGCCAGTGTGTGCTTGCAAGAACTCTTCAGCACAAGGCAGCTGCTTACAATGCTCACAAAGATTTCTTTCATATGAGCAAACTCACTGATGGCTGCAGTTGGATGGAGAATGCGATTGCCTAACAAAGAGTGAAACAAACTCTACCCCAAAGAGACACAACTTGCATTATAAAGCTGGTATTTAGTCCCCTGGCTGTGGACCCTTGACATTCATATGGGATACCAGCCAGTCACCGTCTTGAATCTCCACATTCACAGATACCCTCTACTCTATATAATTCTCCCCCATAAAACATAATGGAAAACATAAACGATACCTTCAAGACTTACACGATTCTGTAGGTATAGGATTGTATTTGCTTTCCAGAGAAGAACAATTGTTTCCTTAGACTTCTATAATTTCTTCTAATAGTCCTCCTCAGACTGGCAGTTTGCTTCTTTTCCAGGCTGCTTCTCACAAAGCAGCAAGATTTCCATACTTAACAAGCACTGCTGTGCAAGCAGTGGGCAGAGGAGACAAAGTCACGCATAAATGTGGGTGAGAGGCCGGGCTTCCTGGACAGGGAAGAAACTAGATCCTGGCCAGGACCTTCTCTACCCACATTCTCCTCCAGGTCTATGCTGTCCAATATGGTAAGCATATTGGGCCACATGTGGCTTTTTCAATTTAAATGAATTAAAAATGTAGTTTCTTAGTTGCACCTACCACATTTCAAGTGCTCAATGGCCCACACGTGGCTAGTGACTACCATACTGGATAGCCACAGGTGCAGATTTCCATCATCACAGGAACGGATGGCATTGTCCTAGGTCATCCCATACATCTAACCGCTAAGGCCCTCATTTAAATCTCCAGCTTAGACTTGACCCTGAGCTGCAGGCTCACTTGCTGTCTTCTCATGTCTATTAGCAGAGGTGTCAGATTTACACATTCGCAACAGAACTCTGATTTTCAACACGCTCACTCCCAGAACATCGACACAAGACTGCTCTTCCCCTATTTTTAGCCTCCTCAGTAAGTGGCCCCACCATGTATACAATGGTTTAAGCCAAAATCCAAAGAGTCATCTGTAACCTTTTTCCCCCTCACCTTTTGCCTCTAATAGATTGGCAAGTTCTGCAGGCTCCGCCTCCAAACCAGGACCCAATTCCAACAGCTGCTCACCCTCACCACCACCATCATCCAATGGTTCCGGCCATTGTTACCTTTCACCTGGACAACCAGAACCACCTTCTAACTGGTCCGCTTTCTGATGCTTATTCCCCACCCCTCAGCTACTGCCAATAACACAGTTAGAATGATACATAAGGATGTAAATAGGATCAGACATCCTCCTTCTCTAAGACTTCCTGTGGCTTCCAGCTACACTCAAAATAAACCCCAACTCCTAAGACCTAAGAGACCCTCTAATTAGCCCCCAGCCTCCCTCCTGTTTCATTTTCTTCAAGCACTCCTTATGATCCGAAATCATGATTATTTACAGTCTGTTCTCCATCTTCCACTCCCCACCCCCTCACCACCAAATGTAAGCTGTGGGAACACTGGCTCCTTTTCCCTTTTATTCACTATTAGATGCCCAAAGAGGAGCCAAACTTCCTAGATTCAAATCCAGGATCACTTTCTAGGCTATGTGACCTCGGGCAAGTTCATCAGCCTCTTATACCTCAAGTTTGCGTATGTGCCAACTGGAAATGATAATAATATTGTCAAGCTCCTAGGGCTTGTTGAGAAGATTCAAATTAGTTAATGTATGTAACACATTTGGATGAGTCCCTGGTACCTGGTAACATCTATGTAAATATACACTATTGTTATTAGTTAAAATAATACCTCATACACAATAAGCACTCGAGAACTACTTGCCGAATAAATGTATAATCAGAACTGTTATGGGGATACATGGTAATGGAAGAAATACAATAACAAATAAACTACTAAAAACCCGTTCAGACCCCCCTTCAATTGCATAGGTTATGAGTTGAAGTACAATCTGCCAAAACAGTACAGAGTGCACAGGAGGGTCCCAGCCTGTCCTCAGGGAAAGGGAAAGTCGCCCTTTGGCCTGACCCTGAGTGTGTGCGTGTGTGTGTGTGCGCACACGCGCACGCACACGCACACAAACATGCACACATGGCTGGGGCAGCGTTTTCAGCTCACATGTTGGTAGGAGAGAAAAGCCGCGTGTCCCACGACTAGTACAGCCAGAGCCAATTTGTGAATATAGAGATATTTCCACCTCTCAAGAGTGGCTGGAAACAGAATATTTGCGGCCAGGACTCCTAAAGGTTGGTCAGAAGGGGATCTCTTTGACATGGAGATCATTGTTAAAAAATGTTTTCAGATAAAAAACCCCCAGTCAGAAACACTCCCCTCTGCCCTGCCTCTTTAATTCACTCACAGAGACAAAACAAACCCAAGAAGAAAGGCTGAGATATGTTTGCAATTGAAAATGTTTTTTTCAGGAAATGATTTGGTACAGGAACATCATTCCCATCCCATTAACTGCTGACTCGGAGCCAACTGTTTGTAAAAGTGAATATGCAAACTGCCCGGTTCAGGCCTGGCCCCCGCCCCATGGGGCCGCATTAGCGGCCACTTTCCCAAAACAGCCTGCCTGCTTGGGAGGTTTCATTTCTATTAAACCAAAGCAAGGCCCAGCAGAAGCCCCTTGCCAGTCCTGCCCTCTGAAAGAGAAAGGGCTGCAATTGAATTTTCTCGGCATAGAATATGAATGTGATGTTTATCCCCTGAGCCTCCTCTAACAATCTAAAACTAGGTCTGAATGTGCAGCCCTCGGTGTCTCGCAGCGCCATTAGTCATAACTTAATAAACAGATTAAATGCCCGGCTGAAGGTCGGCTTGGGAAAGCAGGGTGATTGCCTCAACTCCTGAAGCGCTCACCATGCGAACGGGGGCACTGGCTTTTCTGGGAAATGAAGCTTGACCCTGCGTCCAGCTGCACAGCGGAAAAAGTACATGGTTGGGCTCCGGAGTTTGAAAGACCTGGATTTGAATCCTACTTCTGTTTATCAGCTCTGGGACCTTATGGAAGTGACTTAACCTCCCTGAAGTGCGGTATAAATTAATTCTCTGTGAAAAAGGGTGTAGCTGACACTGCTGATTTCTTCCCCAACATTTATTCTATTCTCTTTCCCTGCTGAAAGGACCCTCATTTTATTGCAGCAGAAACTCCTCCCTCCAATGCCTCTAGGTGAGAACCTAACTGGTTTATACTAATAAAGACAATCTGATTTCCCTTAGCAGTGACTGGCTCAAGCATTGTCATATGATCCAATTCTGGTAAATGAGCTATGAGACCAAGTTTCTAGAAGCTTCTTGAAGTTTTTACCTCCACTTTAAAGAGAGGCCGAAGGAAGAGAAGCTATCCTTCTCCTTCTAACCACTATTGCATCAGGATGTTATGCCTGGATCTGCTGCAGCCATTTTGCTGCCTTGAGGTAAGTCAGCCCAAAGAAAAAGCTTGTAAGTTAAAGTTGGCAGAGAAGAAAGATAGAAAGAAGGGGGTTTTTGTTGACACAGTTAAGCCACCATCCCTGAAGCCACCCTAGCTTTATGTCTTGTTATAAGAGATATATTCAATAATAAGTTCCTTTATTGTTTAAGCTGGTTAAGTTGGTGTCTTCTGAGGCTTGGATCCTACATTCCCTAGTCAATAATATGAGACACTAGGATGGTAAAGTTGACGGATGAGTACAGTAGGTCTGCAGTGAATGATAACTTTCCTCTCCTTTTTTCCATGAAAAACAGAATAGGTGTAGGCATCTCTTCCACTCCAGAAGTATGTACAGGGACTCAAAGAACACCAGGCAGAAAACAAGTACAGAAAGAAGAATGGATGGAGGTTTCTGAGAGTATGAAAGGGCCCATTTATGCAAGTCCAGTGAGTTCGTTCATTCAGCCAATCACCAGCACCCTCCTCTAAAGCAGACCTGTGTCAACAAGGGGAATAAGGTGTGGGGATGTGCCTTGGGTCTCATCCTACTTGTCTCAGTCTACTCACAGGTGGCAGAGGCAGGCCCAGAACACAGCATGCAGAATACTGCATGGAGGGGTGAGAGATGTGTAACCTGAGGGCTGTGGGAGCTTGGGCAGAACGAGGCTGACTTTGGATGGGGAGGGCCAGGAAGGATCTCCAGAAAGGGGGACATCTGAGTTGAACTCGGAAAAATGTAGATTATCGTCTGACTCGGGCGCCACACAAAAGGCACATGATGTGTAAAAACAGCAAGGTGTGGCCAAAGAGGGCAAAGGTTAGGGGAGTGGTGGTTATGTCTGAACACTGGGGATGCAGGGAGAGCACAGGGGAAGCGGGGAGGGAAGGGACAGGGGGGCAGATGAATAGATAGTGTCCAGAGTGTGAACGGCTGTGACTTTATCTGTTCCCCAGCACTCCTGGACCATGCTTCCTGGGTCTACAGACAACACAAACAAACAGCGTGCCAAGGGAGGGCAAGAGAATAGCTAGGGCCTTCTCTCTCCTTCAGTGAAAGTGGGCCCCAGTGAGATATTTAGTCTGCTCTAGATCCTTATCATGATTCAGATGATTTATTTCTGGTTCTTTTGAAAGCTACTAAAGCTCACTTAATTTCTAAATGGCTCAAGGGCCCCCACAGAAGATCTCGGCAGCTAGAGACAACTACATTGTCTGGTAAGCAACTCCCAACAATTTCTCTTTATGTGAAAAATCAACCAGAAAGAACACCCACAAAATCACTACAGTTAACATAATTAATGGTGAGAAACTGGATGCTTACCCTCTAAAACTGGAAACAAGGCAAAAATATCTCCTCTTACTATGCCTATTAAAAGTCATACTAAAAATTCTAGCTATTATAATAATTCAAGAGAAGGAAATAAAAAATATACAGATTGGGAGGGAAGAAACAAAACCATTTTTCTTTGTAGATTAAATGACTGTCTCTGTAGAAAATTCCAAAGAATTGACCAAAACAAAACAGAACAGAACCCCCCACAAACTCTAGAACTAATAAACAATTATAGCAGGGTTGTAGGATGAAAGTTTAATGTACAAAGGTCCATTGTTTTCCTATATACCAGCAATGAATAATTGGAATTAGAAATTAAAGACAGTATCATTTATAGTAGCACCAACCAATGCCATACTGAGATATAACTCTAACAAAATATAAACAGGGATATGGAGAAAATGATAAAACTCTGATGAAAGAAATCAAAGAAGGTCTAGGTAATTGGAGAGATAGTCAGTGTTCATTGATTGGAAAACATAATATTGTTAAGATGTCAATTCTTCTCAACTTCGTCTATAGCTTCCCCAGTCAAAATCACAGCAAGACATTTTGTGAGTATTGATGAACTGATTCTGAAGTTTACACAAAAAGGCGAGAGACCCAGAGTAGTCAACACAATACTGAGGGAGAATGAAAAAGTGGGCAGACCAACACGACCAGACTTAAGACTCACTGTAAAGCCACAGTTATGCAAGAAAAAAAAAAAAAGAAAAAAGGCCACAGTTATCTAGATGCCGTGTTGCTGAGGAACAGACACATAGATCAATGAAAGTGAAAGAGAACGCAAAAACAAGCCCATACAAATATATTCAACTCATCTCTGACAAAGGAGCGAAGGCAGCTCTGTGCAAAGAAGATGGTCTTATCAAAATATGGTGCTGGAACAATCGGGAGTCCATATAAAAAATTAATCTAGACAGAGACCACACACTTTTCACACAATTTAATTCAACATGGTTACAGACCTAAGTATAAAACCATTCTATAAAATTTCTAGAAAAAAATAGAAATCTATGTGATTTAGGGTTTGGCAATGAGTTTTTACATACAATATCAAAGGACAATCCATGAAAGGAAAATGGATGCGCTGGACTTCATTAAATTTCCTATTCTGCAAAGATACTCTTAGGAGAATGAAAAGACTAGCCACAGACTGGGAGAGAATATTCACAAAACACATATCTGATAAATGGCTTGTATGCAAAATATACAAAGAACTCTAAAAATGAAGGGTAAGAAAACAACTCAACTACAAAATGGGCAAGAGATCTGAACAGACACGTCACCAAAGAAGATGTACAGATGGCAAGTAAGCATGTAAAAGGACGTTCAACGTCAAACCACAATGAGATCCCACTACCCACTTAACTGGAATGGCTAACGTGCCAAAAACGTACAGCACCAAATGCTGATGAGGATGTGAAGCAACAGAAACCTTCATCACGCGTAGAAATGCACAATGGCATAGCTTTTTTGGAAGACAGTGTGGTAGTTTCTTATAAAGCTACAGGCTTACCATATAACCCAGCAGTCATGTTCCTACATATTCACCCACTTCGTTTGAAAACATATTCACATAACACCCGGCACATGAATGTTCATCGTAGCTTTATTTGTAATTGCCCCAAACTAGAAGCAATCAAGACATTCTTCAATAGGTTAATGAATAAAATTCTGGCACATCCATATGAAGAAATGTTTCCTTAGTGATAAAAAGAAATGAGCAATAAAGCCATAAAGAGACATGGAGGAACTTTAAATGTATCATTCCTAAGTCAGCAAGGCTGGTCTTTAAAGGCTACATAATACACGATTCGACCATTCGACATCTGAGAAAGGTGCAACTACGCAGACAGTAAAAAGACGAGTGGTTGCCAGGGGTTAAGGGGAAGGTTGAAGAGGCAAAGCACAGAAAAATTTAAGGTGGTGAGAATGTTCTGTAAGATACCGCACTGGTGGATATGTGTTGGATGCACTTGTCAAACCATAGAACTGCGTAGTGTAAGGTGGATATCCTAACGTACATAAACAAACAAACAGAAAAGGAGGTTGGGGATCCAAGGGTGGAGTGCAGATGTGATGACAGAATCTAACTGTATTACAATGGAGGAGACGGCCTCTGTGAAGGGGCTGGGGAGCAGCACTGACCTAAGCATCACTGGAAACAGGTGGCGTCTCTGTGACCAAAGGCCAAGGGGCTGCACGTAAGCAGCGTGCTCTGGTTAATAAAATTATTTCCCACTGGGGTATGGGTTAACAATTCTGATGCTGCTGTACATGTATACTGGGACTGAACAATTAATTAAATGGTTGGTGGATGGTAGAGACCGGTTTCTTACTGCTGGAGCGGGAGGTTACAAGGAAGCAAGGGGAAAAGGCTGGGATGATCCATGTAGTAATGGAGTAGAGTTGGGGATATCAGTAAGAACTCATGTTCATCTTGCTGTAGATACAGATATTACAATATTATATGTAATATTTCTATATTACATATAGAAATATTTGGAGATACGTGTATGTACATGGGTCAGTGTACACACGCATTGCCTTGCTCAGTTAGCTGAAAGGGTCTAAAAGAAAGGACACTTCAGTAGCAATGAATTCACCTGGCACCCAGATCTTGGTTTCTACTTCCATTTTCCAACAAAAGGAACCAGATCTCCTTGCAAAAATGGCGTGTTCTAGTCAAAGAGAAAATATACAGGAAATATACAAGGTGAGTCTGGAAACAGAAAGTAAAGAAGCTGAAACATTTTGAGTAACCAAATAAAGTATTGAATTATAGCCCAAACCACAAAATAAATGAGCCCATACTGATATAAATGATCAAATACAGGAATAAATGGGGAAGAGGGGAAATCTTGTTTGCAGAATTCCAAATAATTTATGTAGCTCCCATGCCCTGAAAGGAGGAGAACATAACCCCTCACTCCTCAAACGTAGGCTCTGCATAGTGACTTCCTTCTGAAGAGTGCAGTGTGGGAAGGGGGAATAGGAGTCACTTCACGCCGGGGAGACCTGACAACCACCACCTCCGCCAGGCAAGCATGGTTAGTCATAGGATTTGATGGGATGTTGAAAGTGGCACTTCTGTGCTCTGCCTTCCCCAAACCCATAACCCTACCCTACTCATGAGAAAAGCATCACAAATCCCAGTAAAGGGACCTCCTTAGAAATAACTGATTAGTGCCCTCAAAACTTTCACAGTCATCAAAAACAAGGAAAGGCTGAGAAAATGTCACCGCCAAGAGGAGTCTAAGGCGATGTGATACAGGATGCTGGAACACAGAAAGAGCATCAGGTGAAAACCAAAGAAATCTGAATAAGCCATGGAGTTTAGTGACTAATATATCAGTACTGGTTCACGAATTGTAACAACTATATTGCACTAATGGAAGGTGTTAATAAGAAGAAAAACTGGGTGTAGGGCATGTGACGCTCTACAATCTTTGTAATTTTCCTGTAAATCTAAAATTATTACAAAAATAGTCTATTTTTTTAAATCAACCCCAAATTTTCTATGTTTCCAACCAAATATAGTGCTCACTGGGGAGAAATCCATGATTTTATGGGACACACATGTTTCTTCCCACCACTAAGGAAACATTTGTAACTTATTCAACATCAGCTGAGCCCCACGGAAGCTTTAGACGAAGAGGCAAAGCACGAGGACCATTTAAAGGCCCTACAGCGCAAGCTGTACTCATTTCCAAGCGAGAGGCCAGGTTTCCAGGAAGAAGTGCATGTGTTTTGCGTGACTCCAGGGCTGGGATGAGAAGAGAGAGCTTCTTCATAACTTAAGGATGCCTAGCAGGTTCACTTCTGCTTTCCCAGGAAGGGGCTGATCCTACTGGTATAAGAATCACTGAAGGCACAGAGGTCTCTTGAATGATTTTCTCTGTGACCGCTCTGGAAGCGAGGTGTGTTCAGGGTCCCTGGTGGGCCTTCGTGTTAGTTCTCTATTGCTGTAGTAACAAATCGCCACACGCTCGGTGGCTTGAAACAACACAGATTTATCATCCTTATGGTTCTGTAGGTTAGAAGTCCAACAAGGGTCTCGCTGGGCTAAATCAAGGTGTTGGCAAAGCTGTGTTCCTTTCTGGAAGCACTAGGGGATGATCCATTTCCTTGCCTTTTCCAGCCTCTAGAGGCCACCTGCATTCCTTGGCCCCTTTCTCCAGCTTCAAGCCAGTAATGGGGTGGGGGAGGGTGTCCAATCCTTTCCCTTTGCTTTACTCTTGCCTCCTCTTCCACTTCTAAGTGCCCTATCAGTACACTGGGCCACCTGAGTAATCCAGGATAATCCCCCCCATTTTGGAGTTAGCTGATTAGCAACAAAAATTTAACCAGCAACCTTAATTTGCCTTTGCCATATAAGGTAACATATTCATAGATTCCAGGGATTGGGACCTGGACATCTATGGGGTAGGGTGGGGCACCGTTCTGCCTCTAGCAGCTTTCTTGGTTAAGGGGACAGGTTCTGTTCTCAATACTCACTCTTGCCTGCAACATGTGGGTTCACTTTTCCTCCGTGTGAGACTGCCAAAAGAACATGCAAAAGCCCAACCCTCTCCATCCCAGCCTTTAAACCAGGGGGGCTTTATGACTTTTAACTAAAAGGAGACTTGTTTTAGCAGCCATAATATAAAGCATCAGGTAAGCATGGCAGGCAGGTCGTGGTGGCCTCCGCGGACTGTCAGGGTCTCACCATACTCCCCTCTACTTGACGCAGCTGTTTAGTCACCAGGGTCTGACATCCGGCCCTTGGAGCACAGCCAGAAAAGGGAACTTAGAGGCTGGTGTTGTGATGGGAGCTGACAGGGGGATCTACAATCCTGAGTCTTATCGTTTCCATGAGCGCCTTTGTCTTGGTCAGTTTTATAGTCTCTGTAGAGTTGGAAGGCTGCCAAGCAAACGGCCCCTAGACATTTATTCATTGCACCGGCAAGCATGTAATTCAGCTGCCCTCCAATGGAAAGTAAGTATCGAGGGAGACGGATGCACCATTGGCTCTTCAGGCAGTCAAAACAGTCTGAATTGAAACATTGGAGGAGGTCTTAAGTAAGCCATGGGAGTTTAGTTAAAACTCTGCACAGCTCAGAGGGTCCACCACCAAATATACCACCGTTCTTTCTCGCTTGCCATGCCGTGTCCCGTTATCTCTTCAGGGTGAGAATCAGAACTGTTTCCCTGGTTTTAAAGGCCTGCCCCTCCTAAAGCAGAGGGTGATGTGGTTGTGGGAGTTTGTAACAGAAAACACAACTGTTGTGCATGCGTGTGTATCTGTGTGTGTGCATGTACTCTGAGCACTTGGACCAGCCTTGGGGAGACCACAGCACTTGATCTGGTAGGCGGGCTAACTGCACATGAAGTGTGGGTACAGTGGGAGACCCAGGACAGCCAGTGTGGAACCGGCATTACTTCTCTCTTTCATTCGGAAACATGTATGGGCATCTCCGGTGGCGGGGGGCCGGGCCACGAGCAGTGATTACAAAGATAAACGAGTACTTCCTTTCTGGGGTCCGTAGGTGCCAGCCCAGTGGCAGGCACGAGGATGAACATTCCACGAGAGCTCAGAGGGTGCCTCAGTTAGGGAGGGGAGGGAAAGACTTGGCGTGCAAACCGAGATGCAGTGCGTGTGGTAAGGGCCTCCACCAGAGTCCCGAGAGCAGAGCACCCTTCCCAGGTGGAGGGAGCAACAGAGGGGGTGTGGGAGATGCAGAGGCTGCCTCTGCACCTCACCTGCTTTTATCTTTGGGTATCACCTGAGTCAAGTTTCTTCACCTCACACTCTTTGGCCCTTCGGCCTTACTTATTAATCCTGAACAGTCTGTCATTCATTTTTGCAGTGGCCCAGTGCTGCTTACAGTACCACGTCTAGTACTAGTCCACGTGACTTCCCAAGTGGTGGCTTCTGTTGAGACCAGGGCTCTGGTGTGGCTGGGGAGTGAATAAGGCACTGGTGTGTTTTGTTTGGATCAGATCACTGGGGGGTTAAGCCTGGGTTTGCCTGAAGTTCTGTCGGTGGTTTGTCCTGAAGGAGCAGTTTTCGGACTCTCCTGAGTGAAGAACGACAACGACAGTGAGAGAACACACACACTCACACTGCACTTCCTTTGCGTTGGGCACGCAGATGGGGCACTTAAAAAATATATTAGCTCATTTAATCTTCATGACAATCCCACAAGTAGGTGCTATTATCATCCCCATTTGGCAGATGAGGAAACTGAAGCCCAGAGAGGTTATGTAACCCGCCCAAGGCCACACAGTTAGAAAGTGGAATGAAAATTCGATCCCAGGACAGCTGGCTCTAGAGTTTACATCCTTAACACGACTCTGTATGTCGTTTCGGTTTTATGTAACAGCTTTCTTCAAAAAATAGAACAATATGTACAACAGCCACTACTGCATTCCCACGGAAAGCCAGAGGGTCTCACGGGGAATAATCTTGTGTATGCTGAGCCCCACCGGTTGTCTGGCCACTCCACTGGGGGCTCAGCCTCTGCGGGGACAGATTAAAAAGGAGACAATATTTGAACAATATCTTTATTTGTTTTAAATAATGGGTTGATTTATTTCTGGCTAGAAAAGACAAGCATGTTCATTTAAGAGAACTTTGAAAATATAAAAAAAAAGAAACCTAAGAGAGAAAAGAATTCTATTATTTAGAAACAAAATATTAACATGTTATATTTTCTTTTTAAAAAATTTTTTAATTTTTATCCTCACTCAAGGGCATGCTATTGACTTTTTAGAGAGAGGGGAATGGAGGGAGAGAGGGGAGAGAAACATCAGTGTGAGAAACATTGAGCAGTTGCCTCTCACAGATGCCCTGACCCGGGACTGAACGCACCATGTAAGCACGTGCCCTGACCCTGAATCGAACCTGCAACCTTTCGGTTTACAGGATGATGCTCCAACCAACAGGATGAGCCCCACCAGCCAGGGCAACATGTTATATTTTCTCGCGAGCTTTTTTGTTTTATGCACACACACACTAACATACTGGGTACACATATGGCCTGCCTTTATAGTAGTACAGAATCCCATTATCTTTCCTTATGCCACCAAAATGTCACTTTAAATGGCTTTCTCAATCTTTCTTGAAGGTACACACATATGCTACTTAACGGTCTCATAACTGTGGGACATTTAGGTGGTTTCCAGTCTTGCGGGGAGGCGGCTGTGTCTGGAAGGTTGAGTCATCCGCCAGCTATGAAGGGTGAGTGGGGGCTCGGGGAGCGGGACCGGCAAGTGCAGAGTGCAGTGCCTCTGGGGGACGAGATGCATGGCCCTATGTGAGAGCCAGGCCAAAGGACCTTCTCTCTTTCACGGGTGAGGGAGCTGTAGTCCCGAAAGTTTAAGAGACTTCCCTGAAAAGTTCCCTTGAAGATAATCCTGACAGTTAGCCATCTCCTTTCCCAGATGTCTCTGTTTGGAGTAGTTTGTAAGCAAGAAGAAATCCCAGGGAAAGGGGAGAGGCAGGGGCAGTGACAGAGAGTGACAGAGACATAGGGAAAGCCAGTGGAAGGGGTGCATGTTATTGATCTGGTCACCAGTGGGCAGCTGAGCCTCAAAGCCCATGAGGGTTCTCTGAGGAACTGTGCAGTTTCCCCAGCAGGCCTCCCGTTAGTTGAGGTTACCCCCAAGTGCTACATCTTCGTACTTGCAGGCTGTGCTGGGTGCCAGCTGAGAGGGCTTCAGAAGCCAGAGCCCTGGACAGAAAAGTGGAGGTGCCAGATTCAGGTGGGAGCCTGCTGTGTGAGCCAAACTGTCTACCACAGCCGGGCTGAAGCCAGAGGTGGCCGGGGGATGTGACGTGCAGTAGAAAAGTATCTGCTGCATTCACCCAGGATTCAGGGGGGCCAGGGCCCTGCCTCATCTCCCCCTAGGAGAGAAATCCCAGGAGATGTAGTGGGAGTTAAAGTATATTTTTAGCACCAAATCTGGGAGGGGAACATCCTCTTCTTCACCAAGAAAGAAGCAAACAAGAATGGATGAGCTGCATGAATCCTATTCTTCATATTATGACCCTAGGTCAGTGCCATTCAAAATAAACATTCCGTAGTCCTGACTCAGACATGCCCGTGCTGGAGACTCGAACATGAGCCAGACATGAGTCCTGCCCCTGACCTTGCTCAGGTCTAGTCTAAGAGGACCTCAGGTAATGGTGGATGGGCAGGTTGCTTCCATGAGAGCACGACACCATCCTGAGGAAGTTTCTGGATATTACGGGAAGGGAGGCAACCTGTGCTGAGCTCTGGCCACAGGCCAGGCCCTGTGTGGAGGGTTTCTGTTCATTATTCATCGTCTACGGGCCTACTGGAGAAGAGGTGCCTTATTTTGGGGGACAGAGCTGAGGATTTGGAACTAGGTCATCATCACACCATCATGACCACAGTGTGTCAAGAAGCCTTTGACTCCTTCATCTGATGGAATGGGGACTTGTACCATGTGCTCCTTCTCTTCCTCCCACCCTTAAACACTGATTGAGCACCTGCTGTATGCCACTCACTATTCTAGGAAAGAACGAACCCTCACCCTAGGAGCTCAGTCATGTACACCCAGCATCCCAGTAGGCTGAGGGCTGACACAGGCATGGCACCAGGTGACAGGGGAGCCTCAGACTAGCCTAACACTATCAGGAGGGACCAGGGTGGGCTTCACGGAGAAGGTGGTGCCAGAACCTTTTGTGGACGTATCTGAAGAACACCTGTCCCCACCATTATTCTGAGTGCTCCAAGAGGGCTCCGGCCCTGCGCACCTTGCACAGCCAGTACCTGCCACACAGCCAGTGCCCAGTGCACAGTGCGGCGGGGCAGCGCTGACCCCGAGCAGGCCTCCCCTTCCAGCAGTCCCCCCACCAAATGAACAGCTCCACCTTCTAGATCAGAGCCAGACGTTAAACTTGGGCAGATCTGGGCTTTAAGAAGAGAAGGATTAGGAAACGGAGGCAGTGAAGGAGAGAGCAGAGAGAACAAGTATGTGATGATTCTGAGTGTGGGAGTCTGAGACATCTAGCTGGAAGCATTTTTGCTAATCATTTAGCCCTCCTCAGCGTTCACGACTAAGTCCTGTCCCAGAATGGAAATCCATTACCCACCGCACTAGAAGTAGCAAAACGCTGTCGGTTGTGCCTCACAAGAACCATTGCAGCTCCCTGTTTTGTTTTTTTGTAAACCAACAATCTATGCTGACAGCAAATCTGTATAGATAACCTGTTAAAAGAAATCATAGTAAATCAGAGATGCTGTCTGTCTAGCGTCCTGCTGATTGCAAGCTTGACACTTCCACTGTGGCTTCCTTTTGTACCACCTTCTACCTGATTCCGCTCCACGGATAATTGTTGCGTCTTGACCATGTGCGAGGCCATGCGTTGGGGCCTCCTTCCAGTTGTGTGTCTTCCAGGCCCCAAGTATAATTTAACTTATGGACAAAAATAAATGGGCACAGCAGAAGCAGAGAGGGAAAGAGGCCACCAGAAACTGTACACACTATTTCAAAGAAGATAACGTTTTACTCATGTGAGTGGGCGTGGGGTAGTTGGTACCATGCACACACTTACTCATTTGCTTAAACATGCATTCAACAGCTTTGCGGAGCAACTTTCCTGGGCCAGACGCTGTCCTGGGTCCTGGGGTCAAAGGTATGAATGATACCCAACCTCAGTGTACAGCATAGTGTCTGGTGGGAGCTGAAGCAATATTGCTTAACTCATCTGGGAGTGGAAATCAGGGAGGGCTTCTCAAAGGAGATACTTCATTTGCATCTTAAAAGAGTAGTTCAGTTGGGAGGAAGACATACCAAAGAGCTAGAGACAGGAGAACAGGCACATTCTCGATAAGACCACTGTAGAGTAATGCATCTGTGGGATGTCAGAGAGTTAATCTGAGGGCCAGAACATGCAAAGTGTGGATTTAATCCTGAAAGCAATGGAGAGGCACGAAGGGTAAGAAAAGCAGAATCCTGCAAGTTCGTAGAGTGGCTGGGGAAAGGTTCCCCTCTGGACTCATCTAAGCAGAAATCTTCCTGGGAAGGGCTATACACCAGGATAAGGCTGTTTGAGCCTGGGCTATGGCCAATCAAGGGAGAGTTTGGATTAATCCCAGCCCCACCTCTTATTTAACTTCTTTCCCCTCTAGAATGGGAATCATAATACTTAGCTCACAGGTTTGCAATGAAGCATTGATAATGTAACGCACACACAATGCCCAGCCTAGCAGGACATGCCTAAGTACGCTCCCGTATGTCAGTCTGTCCTTCCCCACGTTTCCCAATGTGTGCCTGAGTAATGCGTATCAGCCCGGGGAGAGGGAGGAACTGCTCAGAGATGATCTAATGAAACAAGAATGACTTTAGCAAGCCAAAAGAGCTCAAAAACAAAGTTGGAGGAGACTTTAAGAAATTATGATCTATCCCCTTGTCTTGGGTTTCAAACAGATGAAAAGAGACAGGATAGTGAATGATTGAAAAGCAAAAGGTCCACAAAATGCTTTACGAAGCAGGACACTTTGGAGCAAGTGGCATGCTGGGAGTACCAGCAGGTTGGAGAAGAACCATACTGTGGCTGTTACAGAGGCTGGAGGGTGGATACTGCAGGAACGTGGGTCTTCTGTGGAGACGCAGAGGGTGACTGGCAGTGGAGGTTTTAATGTGCGCTGGGGCTGTTGATAGTGGTGATTGCGGTTTAGATGAATTTTCAGGGTGGAAAATAGTGGTGCTCAGTACCCGTGGCACCTGGATTGTGGACTCTGAATAATAATGCCATTTTCCACTGGAAGGAATCAAAACTCCTTGGAAGAATGGCCGATTCCAGATCTGAGGCAGAAAACATACCAGATGAGCCTGGAACAACTCATTGCCAGAAACCAGTAGGTTATGAATTTCTACTGGGTTGGGTCATATCTAAGAGGCTTCATTGGCCGAAAACAGAAAAATCTGAGCACCAGTAAGCCAAATAACTGTAATGGCTTGAGACACACTGAATATATTTAAACCCATGAGTTGTTAGTGATACTAGAAAAACAAAACACAGCAACACACCTATAGTCACTTCTGGAGGATGCTAAGAAAATCATTTTGAAAACTGGTAAACAAAGGGGAAATAATATTTACCCTATCTCTCTAAATCAAATGTACCCGTGGTTGACCAAACACTTAATGAGGGACGTGTATCTTTATAAAGCATTTTTGCTATTAAATGATGATGGGCTAAATGAATTAGACTATAACCATTTGGAAACCCCTAATGAATGAACATATCTAGGCAACCATCACCGATGATTCCAAACAAAGGACAGAAAACCAGACATAACGCCTCCGTTGCTCCCCACTCCCAAAGAGAGGTACTCATCAGCACTAGGTGTCCCCACCGATTTTGCAGGGTCAGAGGAACATGTTAACTGGTACCGTCAACACGTAGCTGGGGAAATCTAGACTGTGGGAAACTCTGTAGGTTCCCTCGACAAACGTATCTCAGGAGTAGAAGAGATCTGAGAGAATGTCAACCAATAGCAATGTCTGGGCCTTAGTTTGATCTTGATTCCAACAAACTGTAAAAACAATACATGAAACCATCAAAATTATGAGACCAAATAGCTGAAGATGTTAAGGAATTATTAAATTTTGTCTGCATGTCATATAATTGTGTTTGTAGAAAGAATCCTTATCTTTAAGAGCTATAACTAAAACATATATACTGAAATAATATGTCTGGAATTCACTGCAAAAGAATTTTCTGGCAGGGCCTGAGGGTCAGATGGGACGTATAAATGAAACAGGATCGGCCACGGAGTGATCGTTGCTGCCGTGGGGCTGTGTTCCCTGAGGGGGTGTCACGCCGCTTTTTCTATGTGCCTATGTTAGACGTTTTCTGCAATGAGAAGTTCTTGCTGCTGTTGTTTTGGGGTTTTTTCATGGTACTTCAGAACTAGGTTCTGGATAGGGGGGAAGGAGAAGAAAACCACAGCGTGTTTTGTAAACTAAGGCGACAAATCAGGGCAAGAAACTAAGAATAAGGTCGATCTGGAAAAAATAAAACAACCGATGCGGCACGCATAAACTAATATTCTTGATATGTAATGACTACATTATAAAAATCCATAACAAGAGCCTGTCAAAGCCCCTAAGGCGAGCTAATAAAATATATTAAGTGGCAATTTATATAAAGAAAAAGATACATAAGTAACTAGTAAATATTGGGGGAAACAGTCCTCTCCATTGGTCTCCACAGAGATGTGAATAAAACAACAATGAAATGCTTATCAGCAGCAGCCAGGACCTCTCAGCACCTTCCTCCCTCTGCCTCATGCTCCACCCACCACCCAAAGGGTAAACACCAGCCCTGCTTGGGAGCTTTCCAGGATTCAAAACCCCTGGATGCCTGAGAGTCTCCTGGTTTTCCCCTAGAACTGTTATTATCTCCAGCTGAGACCTTCTACACAAATGCCTTCCCAGAGGGTGCAAATGAGTGAATTTGGGGCTTATTCATTCATCAACCGGGAGTGGGCTGTTAATCTGCAATGAAAGCACTGTGGACCCCAGGGAGGAGCCGAGCCCCCTTCACATCTGCAGGGCAGACGGCGAAGCCCACCGTGGCCGTTGCTCAGGCTCCCATGGGGCTGAAAGTTGCTCGTGGCTGTCCTTCTACTCCTTTATTAACTGTGGTCCTTTCAGAATTCGGATCAAGAAGCCCAAACTGATGCAACCTTTGTGTCAAAATCCGTGGGGATGCATAGCAGCCCAGCCACAAACCCAAACATGTGAATTTTCACACCATGTTTAAGCAGGGTGAAAACTGAGCAGAAAATCTTGCCAAGAACTTGCATGGACATCAATCAAACCCATTTCAGATCCTGTCTTAATCTATTTATTCCAAACTATTTGGGGGAAGTGGAAAGTCCCATGAGGCATTACTGACTATGAGCTCTTAAGGGAAGATATTTGGCCTGGGCCAGTGTGGCTCAGTTGCTTGAAGCGTTGTCCCATAACCAAAGGGTTGTGGGTTCAATTCCCAGTCAAGGCACATTATCTAGGTTGTGGCACAGGTGCGTATGATCCCTGGTAGAGGCACAAATAGGAGGCAACCAACAGATGTTTCTCTCTCACACAGTGTTTCTCTCTCTCCCCACTTCCCTAAAAGCAAAGAAAAAATGTTCTTGGGTGAAGATTAAAACAAAGATATTTGTCCTGTTCATATTGCTGTCACTAATGAGAATTACAGTACCCTCTCACTCCGGCATGGAGTTGAGCTGGCTGTTAGGTCTTAGGAGAAGCATTTAGCAGGCTAATAGCTCACAGAGGCCAAAAGCGTCTGTCTCCACTTCCAGAATGCAAGCTTAGATTCACCATTATGTAGGAGCAGAGGACAACAAGCAGTAAAATTATGCAGAGCTTTTCTTCATAAGTCCTTCATCCCTTGATTTCTTTGTTCATCCTCATCTCCTTCCTCTACCCCTGAACATCTCTCTCTCTCTCTCTCTCTCTCTCTCACACACACACACACACACACACACACACACACACACTCACACTTCCTCCACAGCTATCTCCAACAACAGAACTAGGCTAATGCAGGTCACATTGATATTTAAAAACCTTCAGAAGCAAGAGGAGGTTTTGCCTCTTGCCATCTCAGAAGCCCAAACACCAGCGATGAGCCAGGAGCTGGCCAGGGCACCCCCAACAGAGAATTGCCCCCACAGTAGCATGCCCAACTTTGTCCAGGCTCTGACCTACCTTTAGGGCAAAGTGCCCCGCAGCCCATGGTCTAGGATTTCAGCCACAGTCATGGTACCTTGTGCCCAGAGCTGACCTGTCCGTGTGGTGGCCCACACCCCTCTGCTTTCAGGCTAATTTTCAGAGGCCTGGAGGGCTGCAGAGCTATAGGATCTTTCAACCGTTTCCTGAGGAGAATGCTGCCTGCTCGATGCAACTGTCTGCTCAGTGCTCCGGTGGAGAACAAGTGGCTGCCTATATAATTTAATATGATGCCACAGGAGACTCATAGACCTGCCGCGAAGCAAGCAGGAGTCTGCCTCTTGCCTCTTGGCAACTGCAAATCGGGAGTGCCTGCTTGTTGCTGCTCAGCCTGGGTATACACCTCAAGTTATTCTCAGAGCTGGACAGGGGTGGAGGCTGAGCATTCTCACGGGGTCAACTTCTGGGGGTGGCTGAGAAGTGTCATCTGGGATCTGCAACTTCTTAGTGCACCCACAGACTCAGGTCATAAGCATCTCCTTAGGCAGGGACGAGTTGTGGGCACAGCTATGTGACCCCAGGCAGCGCTGGACACAGAGTAGCCATGCGGTACCCTCCAGCCTTATCTCAGTTGTTGTGGGGGAACGTGTCCATCCAGGAGAGAGAAGCTAAACTCGCAGTTAGATAATGAAGATGTAAGGGCATCTACACGCACATCATAAGTATGAATTTATAATCTTAAGCATGTGTAAAGGACAAGAAGAAAACTTTTTCATATTTGAATATCTGTCACTTTGGATTTGTTGGCTGGTTGGTTTAATGCAAGTCCTTCCGGGGGAGGCAGGCCCTCGTACTGTGCACCTGTTTCACTTGCAGATAAAGCAGGGAGGTAACCCAGCACCGTTGCTGGGCTGACTGCATTCCTCAGACACTGGGACCAGTTCATCTGTGCTCTGGTGGAAAACCCCTGCGGAGACGCAGGATGATTCCCAAGATGCCAGATCTTGGGGACCTTGGCAGATATCCCAACACTGTGGTCAGTCCTCCAGGACCCTGTGCCCAAGTCACACTGCCCCAGGGGTGGGGACAAAGATGGCCCTGCTGAGAGTGAGTTCTAGGGAAAATCTCTGGGCTGGAAGGAGGCACCATGGCAAATCAAATGGGATTCTTACTTCCTACTCCATCTGACCCCCAAAACCAAAGTGTGGCTCATGCTGGGAGACAGTGCTGCAGAGGTGCTTGGGGATGCTCAAAAGCCCAGGAGCATCAGACACCTGGAAATGGCTACAGGTGCCTCTTCGCAGGCAAGGTGCTGTGTGCATGTGAATGAAGGGAGAGGGGTTACACTCAAGGAACTGACCCAAACCCTCCTTTTCAGTTCCCTGCAGCAGGCTGGCGGCTACAGGTGACAGGTGAGGTTTTTACTGTTGTTGGGATTGGGGGGGGATGGGGCGGGAGTGGGATGCTATCTGGGGCACTTTTCCCTATTCAAAAGGCACTACTCTAAGGCCCCAGAAGCCACTTAAAAATCCTGGGAGGAGAAATCTGGGATCTAATTACTATGCTACCCATGACCATTTGAAGATGGGGCCTTTTCACAGTTATCAGCTTCATACTTATCATCTACGAAGCACCATGTTTTTCAAATAGCTAATATCGAAAAGGCAGAAATTGAGCTAACATTTTTGATTAATAATTATTATGTGGCTGGCATTACGTTGACCTTGCACACATTACCTCATTTAATCTACGGGAGGCAGGATTTGTGCAAGTGAATTTATGTCATACCTGCTGCCTAACACATCAGAGTATGTTAAAGAGAAGTCCAGAAATAGCACTGCAGGACTGGACTGAAAGGTTTTGATTCGCAGCAAAGGAAATTTAATTAAAGCATGTAATGTCAATTACTGTCATTCATAATCATATTATACCTCCCCAGAAATAATACAGATGTAAAAGTCTAGAGTTACCTGTGCGTTTGATGTAAATAGGATAAAATTATGTAAGTTCTGAAAATATCCAGATATGAGAATGAAAGACGTATCTCTACCTAGCCACCCGTGTCATCAAATTTCATTAGGTAGGGATGCGAGCACCCAGCCACAAGGAAACCCACCCCTCCTCTGAGAGCAGATCGTAAAGGCTCTCAGAGGCACCTGAAAATCTGGGGTTCAACGGGTCATGATTTGGGGGACGCAGAATGGTCTCCTATACTGCTGCCAACAATCATGTGCTGCGTGTTTTGACAAAGCCCAGGAGAGGCCAGAGAGTGGATGCTTTCAACCTGTCCCCACCATCCTGGGGACTCTATAGGGAGATAAGGACCCAATCCTTTCGTGCGGCAGCGTTGAGGTCCAGTGGAGGGGAGGAACCATGGGAAAGCACCGGGGCAGAAACACATGGTACACATGCTGACCCATGGCCTCCACAGTTCCATCCACGGGCATCTAACACCCTGCCTCTCCATTCCCTTGTCCCTTCATCACTTTCAGAATGTGCAACACTGTCAGACCCTGAGCTGCAGAGTGGGGTCGCTGTGGGGAGCAAGAGAGCAACAAAGTCCTTGCATTCTTCAGGTTACAGTCCACAGAGGAGACAGACACGAGTTTTCAAAATATACAGCTTTATAGATACAAGGCAAGCTCTACCAAGTCCTTGTGTCTACATATCTGAAATGAGTTAATAACATTTATTCCGTGAGGTTGCGGCACGATGAAATGAGTCAGTATGTACGAAGCTTTTGGATTAATGCAATAGAAACTTGACTGCTATGACTACGACCATCCTTACTCCTAATGAATGGCTTCACCAGTGACTAGTTGTGTGACCTTGGGCAATTTTACTTAATTTCCTCATGTTTCAGGTTTCCCATCTGTTAAATGGGATGACAATAATTCCTAAAGAACAAGATTAAATGAGTTAATATGTAGAAAGTGTTTGGAACAATGCCTGGCATACAGTAAGAGTTTGACAAATGTTAGTTGCTAGTGGTGATTACTATTTTGCCAGAACCTTAAGGCATCACGTCAGCTCACAATATGCATACAGTCTAGCCCAGGATTTCTCAACGGAGACACTATCAATGCTTCGGGTTGGGTAAGCCTTTGTTGTGGGGAGCTGTCCTGTGCACTGTGAGCATTTAGTGGTATCCCTGGCTTCTACCCACTGAATGTCAAGAGCATCCACCCCTCCATCACGACAACACAAAATGTCTCCAGGCATTGCTTAATGTCCCCTGGGGGCAAAAGTGCCTCCATGGAGAACTACTGGAAATTATAATGTACTGATTAGAAGAGAGACAATGCAGAGCTAGAATCTTCAGCCATGAGAGAAAAAAGAGCGGCAGTAAGCCAGTGAGGGGAGTCCTTCCACAGGCAGCCAGGGGAGGCTGCTTAGAAGAGAGGCCATCAATGGTGCTTCACGATGATGTTGGATCTATGTCCCTTTGCTAAACCTAAAAATTACTTGATTGAGGTTTGACATTTCAAAGCAAATTAAACATCATGACTAAACCCAAATTAAAGTAACCTTAAGATACTTAATATAATTTTCCATTATGTAGAGTTCCAGCCTCTCACCAAAATTCTGATAGAGCTTCTTAGCTAAATGGCACCCCACACTGATTTAAATAAGCTGGGTAGAGGGGAGAAGGGAGTAGGACAGGGAAGCTTCCAGGTTACTCTTAAAGGACTTTGGAGCAATGTCCACTGGCATCTGTGGAGATGAATCCAAAGTTTAGCCAAGAAGCAGCAAATGAGTCTGTTTTCAAGAGGGACAATGTCTTGCCTGCCCTGGTCCCAAGATGTTGCATCCCATACCATCCCCACAATTGAGACCATTTGACCCTCATCTTTAACTCAGTCCTGACTCAGCTTACAGGATCCAGCTTGACCTGAGGCTGTCTTGGACTCAACAGCATTATCACTTCACCCTCATACAGCGCTCATTCCAGTACTTGAAAGAGTCCCAGTCTATGACACAGGTTCCTATTGAATTTCAACCTCGGTCCCTGCTGATGAATCTCTGTCCAAGTATCTGCTTGGCACCCCATCCCAGGGCCCTGCCTAAGTACCCTGCCCAGCGCCTGGGGCTAAAACACCAGACTGCCCCCAGGCTGCCACTTGCCTTTCTGTACATCTAAGCACCATCCCCTGAGTTCCTGCTGCTGTGCTCTGCCCACTCATTGGGACACCCTACTATTTCATCTTGGATCCTTCCTCATTATTGTTGATTTTTTGGAACAGTGATCAGAGATTGTTGTACCCCATACTGGCCAGACTGAATCTTCACTGTTAGTATGTGGACCATCAATCTGAGTGCAATCCTATCCCCGAGGAAGAGTCATATCAAGTCCCAGCCCTCCCTGCCTTCCCCCTTCCATTGTTGGCAGCTGGCCATGCCCCAATATGACCAACAGAAATTCCACTATTGAGTTTGATTATCTGTGTTTTGTGATAGGTGAATTAGCTGGCAGCCCTGCACATATAACTCAACTGTGATGTATACATGTTACAACCGGAGCACTCCCATATGCAAGATGCCCTGTCAGATGAGGAAAGGGGAGGAGAACTAATGCTTACTTAAGGTTTATTTTGTGACAGCTATTCATTCATATGCTCTAGATAATAACTTTAGCTCACACCCACCCCAAGAGGTAGCTCTCATCATTAACATTTCCTGGATGAGGAGAGAGTCAACGAGGCATCAGGTAGAGATCTGAACAGCAGTCCTGCTAACTTTAAAACCTGTGTTGATAGCCTGCCTCAGCTTGCACTGCAGACTTTCCTAAAATCTCTCAAAAGTCCACAAACTTCCAAAAAGCAGCAGGTGACCTCACTGTGCCCTGTCCTCTTGCTAAGTGGCTCCAAGCCCAGCACTAGTGGCAGCCGGCCTCAGCTCACAGGATAGCCTCTCCCTGCTGCCTCCAAGCCCAGCACAGGTGGCTACCAACTGAAGATCACTTTGTAGCTTTTAATAGGTGGCCCTGAGCCAGGCAAAGGCAGTGCCTGACCTGGACCAGCACTGGAGCCTCTCCCAAGAGGCCCTGGAATCAACACATCTGGTGAACAGCTTCAGACAACAGCAGAGGACCACCCAACCAGCTCCACAAATGACACACCCAAAGGGCAGACTCAGCAGGCACCAGAACCCTGTTAAGAAAAATTTCACTCCATGGGGTCAGCTCCTGCAGACCAGCTTGTCCACTCCAGTCACGGCAAGTCCTCATAGCAGTCAGCCTGAGGCACAACCCCACCCACTGATGTGCCAAAAGCAATCAAAGCTCAACTATAACAGAAGGGCACATACAACTCAAACAAAAGACACCCAAGAAGCACCCAATCAAGTGACCAGGAAGACTGCACCACTAGGCCCTACAGGACACCCACTATATGAGGCTGCTTGGCCAGAACTGGGATATGTAGCAGATCTACTTAATACATAGAAACAAACAAAGGAAGACAGCCAAAATAAGGAGACAAAGTAACATGCCCCAAATTAAAGAACAAGACAAAAATCCAGAAAAAGAACTAAATGAAACAGAGACAAACTATCTACCAGAAACAGTTTAAACCACAGGTTATAAGGGTGTTCAATGAACTAAGGGGCAGAATAGAAGAGTTCAGTGGAAACTTCAACAAAGAAATAGAAAACATTAAAAAGAACCAGTCAGAAATGAAGAATACATGGTAATGGAAATGAAAAATAGATTACAGGGAATCAAGAGCAGATTTAAGAAGGACAGGATTGAATCAGTGATCAGGAAGACAAGGTAGCAGAAAAGTAACCAGAGCAGCAAAAAGAAAAGAATCAAAAAAACTGAGGATAGTTTAAGGGACCTCTGGGGCAACATCAAGCATACCAACATTTGAATCACAGGGGTACCAAAAGGAGAAGAGAAAAAGTAAGGAACTGAAAACCCATTTGAAGAAATAATGACTGAAAACTTTCCTAACCAAGCAAGGAAATAGACATGCAAGTCTAGGAAGTGCAGATAGTCTCAAACAAAGTAAATCTAAAGAGGCCCACACCAAGACACATCATAATTAAAATGCCAAAGATGAAAGCCAAGAGAGAATCTTAAAAGCAGCAAGAGAAAAGAAGTTAGTTACCTACAAGGGAGCTCCCAAAAGACTGTCAGCTGATTTCTCAACGGAAACATTTCAGGCCAGAAGAGATTGGCATGAAATATTCAAAGTGATGAAAAACAAGGACCGACAACCAGGATTACTCTACCCAGCAAGGCTATCATTTAAATCGAAGGACAGATAAAGAGCTTTTATCTGTCCTCAGATAAAAAAAAACTAAAGGAGTTAACCACTGCCAAACAAGTATTATAAGAAATGTTAAAGGGATTTCTTTAAGAATAGAAAAAGAAAAAATACGAGTAAGAAAATAAAACAAAAATAAAAATTCCCACTGACAAAGGCAAACACATAATAAAAGCAGTGGATCAACCAACGATAAAGTTAGTACAAAGGTTAAAAGGCAAAAATAGGAAGATGTGTAATTAGAACAATAAATTAAGGGCTACACACAACACATAAAAGAAATATAAAAGAATAACAAAAAAACATGAAGGGGTGAGTAAAATGGTACTGATTTTAGAATGTGTTCAAACTTAAGCAACTGTCATCTTAAAATAGACCTATAAACATAGCTTGTATATAGGAAGCACATGGTAACCATAAACAAAAATCTACAAGAGATATACAAGAAATAAGGAAAAAGGAATCCAAACACAACACTACAGAAAATCATCAGCATACAATAGAAGAGAGCAAGAGAATAAGAAAGGAACAGGGAAATACAACAAAAATAATCAGAAAACAATAAAATGGCAATAACTCCATACCTATCAGTAACTACCTTAAATGTAAATGGACTAAATATTCCAATCAAAAGAAACAGACAGGCTGAATGGATAAGAAAACAAGATCCAGGGCTCTGGCTAAGATGGAGGTGTAGGTAAAAATGCTTTGCTTCCTCGCACAACCAAAAGAAGGATAATAACCAATTTAAAAACAAAAAACAACCAGAACTGCCAGAAAATGAAACTGCATGGATGTCAGACAACCAAGGAGTTAAAGAACAACATTCACCCAGACTGGTTGGAGGGGTGGAGGCAGGCAGCTGGGGTGGAGAGGACAGGAAGCAAGGCAGTGGCTGGAGAAGTGAGCAGTCCCACATTTGCATATGGATAAGCTGGAAGGAACAATTGGGGAGGCAGACAAATTGTGCAACCCAGGGTTCCAGCATGGGGAAATAATGCCTCAAAACCGCTGGCTGTAAAAACCGGTGGGGGTTGTGGCAGCGGGAGAAACTCCCAGTCTTACAGGAGAGTCCATTGGAGAGACTCACAGGGTCCTAGAATGTACACAAGCCCACCCACCTGGGAATCAGCACCTGAAAGGGCACAATCCACGTGTGGGAAGCGAGGGAAGTGATGGAAAGTGGAGCAAGAGCCAAGCATGCTACCAAGCAGCATTGTTCCCTCTCAGAGCCCTCCCCCACAGGGCGCCACGACACAGCAACATGGGTTGCCCTACCCTGACCAGTACCTAAGGCTCCGCCCCTTATAACATAACAAGTGTGCTGAGACAAAGAAATATGGCCCAAACAGAAGAATAGATCAAAACTCCAAAAAAAGAACTAAGCGACGAGGAGATAGACAACCTATCAGATGCAGAGTTCAAAACACTGGTAATCAGGATGCTCACAGAAATGACTTAGTTCGGTCACAAAATGAAGGAAGAAATGAAGGCTATACAAAGTGAAATAAAGGAAAACATACAGGGAACCAACAGTGAAGGGAAGGAAACCAGGACTAAATCAATGATTTTGAACAAAAGGAAGAAATAAACATCCAACCGGAACAGAATGAAGAAACAAGAATTCCCAAAAATGAAGAGAGGCTGAGGAACCTCTGGGACAACTTTAAATGTTCTAACATCCAAATCATAGGGGTGCCAGAAGGTAAAGAGGAAGAGCAAGAAATTGAAAACTTATTTGAAAAATAATGAAGGGAAATTTCCCCAATCTGGCAAAGGAAATAGACTTACAGGAAGTCCAGGAAGCCCAGAGAGCCCCAAAGAAATTGGACCCAAGCAGGAATGCACCAAGACACATAATAATTAAGTTACCTGAAATTAAAGATAAGGAGAGAATCTTAAAAGCAGCAAGAGGAAAGGAGATAATTACCTGCAAAGGAGTTCCCATAAGACTGTCGCTGATTTCTCAAAAGAAACCTTACAGGTAAGAAGGGGCTAGAAAGAAGTATTCAAAGTCATGAAAAGCAAGGACCTACATCCAAGATTCTCTATCCAGCAAAGCTATTATTTAGAATGGAAGGGCAGATAAAGTGCTTCCCAAAGAAGGTCAAGTTAAAGGAGTTCATCATCACCAAGCCTGTATATGAAATGCTAAAGGGACTTATTTAAGAAATAGAAGACCAAAAACTATGAACAGTAAAATGACAACAAACACACAACTATTAACAACTGAACCTAAAAAACAAAAACTAAGCAAACAACTAAAACAGGAACAGAATCACAGAACTGGAGATCACATGGAGGGTTATCAGTGAGGAGGGGGTGGGGGAGGATGGGGAAAAAGGTACAGGGAATAAGAAGCATAAATGGTAGGCACAAAATAGACAGGGGGAGGTTAAGAATAGTATAGGAAATGGAGAAGCTGGAGAACTATATGCACGGCCAATGGACATGAACTAAGGGGTGGGTAGAATGCTGGAGGGTGGTGGGGTGAAGGGCAGGGGGGTTAAAAGGGAGAAAAAATTGGGACAGCTGTAACAGCATAATCAATAAAATATACTTAAAAATAGTATTTTACCCAAGAATAAAAAGAAAACAAGATCCACACACACGCTGCCTACAAAGACCCACTTCAGATCAACACACACACAGAGTGAAAGTAAAGGGATAGAAAAAGATTTTTCATGAAAATGGAAATTTTTTCAAAACCAGGGTACCAGTAGTTATATCAGACCAAGTCGACTTTAAAACAAAAGCTATAACAAGATACAAAGAAAGGCATTTCATAATGTTAAAGGGACTGAGTTAACAAGAGGATATAACTCTTGCCCTGGCTGATGTAGCTCAGTGGATTGAGCACTGACCTGTGAACCAAAGGGTCGCCAGTTTGATTCCCAGTCAGGGCACATGCCTGGGTTGCGGTCCAGGTTCCCTGTTCGGGGTGCTTGAGAGGCATCCACACATTGATGGTTCTCTCCCTCTCTTTCTCCCTCCCTTCCCCTCTTTAAAAAGAAATAAATATATGACACCAATATTGATGGGCATAAAACTCCTAGAAGAAAACACAACCAATAAACTCTTTGACATCACTCTTAGTAATAATTTTTTTTTGGATATGTCTCCTTGGGCAAGGGAAACAAAATTAAAAATAAATAAATGGGACTATATCAAACTAAAACATTTCTGCACAGCAAAGAATCCACAAAATGAAAAGACAACCTAGTGAATGGGAGAAGACATTTGTCAATGATACATCCAACAAGGGGCTAATATCCACAATGCATAAGGAACTCATATAACTTAACATCATTAAAACAAATAATTCAATTAAGAAATGGGCAGAGAACCTGAATAAACATTTCTCCAAAAATGGCCAATAGAATATGACAAGATATTCAATATCACTAATCATCAGGGAAATGCAAATTAAAACCACAATGAGATATCACCTCACACCTGTCAGAATGGCCATCATTAATAAATCAACTAACAACAAGTGCTGAGGAGGATGTGAAGAAAAGGGAACCTTCATGCACTGTTGGTGGGAATGCAGACTGGTGCAGCCACTATGGAAAATGAGTATGGAGGTTCCTCAGAAATTAAAAATAGAACCACAAATGACCCAGCAAGCCTCCTCCGAGGTCCTTATCTGAAGAGGTCCAAACACTAATTTGAAAACACCTCTGCAGCCCATGTTCACGGCAGCATTGCTTGCAAGAGCCAAGACATGGAAGCAACCAATGTGTCCACTGATGGATAAATGGACAAAGATAAGGTGGTACATATACACAGTGAAATATTACTCAGCCATAAAAAATGAAAGTTACCACTTGTGAATCCATGGATGGACCTACAGGATATTACACTACTTGAAATATGTCTGACAGAGAAAGTCAAATACCATATAATTTCACTTATGTGTGGAATCTAAAAAACAAAATAAACGAGCAACAAAACAGAAACAAGCTCATAGATAGAACAAACTGATGGTTGCCTTATGGGAAAGGGATTGGGGTGCTGGGGGAAAGAGGTGAAGAGATTAAGAAATACATATTGGCAATCATAATATAGTCAGGAGATTATACAGCACAGCACAGGGGACATAGTCAGTAATATTGTAGTAACTATGCGTGGTGTTAGGTAGGTACCGGACTTATTGGGCCGATCTCTTTGTAAGTTATATAAAAGCTTAATCACTATGTTGCACCCCTGAAACTAATACAATGTTGTATCTCGACTGTAACTGAATAAACAAAATGAAAAAAAAAAGAGATTTGTGCCAAAGCTGTAGTAGGCAGAATAATGGCCCCTCAAAGATGTCCATGTCTTAATTTCCAGGACCTTTGAATATGTAATTTTACACAGCACAGTGGACTTTACAGATATAATTAAGTTAAAGATCTCAAAGTGGGGGCGAGTATCCTGGATTATCTAGTTGGGTTGACAAGGGTTCTTATAAGTGAAGGAGGGTGAGAGGGTGAGAGAGACAGAGACAGAGACAGAGACAGAGAGAGAGAGAGAGAGAGAGAGAGATGCCGCTGGTTTAGAAGATGGAGAAAAGGGCCCAGGGAAAGAAATGCCGACAGCCTCTGATGGGAAAGGCAAGAGGGGATTCTCCCCAACAGCCTCTGGAAAGACACACAGTACGGCTGATACACTGATTTAAGCCCACTGAGTCCCACATCAGACATCTAACCTACAGAACTGTAAAATAATAAATGCGTATTTTTTAAAGGGGGGAAAAAACCCCAAACCCAAACCTAACAACTTATGCTCATTTCCCTACACTGAGAGTGGCCTTTGTGATGGGTACCAGGAACCCAACACGGTTTCTATCCTTTCTCTCTGGCTACTCTTTTCCTTCTATAAATTTTAATACTACACAAGCTATCTATTTCCAGAGCCAGTGACTGAACTCGGCACTCACACAAACTGTCCTCAGCCTGCTCTCCCAGGTGTTTTCTACCATGAAAATCCAGGCGTCAAGTGCTTGGCCCGAGGTCACACAGAAGATGAAATGTAGAATTACACAAACCCTCTCAAGGGTCTGCGTACAGGTGCTGCTTATATACCTTTCTGGGAGCAGCTGCCGCAGGGAGCACGACACCAGTGGGACCCGGATTTCCCAGAGGAGGGTAATGCACCCAGACAGACTGGGACACTGTCTGCAGGGCTCCGGGTTTGGCCATGCACTCTGGCCCCGTCTCCCTGCTGGGGACATGAGATCTGAGAGGTGGCTGCATACCAGTTCTCAATCCTGCACGTTTATAGGAGGGACACGGGGTAAGGTGCAATGAACTCTCTCCCTCTCCCACTTTTATTTTTAACAGATTAGCATTTCAGGCTTTAAAAATACCACACAAAAAATATACACTAGAGATTGTATTGGCTTTTCCCCCACAGATTGATCCTTACGTGGATGGAAATGAAATGATTTCACGGTGGAGCATAAAGTGCTACATTTGAGAATGTGAGTAACACATGGACCCTTATCACCTGTTAGAACCAGGTGCTTGGGTATTCATGGGTCATATTTAGGAGAGGAAAAAAAAAGAGACAGAGGACAGAGGGTGCCCCAGCCAGCAAACACGACGCTATGCTGGAAGCAACTACCCACGCCACACGGAGGTCTGTCTAAAGCAAGCAGCACTCAGCCCTGAGACACCTACAGACCTACAGGAGGCAGAGCCATGTTCTCACATCTCTCACTTTTATAAAAAACGTGGCTACATTTACAATGTCTGAAGTCAACAGTAACGAAAGAATGAACCAGAAACCACCGACCGAACCCACTCTCCCCAGAGGAAAGCGATGCACTGTGCACTTTAGACCCTTATCCGATCCTTATAATTGGACAAAACTAGCTTTCACCTGACCACGGTCATCACTGCCATCGAGTTTCACTGCATTGTTGTCACTTAACATTCTACAATATCTACCCTCGGACTTATGACGTGAACATATATGATACGTTAATGATAATATAATTCTTATTTATCCTAGACGATTATAATGTATTTCAGTCATCACAATTATGGGTAATTTGGGATGTTTCAACGTAGGTAAAACTATATTTATATGTAGTCCTTTTTCCTAATGTTATTTCCTTGGGAAATATTTCCGTAAGTGGAATTGCTGAGTCAAAGTAAAGGATTGCTTTTGTGGGCTATTTTACATATCATCATACTGTTCTCTGGGAGAAAAATAAAGATAATTTATAATGACTTCTGCAATGTATGAATATATCTATTTCCACAAAGCCGTGCCTGTGTTATATTTTGTACTTTTATTTATGTTTGATAATGTAATGGGTGTGATATGTACCTTACAGTTGTTTTAACTTGAATGTATTCAGTGGCCTCCCTGGGATTTGTTTACAGCGAATGTTTCTCTTGCGCGAATTCTCTATTCATATCCTTTGACCATCTGTCCCATGAAGTCTTCACTGCACCCTTTAGGATTTATGTAAAACTCCCCCAAAGTATCTGGATATTAAGGTCTTAGTCTGTTATGTTTATTGCAACTAGTTCCCTGATCTGTTGCTTTTCTTTTTACCTTTTAGTTTTGTTGATTTTCTTCGTACAAAAAAGAGGTGGGTTATTTTAAATGTAATTTAACCCATCAAACCTGTCACTGATAATTTCTTCAATTGCTTCAATAGGCAGAAAATTGTCTTTTCTCAACAATTGGGATAAGTATAGCATTAAAAAAAATTAGCTCTTTAAACCATATGGCATGTGTTGTGGTGTAGGGGTACAGTGACCATATTTTCTGAATCAAAAACTGGAACACGTGATCTTCTAAGTGCCAGTGTTCTTATGGGCAAAATGGGACAGAATATTTGAAATTGAGACTGTCCTGGAAAATTGAGGACATATGGCCTCCGTATGCATGGAGCAAGCTGTTATTTTAAAGACACAGTTCCAGGCCCTGCTTTTCTCAGCTCCTGACTGCTCTCAGCAACAGAGATTCTTAGCCGGAGGCTCATCTTACCGGAGTCCTGAACTCAACCTCACCAGGGCAGGCAGGATGTCAATAGGGTCAGTCTCACCAGAAGGAAGGGTCCAGAATTAGTTACGTTGCAAAAGCCCCATGTTCACTCCTGCAGGCCTATCTCTCTGCCTTCCCCACCCTGCTCCCTGCACAGGAGTGGCAGCATCAGTGAGCACACTTGCCTTCTGCCTTCAGCTTAAGTTAGACCAATGGAAAGTGACCCCAAGAAGACGGAAGAGAGGGAGGAGCCTAGGGTACTGATTTCCTGATTCCCTTGTTGTGGAGTCACCGTGACCAAAGGCTCTGTTGATTGCGTGGCCCTCCTCACACCACTCTGCCTATGTCCGGAATTCAATGACCACTCGGATCTAGGAGTTGGTAACAGCACCCCAAGGTTATAGGCCCAAGGATGGAGCATATACTTAGCTTACTTCTTTTAAATACACCCCTTATTAAACTGTATTCAAGTTGTACAATTTGAGTGTGTGGGGACCCTAACCACACAGCCAGGCTCCAGGCCACTTCAGTGAACAAGAACACGTGCGATTGCAGGTGGCTTCCCCCAACCCTGACCCCATCGCGAAGTTGGCTCTGTGCACCCATGGTTAAAAACCCAGTTTTCTTTTAGAGGTTGTGCCCTCCCCCTAGGCCACAGCCTACCTGACAACTTTGCCAGCCCCTTCCTTGGAAGGCAGGACCCATCACCTCCACCCACTCACTGCAGAACCGCTCGACCCTGGAGAGACCACCAGGTACTGCAATCTAACTGCTCCTACCACCTTGAAATCTTGAATTTCCTGTCCTGGTTTTTCCCGACACGCGCTGCTCTCTCTTTCCCCAGGCCAGCGCTAAGTCTCAGAATGCCTCCGGGTTCATCCACGTGGCAACAACCAGTGGCTTCTTTCTTCAGGGGCAACCAGAACGCCTGAGACCATATAACGCCTTTAAGATACACTGGGCTGAGTGTCATGCGACATAAAAAAATGGTTCAGTCATCACAAGTACTAGGTTATAATTGTCTGAGCTGCCTATTCTTGGTTCCCCACACCTTCATCAGTGGGGACCCATTTCTTCTTGGCCTTTGAACGCTGGCTCACGGTGCTGTCTGGAGTACCTTTCAGTGTCTACCAGTCCACCTCTTACCCTCAGCACTGCCTGATGTATGTTCCCATCAACAACCCAGATTCCACTTCGGCCAAGTCCACACCACTTGGTGGCGACAATGATGTGCCCACTCTGTGGGGAAGCCACAAACAGAGAGAAGCCAGGGAGCAAGGAGTTTAAACTTGCCTCCCTGCAGCTGTCCCATAGCCCCAGACGTGATGACATCTAGGTTCAACGCATCAGGCACCCACGGAGCCAGGCTCAGGACCACCCAAGATACTGAAAAGGACAAAGCAAACAGGAATGAAATAATGAGACAGTAAATGTGGGGCACAGACAACAAGGAAGTGGGGGCCCAGGTGCATGCGATTTGGTGAAGCTTTGGAGGGGAAGCAGGGCTCAACCTAGAACTTGAAGGTACAAGAGAGAAAGCAAATCTGGAGAAAGGTCTTAGGGATGGGAATTAGCAGCAATGGTGACTGTATGAAATCACTGTCGGCTGAGAGCCTTCAGGACAGAAAGCCAAAAAAAAAAAAAAGCTACACCAGCTTCCAACCCAGTACCAATGTGCTCCTATCTGACTCCCACTAGGCTGTGTCTCAGAATCCCCAGGGGAATTCTAGGGGAACAGGGTTGAGCAAGAGGAGGCATCCATACATGCTTGTTGAATACAGAAATGAACAAATACATCAATCCTGTTTTTGCCAAAAGCCAAGAGTTCAGCTTTCTATCTTTCAATCCTGTATCTGCATAGGGAAAGCATCACCCAAGAGAGGAGGCTGTGTCACCCAGAGATGGATGCTTTTAAGACGTCAACAAGCATCATGAAACCCTGGATACAGCTTCCCAGTGCCTATTGAAACTGCCTTCATTTCCTTTAGGGGCTGTGGCAGCCCTCTGCCTTCTCCCCTCGTGAAGCTTCAGGGCAGGCTCTCCCCTCAGGTCCTCAGACTTGACATCAAGTTTCTCATGGACCCTGGTGAGTAGCTCCTAAGAGCTCTGCTCTCAGGCTGCAGGACTGAGAACTCAACTGGTGTACCTACCGACACCTAAACAGTGCGGGCTTTCTGTCTTGAGCCTGAGGCTTCTGCCCGGCACAGGGGCTGTTCCCTCCTCCCTTTTTAAAAGCAGCTTCAAGCTCCTAGTGTTACATTTATTAGCCTTGAAAACAATGCCTTTCTCTGCATTTCTGTCTTTGCCCCCACATCCCTTTTCTTTGGGCACTGACCATCCACCATCCCAGGTGAAAGTCTCAGTGCCTTCCTGTTAATAGTAATGATAACTTACAATTGCTTAATGATTTGCAAAGTTTACACAAGCATCTTATTTAATGCTATAGCAACGCTGCTAACTAGGTGTTGTGATCTCCAAATGACCCCGAGGCCCAAAAGTGCCAGGCCGGCCAGCAGCAGCACCTGGCACAACCCAAGGTCTAGGACTCCTCATCTTCATTCAGAGTTCCTGCTTCCTTGTTTCTGCTCACCCTATCGACAGAGTAGGATCCAGCTGCACTGCTATCCTGCTGTCCTGTGCTATTGGGTCGGTCTGTGCATCAAATGAGGGCTGGCCTCGGCTATGAGGGGTGAGGCCCCCTGCAACTCTGAGCCTCTCTGATTCCATAATCTCACAATCTCTCAACCTGCTGGCAATTTTCCACATAGTAAGCTTCCCCTCTCAGTGACAACCCCCCACCCGCCCCAGCTTACCACATGCTATGTTTTGACACTCAATTACTACTACACATTTTTTGAAGCCAGGCAGTGAACTGGATAGCAATTCCGTATCTCTGATTTCCTATAGCACTGTGTTACATTGGGTAAATGGAAGAGCTAACAGCAGCAGGAGGAAAACCTCATAAAAATGTAACCGTTTTTGTTTCACCCTGCCTCCATCAGCAGATTTGGTCGGTGACCTCTCTCTGAGTCACCAAAGGCTTTAAAACTTGCTCTGATTTATATCTGTAGGAAACAGTTTTTCTTGCCTTTTTCGTTAAAATTTTTTTCATTCCCAAGTATAGTTTATTCCATTCTCCATGGAATTTCTTGATAATACCTCAGGATGAAAAGATACATACATAATAGTTTTTCGGCTTCATGGTGTGGGTTAACCAAAATCACTCATTTCAACGAGAGCCTGGAGGCTTTGAGCCAATTACCCCAGAACTCTTCTGTGAGATTTTGCTGGGCGGTCCTCTCCTCATCAATTAAGTCATGGGAAAAGGCTCAGGATCACCAATGATCTCACTTGGAGAGTGATCTGCAAGGAAAAGCATTTAAAGAAAAAAAGTTTTCTACCAGAGAGTTTAGAGGCAAGAGGCTATTTTCATTATTTTTGGCATCTGAAGTATGGCAGATGGCCTAATCTTCCACATCTCTCTATTCTGAACCCTATTCCAGAGGAAAAATAAAGAACGAAAACTTAGCAGAAATCACGAAGACAAAGTTTTTAACTGCAGTTCCAGTCCCCACCCCCACTCCCCCCTCTATTCCCCAAGGCCAGGCCTCTGCGGATTACGGATTACGGCCATTGCTCTTTAGTTGCTAGCAACAGACCCTTTCCCCACCCCCTTTCAAGCCCCACTCCTCAAACTAATTAAAGGAGATTTTTAAAAAGAGAGACTGTGGTAGGCAGAATCCCAAAATGGTCCCTTAAGCTCTTCTATCCCAATGCTAGGACTGTGAGTATGCTGCGATCTTATGCTCTGACAATGTTAGGTTACAAGGCAATAGGGATTCTGCAGATGGCATTAAGGTTACTGCTAGTTAATTTTGAGTTAATAGGAGATTATCCTGACCTCATCATACGATCCCTTTAAAAGAAAAGTTTTTTTCCTGCTGGCAGCAGAAAAGGAAGTGAGGGAGCCTGGGGGAGGGACTCAAAGTGCAGAGGCACTTTGTGGCTGTCGTGGATGAACCACATGGCAAGGAGCTGAGGGCTGACCCTGCCAAAAGCCAGCAAGGCACCAGGAACCTCAGTCCTACAACTGCAAGGATCTGAAGGTTGCCAACAAGCTGAATGAGCCTGGACGTGAATTCTTCCTCGGGGCCTCCAGATAAGAAGCCAGTACCATATACTTTGATTTCAGTCTTGAGACCCCAAGGCAGCCCACCAGGGCTTCTGACAGACAAAACTGTGAGATAATAAATGGGTGTTGTTTGAAGCTGCTAAATTTGTGATAATCTGTTACGAAAACACATGCAGATACCCAGACAAGTCAATGCGCAAAAGAAACAGAAATAAGGTCAGGCCACAAAGGGAAAGACTGAAGCCCCCAGCAGCAAAACCTTCTCTTCCCCTTTCGGGGACACCTCAACCCTTTGTCCCGTCAGGGCTTCCGTGTGACCAACATGACTGTCAGCCCCTGGCCTGACTAACAGCGCAGGGCAAGAACAACTAAGAAAGTCACTGTGTCCTTAGTTCAGATTCCTGAGAGAGAAGCTGTTCACTGGTCCTTCATTCATTCCACAAATATTAATGGAGCACATACTACATGATACAAATTGTTCTGGGTGCTGTGGGGATACAGGAAAGGAGAAGATAAACTCCTGCTCACAGGGTGTTTGCATTCTAGTGAAGGGGAGAGACGATGAAAAGGCAAGTAAGCACGTGTTATGTCAGCAATGACAGGTTATCAAGGAAAATAGCACAGAGCAGTGGAGTAAAGAGAAATAGGAATTGTTACTTTTAAGTAGGTGATCACAGGCCTGGGGGGACAAGGGAGCTTTTGAACTGATATTTGAGTGAAGTGAAAAAGCCAGATGTACAAATACGTGGCAGAAGGAACATCCAGAAGGAGAAAACAGAAAGTGAAAGGCTTTGGGGGAAATTTACTCGGAAAGTGAAGGGACCAAGGAGACCAGTGGAGGGCGCTAGAACAGAAGAAGCGAGGGGGAGGCTGGCAGGAAATGAAGTAGGGAAGGGAGCATAAGCCAACACAAGTAAGGCCGAGAGGCCATGGTACGCACTGTGGACAACAATTAGAGAGCTGACTGCAAAGCAGTGACATGGGTTGACTGGTCTTGGCTCAGAGATCCAAACAAGATCTGGCCTGCCCCTTCAGCTGGGCCTCTGGGGGCCATCATTCCCAAAGCGGGGGTGATGGGTAACTTATGCTAGATATTTACTTTGTGTTCCCATTATAGCCAAGACCAATGTTGGTTAATTCAATCGTATTTCAACCACCTGCTAAAGTGGAAGTCTGAGGAGTAAATGAAGGGAGTGAAGTCCACAGGCAGGAATGGGTCACTGGTGGATGCAGTGAGGGTGTCTGTATCAAAGGCTCCTCCCTCAGACAGCTGGGCCTCCTTACATTGCTTCTGCCATGTAGTTTTAAAGAAGAACCAACAGAACCACTGGTCAAGGAGTGGGCCCATTCTTCATCATCCTTGCATTCCAAGAGAGAAGATGCACAAAGTCACATTCAACTCAGAAATTAGAATAGAGACTCCAAAAGAGTTACTAGTTATAAAGTGCCCATCAGAACTAGCGAGGTCCCCTCTGGCATCCCCAAACTTGCCCACTCCCCATCTCAAACACAGTCTCCTCCTGCAGCCTCCGCTTCACCAAAACATCAGCAAGTCTAGGCTGCATGGTGTCGACACTAATACCGTTCTTCCTCAACCTTCCTCTGCACTGGCCAAGCCGATCCCTAACCCCAAACTGCCTCTTCTCTCCTCTTTCTTCCCATCCTGGTCCAAGTTTTCTTGAAATTGATCCAACAAGCATTTATTAGGCACTAGCCCTGTGACACTGTGCAAGGCAGGAGGGATTCAAGCCCTGAATTACAGGCTTGACTCTGCCACCGACTAGCTGCCTTAGTTTAGGCAAAAAACTTAACCTCTTGAGCCTCTTCTATGAAATGGAGACAATAATACCTCCCTTGAAAGGGTGTTCCAGGGTTGGGGGTAACGTAAACAAAGTCTTTAACACAAAGCTGGGCACAACTAGGCCCTTAGTGGGATTTCTTGAATAAATGAACGGCAAGGTGTAAAGTATGTTTGATGACTGGATACTGATGAAGACACTGTGATGAATGCTTCAGCAGAAGTACAAGATCCAAGAGTGAATGGGGGGCAGAGGCCATCTACTGTCTTTTCCTTTTATTCTCTCTCTTTGCCTCCCCAGCACACTCCCCACACAGGCTGCCCGGTTTCCATGTCTTCCCCACACGTCCTACTCATAGCAGGTAAATGGCCTCCTCCTTCCCTAACCAGACCTGATGCTCTTTTATCTTCACTCCCGCATAGCATCACTTCTGCATCCACTCTCCAAGTCTGCTCTCTAAATTCGATTCTATTCATGTGAACATTCACTGAGCACCCACTGTGTGCAAGGCAATGCAGACATAGAGATGAAAAGCCTCGGTCTCCACTTCAGAGCTCATATGCCACTGGGGGAGGGGACCGCTAATTAAGATGGCCAGATCCAACAGTATATGATGGCAGCAACAGAGATCTGTCCATAGCATGGGGGCGACAGGAAAGCTGATTAACCTCGGGTGAGGCTTGGGAGTTTGGGGGGAGGTAGAGAAGAGATGGCTTCTCAGGACCTGGGAGCAGACAGAGCTTTGAGAATGAAGAGGATCTTGCTGGCAGAGAGGGGAGAGGATGCCAGTGCTATACCTCCCCTCTTCCTTCCCACTCACCCTGTACCTTCTCTTTCCTTCAGCAGAACGCTTCTCAAGCATCTGAACAAAAGGACCAGTTTTTTTTTTTAATAATTACCAAATCAGTGCAACTGAAACTTTATAATCTATGATAAAATCCATTACGAGAAAATGTCCCGACAACAAAGCATACAAAGTACCAGCATGCTGATCAGGCGCTCAGATGTCACAGCAACGGCAGGCTGCTGTCGGCGTGTCCCCTCTGGGGGTACTGGTAGAACAATGTGAATGTACTGTACTTAATGCCACTGAACTGGGCCCTTAAAAATGGTTAAAATGGTAAAACTTATGTATATTTCAGCACAAGAAAAGTTTCTCTTTCATTTTCATAATATCCCTGTACTCCTTTACAGCTGATTCCTGCAAAAGTCTGTCCAATGTCCTCCAGGGCCCCAGCCTCCCAATCAAAAGTGTCTTATATATGAGGACCCTAAACCAACCTTCCTAAAATATTTGTTTCACGGCATCCTCACTCTAAAATAGTCAGTGGCTCCCTGGGGCCTTTGGAATAGCTTTTAATCCCCACACCTAACTGTAACAGAAGCCCATGACTATACTTGCTTTATACTAATATGACCTTTTTATTCCAGGCAGCCAAAGGCTCTCCAAGGCCATCTGTCTCAGCTGCTGCAGCCCACACCGATCTCTCCGTCTCCTGAACTTCTGCTCCCCAACATCACTGACACCTGGAGGAGAGATTGTTGCTGAATGGGCCCTAACTGTGTTGTCCGTGACCGTCAATCTGAGAGCAGGGGCCAGTTCTGCTCATTCTCTTCCTCCACTCTTGATGTGAATTCCATGAAAGAGATTATTAGGTAATTTTTGGTGAGTTGCCAGGTTTGTCAGGTTTATAGTTAACCTAAGAGAATATCCCTATTCAGCCCAATTATCCTACTGAATTAAGTCTAGCAAATAATATCCTTCTAATACGTACAGTATCCATAATCCTCCAAAGAGGAAGATAATGTTATCTATTTTGCATTTGAAAACATTGAGACACAGCCAGGAGAACAGTCAATTGCCCAAGGTCACATAATTGGTGAGAGAAGAGCAGGATTCAAAATATAATGTCTAATTCTAAACCTTGCACTGTTTCCACTGTACACCCAGCTTCTGAAACGGAAACTCTTCTCCAGGTTCTGGGAACGACCTATTCACTGTACCTATGAGAATTTGAACACCCAACACGGCAGCTCAAACCTTCTTCTAAGGCCACAGGCTTGCCGATCCAGAGCGCACGGGCACTGACACTTGCTGTCACTACAAAGCAAATGCTTCTCAGTCCTGGGACTCAAGTCCATCGTCTCAGAAACAGATTGCTAAGCACCATCAGTAATCTGGGGGGTTCCGCTTCCCATCTGTGCTGAGTGAGATGTTTTCAAAAGAGGCCTTTGGTAGGGTCAACCCTCTTTATTTTTTTTCCCCACATTGCAGGATCCGAGTCTTGGTCAGAGTGAGAGGAGAAGAGGCAAGGGATAGGAGTTCAGGGAGTAATAATTTTTAAATAGAAAGAGAAGGAAGAGTTACTGGTGAAAATGGAACAAGTTTTTGGACAGCGAGGGGGACCTGAAGAGACGAGTGTCGCAGCTGAGGAAGAAGAGTGCTCTAAGAAGCAGAGATCACATGAGACATAGAAAGAAAATTTGGAAATTGAGAGTCCACAGGTAACCTTTGCGGGAACAATTTCCATGGGAGCAGAAGCCGGACTGTGGTTCGGCCCATGAGTGGAAGTGAAAAGGCAGCACAAGAGATGAGTTTTCAAGACATTCGGTGAATCGGGGAAGAAGAGGAACTGCTTGAGAAGCCGTAGGGGTGGCCCTGCGGGTTGAGGTAACATTACAAGTCAGGGGTTTGTCCCTGGTCATTTAGGCAGATTAAGGGATGATCTCCAGCAGCTCCTAGCAGGCCCCTGCCCGGCTCAGGAGGAAGGCCTGCAGAGTTGATTCAGGCTGGGCTGCCCAGTGGGAGAAATGAAAGAACAAAAGGTGTGAGGGTGACTTGGGGGAACTGATACTGGAGAAGATGGCTGAACCAATCCAGAACTGACCAGGCTGGACGGCAGGCAGACTGAGGATCTGGGAAAATAGAGGGTCAGGAGCCAGAGGTTGATGAGCATGTCTTCGTGGAAATTACAGAGTAGTAGAGATGGTGAAATGGAAGGCTGTGATCAGGGATGGGAAGTTCACAGGGCAAATGTTCATGATTCCAGACACGAGCATGGGGGCAAAGTCACGTGGTGGAGTGGATGGAACGGCCATGGGAGCAGAGAAGGCAGAGGGATTACATGGTTGGTGGACTGACTGGTCAGCAGGGAGGCTACTGAGTTCACCAGGGAGGAGTGTGACAACTCCAAGTGCCAAAGTCCTCAGTGAGTGTGAGGAAGCAACCAGGAGTTTGAGAAAGATGGGAGTGAGCTAACCAGGCGCCTCAGCTTAAAAGGAGAGGTTTCAAAGTGGTCATAGGGGACAGTGAACTTAAAACCAGGGAAGCATGGGAAGAAAGCAATGTCCTGGAGACAGGCCCAGGTTTCTGGGAAAATGTGTGAGGAATGGGTTAGGAAGTCCAGTGTTGGGCAGTTTCTTTTCTTTTTAAAAAATTTTATTTATTTAGCCCTGGCTGCTATGGCTCAGTGGATTGAGGGCCGACCTGTGAACCAAAGGGTCACCAGTTTGATTCCCAGTCAGGGCATATGCCTGGGTTACAGGCCAGGCCCCCAGCAGGGGGCACAAGAGAGGCAACCACACATTGATGTTTCTCTCCCTCCTGCTCTCTCTAAAAGTAATAAATAAATAATTTTTTAAAAAAATTTACTGTTAGAGAGGGGAAGGGAGAAACAGAGGGAGAGAAATATAGATGTGAGAGAGAAACATCAATTGATTGCCTCTGGCGTGTGTCCTGATCAAGGACCGAACCTGCAAACCAAGCATGTGCCCTGACCTTGAACCAATGATCTTTGCTTTGCTGGATACTGCCCAACCAACTAAGCCACACTGTCAAGGCAATGATTCTTGTAGAGCCAGGACTCCAGAGAAGGAAGATGGCAGAAGGATGTGTAGGGCAGCCTGGCAGGAGCAAGGGGCGCTGAATTAGATGGGAATAAGAAGACATAAAGTACATATGACCAAAGGAGTGGGCCCCATCTTCTGCTGGGCCCCACACAAAGGGAAGCAGCACAGAAGACCACTGGGAGAAACGGTGTTTAATTCTCAGACACTTGGAACAGCCCATGGGTAATTTTGGTCCTCACTGCCTCCAGCAGACCTGCAAGCAGAGGTCTTGTCACCTGACTGTGGTTATACCCACAGGCAAAGGCAGCAAGTGCCACACAGAAAGATGAGAGGCCAAAGTCAGCGTGGCCTTGGCAATGGTGCACAGAACTGAGGAAAGTGGAGAGGAGAGACTGAAAACAAAGGGACTTCATAAAACCCAGTTTATTCCTTTGGTTGCAGAGTATTTCTCTGAAGGTTTAAAAAGGCATAACTGACTTTATAATCCTGAAAAGCCTGCTGTAAAGGAAAGCATAGGCCTGTCTCCACAAGCTCCTTTCTGTACTGGGCCCATTCTGGGTAGTCTACTCTTTCGTAAACTCAGAAATACACTCTCAGAAATAACAAGGGCCTAGTTCTAATTAATCTAGCCCAGTCTGCAGCTGAGATAGCAATCAAAGCAACGGGAATGCAGAATTTATCTGTGCTCCTCAGGCTGCAAAATGACACTCACTTCTCTCCTCCAGGGAAGGGAGGGCTGCAAAATCCCTCCCTGTCAGTCTGCTGGCTTTGCCCCCTTGCCTTTCAAAACAGGATGGAAAAACTGCTTACATGGTATGATATTCTACCTGGAGGGCACTTGGAAAATCAGAATTTGAGGGTAGCCTGCGTGTGAGTCTTGAGGCCAACCACGGGTTTATGGAAATGTAAAGCAGAGGGCTGATGGCACTCAGACCGGGCCATCAAGGTAAGGCTGGCTATTCCTTGGCCTGCCTCCCGTTTCTCTATTTTTATCTGTGGGATCAGGCGTGTTAAAGAGAAAAGAGGAGGCCTGGTAACAACAGCTTCCCCGTCATTCTTGGTTACTTACATCTGTGGTCAATTTTCCACACTTTATTCCATAAAAGGTAAACGAGGAACGGTACTTGCAACAGGATAATCTAAACAATATGAACCATGTTACTGTTAAAGACCATCTGGTTGATCAGGCTCAGCCGCTGACTTTTAACTCCTTGAGGTAAGAAAAATGCCAAACTTGGAGAGACCTGGCCCTCCTTTGGTTTTTTTCCTCCAGGACCTTTTCCTCCCTTTTCAAGTCAATTAAAACAAGGACCTCAAAGGTCTCCACAAGTCCTAATATTCTAGGCTGAAAACACCATGAGCTTTGTGAATGAGCAACTTAACAAAAATGCTTCTACCAAATGCCTTTCTCCTCTTTCTCTTTAAATGGAACATTAAAAGATTTACAAGAAAGAAAGGGAGAAAGAAGGAAAAGAAAAGAAAGAAAGCCAGCCTACATACAACCCAAACTAAGATATTCCCCAGTGCTGAGGTTGTTTCCTTCATTTCTATGTCTCCTACGTAAAGCCGGGGGACTGTTTACATATTTTTAATTTTAAAGTGCAACTGACACCAGTGAGGACACAGTCAAGCTCATGCTTTGCTTTTATTTGGGCTTACACATTTTCTGGCCATCTGTTAGTCAAGAAAATTGCAAACTCAAATAAGAGATGGGAACATTGGAAATCAGATGGTGTTTTTCATCCTTTGGGTGGGGAGCTAATGATAAGAGATTCCGGGAAAGTTTCAAATGGGTAAGGTCATCACAAAAATGAGACTTGGCCTCCCTTGTAAGGTGCAGCATTTCCACCTGCAGAAGGAATTCAGCATTTGACCTAGAGGTCCACGTGCATTCTATTCTTTAAGTCAGTCACGAAGGACTCTAGCTTTCCCCAGCAACCTCTAAGGGTGCTAAAACCAGCAACAATTCAGTTTAATACACCTTTTCATATTTAAACCAGGTATGCAGTATTCCATCAGAGAAGCATCTTCCACTGTCACAGCCATGACAGAGGCCTCACTTCTAGCCACCAAGTCCTTTCTGTGCACCCACAGAGCAGACCTCCACTGCTCGTCCTCTGGGAAAAGGGTTTCAGAGGCCAAGGTACAACACAAGCTCAAATACAGTGGCCATGCCAGGCCATTTAGACATTTTAGAACAAAAATGTCTAAAACCAGCTATGCAAGAGCTACTACTAATTCCCCCTTTAAAAAAACATTCTGGCAAATCTCAATGATACAAACACAAAAACAAGACATAAAAGCCCAAGGGAAGGCCAGTTGGCAATGCTGTACATAGGATAGTATGCGGCTCTTAGCTTGTCAAACCACTTTAAATTCCAGAGGCCTGAATAAAGCAGTTGTTTCTGTTTTGTTTTGTTGACTTATCAAACACACTGCAACATCCTGCCTTTCCCCCCATCCACCTTGCAAGCTGCCTCTTCTGGATGCAGGTACCGAGCTGCGGGAGTTAATGGTCACCAGGAGAGACCTTGGGAGACAAAGCTTCATATCCCATGATCATGAATGTCTTTCAAGGCAAGTCTGAACCAGGACTCCAGTCTACTCCAGCTCCCCAAATTCAGCATTCATCTCCAATTAGATAAAATGACGTTCATGTCCTCTGATGCTCTCTTCATTACCCAACGCACTTATCTCCTGAAGTGACATGGAAAACCCTCCTGTCCCGGACAGACACATTATTTTGAACAAGAGCTATGGAAGCAGGCTGAAAAATTTCATTAATAGGCCTTTTATTGGAATTCACTTTTAATGTAAACTCTTAAACTCTGTGAGTAATATTTTGAAAGCAACAGGCAAGAAAAAAATGAGGAAAAACCCACAATTTAATCATTACTCAATTGTAATAGAGATTACACAACCCAAAGCAAAGTAGGAAAAAGTTCACATTAGCTGAAAAGAAGATTTTATTATGATTTGATGGTTGGATATTGATCACAGTATATATAGGTCCTTTGCAGAGCCCTTTTCCTTTGGAGAAGTAGGTTCCGTCTCCTTTATGGCTTTGGTTAAACGGCCAGGAGAGCACGATGTAAACTAGCAGCCTTACTTCTGCGAGGACCAGGGCTGTAGCCAGAACAGGGGAACTCCCGACAACTGCTGGGTTGGGATGAGTGCTTGGGTTTGAAACTCACAGCAGGAGATGAGATAAAGTCCCCATGGGCAAGTGATGTAACTAAGCACTGATGGATGGCACAAAGAGAGGAGCAAGAGTCAGGGAAGCTGGAGGAGAGAGAGGAAGGGCATGCGGCATCAGCCTAGGAGGGTCTGGACACAGGCATGATGAGGCCCCGCCGGGCAGAAGTCACCATTTGGAAGGTCCAGTTCTAAATGGGGAGGCCACCGCATGGGATGGGGGCCTGTCAGGGTGGGTGAAAGCACCAGGGTTTTGAAGGAACTGGGATGTGGGGTTTTGAAGGAACTGGGATGTGGGGATGAATGAGCGAAGCCACGTGGGAACCAGCCAAGGACTGGAAATGCAGGGCAGGCACATTAGAGAAGGAGCCTTGGATTCTGAAGACCCTCACTTGATTCTAAGCTGTTGAGTTTTTCTCTATTAAAAGATGGATCCCACAGCCAGACCAGGTCCTGAGCCTTCTGGCTTGGATATGGAGGTGGGGGTGGCACGTAGGGTCTACTGTGGCTCAGACCCTATGATTAGGAGGGTGTAGGCAGGAGTGTTAGTCAAAATACTTAACAACGGGCAACACCTGGGCACTGTCCAGTCAGATGTCAGAGCAGGTCTGGAGGTGACTCTTGTCACAGGATGGTGGGAGGGCCCAGCCAGGGCCTGGGGAGGGACGAGGTTGTCTGCAAGGGTGGGGGCACTGGTGGGACTGGGGGTCAGCTATTTACCAAGCAGTTCGAGAATTAACTGCCCCCAGGGAGTGGGGCAGACAGGTTATGCTCGCCTCCCACTTGGCAGACTGTTCACATCTGTGTGAAAGGGATATTGCATAAGAAAGGAGGCCCAGGGTGGAGCCAGGGTAACTTGCTTTCAATAAAAGTTTGCTTTGCTGATAAAAGTTTGTGTTTTTGATATTAGGAATTGGGCCTCTTTGTTCTGGTTGAGAGACTTAAAGGTCGGACAACTTCTCCGACCTGCTAGGCAGGTTTAGGTTCTTGTCGGAGGCAGTCAGGAGGGAGCTTTCGCAGAGCACTATGGGGTGACTAATGTGACAGCCAGCCCAAGTGCTCAGTTTATAGTCATCCTCTGTCATAGCCACACAAGGTCCCGCTTTTTTGTTTTTGTCTTTAAAGAAAGATATAATGGAAATAAGTGTGAAATGTAACATTTGTAGGGACTGCACGGAACAGCACGATCAGGGTGAGTAATGCAGTTTAGGCAAAATCCAAGTCAAACTCCCCAGGGCATGCTTGGTATCAGGAAAGAAATGAGTCTCTGTGTGAGATTTTCTGCTGGAGGCAGCGTGAGCAACTAAGAGCTGTGCGACTGGGAGGGGCAAGGAGAGGAAAAGTACAGAGCTCCTCACCCAAAAGGGGAGACTCTTACACTCGTTAGGAATGAGGGCAACGGGTGTGTTGAAGCTGCCTATTAAAAATAGCCATTACTAAAATTTAAAGCATAAACTTATAATTAAATGAATTATGCTTAAAGACAAAGGTAATAAGTACTCAAAACTCATCACTTATTTTATCTATACTCCTGAGATTATTTACATTTACAGTATCTCCCTGGCAGAAATACTAGATAATGGTATCCCTCTTCCCAATTCCACGTCCAAGGATATCACAAAATTGACCTGGTGGGTGTATTTACACTTTGAAAACCCACCAACACCGCCAGCCGGGGCTTGATTTTTTTTGTTTTGTTGATTATCTAGAGTTAAGATGGTCAATAATGCAGATTAAACTTGAAAGCGGGTCATGTCTGTAGTCATTACATGGCAAATAGCATTGAAAAAAGAGGAAAATATTCTCTCTGTATTAGAAAACTATTGTCTGATTCAGCCAAGAAGGTGCTCATGTCATTTGTGAATAAGCTGTGGCATACTTAGCACCGAAGATGAAAGAGATTTCAGCTTAATGAACATAATACCCACAAAGGTGAGAAACAGTTTAGTGAATCATATATCGGGTTTAATGAGAAAAAACGTATTGGGAAAGAGTTAGCGGACAGGGATGAAATTCTACTGGTCGAATCATTGTAGAAACGCAACATCAGGTTAACTGTGGACACGACAGCTCAACAAAAACATCCTGTGAGAATCAACTGGCTCATGGGATTTACAAGTACGAGTACAGGGTATTTTATTATTGTTAGTGAATTGTGTGCTACTGATCCTTTGTCAGTAAAATTTAAATTTATATTGGGATGGTCAGAGAGTTTGTTTAGTTTTTTCCTTATGATGGCTTTAGTAGTGCATAGTTGTGTTTAACCTCATTAGAAGCAATTTTGTTGGATTGTATTGTGACTGTTGTCCTATCTGTGTGCATTTAAAAAAACTTATCAAAATTGGTGAATTTTTCTGCAGCCATTTAATATTAAAGATGGAAAATACGCAACATTTTTTTGTGCATTATGCTTTATTAGTTTAAGAAAGGTAAAAATGCAATTGAAAGGCGAAAAAAGATTTGTGCAGTGTATGGAGAAGGTATTGTGATTGATTGAACCTGTCAAAAGTGGTTTGTGAAGTTTCTTGGTACTATTGATATTTTGGCGAAATACTTCTTTGTTGTGGGGCTGTCTTATGCATTCGAAGATGTTTAGCAGCACCCCTGGCCTCTACCCACTAGAAGTTATAGTCGGCGATAGCCAACATACTCAAAATATCCAAATCAATAAAGTTATTGGTGAAAATGAAAAAATGTGTCTTTTATTTTACAGAAAAAACTAAAAGACTTTTTGGCTAACCCAATATACGCATTCATTCACATACTTTTTTTTTCTTCTGGAGAGCAGGTTGTTAAATATTTACCAGCATGCAACTAAATGAGGGTGCCTGCAAACTCAAGACTTAGGGAGGGGCTTACTCTCCCCATTCCACTGCCAAAGGGTTAAAGGGTTAGCACTGCTTTTAACATTCTCAACCTGACTAGATCCAGGATTAACACTTGTCACCCTCTCCCTACCAATCCACAGCATTTCCTCTTCCCCCAAGTTCCTGACACTCCTTTTGTTTTTATTCACTTGGCACCTAGCAAACGCTACCCCTATATGGGCTTCTTAATCTACATTTTTTTTTATGCCCCATTTCATTTGAGGACAAAGGTTGGTCTCAGAAGCTTTCTCCGTGCCTTTTAAAAGTCCCCGCATGGAGTGGGTGCTCAAACATGTGTTCATTCAGTGAGTGGGTCAAAGTACGTTCACAGACCCTGACCTCTTTGCTAGACACCTTGCCAATCCAGGGAACCCAAAATGCAAGAGCAGCTCATCTGTCCTCCAGGATCTCACAGCCTTGTGATGGAGGTGGTGATTTGATGACAACCAGGGTTTGCTCAGTACCAAATATGTGTTGGATGCTATGCCAGGCACTTTGCACATAACATCTAGACATGCCAGTGTCTGCAAACATGTGGCTGACTATCCAAAGGAGGAACCGTGAGACTGTACCTTGGTCATCTCAGTTTTCTGGACCCTGCTCCATCCTGGCTTAGCAATGGCAAATGCCTGTATGTGTGCATGATAGATGATTGAACGGCCTAGTATTAGCAGCCGGCTATCCATCCTTTCTGTTTCTTCTCTTCCTTCCGCTTACCTTACTTTCCTTCCCTCCTTTCCCATCTGGGACTCTATATGGAAAAGAAACTGGAGTGGCCTGAACCTGATACATGAAAGTGAGACTGCTTTCCTGAGACCTGTGGCAATATAGCAATGCCTAATGCACACCGCGTAAGACTCCACCTTTGCCAGATCCTCTGCTGCCTCCCACCATTGCTCCGCAAATTTCCCCTCATGGAAAGTACTTGGTACCATTTAAAGCATCTGCTCACTCTGTAAGGAAGCCCCCATAGGCTGGTAGTGAGTCCTGTCCCCAAGTGCTGGGAGACGTCTCCCAGGATGAGGGAGGCTTGGAGAAGATGGGCGGGAGGTGGGGACTGGCAGCCACCCTGGAGATCTACTCTCTTCTGCCCTCGTCACTACAGAGGCTTCTGGGGCCCACACACCTAGTCTGGACACGGTCCTGCTCACTGGAACCGGCAGCACGTTGGCTTTGCATCCTGGTTGGAGAGCCTGATGGGAATTCACTTCTAACCACCGTAAATTGCCTTTTCTCAAAAGAATGAAAGTTAGGAACATGGCAACTACGTTTGAGGTTTTTATCTAAAAGTGTACAACCTGAATTCGCCCACAGACGCTTCAGTCCAGCCTTATTCAGCCCACTCGGTAATCCACATAATGAAAATCCTAGATAATTCTTATGCCTTCATGCTGCAAAATTTGCCTTTTAAAAATGTGTCTGTTGTGGTAGAAAACATTTCTAAAGCAGATTAAACCCGTCCCTGCTCTCTTCAACAGAAAAGGCTGAATGCAACGTAACCTTTGCTTCCTCTCCTGCAAGCCCAACTGTACTTCTGGTAATTGTTGATCTGGGCTAACATAATCACGTATTCATGTCGATGGTTTTGCTTTTCTATTTTAGGAGAGGATTTGAACGTTGTCATGAAGACTGGTTAGACTTCAACAGGCAGGGGAAGAAAGGGGAAAGGAAGGAAAAACGTAGGCCCCATCGAGGGCAGATCTCATATCGGGTTTCATGAAAATAAATTTCTGACCAATTTCATTATCTCACTCTAGTTAAGCAGTTATCTGTTCCAGCTTGGGGAGCTAATTTAGCAAGGAGTTAGAAATTCCTTACAAATGACACATTTCTTTTATAATAATTGTCATATTTCCTTTTGCACTTTGTTTTTTCTTCCCACTGTATCAATTAAAGCCCCCCCCAAAACCTTGTTTTTATTAGTGTGATTTGTACTTCATTTCTGATCCAATTTTTATTTCCTTTTCATGCTGTGCTTTCCCTGATTGTTTTGTTTCTTTTCTAAATTCTAAATTCTTTAAAACAATACTTCAAAGCTTTTTTAAAAAGTCTAAATAAATCATATATATATATATATATATATATATATATATATATATATATATTCCCTTACATCATGTTTCCTTGCCTCTCCCTTTGCCCTGACCCTGGGATACTGGGTTTCTCCTCAGTTACACAGCACCCCTTCACCGCCATGACCTCTCACCTGGACTGCTAAGAGAGCCCCTAATTTATCTGCCTGCTCCTTACTGCCAACCCTATCAGCCACACAGTGGCCAAGTGACCTGATGGCAAGGCCATCAGTGGCCAGAGCTTGGGCTCTAGAGGCTCAAGACAACCTGATTATATACTGGCTCCTTGACAAACATACCATGTGACCGCAGACTAGTTGCTTAACATCTCTCGGCCTTGGTTTCCTCAACTGGAAAATGGGTATATTAAGAGTACCTATGTCATATGGATGCTCTCAGTATTAAGTAAGATCTCTGTATTCCTTGGAGCAGTAATGGGTGCATAATTATCTTAGAAAAATCTCTTAAAACATATCCCAGATTGTTTAAAACCCAAATACCCAACCCTGGACCGTAAGTACCCTTTGAATCTGGACCTGCTTCAACCCTTGTCAATTCCCCCGTTATTCGCCGTGTTCCAGCCACACACCAGCCTTTGGTTGGTTCTCAAACCCACTAGGCTCTTTCACCCCTCAAGGCCTTCGCACATGCTATTCCCTTTGCCCAGCTCCTTCACCCGGTTTCACTTGGCTAACGACCTGTCCTCCAGCTCTCAGCTTAAATGTCACTTCCTAATGTGACTGAGGCCCTGCCTGACCACCCGGACTAACTTTAATTGTCCATAGCTCTCTCTTTCCTTTATAACACTTAGCACAATTTGTAAGTATACACTTTTTTGTTGGTTTCCTTGTTGAATACAAGCCTTCCGTAGTAGACTGTGAACACCACAAAGCCAGGGGCTGTGCTTACTGTGTCGAACACTGTGTCCACAGCGAGCACAGGGGAGCTGCTCGGAAGTTATCTGTTGAACAAGTGGGAATGCGTGGCTGAGTTAACAGACTTGGGAGATGCATATGGTCCTTTACGGAAGAAACTCTTTCACCTTCTTCTTCAAATAGGCTAGTTTACTAAAGTTAATAAAACCTACCGTTGGCCACAGATTGTATTGACTTTGCCTGGAATGAAGTAGGAATCATTACTTTGTCAACACACTCAATAAATATCTCTTAATGCCAGCCACTTTCTTAGCACTAAACAAAAGAAACAGAAAACCTGAATTCTCTCTGCATCCCCACCCCTACAGGCATATTAGACAGATGAGACGTACATAGTAACGCAGAAGCGACGAGACAATGTGACAAGGCTGTGAACAGTCCTTGCCGAAAAGAAGAAATGACACACTCAAGAAATACATTAAGATGAGAGTGGAGAGAAATCACCCGTGGAATCACGACGACGGGGACCCTGGGCGGGTCCCTCCACATGAATGAGCGGAGAAAAGGAAAAGGGCATCCTCTGCCAGAGAACTGAGAGCTGGGAAGAGTGTCGGGGTGGGGAGGATGAGAAGGCTGACTTGGTGATTCACGCTGGAGGGAGCAGTCAGGGGAACTGAGGGGAGGAGGGCCTTGAAGACTCCAGTGGGGAGGGGCGGGATCCTCACTCTTTCTGATGCCCAACAATACACTCGTCTTGTCATCCAGCCTGTCGCCTAGTATTCCACAGGAAGTTTGCATTCAGTGGTGTAACTATGAACTAATTATGCTGAATGCAAAATTATAAACGTGTATAGACTCATGTCGGAGGAACTGTTAGGGAAAGTTCTATCTTTTCCATACATTTTCCCAAGAAAGCCCTAATAGATTCTGAGGAGAACATCTTCAAATTTTCAAATACTAGTTACATGAAAGGTTTCAAAATATAGACATGATAGTATGTTATCTAACTCATTCTAGGAAGTAAATGCGATCTGGAATTATAACACCTAATAAGTACAACAGAGAGAGAGAGAGAGAGAGAGAGAGAGGTGAATTATAGGGCTATCTTATTCAAGAATATAGTTTAGTAAATCATAAATAATATCCTACAAACAGAAAGGGGAAATGTTCCCAAAACAAGCAAGTATGAACTATCCTACAAAGACAGAACTAGCACTACATGGGGGAAATTACTTGGATAGCTCACCACTTTGATAGAAAAAAATATTGTTTAAATCTAAGAATTCTTTTCATGGATGCTGAAAAAGCCATCATTAACATTCAATATTAACTCTTTATAAGAACTCTGAAATAGGAAAGACATTTACTCCTTAAGATAAAAATCTTTATAGCTTTAAATCTGAGTTTCAACATTCCTTTTAATGTGGAAATCCTGGATGAGGACTGTCCATTAACACTTTCTGCGAGGATGGAAATACGCATTTCTGCACTGCCCAGTGTAACAGCGACTAGTCGTGTGCGGCTATTGTGCATTTCAATGTGGCTGATGTGACTGAAAAACTGAACTTTTTATTCTACTTAATTTTTAATTTATTGAAATTTAAATTTACACAGCCACCAGCAGAGAGTAGCCACCACGGAGCACAGCACAGGCGCAGGGGCTTCCCTTTGCACATGCAGGCAGAAGCCAAAGATGCTCCTCTCCTATAGCACGCCTGTTGGAGGCAACACGAAATAGAGAATAAAGACAGCAAAGGCAGACATAGAAATGTCACCTTTTCTGGCAGATGATATAATAGTGTAAATAGAAAATGCAAGATCAACCAAATGCATACCGATGATATAAAGCTAGAAAAGGCAATGAAAAATGGTGCTATTCCCAGTCCTGGAAACAAACAAACAAACAAACCCCTGAGAATTTATATATCTAGATATCTAGTGCAGTAAAAATTATAAAATCACAATGGGAAAAAATAAAGAAACACCTAAATAAACAAAGTTATAGCCATTGCTCCTGATTTAGAAATGTTAAAGTGGTATCAGTAACATTAGTCCAGAAAACAAAAAAATAGATTAACATAAGAACAATTAAATTCCTGCTAGGATGAACCAGGATGTAATAAATCACTGGCAAAATTAATAAGAAAAAACAAATACACTATAATACCAAAGAAGATTGAAGGAGGACATAATAATCAAATTCAAGGTTATATTATAAAGTGATCTTCATCAAAACTGAATTTTGCTGGTTCTAAACCAGGACAAAGACTCTAATAAGATAGTGATTCCAGAGATGGATTTAAGCACTTACGTGTCTTTAGGATTCAGCAAACAAACAAAAACTAAGAATCGTAATAATGAATGAAGAATCACCATTTAGTAGATGACGGTGGAACAATCAGGATCAATATGGAAAAAGTAGATTATATCTATAACTAATCAAATAGGATAATACTATCCAAATAAGTCAATGAACCAATTAAACACAGAGTACATTTTGTTTGAAGGATAGTGTATTTATCACAGCTGTAGCAGAGATATTCATAACAACTGAAACACAAAATAATATTATTTATTATAAGGCTAGAGGAAGGTAGATTCAAATATTTTAAAGTCTATTTAAAGTCTCCTACATAAAAAGCAACAAAACAAATACAGAAGGCAAAAGAAAGTTTTAAATTTGATAAATGTAATGAATACATATTTACAATCCAAACTAGGCATGAAGTCTTACGTTGTGATATAAACATATTATCATCAGTAACAAAACCATACTTGACAAATGGCTAAAGAGGAAAATGGAAAAGAGGGAGCAAGAAGGAACATTAATGAGGGGTAACCATGGACCAAATACTTTATACACATGCATTGCGCCCACCGGGAAGTGTTAAACCAACACATGGGAAGATGTTCAGTCTCACTGATAATTAAAAGAAAGGCCAATCAAAATAACTGTATGCCTATTTAAAAACAATATAAGGTACAGTGACAGACCAACATTGGCAGGGTTGTAGGGCTCAAGCATCGCTGGGCACTGAATTACGCCGGTGTTTTTGTAGGCTGTCCGACAATATGGAACACGAACTACAGAACCTTTTGATCTTTAATTCTTCTTTGGGACTACATTCCTAAGAAAATACCCAAAAGGAAAAAGAGAGACAGAAAGAAAGAACAGACCTGACTGGTGTGGCTCAGTGGGTTGGGTGTTGTCCCACAAACCAAAAGGTTGCCAGTTCGATTCCCAGTCAGGGCATATGCCTGGGTTGCAGGCCAGGTCCCTGGTTGGGGGTACATGAGAGGCAACCTATCCATTTCTCTCCCTCTCTTTCTCCCTCCCTTACTCTAAAAATAAATAAATAAAACCTTTGGGAAAAAAAAAGAACAGTAAGCAATGTAAACGTTTCCAACAGCATATCAATAAGAACCAAAACTGAATTGGTTTTAAGTGACCAACCACACGAAACAGGTTAAGTAAATTCTGCATAGCAATTCCATGGGGTCTTATGAAGTTATTAAGAACTGCAATTGGTCATGTCAGTAGATCTATGGATAGAAAGGTAAATACGGAACAATTTTAAGTTTTAAAAAAAAAAGTGTAAGAAATGCTAAATAGGAGCACATTGCAAACATTTCAAACTACACACCGAAGACGATTGTGAGTCAAAGCCCTCACCTGGCTGGAAAACCCTCCAAATGCAGGAAGAACTCAGGTTAAATAAAGCCTCGCATCTGGCTCGCACAACCACCTGGTAAGAGTTTGAATTTATCAATAGATCTTGAACTACTCAATCAAGAATGCTTCAGGCCTGACCTGTTCCAATATTTCTAGAGCGTAGTTTGACTTCAAAAGGACATAATCAGAAAAAGATTTGATCAGCCCCAATATTCTTCAAATGCATCCTTTTGGTTTTTCCTTTTATTTTGTGGATTAAGGAATGGAGTGTACCAACTACATTTGCACAATTCTAGTTGAAGAATTTAAGCCATTGTTTCCCACCAAAATACCTCGGGGATGAAAAGCACTACAACTCAAGCACTGCCCACGAGAGACTGATGATGTGTCACTGTCCTGGAGATCACCACCAGCCAGTCGTCGGGCACAGCTTGAGCAGCCTGATACCACTGGTGGGCCATTGAGATACACCCTGGTGGATATCCTAAGACTATGTGACGTCCGTTTCAGGAAAACTGCTCTGCAATTACTGGTAAAGTAGGTTCAAAAAGGCAGATTAAAGGAAAAGGATCTGTTGGGGGACTCACTGGTGTTCAGACGCACAGAGAGAGAATGCGATAAATGCAGCTGGGAGTCACCAGGTTGGACGCTCTCTCTAGGGAAGCTCATCCCTTCTCAGGGCTTACTGGCTGCCACTAGCGCCCCCAACCTGAACTCTAGTCTCATGTCTTTGCCTAGATTTCCTAATTGGATATAATGTAAACTCCTGTTTAGGGCTGAGATGTCTGTAAACCCCTCTGTCACCATGCTGGATGTGCCACCCTTTGTAGCTAGGTCAGATCCTTGGTGGCCCCCTTGCCAGCCCACCTCCTTGGCTATTCCACGTTAAGCAATCCAAAATGGCAAGCACCGGCATCCGTCAAGATATAACACATAGTAAACTCAGGATGGCACCACTTCTCGGAGCTGGTACAGATTAAAAAACATTTTAAAAAGTCCTATACAGGTTGAGATGAACAGATGGCTGACAGCTGCTTGGAGGACCATTGAAGGAAACAGGAATTTAAGATCTCTGACAGCTAACTCCTTCCACCCTTGGTGGGAGGCAGTAGGGGAGTGTGAAGGGCACAGGCTCTGGAGCCTTCTGTCTTGACCTGAATGCTGGTTATGCCACTTACTAGCTGGGTGACCAGGGCTGAATTGCTTTACCTTTTTTCCTATTGATAAACTGGGAATAATAATGGTCCTCACCCCACAATATTGGTAAGAAGATTGAGTGATTTCAGACCTGTGAAACGCTTAGAACAGTGCCTGGCACATAGTAGGCACTAATAAGTGTTAGTCCTCATCATCCACTAAGAACAGGCCTTGGGCTCTGGATCTGAGCCCCCAGAACAATCAAGTAGATATCTTCAAGTATCTTCTAGTAGATAAGATGGGTAAGCAGAAGCAAGGATGGAGAGAAAGGATCTGGAGTGGAGGGTGAGAATGCCCAGGGCAGTAAGAAAACAAAACAAAGCCACTTTAATGGCAGCACACCCAACTGAAAGCTCAGAGACTTCTACCTCCATGGCCTCTCCCGCTGCTGTAGGTTCTCAACACCCTTCTTGTTCCTTCCTCCTTAAGATCCAATTGTCCTGTGGAGCCTGCTTACCGGGGTCTGACTTGTGCTTTTTCAGAAAATAAACCCCCATTACTCAGATCATTTGAATAAGATCTTTGCCTGTGAAACTAAAGTCAACCAGCCAAAGCCTTTGTCTTCTAGATGAAGATGTGAGGAACCCCTGAAGCGGGGGCGGCAAAGGGCTCTGACTCCCAGCACAGAGCTCTTTCTAGCTGCACTTCCTCCTGGTGCTGCTGTGCTCTTAAGTCTGCTTGCCTCAGACATTTAGACCTTCCCTGCCCTTCAGGGGTTTGCAGCAGTAATTGTGGCCAGGGATTTTTCCTGCCAAGGTGTGGTTCTGTCCATTTTTTACAATAAATAGCGCAGGACATGCATGGGCTTCAGATATTTCTTCGCACACCCTTCCATTCCCTCGCCTACTCTGGCTGTGCTCATTCATTGCCACTGGAACCCCTTACAGGGAAGGCTGAAAGGGACTAAGAATTTAGCTCTGCAGTCATTTCCTTGGGTCTCTGAAAAAGCAACCCCCCTTCTCTCTCTTAATTAGCAGCCTCAGCTTCCTCTCCATCCTGCTTTTTCTCCTGTACCATTGCAAAATCCATTTTACTTGTCAGTAAAACCTCCCTTTTCCCCAGCCAGGAGAATTTTTCAACTTCTCTTAAATTTCAACCCATAGTTCCTTCCCTAATGCACACCAGGTCCACTGTAGCCCCCGCCCCCCCCGCCCCCGGATCATCAGAAGCCCATCATTTCCCTCTCTTCTCCTAATTGTTTACTCTTACTTGGACTTTCTGGCTGTCAGCCCTTTAGGGCCCTTTCTTTTTCTCTGCCTCAAATAGTGTCTGGTAGTACAGTATTCCTCAGTTTTTCTCTCAGTTTTGGGCTGTGATCCAATCCCAAATTGCCTCCCCTTAGTTATACTTTCTCTTCCTTTTTATTAGGTCTCTCTGCACCCTCAACACCACGCAGAGAGGTTGCTTCTGTCTTCGTGTCTTACTTTCCACACAAAATGGGTAGAACTTGATCTTTCCTCATCTTACCTCAACTACAGATCACTCCAAAAGAACCCCTTAGTTGGATACAACACCAAAAGCACAGGCAATAAAAGCAAAAATAGATAAATTGGACTGTGTCGAAATTTAAAATTCTAATCTGTTGATTGCGCATCAAAGGACACAATCAGCACAGTGAAAAGGTAACCTATGGAATGGGAGAACATATTTACCAATGTATATCTTATAAGGGGTTAACGCCCAGAATATATAAAGAACTCCTATAGTTCAACAACGAAAACACACACAACCTGACTAAAATATGGGCAAGGCATTTAAACATTTCTCCAAAGATACACAGATGGCCAATAAGGATATTAAAAGATGCTTAAGTCACTAATCATTAAGGGAAATGCAAATCAAAGCCACCCTGAGATACCACCTCACACCCACTGGGATGTCTACTATCAAAAGCCCCGGGAGACAACAAGTATCGGCAAGGATGCAGAGCAGCTGGAGCCCTGGCACACGGCTGGCGGGGACGCAATGCGGTATAGTAGCTCTGGGAAACCGTGTAATGGCTCCTCAAAAAATTAAAAATAGAATTATCATGTGATCTAGCAATTCCACTTCTGGGTAGATACCCAAAAGAATTAAAAGTATGAACTTGAATAAATACACCTATGATCATAAGAGCATTATTCACAATAAAAAAGGTGGAAGCAATTCAAGAGTCCGTTGACAGATGGGTAGATAAGTACAATATGGCATATTCAGCCTTAAAAAGGAACTAAATTCTGCCAGATGTGACAGCATGGCTAAACCTTGAGGACATTATGCTAAGTGAAATAAGCTGGTCACAAAAAGACAAAAGTTGCACTTGTATGAGGTACGGAGAGTAGTCAATTCACAGGGACAGAAGGTAGAAGAGTGGTTTCCATAGTCGGGGGGGCGGGGAGTGGGGTATAGAGTTTCAGCTTTGTAAGAGGAAAAAATTTCTGGAGATCAGTCGCACAACAATGGGATTGTGCACAACGTTACTGAACTGTACGTTCAAACGCATTTAAGATGGTAAAATTTAAGTTATGGGTATTTTACCACAATTAAAAAAGCAAAAGAACTTTGTCACAGCCTGGTTACCTGGTTACTTCACGAATTTACTTACTCACCTGGGCAAGTTATTCAATCTCCCCCCTGGTTCAATTTCCTTATCTGTAAACGGGATTAGTTAGTACCCATCTTAGGCCACTGTAACGATTAAGTAAATTATCACACCTGAACTGTTAATGAGAGGGCCTGGCACAGAGTACCGTTCCATCAATGTCAGTTATCCCAGCAGTAATAGCAATAATCATTATTACCTGTGTGCGGTGCTATCCGAAGCACTCTCTTGTATAATGGCATTTATTCAACAGCCCCATCAACCCTCAATAAAGCTAAAATTTTATTTTATTTATTAAACATTGCATTACAAATTTTAAGTTAATTTTATTGCATATCTTACATACTTATAAAATATAGGCCCTTATTTTCCCATCTGAAATGCTATTCAATTCCAATTAATTATGTGAGAAAAAGCATGCTTTGCCAATATATAAATGGTATATATTAGATTTCTGTTTGGGGAGCAAATGTATATTAAAATGTAAATTGAAATGTAATTGTGTATTATAGAATCAAAATAGACAAAAATTTTTATAAAGTCATATTCATAATTCTTAATGTGTTTTCCTTATAAAAATTATTTTTTCAAAAATAATTATTCCATCTGTCCTTCCAGGTTTTTGGCCGAGGCCTCTCCTGTACTAAAAGACATCATAACAGGAGAAAAACAGAAGTTAAATAAAACGTATACCTCTTGTGTACATGGGACATACCCAGGAAAACTCAAAGCTGAAATTTGACAGACGAGAAAACAGAGGCTCAGAGAGGTTAAGTGAACTGTCAGAGTCACAGAGCTAGTGGGTGGCAGGATAAAGATTAAATTTGGCCCCAGTGAGGTACAGCTCCAGATCAAGTCGGAACTGGAGCTGTGTCCCAGTACTGAACCAGGGGCGGGGGAGGCTGTGGCAGGGATGGCTGAGAAGCTCAGCTCTGCTTCAGGCCTGCAACCCACCAGCTGAAGAATCCCAACTGTCTTTGTAATCCTCCCACACCCATCCTGCCCCAGGGATGAGACCAGCTGGATCCAACAAAGAGAACACAGGACCAAAGTGGGAAGCTGGTCCCCAAGGTCACCAGGCCCCCAAGCAGATGGGACAGCAAGATCCAGAGGGGTAGCCTGCTGGGGCTCCATGTTGTACCCAGACTAAGGGAGCAACACCCTTGCCACCCAGTGGGAGACAGGGGAGCATCTATCACGAAGCACAAAAGCCCAGGTAGGCAGCCTGCACTCCCACCTTGGATGCTCACTGGTCCGTGCCAACTCCTTGGAGAATTTCTGAGCCTGGGGCAGGAATTCAGTTCCTGACTTTCTTCAGGGTCCAGAGGGATACATGTGTCAGCAGGAACCTTCCAATGACTTGTACTTTGGAGCTTGTTTTCTTTGAAATAAATGATTTCTCCCCCCCACCCCACTATGTCTTTTAAAACATCCAAGTTGCCCTGGGTGACCTAGGTTTACTTCCCATCAGACTCTGGCAGTCAGTGGTGGGGTCTCGAATACGGAGGAAAGGGCATCATCGGGCCAATATGCCTTGTTGCCCCCCAACCCCCACCCCAGAGCTGCCCATCTAGAAGGTGTCTGCTGCTTCCTGCCCTCCCAGAAGATGCGGGTTTGGCTCTAAGCAAGAAGGAAGGCTTGGTCCTAGAAGCACAAAAAATCCAAAACCAGAGTTTTGACATTTGGGAAAGTTGTTTCCCCCCTCCTGATGGTGGGAGGGGCTCTTTAAACACAAACTTCAACTTGGGCTCTTCTCTGTGAAGAAAAAGCTTAAATAAATCCTCTCTCAGAGTGAAAAATCCTCCTCTCCTCCCACGTGTTCTGTATATTAGGCAAGTCATACATACTCATGGTAGAAAATAAATCAGAAAATTAATATCACTCCAAACCCTACCTCCCAGATTTAATCACTGCTAACAGGTAAGGTATACATTCCTAGACTTTGTTCAATGCAAATATAGATATGTATTTTTAATAAATATGTATAGATGCTTTTTTAAAGTTTCAGTTAATATACTATAAATATCATTCCATGTCAACCATATAAAATTGCATTTGTATTTTAATAATGTTATAGTATACATTATACTATACAGTATATGTTATATGATACATCGTAACTTATTTAACCAGCCTCTTATTAGACACATAGTTTATTTCAAGGTTTATACAAGTATGAACAATGCCTGTTATCTACACAGGGTTTACACCCTTGTCCAATGATTTCTTAAGAGTAAACTCCTAAAAGTGGAATTGCTGGATCAAAATGTTTTTTGTGATATGCATAAATCTCCCTAACGAGGCTATTTCAATGATATACACATTTCCTTCAAGTAACAGACCTTTGCTCTGTGCCTATAATCTGAACCAGCCCTTGGTTTTCTCAAACACAGTTCTTCATTATAAGTAGTTCCAAAATAAAACTCCTTAAACCCCTTGTCTGTGAGCTCATAAATGACTCAGTGGCGTTTAAAAGATACACAATTTTATTTTGACTTTAGTAATCTGCTAAACAGAGACCCACATGACAGATGTACCAGGACACTTGCCACGCTAAATATTATTTGTGCAAAATTAGACTGAGCCACCCACTGTCTGACCCCCACTCTGATCCGCCCCCCACCTTTTCCACCCTTACCCCTCTTTCCTTCTCCTCCTCCCTTCCTTCCTTCCTCCCTCCCTTCCAACCATCCTTCTTCCTCTCCTTTCTTTTCAAAATTGCTTCCCTTCTTTCTTTTCCATTCCCAACTAGTTTTCCCCTTCCTTCCTCCCTCTCTCCCTCCCTCCCTCCCTCCTTATCTCCCCCTGCTTCCTGAAGCAGTAGTGCCCCTTCCTGGAAGCAATGGTGCCCGAGCTGGGTGAAGGCTCCAGCTGCACGGAGTTGTAGAAACTGTCTGTGAAATCTTCAGTTTTTGGTATTCATTATTTAAGTTCTCTGGAAATGGGTTAGCTTTGAAGTCTACTGACTCATCCTCCTCTTTAACTTCTTATTTCCTGTAAATGATCCATTAGTTTTTGGCAAGGTTTGTGTTGCCCAGCATTCCCATCAGAAGGGGCTGTTCTACAACCCTGGACCATTTTCACACTGCCTTTTGCCGTGGAACTGGAAGCAAGATGGGGTCGCGGAGACTCTGCTTTGTTAAAAGTTGCTTCAACCAGCCCTAACACTGCTGCGAATTAATAATGTGAAACACATGCTCCATCTGCCTGCTAACTGGTGACAAAACCACTTGTGTTCATAATGGTCAAAATTATTCTACGGATGAAAATTTTTCCAAAGCCAGTCACACAGGCGAGTCAACCGGTTTCACTAGGAGGGAAAATCCCCTCAGTCATTCCCCTTCACACCTCTTTGCCAGTTCACCACGTCATTAAGATGCAGAAAGGGCAAACAAATGAAGATTATAAACAGCTCTCCGAAGTTTTCAAACTTTCTGCCCCTATTAAGACGCGCCTAGATATGCGCCAGCAGCTACATGGAAAAGGTCCTAGGTGTTTTCATAAAGATCCAGGGAGCTATGCAGGAGTCTTGTGGATTTTAGAGACCAAACGAAGCAATTACAAAGCTTTTTCTTTAAGAAAAAAATTAAGTGGGGCCAAAAAAGTACTATTACCAGCAAAATGTTAATATTTTCTCTCTTTTTTTCCCTGTGGCTGATGGGAGCAGAAAGATATCTCTTTGATATCAGAGCAAATAAAAGTTATTGACTCCTCATGTTAATGCTGAATTTTACTACCACCGTATTTCAAAATGAAATTATTTTACATCTATGCCTCAAATTAAGGTCTGTGATAATATATATTGCAGTCCAGAAAACGTGTTAGGAGTAGATGATGTAAAGGCCGATTCCCCTTTAGAGTATACATTGGCTGTTGTTTCTCATGGACTAAAACCCTCCTCATCTTTCCAAATAAATTTAAGTATTGATGACATCAGGGTGCGCTGCCGGCTTATCAAAGCACATCTGGGGTGGGGGGGGGAGGGTACTGCCACTTAATATCAAAGTGGTCGGTATATTTTAAAAGCTGAAAGATGACTTTCTCTTACGATTTATAGAAATAAAAGGCCTAGGAGAAAGCTTAACATATTGCACACAAAACTTGACTCTCTTCCTACTCTGCCAGGTTGGAATCGTCATTCCATCTTTGCTCCCATGGGCCCTATAGTGTGTTTCGGGGGTATTTCCAGTGCCCAAATGCCCATCTGTATAAGTACAGCTAGCAGCTCACTTGTCAGAAGTAAACTCTCTTTCCAAGTCCGGAAGTCCTCAGTGCTGCCCTACTGCCCTCGGCACTTGAATTCATCCAGGGGGTGGGGGATGAGGGTGAAAACAGAGGGTTAACCCCGCCTGCCAGTGCCCGGGGGTGGGGGGGGGTTGTCTGTCCGGCCTTACATTCTGAAAAGAACAGGGCCCTTTCATCTGTGGTATTAGTTCCTCTGACACAGCAGGAAGATGTCCTCTCCTCCGAAAAGCCTTCACGTGGCAAAGCTTCACCAGGCCCACGAGTGAGAGTTTTGTTAATATCCATCAAGGGCTGTCCCTCCCCACGGAACTCCTCTCCCACCCCCAGAGGGCTTCACGGGCCAAGCAGCATTAAGAATCTAATTCCATTTTTAAAATTGCTTTTCACAATTCCTTTCATTTCTTATGAAAACAAGATCAAATGTTTGTAAGGACGCATTTGAATGTATTTTCACTTTCTAAACACAAACTAGCAGACAAAAAAAAAAAAAAAAAAAGAAGACATTCTCAGCAGCCATAAGTCAAGATCGTTTTTCCCTCTGCCAAATCCGAGCAGGATGCACAGAGAAAGAACATGATGCAATAAAAACATCTTCCAGCGTTCTCTCATACATTCGCTCATTTAATCTTGCAATTCTTTAATGTCTACAATTTAATTGCGGATTGTGAGCCTTGGATTTTTCCAGAGGAGCTAAAATATGAAAGAACCAGAAGCAGTATTTAACACTAACTTGAAGCAAAAGAGAAAGAGTCTCAGGTCCCTGAAAGTGAACACTCAGCCACTCAGGCGCTCCGAGTCTGCACGCAGCACAGCCGGTTAGCGAAGCCTGTTGAGTCTTTGACTGGGGAAGTGTGCTGCTGTGAGATGTAAATAACTCCTCACTGGCATCTCTAGCTTTTTTTGCTTTAATTTTAAAACCGGAGTGTAAGTCTCTCTTATTTACTAGAGTCACAAACACTGCCAAAGGGAAAATAAACGACTCCTTTTGGGATGAAGTTGCTGACAAAGGTTTGACAAAGAAAAATAAGTAAGAGCTCCACGATGGCCCTGGATGAGGCCCCGAGTGCAGTGAAGTGAACTTGCCGAGGATGTGCCAGGGGTGGCCGCTGTGTGTCTACAGACCCCCAGGGCCCGGCCAAAAGCACAGCCGCACACCAGCTCCTGCGATCCATGGTGGCCTCTAAAGGGGCTTCAGCAATTGCGTGGGACAAGGGTCCAAGGGTTTTGCCCGTCCTCCTGCAGTCAGGGTTTTCTGCAGCAATCTCCTTCCTCTCCAGTCACAGTCCCTCTCCTACTTCAGAAAGCTGTCCAAGGGCGATTAATGCCTTTCAGCTGGGGGCTTGAGTGTTCTCCAAGCTTGGTTCTGGGCTCCACCGTTCAGCATTCTCATCCTTAGAAATGGAGGGGAGAGAGACTTGGGGACTTGGAGCCGCCAGTGGCAGCTTCCTGGAGCCTGTCTGATGGGCGTCTCCCCTGACCACCGTCGCACTTGAGGGGTCCAAAACAGAGGAGGGTACAGGAGGACCATGTGCGGCTGGGTCAACCATTAGAAGGAATCTGCCCCTAAAAATGTACAACTTTTCAGTTTCTATCTAAACTTTGCTTTTAAAGCAAACTATTAGGGTCTTTTCAATACACAAAGTATTAAATTCTAGCAGATATGCCCTCTGTATTTTCTTGTCTATCACAAATGCTAAGAAGCTCATGACCCCAGAAGAATAAGATGTTATCATTCTTTTCATCATCATTATTAGTAATGGCGGGTTTACTTGTAATGCCTATAAGATTCTCTCTTGTGTGATTATCTCCTTCTTCTCCCTGGGGCACAGTCCCGTTTCATGACTGGCAACTCTCTTAGATCATTTTGGGGTGTGGTTGGGTGATTGACAGGACTTCAGGTCTTGAAGCCAGATAGAATTTGATTTTCAGCCTTGACAAACCACATAATGAGCCTGAGCCTCAGTTTCCTTATCTGTGAAGTAGAGCTAATGTCTCTGGGGTTGAATGGGCAGGGTTAGGCTGCTCTGATCCCCCTCGGATGCCCAACGGTAAATGTGTAGCCCAGGCAGACATCTCCACCCCAATACCTGGCATGGAGTAGGCACCCAATACATGAGATCTATTGTTATTATTATTACTGTGAATAATATCAGCTGCAAGAACAAAATAATAGATGTTATTGACCCCAGAGAGCAATTTCTAATTCGAGCTTCATTATCTCAAATTAACTCAACTATTTTTTTCCCCTCCTCATAGAATTATTTTTTTAAAAAGGTCCTGAAATTTTGGCTCCAACTTCTCGTGATAATTTGGGTTTTAGGCATATCCATTAAGAGTTCATGATTCAAAGAGATTAACGCTGAAATGGAGGCAGAAATGGGGGAAATCTGAATGAAGTGAAGGTCTGCAGGTGCCAATAACAGACCATCTGGTCCTGCAAATATTATTGCTTGGTTATCAGTATCTTTCGTCCTGGTTTCTGCAGGCAGAGACCTCAGGGTGGGCGGTGGGGCAGGAAGGAGACTGCTGGGGCCTACACGTGTTTTCAGAACAGGCTGGTACACCCTGTCCTTGCTGCATAGGCCGGCACATTAGTAGAAAACAGACCTCTCTCTTGACACACTTTCTTTGTGGATTCTGCCCAGCCCAAGGCTTGCTGCAAAGGCCACCCCCCCGAGCAGTCTCGTGGGGCTGGGCTGGTGAACTGCTTCCTGGAGCCCCCTGGTGGCCCTTTGCATGTTCACGCCACATTCTCACACCCTTTTGGGGAAGGGCTTTAAAAGATCCAGCCACGGATTCATCACTGCCACCCATCATCCACTGAGGCACCCCATGTTCTTAGAACAAAGGCAATGTGCGCTGTGCTCAGGCTGGCATAGCACATCTCTCCAATATCAGAGTCATTCACTAAGCTTTGCTTAGCACCCACTGTGTGCCCGGCCCCATGTCAGGCCTGAGGAATAGAGAGAGGATAACAGGTCAGTCCCTGTTCTCAGGAAGTTTCCGCCATAGACAAAGAGGCAGAGACATGACCCAAAACGGACAATACAAAGAGATTTGCCAAGATTTGCGGAAACCTTGGGGACAGCGGCAGTCTCCTTAGGGAGAGGCATCAGGGAGGAGGATCTTAGAGTCTTCCCAGAGACAAAGAGTTAGCCAGGCAGAGGAAGGAAGGCAGCATTCCAGGTAGAATGGCTGACAGGCCCCGCAGCCCAGACCTATTCAGAGTCTGCGGGGAAGCTGGGTGCTCACAGCCAGGCAAGGAGGCTGGTGAAGCGCCCAGGACAGACCGAGAAGGACCTGGTAGGCGACACTAAGGAGCGTGTACTTCACCTTCCCCATTGTGATTGTCCAAACTGTGCTTGAGGCTTCCCGCAGACACTGGAGTCTCACTTCATGAATGCTGAGGCAAGGAGAAAACTGTGGCAGCCAGCCACAGACCACTGACTACAAATTTCTGCCTTCAGCTCCAGTGTAACCAGCAGAAAAACATCAGACAAACTCCAGTCTAGGGGCATTCTACAAAATACCAGAGCTCCTGACAACCAACAAGGTCATCAAAAACAAGGAGTGTCTGAGCACTTGTCACAGCCGAGAGGAGCCTCAGGAGCAGGGACAGCTAAGTGTAATATGCTGTGCTGAACGGAATCCTGAAATAGAAAAAGGGCATTATTAGGGAAAACCTAAGACAACCTGAAGAAGTATGAGCCTTAGTTATTGATTATATATCGATACCAGTTCATTAATTCTAACAAATGTGCCGTACGCACATAAGATGGGAACTCTCTATACTATCCTCACAGTTTTTCTGGACATCTAAAACTGTTCAAAAAAATAAAATTTATTTTAAAAATTCTGTGTTCATCCAAACAGTCAAACGATTGTCCCTGAGGGTCTTTATGACAATTAATACTATCAACGAGAACTTAGAAAAATCAATTTATACTCTAGTAGCAGTACCGACATTTATTGAGCTGGGCCAGCTACTCCCAGAGCTCTGCAGACCTTACTGCTTAGCATCTCCGCAGCAGCCCCACAAACCGGTTCTGTCGGCACCCTCCTTTCACAGAACAGGGAAGTGAGGCACCGAGCAGGGGCAACTCGCCTGAGGTTATGTAAGTGTAAGTGACAGAGCCTGGATTTGATCCCACGTCCATCTGGTACCAGGTTCGGAGTGCTTGATGACTAAATTCTACTTTATTGCCTCCTGACTTTCAGTTTTATATACTGATATTTCATTGAAAAAGATGGTTAGGTACTGATGGGGTTTTTTTTTTCCTTTTGAACATTGGAAACCACAGCTGTACATGGAGTGGGTCGGATGGAGAACTAGGTCAGAGCTGGGTGTCGGAACAAATGTCTGGCAGCCACAGTGTGGGGATGGACTGGTGCAGGCTCTGGGCCTCTGCAGTGAGTGTTTCTAGCAATGCCTCCAAAAGGAGGAGGAGGAGCAACCAGAGAGAATCAGCTTCCCTAAAAGGATAAAGCACAAGCCCTTGCACAGGAACCCTTCTTGTCCAGCCCCAACCGACTGAATCACAGGCAACGCTGAGCCCCAACTGTGTGCCTGGCCCGGGCCTGCGTCCAGGTGCTCCCTGCCTGCCACTTCCACAGACAGGACGGATGCTTAGCAAAGGAGAAAAAGCTCAGCCCAAGCAGTGCAGTAGTCCAGCTGGGAGGCCCTGCCGGGGGAGGGGCAGAGTCTCCTGGCAGTGCTTCCTGCGGGCTGGGCCCTGAAGACTGGATAAGGGCAGATGGAGGCATTTTAGGTAGAGTCCAAGGCCAGTACAAGGCGATACCCACCACCAACCCTTATCCCCCACCCCAGGGCTGCAGTCCCTGTATCTCCCAGCCAGAGGGTACTGGGGCTGAGAGCCCAATCTCTTAACAATACTTCTGTGGCTTCTTCTGCCCTCTCAGATCAGTGACAAGCATGACTCACTCCACCAGTGTGCTTGAGAAGCTACAATGTGCCACCTAGAGGCACATAAGGAATTTGGTACCCCTAGGCCAGGGGTGTCAAACTCATTTTCACTGGGGGCCACATCAGCCTCACGGTTGCCTTCAAAGGGCCTGATGTAATTTCAACTCCTTAACTGTTAAGGAGTAGTTACATTTATACAGTCCTAAAATTATTTTGACCCTTTCAAGGCAACCGCGAGGCTGATGTGGCCCCCGGTGAAAATGAGTTTGACACCCCTGGCCTAGAAGTTACGGAAAACACCAGCAAGTCTCCTCTGAGCTGGTCAGCTCCGCTAACGCACAGATCCCACGTTCGGCAGCTTGGCAAGTGCTAGTTAGCAGGCATCACCCACAGATAACGAACTAAACAGAGTTTAACATTCATGGGTCATGGGTCACACTGGAGTGTAGTGAACTGGAGTTTAGAATATTTGGTGCAAAATTCTTGTATTCGTTTCCCACAGAGGCTGTAAGAAATTACCACATACTTATTGGCTTAAAACAATACAAATTTATTGTCTCACAATTCTGGTGGTCAGAAGTCGGAATGGGTCTCACTGGGGTAAAATACAAGTGTTGGCAGGGCTGCGACCCCTTCTGAAGGCTCTAGTGGAGAATCCATTTCCTTGCCTTTTCCAGCTTCCAGTGGCCACCTGCACTTCTTGGTTCCTAGCTCCTTACACCATCTCCAAAGGAAGGATGCATTTTTCTTTCGTCCATGGTCATGTCCCCCCCAACTCCCTTCTGCCTCCCTCTTCCACTTTTAAGGACCCTTGTGATTGCATTGGACCTCATGGACACTCTCCTTATTTTAAGGTCAGCTGACTGGCGACCTTAACCCCATCTGTACCCTTCATCCTCCCTTGCCATGTAAGGGAACATATTTCCAGGCTCTGAGGATTAGGACACAGCTGCCATTATTCAGTTTATTACAAACCTCATCTTTTAAGGTCAAACAATAGGAGATAACCATTCTTTCCCCAAAATATGAAAATGATAATTACTTATCATGCACCTATTATGTACGAGGCATGCCGCTAGGTACCTTATATATATTATCTTATTTAATTGTACTTAATGTTCAATGGGGCAGGCCCTGTTAATAAACCAGAGACTGTGTCCCTGACAGGCTAAAATCCCCTAGTGGTTTCCCATATGTCCTTAGGACAAACTCACAGACTTCTGATGGCCCAGTGAGGTCCTGTGGAATTAGCCTTGGCCCAAGTCCCGGCCCCATTTCCTGCAGGCCTCCCCTTGACCTCCATGCTCAACCCTGTGGGCCTCCTTTCAGGTCCTTGAACATCTGTGGCTGCACTTGCTGACCCCTTTTTCTGGAACATTCACCCCCAGTATCTTTACACAGTTGGCCCTCCCTCATTACTCAGATCTCTATCCCATTCCATTCTGCATCCTGAACTCCTAAAATAGGGCTTAGCATATAGTGGGTACTCAATACATAGTTATTATATATTTATTAATGAACAAATCTCAATCATGGAAATGAGGAAATGAAGTGACACAGCCAAGTTCACAGAGTGGGTTAGGCATTGCCCTCATGCTAAGGGCCTTCAAGAGGCTGATGCAGAGAAAACCCACCATTTCCAGGCCATGGGCATGCCCAGCTTCTTCCCTCTGTGGGGTGATCCATGGGGCAGCTGGGAGGGTACTAACAGGGACCAAGAGGAGAAAAATTGGGAACTGTGACCTGTAACTGAAGCCTAGGCAATCCCCTCTTCTCCCCAACCCCCAAAGTGAATATTTACAATTTCCTGATTTTGAGAAACAACTCGAAAAGCTGGCTGGAAAGTATCTTTGATTCACCAAGCATGTTTTAAATAAAACACTTCAAAAATATCTCTTCATGGTTTATTTCCTTTATGCTTCAACTCCAAAGAATAACAATCTATATTTCTACGTCTTTTCCCCAGTTCTATGTAGAACACCTGCAGTAGAAACTACTTATTCGTTATTTTTCCTGAAGATATCCAAGGTAGAATGGAGGCTTCAGAAATAAGCCTTACAAAAGAAAAAAGTGGTTCCAACCTCCAAAGAAATTGATCTCTCTGTATTCTAATAATCAGATACACACATTTTAAACAATAGAATTTCATTTCACTTAGCTGTCCCTTGTGAGGAACTCATGTGCCATTGTGTTTGTCTATGAGCAATAGCAACAGCAGTCCTGAGTGCCATTATTTCACTGTGTGACAAGGAGGCCATTGCATCATGGATTCCGGACACTGAGATCCCAACCAAGCTCACCACATTGAAGGGCTCTTCAAAAATTCCTGCAGGGCCTCTGAAGAACTAAATATGGAGCAAAAGCAACAAGCCAGCAAGACGGCAACAATCTGGACAGAATTATAACAATGGCACCAACATTGGGAGACTTTTGTCCTTCTCCTGATATCCCTCCCTGCCCCGGCTGTAGATAAGAGAAACAACAGAAGAAAGTGGAGAAAGAATGAAGGACCACAGCAGGCCCACCCATCCCCCAGCCCTGCTGCTGCTGGTGGTGTCTGAGTCAGGAGGGTGGGAGAGGAGGAGGGGAAGAGCCTGAACTGGATGGGAAACTGAAGTCTTGATCTCAGACTGCACTAGACATTCATACCTATATAGCGAGTCATGGTTACCAAAAAACGAGACTGCCCTTTTAGCTGGAAGCAACCAGGAAGTTGTGTGATCCATCTAAGATGTTACAGAGCATGTTTTAAGGCAGAGCTTGGGGATAAACGCTTTTCCCTGACTGAACTCCTATGGATGTCAGCCTATTCAATCGATGTGTTATAAAACATAAACCAAAATAATAAAATATCATTTTGGCTAACAATTAACAAAAATGAAAAACAAAATAATGCCCAGTTTTGATGGGAGTGAACAGAAACAGTTATTGCTATCTATTCTGGTACATCTTAGTCCATTCAGGCAGCTATACCAAAGTACCATAGTCTTGATAGCTTATAAGCAACAGAAATTTCTTGCTCATAGTCCTGGACACTGGAAGTCCAAGGTAAAGGCACCAGCATGGTCAGGTCCTCTTCCACTCATAGCTAACCCCTTCCTGCTGTGTCTCATATGGTGAAAGGGGCTAGGGATCTCTCAGGGAGCCTATTCCTGAGGGTTCCACTTCATAACTGCAGCATCTCCCAAAGGTCCCACCTACAAATACCATCACACCCAACATTAGGAATTCAACACACGTATTTTGGGAGGACACACACATTCAGACCACAGCGTGATGAGATTATAAATCACACACATTTGGGGGGACAGTGCCTCTCAAACTACAGTGTGCATAAAAGTCATGTGACGGGTCCATTAAAATTCAGATTCTCACTCAGTCGGCCTAGGGTAAGACCCAAGAATCTGCATTTCTCACAAAAGATGGCAAGGATTACAGCTTAAGAAGCAATGCCCTAGAGAGAATTTAGCAATGTGTATCAAAAACCTTAAAATCTTCCACACTTTTGGCCCAGTAGTTTCCCGTTCATGATATATTCTAGGGACTAACAAGAAATTCATAAAAAGAAAATGCATCCAAAGATGTTTACCACAATATTATATCTACAGTAAAAACTAGATACCACCTAAATATCTGACAACAGGAAAATTTCTAAATAAATCATGGTAAAGCCCATTTGGTGAAAAAATAATGTAGTCATTACATACCAAGTTCTTATAAAATGTGTGATACTATGAAAAAATATTCGTGACCCGTGGAAAAAAGCAAAATACAAAATTGGTATACCATATGTGACGTTTTGTGTCAACCTGGCTGGGTTATAGCACCCAGTTAATTTAATCAAACACTAGGTGCTGCTATGAAGGTATTTGGTAGATGCGGTTAATATCTACAATCAGTGGACTTTAAGGAGGTTACCCTCAGAAATGTAGGTGAACCTCATCTAATCAGTTGAAAGCCTTATGAGCAAAAACTGAGATTTCCCTAAGAAGAAGGAATTCTGCCTCAAAACTACAGCATGAACTCCTGCCTGAGTTTCCAGCATGCAGACCTGCACTACAGATTTCAAACTTGCCAGCCCCCACCATCATGGGGACCAACTCCTTTAAATAAATCTCTTCATGTGTGTGTGTGTATTGCTTAATATGTGTATATATGTATACGTGTGTATACATGTATATGTATATATATAATGTGTGTGTGTGTATATGTATATATATGGTATGGGATAGATGGGTATATATGTATACACACATATTCTGTTTCTCTGGAAAACCCTGATTGATACAAAATATGATTCAGATTTTGCAAAAACAAAGCTAAAAAAATACAGAGATACTTCTCAACTTACAATGAGGTTACATCCAGATAAACTTATCATAAATGAAAATATCCTAAGTCAAAAACACACTTAATACACTTGACCTACCAAACATTATAGCTGAACCCGGCCTACCTTCAATGAGCTCAGAACACTTAGCTCATACACTAGCCTACTGCTGGGCAAAACCAGCTAACGCAAGACCGTCCGCTACTTACCCCTGCGAGGGTGCGCCAAATGGGAGAATGGGAGCTGTGGCTCCCTGCCAACGCCCCGAGTCACGACAGAGTTGCTACCACACACCACTGCCCGGGAAAAGATCAACATCCAGAGTCCGCGGGGTGGATGAGGATCACTTTCACACCATTGCAAAGTTGAAAAACTGTAAGTCAGGGACCGTCTCAATATGCATAAATTTCACTGAAAAAGCTTGGGTCCCATAGCTGAATATATATTATGATTCTCACGTTATCATTAAAATATTAGATATATGAATAATGAGAAGGAAGCATCCAAATATCAACAGTGAAAAGACAATTCTTTTAATGTTTCTATTTATACTTAATATTTTTTTTCTAATTTTTTTCCCTATCAGCATGTGTTAAATTTATAATCAGGAAAAAAATACTTACAATGATTTGAATTCAGCAAAGCAATTCCAATGTCCACCAAAAGGTATACTGTGCAATTTTAAGCAACCTGGAGAACAGAACTCCTTTCTTTACGGTCTCACCAGCTCTGCAAGTCAAACTTCGTGTTCTTGGTCTTTCCTCTGGATCTGGCCCAGCCCCACCTTTTTTGTGTCCCATTCTGCTTCCTGCCCTTCCTTCACTCTCTTGAATGAAACGCCCATTAGATGGGCACGACAGTGACTTTTACTATCGCTGTTTTGGAATGAGGAAAGTGAGGCTGAGTTTAAGTGGCTTGTACATAGATATGCAGCTGGTAACGGACTCAAATCCCTTCCGCTGTGGACCATAAAACTAGGCACATGTGAGTGAGTCTCTTTAATGCTCCCCACGGACCGTGTGAGAACCGTGGTGATCGCATTACAGGTCTTCTGCCCGGCCTTCCACAGCCTTCCTCAGTGAATGCAGACAGCAGCTCCCAAAACTCTAGGGAGGATGAGGATGGCCAGGGTCCGGTCCCAGGACCAAAAAGGCTCTGTCTGAGCTCAGTCACATAACCAAAGCACGCAGGCCAAGGACCCCCGGTGATTCAAGCTCCACAGCTGGAAGCCAGCAGGGCCACCTGCACTGCCCCACGCGGGCCAAATTCAGCACTTTCCACTCTCACCGGCCTCCCCAGTCCTCACCTAATTATTGGCACATGGCCCTGGCCAGCCGTCATCCCTGTGCCCATGAAGGGATGGCCCCGCCGCAGAAGAATCAGGTCACAAAAGCCATTCCCACTGCAGGCACCTTCAAGTTCTTAGACTCCAGCACCAAGGGCTTCCCCAGTCCGTTCCTCCTGGGCCTGTGGAGGCTGAGAGTACTCTCCCACCCTTCTGGAACTGGACGCTTTCCCTGGGGCCCTGACACACTCCTTGATATCCCCAGGGAAACGGACCCCGCTCTACCAGCATCCCTGCAACCGATGGGCTGATCTCCCCAAAACATGATCCCTTCACCCCCAGGCACTGGTGCCAAGGAATATTCTGCTATAACATGCAATCCTAAGACCCAGTAGCAATTTAGGCTGGAACACCGCCCAGTGTTTGCTGAACAAATGAATAAACGTACTGCACATAGGCCATAACTGAGAAGTTAAGGTAAGTCTCCTACCTAAGCATTTCCCACTCATTAAAAAGAAAAAGAGAGACATGTTAAGTGGTGAGCCATCTGGGCAGCCGCCTGAGGTACAAGTTTATAAAAAAATGTTAAGACATCCCTGGAGTAGTTGGAAATATAGTCCCAGTCAACTCCGGTTTCCACATGCTGCTTCTTCCGCAACTGCTGAAGTGTGTATTGGTCCCACTTCTGTCAGAGATGATAGTGCACTTGGTGAGCAGGGATAAAAAGGCACAGTCCTCTCTGAAAGGCAGTTTGGGCAAACATGTTTGCCTCGCCAAATGCACAAGTTGCCAGGTAAAACTAGAGGCCATGCCACCAACCCTGAAACCAGTCAGCTGAGGGGACCCTGAAGTCAGCAGGTCCGTCAGCTGAAACACTGACGGCAAACTAACCCTAGACATTAGAGCTACTTAGTGGGAATAAGTGATATACTACCGTAACTGAATTTTAACTCCTTTACTATGTTTTGCAAGATGTTGCTTAGTTCAGAAACTCACGTGAAATAAATACCTGGCATCCCTTACTCTGAGTATAAAGAAACAGGCCTAGTGGCTGTATTTACACAAATACCAGTCTCTCCCCAGCCCCACTGCATAGACGTGGAACGCACTCCTCAAGCACTTGGCTGATACCATCTGGGTGTCACATCAGAATCCCTCAGGCACGGTCAGGATGCTCAGTGCACTGGCTGGACACTGGGAAGGCAATGGGACCCCTGTCATCAGCACGTGGGCTCCTCGGGGAATCAGCCCCCCTGAGTGTTAGCTAGTGCCCCTTCTCCCTCTAGGGGACTCATCAGGGAACTGCTCTCCATCCTGGAGACCTCAAAATCAAGGATTCAGGCAAAATTGGAAAAGCCAGAGGATTCCTCCTGCTTCTCTTGCCTCCATTATGATTATGGAGAGAAATGGCAGAGGACAGGGGTGGGGGGAAAAGGAGAAGGCAGAGTGGAGAAGGGGTTTCATAACAAAGCCTTGAAGAGAGGCAGAGAGAGGAAACAAAACAGAGAAGAGTAAACAGTAGGGCAGGAGAGCTGCCCTACGCTGGCGTCTGCGGAGAGGCAGGAAGGCAGGCGGAGAGGTGTGCTAGTGGGGTCATGCCGGCTAGTGAGGTCAAAGGCACATTTTATCGCAAAGATTTAATGGGCGGTGGTAACCACGGGTTAGAGAGAGGGATTACGTTACAGAAAATTTACCATCAGAAAATGGATTTGGGTCTTTGGGACTGAACTGAGGCCCAGCATGGAGGAGATTCAACAGCTGAGCCACAAACTCCAAAAGGTGTTAAACCTTCAGACAGAAGGCCAGACTCAGGATGAAAACAAGCTCCTTCTTAGATATATTATCCGCAACAGAGCAGAATGCACACGTCGGCGTCTCTGAAACTACGAGAAGGGAAATAGCTCATCGCTTCACATTTATTGGGAGATCATTATGTGCGAGGCTCTGTTCTACGTGTCTGGCATGTGTTAACTCACGGTCTTACATCGTAAGACAGGCGCTAGCGGTGCCCCCGCCTCACCTTTGCAGGGAGTGGGAAACTACAGCACAATGAGGTTAAGTAATTTTCAATTTTTCAGAAGTTACATAAAGAGTAAGAAAGAGTGATCCTGCAGATTTCTTGTGAGCAAGGGGAGAAACGGGAACTAACTGCATAGAACCCATCAAAATTAGTTAACGCATACTGAACCCTTGTGATCCAAGCTATCCATCTGCCGCTCCACACCCACGCTCTGCCATGGTTTGGCCAGTGGATGAGGTCGGGATGTTTATTCCCGACTCCCTCCCTACGGGGCCGTGAGTGGACAGAGGCTCTTCTCTGACAGCTTTCTCCCTGGCTGCTGGTCAACACCCCATCTCCTTGCCCCTGAGGCCCAAGGGTAGTGACTTTACCTGCTGTTGTCAGCCCTGGGGTGCTTCACCTTCCTTGGTTCTCTTCAGGCCCTCCCACACCTCCGTCCTGGCCCCTTCACTACTCTAGTCAATGGCCCCATGGAGCGTGCCATCTGCGCCTGCCAGGACCTCAACTAATATGGGACAGTGCGAGTATTTTATGGGCATTTTTAATCCCTACATCCCTACCTCAACCCTCCTGGGTGGCATTATTATTACCCTTACTCTATAGCTGGGGACCTTGAGAGTCCTGGTGAGTTGACACATCTAACTAAAGTCACAGAGCTCATTAAATGGCAGAGTCTGGGTGGGACACAGGCAGGTGTACTCCTGTGTCTACACTCTGCTTAACTCCTGTGTGGTATGGCCCCTCCAACCTAAATTGTGCAAAATGTCTTCACTTACTGAGCTGTATTGATTGGCCAATTTTAATAGGAGAAGGAAACATTTCTAGGGCCACTGAAGACTTGACCTGCGGTCATGGTTTCCCAATCCTCTTCTTCCCCGAGGTTACTGGTCTACCACTGAGCAGAAAGGAGAGCTGGTGGTAAATAATTGCATTTCAAAACCCAACCCGTATAAATATGGGCTATCATTCCCATTTCCCAGATGAGCCTGTACCGGAGCACGGCGGTCCCCAGCTTCAGAAGATTCGTGACCAATGTGAACATCAATGCCACAGAAGCTCGGCTGGCTCCGGCATTTTCTATGGTCTATTATGAGCTACAAAACACTGTTTGCAAGAGGTTAGTAGAAGCTTCTTGAAAGATAAGATCCCATAGGCAAAAAAAAGTTTTAGGAAAAGTGCACACTATATCTCACTTTGCTGCTGCTTTGGAAGTTTGGAGAGCATGTTGAGCCTTAATAACAGGAACAGAAGCTCCTTTAACCTAGCTTTTTCCAAACTAATTTGAACATAGTGTACCTTTTGTGGACACTTATTAATAGCTTTCCTAAATACAAAATTAGATAAATGTTCATTCTGATTTCCCTTAATGTCCACATATTTTAGCTACTTAGAATTATTTGCCTATAAAGTCGCTATATATTCCAACTGTGGTCCTTTGCATTGCTTAAAAATACCTGCTACCAGGGAGGGGCCCTGAGGCTTGTTAAGGTAGAAATCACTGCCCCCACCCCAACGCCACACTCTGCCATTGGCGCACATTTTGAAGGGGTGCACTTCAGGGCACACTGACAAATCATTGTCCTATTGACAAATATCTCCTATTGCTATTGAAGAGCACACAAGTCTTCAGAAAATCCCTTTAAGGGGAATATAGGCCAACATCTATTGCCAGACTTCCACCCAAACTTCCCTCGCCACTCCTTCGCCCGCACTTTGTCCCCACTGCCAGACTAGTACACAGAGCACGGGGATGAGGGTAACTGCTTGTGTTCAGGCATCTAGAATTTCCTACAGTCATCCACATTTCAAAAATGCGTCCTGCTTACTCCATAATTCACAAAAACACGTCAGAAATCCAATGGATCTGTAGTTTCCAGAATTGATTCATTCAAGCCGGCATGTAATACTTATACATTAGGCTCAAATCATACAGGGAGAAAAACATGAGAACGAGGGAAAGAAAAAGAGGAAATATATAGCCGAAGAAATGACTGGAAACACTCAGGAGAAGTCCTTGTCCTAAAACGTTTGGGCTGCTGCAACCTCCCAGCTCAGCCTGGGTGGCTAACAAAGGACAGAAATATATTTCCCACAGCGCTGGAGGTTGAAGTCCAAGATCAAGACCAGCACAGTGTGTCCCTCTTCCGGGGTCCTAGCCAGCACCTTGCTGTGGTGTCCTTACCTGGTGGAAAGGGGCAAGGGCTCTCGCTGGGGCCTCTTTTATGAAGGTCCTAATGTCCCAGTCACCTCCTAAAGGTCCTGGCTCCTAATACCCTTGCTTTAGGGGTAAGGATTTCAACATACGAATTTTGAGGGGATAGAAACATTTGAACGATAGCAGTCCCATAGACTTGGCTACATTATTGCCGCAGAATATAAAGATGAGGACCGTCAAAGTCATATAAAAGCTTTCCCCAGGTGTGGCAGCCAAGAAAAGGGGAGGGACCTAGACAATGTTAATACCACATGTCAACATGTAGACTTTATATACAGATTGGCTTGGCTTTCAATTTAAAGTAGTTTGAAATCTGTTCAAGGTAAGATAATTTTATTCTAGTATCCAACTGAGTCTAAAGCAAAAGAGGAAATATAAACAGCTACATGCATGGAAACTGTTCAACCTCACCAGTAATCAAATAAATTAAAAACGATTAAGGTTGTTTCCATTAATTAAATTATAATAATGAATGCAGAAAAGGATGTAGTTAAACAGGGACTCTCAGACTACTGCTGGGAGCATATATCGGCCCGTCTCTTTTAGAAATGTGGTAACATCTATCGAGAAATTTAAAAGGCTTCACATTGTTTGACTCAGTAATTTTATTCTAGGAAACAATATTAAAGACACAAAAATAATTATACTAAAACTGCTTATCATAGTATTTTTATCAGGGCAAATAACTGGAAATACACCAAACTCCATGATAGAGAGAACAGGTTGGTAATCTATGGTACCAATTTCAGACAGAATATTATTATTATTTTATAGCCATTAAAGATTATATGCAAGAATTGTTTACAGTGACTTCGCAACGGGAAATGCAGTGGGAAAAAAGAAATGTGGAAATAGACTGAAAATGAACCACAAACGGAAAGACACTGGAAACCTGAATGCTAAAATGCAAACAGTGCTTGCCAAGGCAGCACCCCTGGCGGTGTGACCCACAGACCAGCCCTGGTCCGAGAACTGCGTGTCACCTGTCTACCATGCCGAGATGAGAGAATCATTTTATGGTGCGCATTCAGAAACTTTTATCAATTTGGTATTGCTGTGACATCCCAGTGCGTGTCCACGGAACTGTGTAGTTGAACAGGGTACATACCAGCTTCAGTGCCGTCAGATTTGAGTGCAAAGTTACAGGTTATGTGAGCTGTGTGGTAGCCACACACAGGAGGACATCACAGCCCACAAAGGATTAGAAATAAAAAAGAGCTGGCCTTTCATCTAGACCACTGATGTAGGTGGTAGCACTATATACACACTTCTATCTTCTTCTTCTATATTTTCCAATTTTTAATAATGCATTATTGCTATTATTATAAGAAAAACCAATATACTTTATTTTTCTTTTAATGCAAGCAAAACGAGGAAAACAAATGCCACTTGACTACTGTATCTTTGGAAAACTTTCCTAGAGTAACGTACAAACAAATACTGAGAGGCAGGATGGCATACTGGTTAGGAAAATACATTCCAGAGCTGACAATCTGGGTTTGAATCCCGGCTCCACCATTTACTTACTAACTGTGGGCTAGTTGCTCAACTCTCTGTGCCCTGGTTTATTCATGCATGAAACAGGGGCAATAAAACTTATTACCCAGCTACTCATAGAGTTTGGCAGGATGAAATGAATCAACATATACAAAACCCTGAAACACAGTAAACTGTATATAAATGTTCACTAGCATTATTACAAATCATGGATAAGGGCAAAGCCACAGCCAGATCACATTTCCCAAGTTTTTATTTGCAAAATGGGTCAAGAGAAATGGTAGAAATAACAGTAATATAATAGCAAGTAATATTAAGTGCTTTCTGTGTGCCAGGTTCCACACTAAGCACTTGATATGAATTCGCTCTAATTGCTATTAATAACCCCAGAAACTGGTACTAAGTTATTCTTCACCCCTATTTTGTAAAGAGGGAAACTGAGATGCAGAAAAAATGAAGTGACTAGCCCAGGGTCACCAGGCTGTTAGTCTGTTTCTCTCCAGGGCATGGACTAGACCCTGTGCCCCTTGAGAGCAGAAATGTGTTGTCTTGTCCCCAGGGGAAGCCAGGGTCACCGGCCTATTCAAAAGACTTGGCCAAAAAAATATTCCAGGATTCACTTCCAGCCAGGGCCCTCACTGGGTCCCCACACCCAGCCAGCAAACAGCCGCTGGCCTTCCTCCGCAGCCTGGTCGGGGGTTGCTCTTAGGGAGTGATTTAAGTCCCAAGGAAGGCAGTTTTTGGAACGTAACCAGAGGATACAGGGGTTTGTGAGTCACTCCTCTCCCCCTCTTCGCCGGGGTCCTGGACACAATTTATCATCTTCGTCACCAGGTTTTCTGCTCCTGGTTGGCTGGCGGTTGGTGGAGCAATGATCCCTAAAAGGAAGTCAGTCTGTTAACAAGTCCCATCTCTCCCTGCCAAAGGGACCGGAGGCAGAAGGAAGGACACTGGCAGGACCCAGCTGTTTCCGGGCCTGTCGGAATTCAAGGAGGCAGAAAGAACTAGGCCGGGCGGGCTGAACACTTGCGACACTGGCTTTGGACATCTGCTTGGGGATGCTCTTCTGTGACTTTCTCCACCAGTGAGAAATCTGGGCCCTCTGCAGCAAAGAGCGCCCATTCCAGAAAAGTACAGAATCTCTAAATATGTATCCTGACGTCTGAAGGGAGCAAACAAAAGTCCTCCTTCAGAGAACAGGAGGCCTGGGAGTGGGCAGTTAAGAACACAAGGGATTTTGCCTTGAAATCCAGAACTTGCTGTCTGTACCAGATGCTTGAAGAATTCAAAGCCTAAAAATCTGTGGCTAAGGAAAAAGCATTTCCAGTAAAATTAAAGATCAGGCTAACTTTTAGTTTCCACCCTCTCTTTTCAAGACTGAATTCTTAATAAGAAATAAGAGTTTTAAAGTTTGGGTAGGCATTTTTCTTCCTTCATATTTCCTTTTTGAAGGGCAACTTGGTAATATCTGACAAAATTCAAACCTAACTTTTGACTCAGAAATTCTACCTCTAAGAATTTATTGGACAGATAAACAGGTATAGAATGTTTTTATTTGTTTGTAAGCACGTTTAATGCAGCATTGTTTGGAGTAGCAAAACACTGTCAAAATAATCAACTGTTCATTGATAAAGAATTGGTTAAATTTAGCTACGGCACACACAGGCAAGTCATAAAGTTGTTTAAAAAATGAGGTAAAAGAGCCCTGGCTGGTGTGGCTAAGTGGATTGAGTGCTGACCAAAGGGTCACTGGTTCGATTCCCAGTCAGGGCACATGCCTGGGTTGCCAGCTAGGTCTCCAGTCGAGGGTGCGCAAAAGGCAGCCACACATTGATGTTTCTCTCCCTCTCTTTCTCCCTCCCTTCCCCATTCTCTAAAAATAAATAGCCAAAATCATTAAAAAAATGAGGTAAATTCATGTGTGAAAGATACTCAAGATGAATAGGTATGTGGAAAATATAAGCAGAACGCTCTTGACCATGTATTCCAGTTGTAAAAAACCAGAACAAGTACACACACTTGCAAAATTGAACATTTATGATCCTGTGCCATTGTAATACTATTATACATTCTATTATCACTATTATTCTTGTATTACAATAGGCCACACTATTATCTCTAAAACCTGAGAGTAAAAAGTAGAAAGAGGCCCTTACTTTTAAAATTATATTTCTGGCCTCTTCAAATTTTTTATATAAACATAAGCATTTTTAGTTAAAAAAACATAAGTGACAATCTCAACTGGCTAAATGGAAGAGGGGGGTTTGGTGACAGCAAAGACACAGTTCTTCCTCTAGGACGTGGCCTGTGTCTGCCCAGTGGTCTGCTCACGGAACGCCCACTGAGGACCAGGTCCTGCCTCAAGCGCTTTGCAGGCATCAACTCCTTTCCTCTTCATGACGGCCCTCTGAGCTGGTCTTAGGAGCATCCTATTCTGCATATAAGGAAGCAGGGTCTAGAGGGACTGATGAGCTCGTCCTGGATCACACAGCCAATGTGTGATGGCACCCGGCAGGCTGGCGGGCTCCAGAACACAGAGACCTCCTCATTTCTTGAGGCTGACTCTCAAAAAACGTTTGTTGAACAAATAGATCAGAAAACCAGTATCTTTTTGGCTAGAGAACAAGTAAATTATTAAACAGTTACTACTGTACTGTTTATTCATCATTGTTAATTATTACTGATGAAAGGAAAATGAACACGTCAGAACCGTCAGCTGCGTTACAGCAGGAAAAGCACTGGACTTTAGTGTGAAGACACGGATCGAAACCTCTGCTCTACTTCGTAGCTGAGAGACCTTGGGCAAGTCCCTTCCCTCTAAGCCTCAGTTTTCTCCCCTGTAAAATGGGGATGACAGGACCTCCTGGGGTTACTGTAGGGATTAAATGTGACATCCTATATGAAAGCCCTAGGTGCTTGGCATGTGTTGGAAACGTGTAAAAATGGGAAAAGACGTTGAGGACAAAATAAACTATGCTCAGAGCAGCGCGGAGCACAGCCCATCTTTCTCAATCTGCTGATTTAAAAAGTGAATTGAAAAACTTTTATTTATGTAGACTCCAATAATCTGAGGAGGAAATCAGGGTTTTTAATTGTTCTGATCTTGCCTCTAGCATATTGATTTAGGACATTTAATACCATCTCCAAATGCCATGTTTAATTTGCATCGGGTCAGAAGCCGGGCTGCTGAGCGTTGGCTGTTGATTTTGGGCAGGGACTCGGGAGGGCCCGTAGCCCACCTTCCTCCTGGCCGGTGGCCAGCCCAGAGCCGGCTTCACCTGGGACTCAGAAGAACTGGCTGGCTAAGGAGGCCAAGTCTTTGATGGATTTTCACTGTTTAATTAAAGTGCAGCTGGGGCCTGGGGCCGTGCTGTACCTTTCAGCAAGATATTCATTGCAGGTTGCACAACTAGCCTGTGCCGAGGCCATTTGGCCAGGGCAGAGCCCAGACTTTGGCCTGGTCTCCCCCTCACTCGGGAAGCCTGTGCTCCAGCCTTTTGGAGTCCCCAGGGCTCATCTTCGGAAGCTTAATTCTTCTAAGTGCTGCCTCCGGGGATACCTCAGGATGAGAATTCAAAAACTGGACAATGGCTCCCAAACTGAGGGCCCAAATACCCGCTTTACAAAACAGGCTGCTCGGCCGTCCTTCGGCAAACGTGTCCTGTGCTCTGAGCCCACCCACATGACTTCATGCACTCCCTAGGCAGCTACAGAAAGACTATTCATTAAAGTCTACATCATCAGAGTCTTCTCTTTTATTATAATTATGGAAACTTGCAAATATGCCCCAAAGTAGAGATGCTAGAGCAATAGTGCTCCTTGGACCCGCCATCACTCGACAACAGTAAGCAACTCGTGGCCACGTTCGCCCATCTGCACCTCACCCCTACACGGTGAGGCCAACCCTAGACATTTTATCACAACACCTGCAAATGTTTCAGTATCCATTTCGAGGAGATACGGACTTTTTTTTTTTTTTTTTTACAAACATAACCACACTGCAATTCTCTCACCCTGTAAATTAACAATGATTCTTGAATGTTGAAAAATTTCCAGTGAGTGTTTCCATATTCCTGTGTCCTAAATGACTTGATTTGTTTGAATTCAAACAAGGCTCTGGCTCAGTTGTGAATTGTACCTTTGGTGGCTTTCTTTCCTCCTCTCTCTTTCAATGCCCCACCTAGCACGCTGGCTCCGTGCGAGGACGAGCAAGGCCCAGAGACGCCTCTGCTTCCATGGCCTTGGACACATAACCAAGCTCTCTGCTTCGGCTTCCTCTGCTGAGAAATGGGAAGAGTACAAATTCCCTATCTCATGGGGTTACTGTGAGAATGAAATGAAATAGAATGTATAAAAAACTTAGAACAGTACCAGTGCAAAGTGAACACCCAATTAATTAGTTCTCATGGTTACTCTTTTCTGAAAGACGGTGACTTCAGCAAAATTCCCAGGCACAGCATGCAGGCCACCAAATACAGTTACGTATGGGAAGAAAACTGAGTAAAAGCCTGTGCAGTTCTGCACATTTTTCTCAGACCTTGAGCTACTGTTCACAGTGAGGTAGTAGAATGTGTTAGTTAAGTGTAAATCGCTAGGGCCAGACTGCCCAGGTTCAAATCCCATGTCTTCCACTTGCAAGTAATGGCAGAACAATGCATGTATTTTCCAAAACTCATTTCCTTTCCCTGTGGGCAGACATCTCAGCTATGTTTCTTGGCCTGTCTTGCACACAGGTGTGCCCACATAACTGAGTTCTGGCCAGGGGTAAGCGGACAGAAGTGATCTCCATCATGTCTATGCCTGGACCATAAAAACCTCCCACTGCAGTTTGGTTCTCTTTCTCACCCACCACCTGACTGGCAAGGACTCAGAACCTGGAGGAAGGCAGAGCCAGAAGATAAAAGGGGCCTAGGTCCCTGAATGACCAGGTAGAATGCAACCCAACCAAGAACAATGCCACTGAGTTCTGCTATAAGCAAAAAATAAACTTTTTATTGTGTTTAGCTTCTGAGAATTTGGGGCTTATCTGTTATAGCACATAAATTATAATGTTACCTTAACTGGTACATTAATTACCCTTGACCTTGGGCAAGTTACGTGGCCTCCCTATCCTCCACGTTCCTCATCTGTAAAGGGGCAAAGATGCTCATAAAACCTATTTCATGGGGTTGTTGGGAAGATCAAGTAAGTTGATATATATAAAGCCACATGTCCTGGCCCCCAATAGCACAGCACAAGGGCTTGCCCCTTCTGTCATTATTATCACCAGTGTTACTATTGTTATTTGAAAAGTCAGAGCATATCATTAAGAATTTCTACATTTCATTTAAATTTTTTAATTGATTTTAGAGAGAAAGGAAGGGGGAAGGGGAGACTTCAATGTAAAAGAGAAATATCGATGGGTTGCCTCCCATACATACCCCGGCCAGAGATCGAACTCGTAACCTAGGTATGTGCCCTGGCCAGGAATCAAACCCACAACTTTTTGGTGTACAGGACAACACTCCAACCAAAAAGCCAACTAGCCAGGGCTCTACATTTCACTTAAACATACAAGTTTTAAATCTTTGTTATTTCCTGGTATGATTTTTTTTTAACAATTTGGGGCTAAAATTGTATTGTAGCCAAATAATTTCCAATTTAATAATGAAAGCTAGTGGGCTAATAAGATTATGACAATTTGCTTAACAGGAAATATTTCAGGAATACAGTCATTCCGCAGAATAAAGTTCACCTAATACAAGATGCAGCACGTCTCCGGTGCTCCCAGCCAATGTTAAAAAAAATGGGAGCAGGAGACTTCCCCGGCGTGCACCTTTCTGGGTTAGCGGCCAGAGCTCTCATCATGCTCAGGACCGAGGAGACGCACGCTGCTCTCTATGGAATTTTAAAAAACAACGCCTGGATGGCCTACCCAAAAAATACTCAACATCATTAGCCATCAGGGGATCGCAGACGAGAAACACACTCGACACCCACTGGGATGGCTCCAATCAAAAAGACAGAGAACAGCAGGTGTTGGTGAGGCTGCGGAGACATTGGACCCCTCACCCACCACGGGCAGGAATGTGAAATGGTGCAGCCACTGGGGAAACAGCCTCCCGGTTCTTCAAAACATTGAACCTAAAGTTACCATGTGACGCAGCAATGACACTCCTAGGGATCTACCCAAGAGAAATGAAAGCATACGTCCACACAGAAAACTGTACATGAGAATTCAGTCACATTATTCCTAGCGGCCAAAAGGTACAAACAGTCCAGATGCCCATCAACCGATGAGTGGATAAAAAAACGTGGTGTACTCATATACTGGAACGTTTTTCAGTCATAAGAAGGAACGAACTACTGATGCAGGCCACAGCACAGAGGCAACTTCAAAATACAATGGCACGTGAAAGAAGCCACTTCCAAAAGGCCACGTATTATTCGATTCCATTTACATGAAATGTGCAGGGTAGGCAACTCTATAGACATAGAATATAGATTAGAATATAGGTTAGTGGTTACTTGGGGATCAGGGAATGGGGACAGAAGGTGGAATGACTGCTGATGGGTACAGGGTTTCCTTTGGGGGTGACAAAAATGTTCTAAAATTGGCTGTGTGAAGGGTTGCATAAGCGGGAATATACTAAAAAAAATCATTAAATTTCACAGTTTAAATGGGTGAACTGTATCTCAATATAGTTATAATATTTTTTTAAAGTGTATACTCCTCCATTTGGATCAGATGTTCTCTCTGGACTTGAGCTGCCATCAGAAAGCAGAGCATGTTCCCAACCCATCAGAAGCCTTTGGGAACTAGGTGCCCTGTGTGAAAACCCAGGTACATCTCTGTGTGCAAGTGACAGTCCCGTGACACGCACATGCTAATGAGTCTGAAGCTCAGGAGAGAGGTCGTGGCTGCAGGTGTGGCTTGGGGAGGTAACAGCACACCCAAATAGGACGTGAAATCGTCATCCACACGCCTGCGAAAGCTGACGACCCACTGATAGCAATGCTGCACGCACACAATGGTCTGACACCAGAGACACAAGCAAGGCCGTGTGTCCTGTCTGTTTTCCCCACAAGGAGCACAGGCCAGACCATGAATCATACGTCCCAGAATCAGTAATACCAAAAGGGCTAGGTAACGGGCAGCCCAAATTACTCAAATTGATGTCATATCATTTGAAAAGCTGACAGTAAGGCCCTACCAACTGAATGACAATTACCATGTATCCAATTCATGGCCCTGGATTCCTGTTTCCCACCTGCCCTAACACCAATTTAAGCAATTCTGAACTTTGATCTTCACGGCAGAATGTCTCTGATTTATTGAAGTGTCAAGTCCCGACTGTGCTAACATCCACCCCTGGCAGGGCCATTATAAGGTGTGAAATCTGGGTGCCCATCACCCTGGCCCAGTTCAGCAGTGACAATCAGAAGGAACAAATCAATCTGCCTCTCCATAGTCATCACAGGAGCCCTGTAATTTACCATAATGACAGACATGGAGGAAAAGCAGGGGAAGGGATCGTTCCGTTCTCTGGGCACTTGAGGTGCTGGAGGGGCTACTGAGCCCCCCAAGAGAGGCCTTGCAAGCCTCAGCCAAGAGAGAGTTGCTACTCCTTGCAGAGGGCATGCAGCCTGAGTTGCTTTCAACAGAATTGTGTTTGATGCAAACGGTCTGCTCCTGCAGCCCCTGCTTCTCCCAGCTGTCACGATAAACTACCTGTCTTCTGCAGGTCTGCCACACCAGGTGGGGAGCCAGGAGGGACTCAGCCTTATGGTAAACAGGAAAACCCTTCCCCACCTTGCAGGGAGTTTATTTCCAAGCCTGGAATGTATGGGGCTGGAGGGAGAGAGGCAAGACCTAGGTTCCCATGTGGGCGTTGGCAGCCTTCCCACCCGCCTCCATTCAGTGGGGCCACGGTATCTTGAGTCTACCCCGGGACTGTAGGCTGTCACGGCCCCTCACCTGCTCAGCTAGGGTCCTGACATGCCTGCTAAGTTAGGCCAGCTTCTGTCCCCAGGGTTCTGCATCTGAGACCCCACACTGGACTCAGATGAGCCTCCCTGATTCGGGATTCAGGCACCCAACAGATGCCAAGAGTCTCTGCACCCTGCCATCTCAGGGCCCACCTCATCGGACCTGGAGTGCCCTGCGCCTAAACTCGTGATTGGGGTTGCAGACCCTCTTTCAGACTCGTTTTGCCTCCCCACAGGGGTTCCCAGCCTGCCCCACAGCCAAAGCCACATTGGCCAAGACAAAAACTGCTTTAGGAACAACTGTTTTGAATTGAGACGTCAATGCAATACTGCAAATGGTACATTAGTTATTCAACTGATGAACGCACCTTGGAAAGAAACAAATGCAGAGCCTGCCCCTTGGTGTCACTGGGAGCCCTGGCACCCACTTCTATGTCACTGAGAGAAAAAAACAGGCCAGTAGCCTTGCCCCTCTGTAGTCCAACCTCACCCTCACCCAGGAGATCTGCTATGTTTTCGTGGAGAACATCATTTATGGCTCCTCAGCGTCAGGCTGTGTTGCTCACAGTGCAGGCAAGGGGAGCTGGCTCTAGATGTTAGAGGAGATGAGGGAGTGAGCGAAGGGAATGTGTATGATTCAGCGATGAGACAAACGCCCTCGACACGGCACTCCCAGGGAGGGTGTCTGCCTCCACGGGTGACTCCCCAGAAACATTCCCTGGGGTGTTTGGCACGATAATTACATGCTCCAGCTGGCTCAGATCCATTCTTAGGAGATGAAATAAGACACCTGACTACTGACTCCTAATGCAGGTTGAGGAAAACTGAGCCCCTGAGGTATACCAGACGAGTATGAGTAAGTTTATGTATTCCCAGAAGACTTAGGCATCACAAAGGTATGATTGGACGGTTATGTGGTTTACCAAATGTCAGCGTATTAAAATTCTGAGATAAGGACATTAAAACCATACTGAGTGTTGATTGACTTCTGGACTCAGGAAGTACTTTGGCATCTTTCCATGCGTCAGTGCTGTCGCTATGAGCAACTATGTTTACACATAGGACTTTAAACAAACTAGGGCTGTCCGGGGCATTCTCTAGATGTTGCTTTTCTACAAAATGAAATCCCCATGTCAGCTTGAAAACAACAACAGCAAACAACAACGACCCACTCTGTTAAAATCCAACTAAAACGCAGACGGCTCCCCAAATCCTGCCCTTTCTCTTGTCAGCCTGAAGGTTCTTCCTCTGGCTCCAAGAACCTTGTCTCCTAAGGGTCCCTCAACCCTGTGAACCTACAGCTGTCCACATAGCACTTAGCCCACTTTCTCGCAATTCCCTCCCATTTGTCTGTGATTACCAAGTTGTAGGGCAAGCCCAAGAATTCTTAAGTTGGGAGGCAGGAGGAAGGGATCAAAGAAAAGAGGGACTTCTTGACCAAACTTCCACTGGGTCCCACTCCAGTAGGACAGGGGGTGATAGCCGGGATGCCCAGGGGAGCTTCAAGGATGACTACTGCCAAGGTGGCCACACCTTGGGCTCTGCTATAAGGAAGCACCGTGGGGGTGATACACGGAGCCTATGTGGATGGAAGGATGGCTATAAGATAATGTTCTGAAGTAAAGACCTGCCTGTCCCAGAGCTTACTTTGACCATGTTACTGGCCATGACGGCAATCTGCACTCTCCTGAGGCCTCGCCTTCCCACCCCACCCCTTAGGGGACCTGGTGGCCCTGCCAGCCAGGAGCAAACAGAAACTTTCAGCCTAACAATGTTGCTTTACTTTCAAAGAAGCCACCAGGAAGACCACTCAGACCAAAAGCAGTAATTGTCCCTTCATTATCAACTACAAACTATTGATAGTAAGCAAGTCAACTGTCAGCCTCTGATGCTATAACAGCACTTCTGGGGCTCCATGCATGAGAAATTATTCTGAATAAAAAGAAAAAAAAAAAAAGCTTTAGGCAGTATTATTGCTAGAATAAAAAAAAAAAAGGCACCAAAAGAAATGGTTAAATAAATAATAGGACATTCACCCGATGGAATACCATGCACCTATACGAAGTATATTTGATAAGATTAGTACAACACGAAAATATTTACCTTATAATAAATGAAAAATTATACAGAATGTTTATCTATTTAATATGCATGGTATACTCACAATTATAAAAAAAGAAAAAAGTTATAATAAAGAAAAAGAGTAGAGAGAAATAAACCAAAATTCTAATAGTGATTGCCTTTGGGAGTTGGTATTTTCAAGATTGTTTTGTTTCTTGATTTTCCCAGAAACTCCGTAAGCATGGGCTAATTTTATAATGGGGAAGAAAAACAAACTGCCGGTAAAAAAAAGCCAGGTGCTAAGTGTGCCGTAGTTCAGAATATTTCTGATTAAATTCACTGCTTCTTCCCACAGCCTGACATTTCCCTAACTCTGGTTGAAGGGAAAACAGTGATGCTGGTGGCAAAGCTTGGTTTCTCTAAGGCTTTGGCAGGCTGGTACATTCCAAGCAAATAGAGTTATCACTCAGTAAATGCTGATAGGATCAGATTTCAGGTGAGTCCTATAGCAATCCACACCACACAAACATGTCCCAGGCCTGAGCAGAAACCAAGCAGCTGCAATGAACACAGCAAAGCTCAGCGAAGGCGTGGCCTTGAGCCATTCTCTCCTTGCAGTGGGTTCATTTTCATGAGCAGGGGAGAGCTGCAGAGATGGGGCTCTCTTGCTAAGGAGTATTGATAGTGGCCCTGCTCTAACTGACTCAGATTTCCCTAACTTTGTAGGTAGTGAGTAAACGAAGCTGAGTAGAGTTTCAGTCTGCCCATTTCTTGTCTCCTCCACACTCTGGAAAGAGGCTGTCTCGCCTCAGCCCTTCGGCACGCAAGCGATCTAACATGACTATGTGCAATGCCGTTTCTGCAAAGCAAGCTTTTCTGGGTGAAGGCAAAGAACGCTGGCCTGGACACTCGGGCTCCTCACCACCCTTGACCAGCGGGTCTCCTTGCAGGCTCACTGCCACCCAGGAGCCAAACCTCTGGTGTTGGCGGCTTACATGTGTTTGTCAAAACAACAGGGCTAAGTGATAATGGCTTTTCACAAAAGGTAAAATGATTCCTGGGCAAGGGAGGAGGCAGTTTCATAAAACACACACACAACTAGCAGTTGGAATCAGGGGACTGAAAACATCATCTGAGGTTAGAACACAATTTGAAGGAGGCGGGGCACCCCCTCAGTAGGAATAAAAAGCCCAGTGGTGATTCAGGCAGTTAGTTAAGAACCATTTTGAGGGCTCCTGGTAAGACCCTGCTGCTGTGCTAGGCACTCAGGACACAAACGTGAGCAGAACACACTCACTCCTGCCCACCTGGAGTCTACAGGGAAAAAGGAAGGGAAGGATGAGGGCCGGGGTCTAAGCCAGATGAAGCTTCCTTGTCCTGGGGGCTCTGGGCCTCAGGCAAAGCCCTCCTTTGGATTTCTTACTGATTTCAGGCTACAGAACACATTGAACTTAACAGGACGTTTACAACTTTTTTTTTAAGTATTTTATTTTCATTTCATTTTTAAACGTCTTTTAGTCTTGAAATTGTTGTAGCGCTTTCCCCGAATGTGTTCTTTTGTCCCTGACAGTGAGTGGAGACTTTGGATGCTCACAGATGTTTACGTGAGGATCTCAGCCCTCGCCCTGTGCTAATGGCTAAAACATAATTACGAACTGCACTTGTTAACCAAATAGAGATATTCCATGAGACAAGGAGACCGATTCCTAATATGGAGGTGTCCTTGGGCCGGGGCCCACTTATCCTGGCTTCCATCTCCTCCTCCCGACACAGAGGTGCCTTCATTAGTGGAGGAAAGAAAGAGGTCTTTGTGATGATGTCATTCCCAGACCACCCCACACAGACAATAAAACTGAATTTGAGAGAAGCCTGGCGAAATGAGAGTGCAGAAATCGCAGAATACCAGCGTGGCTAGGGTCCCCTGAGGTTATTTAGCCTAATCCCTGATGTTAGAGGTGGGCAAAAGGAAAGAGACTTGTCTAGTATTACACAACCAGTTAGTGGTGGGCTATTCTCACCAGGGTAAACACGGGGAAACTTATTTCACAGAAATTCCAATATCATTATGTGTTCAATATTACGGGAGGCAGGAAGGCTACGGGAGGAGGGATTTCACCGCAGTGTGTGATACACACGCCCACAGGTGGCTGCAATGCAGTGTGGCCGGTGCCACCGCAGGGGTAGGGACAAGGTGGTGTGGCACCACAGAGAAGGATGCGTGTCACTCCTCCTGGCAGGGCTGCTGACAGCATCACGCAGAAGGGGATGTCTGACTTGGGTCTTAATGACTGAATAGGAGTTTGTTGAACAGAGAAGGAAAGATGGATATTCCAGAAATACAGAACAGCATGTGTAAAGGTTAAAACATGTGGAAGAACATGATGTGTCTGGGGAATACAAAGTGGTTTGGCATGGTTAAAACGGAGGTTCTTAAAAGGGAAATAGAAGAGATTAGACTAATGAGCGACTGTGAAGGTGTTGAATGCCTTGCTAAGAAGTCTGTCCTGGGAAGACGTTATCTTTGAAAAAAACAACATTTTGGCAAAAGGATGAAAGATGGACTAAACAAAAAAGGGCCAGAGAGAGGGAGACTAGTGGGTGGATACCATGTTATTTCAGGTAGAAAATACAGTAAATATTTTAAAAATAAACAATCTCAAAGACAACGAAGAGCACTTATGAGGCCTGAATTAAGGCAGCGATACTTAGAAGGCAGAATTAGCAGGGCTCCGTGAGAGATGACTGGGTGTAGGGATGAACGGAACAGTGGGGGCAGGGGGCCCACTGCCAGCCGGCCTGCCATCTATTTCTGTTCAGCCTGGGGGTGGTGGTAAGACTAGGTTTCACATTTTTAAATGGCTGAAAAAAGAACAAAAGTACATGGATACTTTGTGACACACGAAAATTATCTGAAATTCAAATTTCAGTGCCCATAACTCAAGTTTTGGTGGAATGCTGCCATGCTTGTTCATTTATCTACCGTCCATGGCAACGAGGGCAGAGCTGAGGAGAGGCCAGAGAGCCAGCAAAGTCGGAAATCCTATTTATTATCTGCCCACTAAGAAAAAGTCACTGACCTCTGAAATAAAGGATGACCACAACAGTTCAGCCTTGGGCAGCAGGTAGGATGCTGGAGGAGAAGCCCATTTGGGCAAGTGGGACAAATCATTCCATCGAGGGCTTGCTGAGTTTCAGGACCCTATGGCACAGCCGGGAGATGGTGGAAAGATGTAACTGGACTACAGGTGAAGATCAGGATTTGAGAATCATCAACGGGTAGATTCCAGGGCATTGAAGCTATGACAGTAGATGAGGTAATATAGAGGAAAAAAAGAAACAGAGAGAAAAACAGGAAATGCTGCACAGGGGCAAACAGATAGGCCTGAGAGAAAGTCTGAGAAAGTCATGGGAGACACAGGGAGAAAATCCCGTGTGGGTAAGTTCGAGGGAGAAGATAATTTCAAGGGAAAGACCAAGTTGAATAATATCAGATGCCACCAAGGGCCCAAGTGGTGTCAGGGATGAAAAAGAGTGGCTTTGGAAGCCTCAGCCAGGGAAGCTTAAATAGTGGGAACTGAACGGTCTCCCCAGGGGCCTCCAGGGTTCCACACTCTCCCCTCCCCTGCCACCGTTTTCCTCCTCTCACATTGGCCACTCCTTTTCAGCCTCTCTTGCTGGCTCCTCCTCATCTCCCAACTTCTAAACACTGGAAAGCCTTTGGGCCCAGTCCTTGGACTTCTACTTTACATTCGCGCTCCTCTCCTACATGACGGCGTTCAGTCTCATGGCTTTAAATACACCTACACTGTGATGGGTGTATGTAAACTCTCCCCTGAACGAGACTCCTAGACCCAACCACGAACACATCATCCCTGGGAAGTCCAGCAGGAACCTGTAACTGAACAGTGCCAAAGTGGGGCTTCTGCTCTTTCTCCTCCAACCAGCTCTTCTGCAGAATTCTCCATACAGTTAGAATCAGTTCCATCTTTCCAGCCATTCACACCCTGCAATCATCTTCATTCTATTCTCTCATGTTCCATCCAATCTTTTAGTAAGTCCCATCTGCTGTATCTGCAAACTATATCCAGAATTCTATGCTCAGCCCCTCACTGCTACCTCTCCGCTCTAGGCCACCACTCTCTCACCTGAATCCCCCAGCCCCTTAGTCACTTAACTCCATCAGAGTAATCCTGTTAAAACACAAGGGTGGTGATATTATTTGCAAAACCCTCTGTGCAAAACCCTCCCAAATCTCCTTGCCTCACTCTGACTAAAGGCCCTAGTCTTCCAAGGGCCTCCAGGGTCCTACGCAACCTGCCCCACCCTGACTAATTACCCCCGAGACCAGACCACCTTCCACAGATGTGTTCACTCTCTCCTCTAGTCCACCAGGTCCACTCCTGCCACAGGGCCTTTGAATTTGCCATTCCTTCCACCTGCAGTGCTCCTCTCCAAGATACACCAATGGCTCTCTTATCACTTCCTTCAGGTCTTTACTCAAATATACCCTTCTCAGTGAGGTCTTCTCTAGCCATCCTACTTAAATTGCCAAGCATCCCATACCACGACATTTTCCCTTTTCCTGCATTATTTCACCCTAGAGCACTTATCACCACTCATACAAAATACACATATTTTACGAATCTATCCCTTTATTATCCGCCTCCCCTACTAGAATGTAAGCTGCAAGAGGGCAGAGATTTTTGTCTGTTATTTTCCCTGCTGTATCCCAGCACCTAGCACAGTGCCTGGCATATACAAGGCACTCAAATAAGTGCAGAAAGAATGGGAATAGTGGATCAGGAAGTGACTAGGAGACAAGAAAGGGAAACCCAGTATATTCAACACTTTCAAGATCCCTGATGAGTAGCTTAGGAGGAAACCAGTACCAGATTTTCTTCAAATGGGAACGACTCAAAGATTCAGAAAATGTAAGGGGAACAGAGTGGCATGAAAAGACTGAGGACATGAGAAAAGGGCATCTGCTATGCCAAGTCTGGAAGAAGGGGGACATGACTGGCCCCCTGAGCAAGGGGAGAAGGGACACCTCCGCAGAAGGGACTAGGACAGGAAGGGAGCATGGAAGGAGAGGTGTAAATATGGGGAAAGGTGGGATTGAAGGGAAACTGAATAAGATCATACCTGGTACTTAGTTCTCTATCTCGGGGTCTGGGGAAGAGCTTGCGCGCTGAGGGTTTGAGGAAGCACTTTGGGAAATGAGAACATGAGCTGACATGGCAAGAAGGCTTGCTCAGCTGTGCCGAGGGCTCGGGTCACTCTAGGAACCATAAATCAGCTGCAGAGTTTGGGGGTTTCCCCCAGCTGTACTGGACAGCCAACAAGAACCAAAGTGGCAAGTCTTAGGATTATTACAAGAATTATTAAAGCCCTTATTAAACACTTCAGACACTAAGCAAAATGTAAAAGACTGAGGAATAAGAAATAAATGGGCAAATGATAGGAATAACCATTGCTGTTGAACTCATTTAGGGTGCCTTTGGCTGGCAAACACCTTTCAAGATGGTGTTCCTGGAAAGAGCAAGTCTTGAGGATGGATCTGGAGGAAGAAAGGTGAAAAGTAGCCCTTTGGCAAGTGGACTCTGAAAGGCTAGTCTAAGAACCCACACAGGAGGGCATGTATGGCATAAATGGGGACTAGAAACCCCAAAGAGAAGATCCATAGAGAAAAACAAAAGCCTCTTAGCTACAACTCACTAGAAGGGGCCCAAATATTTTTAAATGATGAAGTGTGACATTTTGGAAATGAGGATCTGACTTGCAAGAAAAGATTCCTAATTTCCGAAGAGACCAAAGCGGTGCTTACATGGGCTTCATACAGTTATGGGCTACTAGGCTATCTGCAGAACCTGCAGAATCCTCTGCAGTCCATAATGAAAAGACTATTTCAACATATAAAGACTGTGTGAAATTGAGCTGTCAGTTTTCATAGCTACAATTATTTGTGCCACGCTATGCATATTATGTACTTTGTCTCATTTAACCTCACCACTTCCATGTAAGGAAGAAAGTTTTATTCTCATTTTATAGAAGAAGAAACAGAGGCTTTGAGGGATTAAGGAACTTATCCTAAATCATTGCAATAAATAACGAGTTAGACCAGAAATGAAACCCAAAAGTGTCTAGTCCCAAAGACCAGGCTTTCAACCTCTGTTATCTCTTGCCTCTCTCTAATGCTATTTTTTTCTTATGAAAACACTGGAGTGATGATTAGTTTTAATGTATTCTTTGGAGACTTATAGTCAGTCTATGATGTAGTTGATAAGTATTCATAGGAAGACATATTTTCATATAAAATGATTGATCTAAATATCTAAGTACATGTATTATGCCCTTCCAATCTTAGTGTCCTGCAGTGGGACACAACAGGTATCCAACGAACGACTGAGACCCTGGGTCAGGAGACTTCTATGCCAAAGCATTGAAATACTCTGTGGATAGACCAACATCAGTGATCTTGAGGAATCGTGAAGAATGGGAGGTTCTAGAACACTAGAGGTAAAGTGGAAGAAGGGGGTTTCTACAAAGCACAGAGCCGCGAGATGATGCATGATCCAGAGCGAGATCTAACCTTATGATTACTGAAGTGATGGTTAGTGGGCCCCTGGCAAGGTAAAGCACTGATCGCCAAGACCCAGCACACACTCACCAAGAGCACGTCATTTCAGACGAACCCCACTGCCTTCTCTGACGGGGCTCCTGGCGGCATGCAGCAGCAAGCAGCTGGGGCTGGGTGAAGGCTGGCCCCTTTAGGAGAAGCATATGCTCTTCAACTTACCCCTTTATAACCCCCTGGGTTAGCTAATAGACTGAATGACAGAATCAGGACTTAACAGTTTAGTACAACAAGGATTAAAGAAGATCTTGCACTTGATTTCAAAAACCCAATTGAATAAATCGGAGATAGGAAAGGGAATGATTTACGAGAAACAAACGTAAAAATATCTTTCAGCTGATAACAAACTCCATGAAAGACAACAGTATGATATAGCTGACAAAATAAGGAAAAGCAAACTTGGCTGCACTAACAGAACATGGTGTCTATGCGAGAACAAAGGAGGTGACAGCTGTGGTCCACACCCGGCTGGCTGCACTGGACTACTATTGCCTTTATTGACTTCTGGGCAACTTGCTTTGAGAGGGTCTACTAGTTATTCTCCATTGTCCCCTTCATGATTTATTGTCTGCACTGCTCTGTGCCCTGAGGGAGCTGACCCCTACATCACCCAGAATCCCTTGCCCTGATGACTTCCCACTGGACCCAGTCAGTTGGAAGTACCAGTGAGAGATTCAGGGCAAGGAGAAAGAGAAAATGCAGGTGTCCCTTGTGCCATGTCTCCCTGCTCCATCCATCTCCACGTTTCCGACAGTAGCTCTGTCCCTCTATAGCTGCAGTCCCCGTCAGGCCGCCCCCCTTCCAGAGTTCCAGCCCTCAATGGATTCTGGTTTGCTCCTGTTGTCCCTTTGGGTCTAGGAGTGGTCACAGCTTCCCCCTGCCTGCTGCTAGCCCCTAGGTTCCGCATCATCCCTTTGGGTTCACTTAACCCTGCCTACACCTCTGTAAATAGTCCCTTCCCTACATTATTTTCAAAATCCCAACTAAGGTGACCTTCTGTTTCTTGCAGGGACCCTGAGTAAAACAGAAGAGACAGGATGGCAGCGAGCCATAAAATATTGTCTATGAGGACCAGCTACAGGAACAGAAAACGTGCAGCCTGGTGACGGAAGACTGCGGGAAACGGCCGAGCCCACCTAAAACAAGTGAAGGGCCACTGTTAGACTCATCCTCCTGGCTCCATGAATAAGACAGTAGTACAGTCAATACAGAGACCAAGTCTTCACTTTCACAGTGAAGTAAACTTTTCCAAACAGTCAGCAAGGGAGAGGTGAGCTCTCCTGATAGGTCATAAGCTCCAGAAATTCTGACTTGCCCAGTCTTAAACTAGAGAGCCCATTTCAGCAATACCGTAGGTAAACAAGGGGTAGTTTAGAAAAGGACTTTCCAAGTCAGGATTTCATGATTTGCTACCAACTGCACATGACTCAGTGGTTTACCAAAATAACCAAACTGGGGAAAATATTTGGGGGGATGTGTTTTGCTGTTTCTCTCTTCAAGATAAAGAATGGAAGTCTAGCCCTTTGGGTCAAGTAGGGTCATTCTCAACAATGAACTTTTTTTTTATGCTTTAAGGTAACTCAGGAACACGAAATTTATTTTGTATCTTAATATCACAATGTTATTCCCACAACACTGAGCATTCTATCAAAAAACTGAATCAAGCAACTTCTGTCTACACATCTATCACTAGCTTCTTCAGACCTGTCATCTCATTTTCAAACGAAAAACCAGGAAGCGAAGTCTGCCGGTGAGAGAAAATATTTTACAGGCAAACTGTCCTGGAAAAAAAATGAGCCCTTCAACTCACCGGAGTGGGAAAACGGAAATGGGTTTTGCAAGAGCTCTCAAATCCTGAGCTCGCAGAAGGGTCACGGCATGCTGCTGAGTGTGCGTGGCTCATTCCGGTGTTCTTGGGCTCGAGTTCTTCACTATTACACGACAATAGGAAAGTCACTTTTCACTCATTCATTCAACAAACATTGGATGTTGATCTACTCATTAATAGAGCACCACTGGGTCCTGGGGATAGGCAAGATCCAAAGAGGCCGTCCCTGCAACTAGACTTCAGCAGGTCTAGAAAACAACCTGCTTTCAAAGACCAACGAAAGCCAAAGAGTGAAAGTGACGGTGCCCAGAAAAGTTTCAGCAGAAACGTCGAAAATGCCAGCTTTCTGGCGCGTAGAGGGCGGGGACTTGGGGCCTACAGGAGGACGCCGCCTCCCGGCTGGGGCTGGCGGTCCGCAGTCCTGGGCCCTCTGGCCACGCGGCCCCGGCCCCCTGCCCACCTCGGGCGTTGCCTGGTCCCAGGCCAGGGCCGCTCCACTCCGGCGCCGCCAGGCCCCGGAGAGCAGCTCCAGTGAGACCACCGGCAGGGCGACAGCCAAGGCCCGCGGAGGGCGCCTGCCCCCACCACGACGTTCCCGGGAAGCGCGCGCACGCGTCGCCGCGCCCCTCTCTTAGCCGGGCTTCCGCGGCGCGCTCCCGGCCGGCCAGAGCCCCGTGCCCACTATCCCGGCCCCTGCCGCCCATGCGGCCTGGCCACACTCACCCTCTTTGGCTTTCTTCCTCCGGGCCAGAGTCCCGCCGAGTTTCCCCAAGAAGGAGTCATCTTTCTTCCGGGACGGGGGCGACTTAGGAGTAGGGGATTTGGGGACAGAGGGAGACTTTTGCGGGGAGGTGGCCATGGTGGTGGAGCGGACAGCCGCAGACCGGTCGGGGACGCGGAGCTGGTGCTGGGCGGGCGCGTCGGGACTGAGGCTGCGGCTTCCCAAACGGAAGCGGAATTATTCCAAGCATTTAAGGCAGCTCACGCTCTCCTTTCCCTTCCCTCTATCCCTCCCTCGCGCCGCCCTCCGCCCTGCAGGGAGCTGTGTGCTCGGGCCCTTGCCTTGGCCAGGCCAGGCCTGCTCCCTGCGCCCCTTGGCTGCCCCAGCAGAGAGGATGCCCCAAATCTGCCCCTCGGAGGGCGTGCAGCCTTATCTGCTTCTGTGTGTGAGTGACCCTCCAGCCTGGCAGTGCTCCAGTCTGAATGCCTCATTTCCTCTGACTCTGCACCCAGCACAGATCCTTGCACAAATCCTGGGTTCAGTGATTGCTGAACCGAACCCACCTGTTACTGTGTTTCCCAGTGTCTCACCTGAGCGGCTTGATGAGGCACTGGCTTTTCCACAGATTTTCTACCTGCACAGTTAATAGGCCCGTGTCTTGTGCCCAAAAGGGATTGTGGAAAGAAATCGAGTGAACCAAAATGTGTTCAGGCCCCACCAGTTGGGCACATCCGACTGCTCCTTCACTTATTCATAGCTATGCCACAGCTGGGCACTCCAGCCCCCTCTTCACCCTCATGTTCGAAACTGAGAAGTTTGAAGTTCATGAGCACAGGGCTGCAACATCCCTGTTTCTAGCAGTTCAATGGCTTGTGCAAAGGAGGATCTCAAATGTTGGTATAAACTTAAATGGGAAAGTATGACCATGGGACCCTCTGAGACAGTGTGCCCCCACTCCCCAAACTTACCTTGTCTAAGCCACAGAGTGAGTCCTGACTCATTTGGGATAACAAGGGTGTCCTTGACACAATATTTCAAAGACTCGTTCTGGAAAGGATTAACAGGCCTGTTTTATTTTGCTTGACCACTTTTTTGGGCTCTTCTCTCTCTCTCACACACACACTCACACAGCCCCTTAGCGAGTGTGTTTTTTCCTCCGAGTAGTTGATTGACCTGACCCAAAGAACTGCTAATGCTTTACTGGAGAGCAGCCAGTAAGATCGTCTCCCTAAAGAATCTGAACTAAGCTAGAGAGACTTGCCAGAAGTTAAGAAGTTAGTGATGATCGTGCAGACTTCAGACTGGGTATCCATTTTTAGGCACGTGCATGTTGATGAGTAGAGAACCAAAAGAACGGAGCAAAGTAGTGGTCTCAAGAAACCATGTGGTCTGAATAATGAAAACCTGCGGGGAGTACCTGCCTGGACCTTGAATCTCTTCCCAGTGCCTACTTGCCCACAAGGGCCAGCTGTGTGTCCTTAGGAGGACATGTTCCTAAAGCTTTTTCATAACCATCCACCTTAACTGGAGCTAATGAGAATACTATTGGGTTGGCCAAAAAGCCTGTTTAGTGTTTTCCATAAAATAAGACACTTTTTTCATTTTTACCAATAACTTTATTGATTTGGATATTATCAGTGTGCTGGCTCTCTCCCTCTGTTGGCTTCTAGTGGGTAGAGGCCAGGGGTGCTGCTAAACTATCTTCCAATGCATAAGACAGCCCCACAGCAAAGAATTATTTGGCCACAATAGGAATAGTACCAAGAAACTTTGCAAACCACTTTTGACACGTTCAATCAGTCACAGAACCTTCTCCATACACTACACAAATCTTTTTTTGTATTTCAGTTGCATTTTTACCTTTCTTGAAATAATAAAGCATAATATGCCAAGTGTTGCTTATTTTCTTCCATCTTCAATGTTAAAATGGCTACACAAAAATTCACCAATTTTGATGTTCTTTTAAATGCACACTGATGTGACAGCTGTCACAATACAATCTAACAAAATTTTTTCAAATGAAGTTAAAGACAACTAAGCGCTACTAGAGCCATCATACAGAAAAGACTAAACAAACTTTTTGGCCAACCCAATAACAAGCAGTAATTTCTGAGAACCAAAGTGCAATGAACAAAATGGTCAATAGATTCAGCAGAGTATATGTTCACTTTATCTTTGCTGAAAAGTCCTAATTCTACATTTTTTGAAAATTATAATGTAGCTGGTGCCTCTTACCTAGTAGAGAGCATAGTCATGACAACTGCGAGAGCTTCCCCCCAGGGACGGGAAAATTACAACAACCACCCCACCTCCCCCCCCATAAACCTTAAGCGGTATTGTGAAGCCAAAGTAGAATTGTGTTTTGATTACATCATCAATCATATTTGTTCAGGATATTGGATGCATAAGGACATCCCCCAAATCTGATCTCCAGCCTTGGGAACGTTGTCAAGGAATCACGAGAAACACAGCTCAGTAGCTATGTGACCTTGGGCATGGTTACTCCCGTTTCTGAGTGTCTACTTCCTCATCTATTGGGTTGGCCAAAAAGTTCATTTGATTTTTTTTCCATACGATGGCTCTAGTGGTGCTTGGTTGTCTTTAACTTCATTCGAAACAGTTTTGTTAGATTGTATTGTGACAGCTGTCATATCAGCATGCATTTTGAAAAAACTTATAGAAATTGGTCAATTTTTGTGTAGTTATTTTAATATCAAAGATGGAAGAAGCTATGCAACATTTTCAGCATATTATGCTTTATTATTTCAAAAAGGTATAAACACAACTGAAATGCAAAAGATTTGTGCAGTGTATGGAGAAGGTGCTGTGACTGATCGAGTGTGTCAGAAGTGGTTTGTGAAGTTTCGTACTGGAGATTTCTCACTGGATGATGCTTCACAGTTGGGTCAACTAGTTGAAGTTGATAGTGAGCAAATCAAGATGTTAATTGAGAGCAATCAAAGTTATACCTCAAGGGAGAGAGCCAACATACTCAAAATATCCAAATCAATAAAGTTATTAGTGAAAATGAAAAATGTGTCTTTTATTTTACAGAAAAAAACTAAAGGGACTTTTTTGGCCAACCCATCTCTAGAAAGGATGATTCAGAACATCTGAGGTAAAACCACGAGAGAGGTGTTTTTTAACAGGAATTACATCAGGTGATTTCGATCCACACACTGATGTTTGAGCACCTAACACCACTTCCAGCTCTAGCATTCTATGGTTCTCTATTCTTACCAATTGCTGATATCTGTGTGCAGGGCTTAGGTGCTAAATGTGGCATGGTCAAAATTATACATGGAGATCTCTTAAATGGCTCATGCACACTTTTGCATACATAGGCCTCTTCAGTAATTTTTATGCATACTAAAGTTTGGAAGCAACTGGGCAAGACTAAAAGGAGGAACAAATAAAGGAAAGTCCTTATTGCTGGATGCTTACTCCAGAAAATACGAGCAAAATAAGCTGTGGAGAAGGCAAAACTGGGCTTATTGGACACCATGGTAAGGAGAGCCCTGCCTTCACAGTCTTAGTAGCATCTTGGGCTGAGGATGGGCAATGGCAAAGTAGGGACATTTATAAGGTTTCGGAATCTGGTTTAAGGCAGATCTTTCATGAGTTGGTGCTTAGTTCATTTTGGCTAAAGATTGTGATAAAATAGTTTAGGATTAGTGGACACAAGCCAAGGCTTTCAAAGAGTCTTAGAGATTAAATTGTCTTTTTAACGCTGTCTATTGAAAAGTTTAAGGGTTTTATGTTCATTTCAATAAGATTTGAAGGGAAGTTCTTGAAAAGAACAATAAAGTTACTTGTGCCCTGACTGGTGTGGCTCAGTGGGCTGGGCATTGTCCTGCAAACCAAAAGGTCACTGGTTTTGTTCCCCATCAGGGCACAAGCCTGGGTCTCAGGCCAGGACCCAGGAAGGGGGTGTGTGAGAGGCAACCAATCGATGTTTCTCTAGCATATCTATATTTCTCTCCCTCTCTTTTCCCTTCCCTTCCCCTCTCTCTAAAATTAAATAAAATCTTTAAAAAATATATAAAGTTATTTGTAACTTTCACCTTTTATCTACTCCGTGAAATAGTTAAAGTCATGTTGATAAAGACAGGGGAAAGGTCAAGTCCTATTAATGTACACAGTGAATGGTTTCCAGAGTCTCAATATTATGCAGATGTCTTGTTATTCAAATCTTTCTGCCTATAATTATTAATCTCTCTTGAAAGGCCATGGGGGATGGGTGGTAAAGTATCAATCATTGGTACTCAAAGTATAGTCTAAAAACCAGTATTGATCTGCAAACTGTGTTATTGGTTCTCAATAATATAAATGTAGAAACTGAGCGTGTTTATAAACTTTTATAGCAATTGAACAGTGCAATTTTGTATTGGTTTAATTGAATTAAAATTGTGAGCTTATGTTTTTCATGTCTTATTTTTCTAATAATTCACTTTTATCACATTTTACAAATGGTCTATGATAGATTGGTCCTTCACCACAGATTATTTGAAAAACATTGTTCTAAATTGCTCCGGTTTGCTTACAGAATTTATATACTCTCTTTTGATGTTATGCTTTTAGGGCCCTTATGGATATGAAGCAGTCTCGTTTTCAGTCAGAAGGTTAAATAACATACGGGGAAGCGCCTTGCACAGGACCTGACCCTGAAGTGGGCTGAGTCAAAATCGAGTGTAATCAGAAACAAACACCGCACACCGCTCTTGGATAAGAGGCAGCGAAGATCCTACTCCGGCTTTTCTCCAGTCTACGTGGGCATTTACAGTTATGGCTCCAACAATCGGTGGCCCCTCTTATGCTTGGTCATTAGTCTCATCTTACCCCAGGCTTAACAGTAAGAGCAACTCATAAGTTAAGTGTGTGTTACATGAGACTCTGCTGCATCTCTGGGTCAGTGTGTCCTTGAGATCAAAGCCCAGACAAACTGCACCAGGAGAGAGTAACCCCAGGTTCCAGTCCTGGCTCAGGAGCTGGGTGGCCTTGGACAAACCTCTGCCCTTCCTGTCCTTCCATCGCCATCATCAGGAAAGCGAAGCCAAGGCCATACCACGTGATCAACGATTACAATCTGGGTTACACCCAACAAAATAAGCACAACTGGACATCCAGATACACATTCTAGAAAGTTCACAGCAGCCCCATTCAAATGCCTATTAACAGTTAAATCAATAAATACACTGTAATAATCACACAATGGACTATTACACAGCGATGAGAATGAACAGTTTGCAACTACAAGCAGCAGTAGGAATGTATCTCAGAAAATAATGTTGAGTGAAAAAAATCATATACTCCATCATCCTATTCGCAGAAAGTCCAAAGACGGGCAAAATGAGTCTCTGATGCTAGAAGTCAGGATAATGACAAAGTGAGTGGCCTTGGGAGGGGCAGAGGGGCGGGGGGTGGGGGTGGGCATGAGGGAAGCTACTGCAGCTGCTCACGTTCAGTTTCTTGATCTGGGTTCTCGTTCCGCGGGTGTATTGAAAAGTCAGAGTGTGCACTTAATAATTTGAGCAATTTCCTGTATGGATATAGTACTTCAGTAAAAATGTATAAATATATCACAAAACAGATTAATTTTTAAAAATAAAGCCGTGGGACTACATACTCTGCAGGGTCCCTTTTCTCTCCACAGTCCCCTCCTCTAACTCCCTGGGTGGCCCCAGACCTGCCCTTGGGAGACCTGTTTTCTTTTCTTTTCTTTTTTTCCCCATTTTTCTATCCACAGACTATGTGCTCCCCTCAGCCACCCAGCATCGTTCCAGTCCTGGTCCTGGGTCATCTTCCCTCAGCAATTCCAACAGACAGGGCTTTGTGATTTATAAGTCAGGATCATGCAGTGGTGAAGGTTTGGGGTTCAGGTCACCCTTCTGCAGCCAAGCATGTAATCATGTGCAAGTTAAGCTCTTTGTGCCTCAGTTTTCTTATCACAAGATTCTTGAGAGGACCAAGAAGTTGGTGTAAATAAACTACTCAGCTCGGTGCCCAGCAGATAACAATCCTTAGCTCAATAAATGTTTGTTATTAGTTTCTCACTTGAGACTCATAAATGATATGATCATTATCTCCATTTCACAGATGAGTAACTTGAAACTCAGAGAGTTTAAATAACTTGCTGTAGGTCACGTGAACAGCCAATAACTGAGAGACTAATACTACAGCTCCTAGAATCTGTTCTCCCAAATACCCACAGGACCCACACTCTTCAGCTAGGATGGTGGTCCTTCAGAATAAAGACAATATTTTCCAGCTAGGTGCAGTCACATGATCCAACTTTGCCCAATAGGATGCAAGCAAAGTATAATGTGACTGCTTCTGGGAGTCTTCCTAACAGATAGATGGAAAATGACTGTTTGGCTTCTTGCGTTGTTGACTGTGTGATAGAGGCCAACCCTCCCACTGAAAACATGTGGAAAAGCTGGACACATTGTAAAAATAAATCTGTTTGAGGGCACTGGAAAGCTCATGAAACTTTCATGATCTCCAAGGCCAAGATCTGGGGGAAGGAGGAACCCCAGAGAGGTGAGCCGGTCATCTGGGACTACTTTGCCCGTCTGCAGGGCACCTGCCACTTTCAGAAGAGGCTGCTGAGAAGCTGAGGGACTGAGCAGGGCAATTGCCAAGCTCACAACAATAAGTCCACAGAAGTCCGTGTGCCTTCGAGCTAGGGGTATCTGGTAAGCTCCCTGTGCTTTGCTTTGGGACTCCAAAAGACTCCACTCTAATAGAGAAAATAAAGGCATCATTAGTAAAAACAAATGAACAAAAAACAAAGAACAAAACTAAAGTGTTTGGCAGAAGGAAAATCCCTCCAGATGGAAGCTTGGTGACACGGGGAAGAACACAACACAAAGAAAAGGGCAAATGTATGGCTTTATCTAAAAAATTTTAACTGTCCAAATAACAATAATAGTGCCTTGGAAGGTTTAAAAATATAATACACAAAAGCAAAAGTGTTCAAATTGAGACGTGGAGTTAAGTAGTTGATGGCGTTGTCTGGAAAGAAGGAACAGTAACGATTTCCATTAGGCTTTGATAAATCATGTTGTGTCCTCTCGGGCAACCATTGAAACGATGGTGAGAGCAACTACAACCCCTACGATAACGGAGAGCCTGTGTGCTCGTTCAGACGGAGTTCATACATTGCATTGTAATTGATATCAGTCATACTTATTTTTTGTATCCTGTTTTCTCTTTATTTTGCTGTGTTAATTTTTTCTTTAAAACCCAGGATTGAGACAAACCAAGCATTTCTAATCAAATTAAGGTAAAACTCAAACTGGAAGAGGCTTTACTGGGGGAAGTCACGTTTCCAAATGTGAATGCCATCTGTTATAAGTTGAACCATGTACCCCCCCGCCCCGCAAAAAAAATATGTTGAAGCCCTAACCCCCAGAACTTCAGGATGTGACCTTATCTAGAAATGGGGTCACTGCAGATATAATTAGTTATGTTAAAATGGCATGTGAGGTCATACTGGAGTAGGACAGGCACCAAATCCAGTAAGACCAGTGTCCATGGGAGGAGAGGAGAATTTGGATGCAGATATGCGCAGAGAAAGGTGGTGGCCACTGGAGTGATAGGAATGCCTGGGGCAGCCAGAGGCTGGAGGAGGCAAGCAACCGTCCTCCCCCAGGGACTGGGGAAGACACAGTGCATGGCAGACACCTTTGTTTTGGACTTCTAGCCTCTGAAATCATGAGATAATAAATTTCTTTTGTTTTAAGCCACCTAGTTTGTGGTACTTTGTGACAGCTGCCTTGGAAATGAATATACCACCTAAGGAACGAAACAGGAGCTCTTGCAGATCATGAAGCAGCTTTTAAAAAGGGTCTGGATCCCAATCAATAATTGGAGATTGTGTAATCACATCAAAGCTGCAGCATAGTGGGAGGGTGGAGAGAAGCCAGCCAGAGCCTCTTGGGGATTCTTTGATCGCTGAAAGCAAGGTGCACTTCTCAGGGTGCGGAGAACGTGTGAGAGATGAAATGGCTCTGGAGTGAGAGTCTTACGTGAGAATTCTCACTGCATCCCCCTTGGGAACTCTGGGACATTAGCAGTGGCCTTTGAAGGCCAGGCTGCCAATGGGCCTGTCCCTTCAGGAGTCCTGCTTGCCTGGAATAAGGCGCCCAGCAGGCAGGGGTGGGCAGAGAAGGCACCCGAGTAGGGGGAAGTTGAACAACCTCAGCCTTCTGACATGGTGGACTAAGGGTGGGGATGTTTTTGAAGATCACACAAATGGTCTCTGAATGAGCCAAGTTCTTTGAGAAAGGTGACCTGCTTACCTATCCCTCAGAAGTCCAGTAACGAACTGTAGACATAAGCAGGAGGGTTGCCTCACCTGGGCGTGACAGCTGACTCAGGCCAACTACACTCGAAGGTGCAACTCTAAGATCAGTGGTTCCCACTCGAGGCATCCAGCAGAGGAGTGAAGAATACGCCAGAGAAACAGCGGCAGGCACAAAGCTTTTAAGGATAGAAAGGAGTTGTCAGCCACTTCAGACCCAGTGGGGCGAGGGTACCTGGGGTCCCACTGATTCTGCTGGTGTGTGGTCCTTGTCACCGCCCACTGAGATTCCTTCCAAGGTGTCCCTTCTCTCTTCCCAGACCAGTGTGAAAGGTCTTCTTTGTCACAGTTGTAACCCACCTTCCACCCACGTGTGCCTCCAGACTTGTGGGCCCCAGAGGGGCAGGAGTCTCACTTCCATCTTTGCTGGGGAGGATACTAAGGTGATTCCTACTTCCAAGGTTTTCTTTTAGGGAGGAAGGTCAGAAGTATTACACCTAACAAGTTGCAACCAAATCACCAGGGCCAGACGGTGTCTTCAGGGTGGACTTGAAGAACCACTGACCAAAGGGGTCTGCGAGAGACTGGGCCTTTGGTCGGCAGAGGCCAGCTCAGAGGGAAAGTCCCAAAGGGGAGGTGGCAGCACTCTCAGAAGTGTTTCCGGGCCGCTTATACCTCCTCTCGTGGAAACTGCCCATTCTTACCCATTCCGCTGAGATTTAGAATGGTTTCTTTTTTCTGTTTCTGCTGTCAGAATTTGAAGTTTGAGATTTAGTGTAGTCATTCGAATTACAAAGTTATGTTCTAGCCAGTTCCATTTTAAAATTGGAGCCCGTGCACAACAAACTGACTCTTTCTAGGAACCTGTGAGAAAGCGGGTAGAGAGGAAGGGGGGGTGGAGTGGGCGGGCCCCCTTCACAGAGGAAGACACTGAGGCACAATGGAGTTGCTCACTGCCATCCAGTGAGCTGCAGCAGAGCCTGAGTAAAGGCCCTGAGCTACTGACTCTTTAGTGCAGTTTACTGTGTTCAGAATGATTGATGAGTTGATTTTTTTTCTTGAGCTATCGATGTTTTTTCAAATCACATACTCACAGGTTTGGGACTACTCCCCACACATACACACATCCCCCCAATTCTTCTGGAAACACTTTCTATCATTCTGGGGATGGGAAGGGAACTGATTCATGTGCCCCTGGTGTGTTTGGAGCTGCGGCCCAGCATCAGAGTATCTGTTTCATGCAGGGCCAAGAGAGCCATTCCCGTTTCCGGTGATTCTTGTCCTGCTCCCCACCCTCCCTGCTCCTCCTCCCCACCTCTAAGGGACTGCAGAAGCTGCCTCACGCTCAGCTCGTCCCCAGCACACCCCCACTGTCCTTCCTTTCCCATCCCTTCGGCCTTGGGTTCTTGGTTCCCTACCCTTGGGACTGGAGACTTGATTATGTAATGCCGTGCTTCTCCATTTGGGGCAAAAAGAAAAGTGTCCGGGGGGTCCACGGCAATGTATCAGGGGCACTAGGCCATTCTGGATAAATAGGGTGCACCTTCCTAGAGTACCAGGTTTATTGAAGGATTTTTGTGCGGGCTGGCAGAGGTTGGGTGATTTACCTGTTCTGAGCATGTGAGGCAGGACAGGAGGTAGCACAAAGTACCGTGAAGTGGCAGCTTCGGCTCCTGCTCATGGGTTTCCCCTGAGTAGGGCTCGGCACTGGGATGTTGGGGGAGGGCAACAATGGGAACCAATCTAGGACAGGAAGGGAAGGAACAGGTAAGCACAAGGCACAAGTCCAAGCGGGGACACAGAGGGAGGCCATACAGCATGGTGACCGAGGGCCCAGGCTCTAGATGCCAACATCTGGGGCCAGCCTCAGTTTTACTTCTGTGTACCTGGACGGCCAGGTAAGCGCCTGAGCCTCAGTGTCTCGACCTGGTCATCTCAAAATGGGGTAATGTTGACTTTCAGAATTCTGCTTTCAGGATTAAAAGGAATAACGTATGTACAGAGCTTAGGACAGCACCTGGCAGGGGAGGCAAGCTGAATTCAGAGGATTCGTCACCATCATCAGGGGCAGAGGGCTCCCCACGGGAGCCAAACCAGCATTGGTTTTCCTTTTTTTATTTGTAGAAATGAGCTGGGAGACGGAGTGAGGATGGAATTACCAAGTGCGCCCTAAAGGCTGAGGGATGGTGAGTCGCAGCTAATAGGTCAGTGAAAGGCCGACAGTCTGCAGCTCTGGGAGCAGGAGGAAGGCACTCCAGCCCCAGCAGGGGCACTAGGAAACTGACACAGCGCCGCCATCAAAGGTGGCTGGCCCTTCCTTGGCACTTTTCCCTGGGCATGTTAGCACTTGCAAAACAGGAGCTCTCATCTGCAGTTATGTTTACTTTTGGTGGATGTTCAATGGAAAAAAATAAATCATTTCAAACATTCTGTCAGCAGACAAAAGCTTTCAAACAGTGGGGGAACGTAGTGTGAAATGAGTGAAATGACCGACCCCTTCGATAACCTGATGTGGCCATTTGGTGTATCACGCTCCCACAGTTCACGAATCTGCACGCACTGGGATTCAGAACAAAACAACTCAGTCCTTAAAGAGTGCGTTGAAGGAAGAGGCCAGTTCTGTGCAGAACGGAGCATTCCTGTTGAGTGAATGAAATACAAAACCAGGCTACCCCAGGTAAGGAGGTAAGAGAAGCAGGAGGTGGAACTAGGCTAAGCCCATCTCTCCTCCCCAGCTCTGAGAATAGCTTTCTTTGTTGAGAGGATACACCTGAGGTGAGCCTTCTTCACTCCTCCTCCATTCGAATCCAATTTTCTGGTCAGGTAAGTCCTTCCAGGTGCCCCAGTGGGAGTAAAGCAGCCAACGTTAACTCACAGTCTCCCACGCAAAATTAAAGCTCTGCCTGGGTCCCTTCACGGAAAAGAAAGAAATGAAATGGACGCTGCCCTCAGAGGTGCCTCAGAGGTGCCAGATCAAGCCCGCATGAAAATGTTTCAATTCCTTAGACACAAACCCATTTATTTTTGGTTCATTTCAGTATTTATAGCAGTGCACATGTAACCCATTTCAATCCCTATGAATAGTACCCAATTGTGGGAGCAAATGAATCTTTTATGAGCTACTCAGCAGTGAGGTTAGAAGATAAACAGCAGGTGAAATAGTACACGCTCCTCCGCACGTGAACCTTCTTATTACAATAAACTCCTGCACTGGAGCTCACCACATCCAGTGGCTGCCACTCGCTCTGTTCCTGCGGCAGTCCACGTCACCCCCTGCCACCTCTGCCATGCTGAGGGGGCTCTCTGATCAACCACCTGGGTCGGACAGGCTGCCATTTTCAGTTTGGAAGAAAAAGCCTGTAAATCTGCTTCCTGGGAGGACAGACCTTGCTGAATTGTCATTGGCCTCCAGAATGCAGAAAACATCAATTTCGTTGCAGCTCATCAGAGTTGGAAACACCTGCCACTTCCTTTCTCAGCTGCAATTAACATGCTGCATCTCAGCATTGATTGGGGCCAAGCAGCCTAACACAGTCAAATCAAGATTTAAATGAAACGGTGCAACCTGATATTTTTTACAGTTTAGAAACATGAACTCATTTGTGTTTTTATTTGCCGAAGGACAACTACAATAGTTAGTCTTTATGCTTAAGATAAATGTGAGTAGACTAGGTTGATGCTCATAATAAAAACAGTTCTTTATCTTTGTATTTATTTGGGAATGGTACTTGTTTATCTTTGGGGTTTTTTGTGGGGGTTTTTTTTGGTAGACAAAGTGGAGGAATAATATTATTTCTGTATCCAGCACCTAGTGCAAGGCTGCAGAATCCCGTGGGTATTTGGAGAATGCTTATTAAACAAACAAATGAATGGATGGTTTGGGAGAGCAAGCTTCAGAACTGTTCCCTTGGTCCAACTTATGTAAAATTCTGAACTTAAGACCATCGTGAGCCCTCTGGTTTCACTTAGAAGCTGTGAGAGACTATGAAATATGACCTGAGGGGGGTTTTACGTCTCATTCAAAGTCCTAAATGGCTGAGCCTTGATCACCAGTGTTCTTTTAAGGGACAGCGAAGGCTGTGTCTGTTTTCATCATAATCTTACTCATGTTGCATACAAAGAAACTGTCTTCAAAATGTACACTATTATACATGCGAGGGTCTAGGAACATTCTCTGTTGTGAATACGGAATGGAACCATTTAAAATACTTTAACAGCCACAATATTTGTGTCCTTTTGGAAATGATCATTGAAATAGTTTTTACGAACTGGTAAAACCGAAAGCCAGTGTAAGTAGACGGCTATTAAGTATGAGATTTATGTTTTCACTTGGCCAGATAAGACATGGTCTTAAACCACACACCATAGTCTTTGAAAGAAAAAGGGAACAAATTGCTTCTCTCATATGTTAACAGAATACCAGGGCCAAGAACTACCTTCTTTCTGGGCCTCCTTGGGAGAATCCTTCTTTTAGATGGAAATAGAACAAATTAAAATAAGTGGCAATTAATTCCTTTGTGCAGCAACAGCCCGGACCCCGTACACTTGCGCATCACCTGGTAACTGTGTGCAAGCATCCAATAAAGCACTTTCATGTAACTGACCGGAAAGACCGGGCTTAAATATTTCTGCACATTCTAGAATGAAAACTGAAGTTATATAGCCTCTTCTTAAAATGAGTTAATATTCCTGCACACCCATAGTCTCACCTCCAAATGCTTGATGGCTGAAAATATTAGTCTATCTCCATAAATATTTAATACCATACAACTCACTGTCATCAACATCTGAGTTATTTGTATGGTAAATCGCGTATATACCAACATCTTAGTGATAATAGGTCTTTTCCACATTATAACACAGGGAAACCAGAATTATGAGGAAACCATATTAGTGATTTATACCAAATAAATAAAAATAGATAAATAGCCATAAGTGACATAGTTTTGATAGACAGATAGATAGATAGATGCCAATACATATCTCTTAATAACAGAATTCAGGCACTAAACGACTTGATTCTTAAAAAAAACAGAAAGAAAAAGGAAGGAAGGAAGGGAGGGAGGGAGGAAGGAAGGAAGGAAAAGAAAGAAAGAGAGAGAGAGAGGAAGGAAGGAAGGAAGGAAGGAAGGAAAGGAAAAAAACCTACATCCTTAGCAACTTGACACACCATGGTAAGATTGCATTTTAATATGACCCAAAACACTGGCTGACTCGGGAAATCCAGTTATACTTCTGATTTCTGGCTTATCAGCGGGCCACGTTGGGGAACACAGACAACACCTGGGACAGAAGCGGTTCGTGGGTCACTTATACTGAGGGAAGTCAGGACTTCAGTCAGAACCAGCTTTGACAAAGCGCCTTACGTCCAATGACACATGTAAGCACTTGGAGAAATGAGGGAGGCCAAACATACAGCAGCAAAGGGTTCTTCGGTCTGTCTCTCATCAACAACAGCCGGAATCTTCAAAGAATCCCATGAAGGGAAAACTATCAAATGCTTTATGACAACAGATTCCCACTTGAAATCTTTTCCTTGGTTCCATGTGAACTATCAAAACATCCCAGGAATTCCACATCAGTGCACCACATCCATCTCCCAGCTTTCCTGTACGTTGAAAATGTCATTGAAAAAGATCCAAGACCCAGTTTGGGATTTGATAAATGGGGTCACTGCACTCAGCTTCACCCTGAAGTCAGAAGTGGTTTTGTCCTTGTCCCGTGGGGCTCCCGGGCAATCCCTGCAGTCTCACAGTCACCTCTGCGCCGGGCCTAAGAAGACCACCACCGGGACACAGTGCTTCCCTGGGATCACTCATGTGTTCATTTCGACAGCAGTACCAAGCAGCACCAACCTCACCCGTTTTTTACCAACAAATGGAAGAGTTTCCCTGTGTGCCATTTCCAACAGTTATTTAAAAATTATTCATTTTCTAAAAAAACGTTTTCCAGTATGTTCCAGGGGCCATAAGGACAGTACTCAGAGAATAAAAAGCTTTTCTAAGCCAACAGTACTTGGTGAAAACTAATGATTCTGCTGGTATAAAGTTAAAGTTTTATTTCCTTTCTCTCTTTCGTTTTTTAATAAAATTAAGGCTCAAATGTTCTATTAAACTCTCATTGCTTATGTATATTATATTAAGGCTTATAAATACACCTGGTAAATTAAATTCACCCTGGATTGAATTAACACCTGCTATGTGAGTTATTTGCTTTATGTAATCAGTAATCTCAAGGTTTCTCCTCTTTCTCTGGAAACACAATTTAAGTATTAACCTAATCTTTAAACTGCTGCTGCTTCCTTCTGACATTTGGAAACCAGTCACCCATGCAAAAAAATAAAAAGGGCAAATGTGGATATATTAATGAAAAGGCAGCTTCTTAAAAATCTTAAGATGTGTAACTCAATGAACTGGGCTGAGAAATGATAAAAAGCAGGAGGAAAGTCAATCTCTGTGTCAATTTCTAGGGAAAGCAATGCTGGTCATCTGCCAAGGTCACCTCCAATCAGAGAGACCCGCTGAAGTTGACTGCCAGTTTCAAAAGCGTCTTTGTATTTTCTTCATTATTATCTCTAGAAGCATCTGGGACAGCTGTAGCACATACAAGAGAATTTCAATTTTTAAAAACATATTGCAGTGTGGTATAACTTAAGTCGCAGGTATGACAAATCCTGCAAAAGGAAACAGGAGTGTGTGCTGTGGGATGGCCAGATCCGGTCCTTGGCTGGCTTGGAGGGACAGGGCCCCTGCTCACGTCCTGCTCAGCTGACAGCCCCTGGAGAATATGAAGCTTTCAAAGTGCTGGTCTTCAGCCTTCTCTTTTATGCGTTGTTCCTCTAAGGAGTCCACGAGTTTGTCCCTCTGCTCAATCACGTGCATCATCTCTGTGAATATTTCTTGCTCCTCGTTTAGATCATTCTCATCTTTCTGGCTCTCTAAAGAAAGAAAAAGAAAACATTGGACCTCAGGTAAGATTTGGTCCTGGGAGAGCTCTGGGCCTCTGCATTCTTGATTGTTCTGGACTTGTTCTGCCCTTTAATTTCCATGGAGAAAACAAGGAAATGAATTGAACACCAGGGAACTGCTCGCAAAGCCACAGATTAGAACGGGGAATGCTTTGTGCTGCAGTCAGCTCACTTTCCATCTTGAGAATATATATAAAGTGACAGGAGAGAACGCCTTTGTGAGAAAAAGAAGTTAATACCAGCCAAGCCCTACCAAGGTCTCCAACTTCCCCTCTTCTGGAAAAAAAAAAAAAATCCCACAAACAACAGAAAGTCTGTTTTCTCTAAACATATCTGCGCTACAGCAAGAAGAGTTTCTAAGTAAACTGCATCTCTGGCTAGTATGTCAATGACCAGAATCCTTTTTCAATTTGTAGTTAATGACAAATTGTAGCCCTTTGGGGCAGAAGCAAAGTGAGGCTGCAGCTGGACAATAGGAGGATGTTTCCAAACTATGAGTGCTTTTCCTTTTAGCCTTTTGGAGTATGTGACCTTCTTCTTAAATAGCCAGAGACAGCCGATTGCCTGGGGGAGATGAGACTGTTACAAAAGCAAGGGAAAGAATAAGAAACAGGTACTGCAGTGATGACTTTCTGACATTTGAAATAGGATTTTAAAGCCAAATTTAAGTCTTGTCAGCCAGATTATTGCCTTGGGACAGGACTTCATAAGTTCCTTTAGCCCCTTCCATTAAACATAAGGGGACTAGTCAGAGAGCCCATGCCAGAGTGGAGAAGGGGCCACTGTCTCTCTCATCAGGCTGGGTTCTGAGGCAGGGTCAGCATGAAGGCACATATGACAACAGAGAAATAAAGAAGCACCATTCCCTTTGCAGCACACGAGAGCCCTCTCTGTATTCCAGCCTCTCCATTATGGGCCTTAGAAGCCCCCAAGGGGGCAGGAAATGTCTTATTATTTGCTAAGAATGCCGGGGGCCCAAGAATTCTTGCCTTGACTCTTGCTTGGAACTCTGGGAAGAAGCCAGCTGGGAGGGGAAGTACTTGGTGGTTGGGAGGACAAGTAGGGTGTGAGTGTGACTCCCCAGATCTTGATCAGCTGTGTGTGGCATGGGTGGAGCCTACAAGGGTTCACTTTCCCCAGAGCAGCCAAAGGAAGCTGGCCAGCGCGCCCCCTGGGGCTCCCTGCCGATGAGGAGTGAGGTAGCCCTGCAGTGGAGACTGGATGGGGAACTGTCTGGCCAAGGTAAGTGGAGGACAGTTCCCCCAAGTCTGGCCAAGATAACTACTGAGGAGAGGCCAGTGAGCCAGGGAACGCCGCCAGGCTCCAAGCACACCGAGAGAATAGCAGGCTGTGGGTTATACCAGCCGCACACCTTAGCTGCAAATGCCAGAAGAGTTAGCGGGATGGCGGGGGTAGGGGGAGGATGACAGAGATAGCTGTGAACGGACTCAATGACTCAGCACAACCCACGCAGATTCCCAATGCCAGGAAATCATACAAACAGGCCTCTCCCCTGGCAGTCACCTTAGGGAGAAAAGCAGAAGGAAGGGGTGGCCATCTGCAAGATTGAACATTTTCATTCCAAAGAGACTGAGCATTTCCTACAGGGACTGTTTAAAATATTGCATCAGACTAAGTTTGCCGGAGAAGGATGTATGAAGTTCTTGTAGTTGTTGTTGTTAATTAGTGGGATGAAGCTCTTGTGGAAGACGAGCTTCGGTACAGACAAAATGAAGAAGCTGCGTGTTTTTTATACACCTGAGAGGAGAAAAGGTATGACCATCACTCCTTAGTAACAATTTTTGTATAAAAAGAATTGAAGGTTGGCTAATAAAGTCTTTGGTGGTATTTATTTTTGCACCCTGAAACAGGAAATTAAAATTGTTATCAGATGTATAAATCGGACATTAGTTCTCTACTATGATTGGTTAATTTAGGTGGATTCCAGTTTGGGTGCTCCTTATTTGATAATCAACACAGAAAAAAATTAAATTCCTGCCTTAATTTCAGTTTGTTGAACCCCTTCCAACTGTATAGTACAGCTCTACATGAGTTTGTTAGAAATAGAATTCTGTTATGATAAAGAAACAGTCTACAAATCATTACTAACAGGAGAACCTGTCTCTGGTAATTTGTTCTTTAATCTGAGCCCTATGATTTACCTTGAGCATGCTTGTGAAGTTCTCAGACTCAGTTTTCTAATCTGTAAAATGGGGGGGAATACCTAAATAAAAATACTCATGATGATGATGTCTAATAGTTACTAAGTGCTTACCCTGTGGCAGGCAACACCATAGCTGGGTACCATGTTCTGTCCATGAGGTATAAATAAATTATTTGACTTGTTTTTTTAGATCTAGGTCTTTTTTTAATTTTTAGAAATGTGTTTATTGATTCTTAAGGAGAGAGGAAGGGGGAGAGAGCAAGAAACATCGATGTGAGAGAGACACATCAATTGGCTGTCTCCCATACACGCCCCAACCGGGAATTGAACCCACAACCTATGTATGTGCCCTGGTCAAGAATCGAACACCTAACCTTTTGGTTTATGGGACAACACTCCAACCAACTAAGCCACCCCAGCCAGGACTAGACCTAGGTCTTAATGTAAGACAGCCATGCACGGGTCTGCCCCCATAAACACACAGGTGCAAAACAGAGTGACTGTGCCTTGCTGGCTAGAGCCGATGGCTGTATAAATCAGTGCATCGTGTCAGCTGAGCTTATTTCAACTCTCTGTCCTTCATGGTGAAAAAACTTTTCTCACGTCAATGCCCGGGCCCAGCCCGTGCTGGGACGGATGTTCCCTTTAGCATCTCCTCTGTGTCCCCAAGCACCCGCGTCACGGCCCTCATCTCACTGCACCACGATTACTGCACTGGGTGCTGGTCCCCGTGGTGAGACCACAGGGAACAATGGGTCTTCTCCATATGCCAAGAACACGCTGGATTCTCCACAAATGCTTGTTAAAGGAGTGAATGGATAAGTGAATGAATGCGTGGATAAATGACTCTGTGTTCCGTTCACACTTGGGATGGAGCCAAGCACCACTCCCATAGCCCAAGTGAATGAAGCTAAATAGGGATCTGCTGTGTTGGTGGCGGTGGGCAGAGGGAACACTAGCTTCGTGCCCGCCTCTGACTCCCAGGCAGGAGGGGCACACCGCTGTGCAATCTGCAGCGTGCCCTGCTCGGGTGTCTTTCTGGGGGGAAATGTCTTTAACGAAGACCCAAAACGTATCACCATACTCACCCTCCTTGAGCATTTTCTCTCTTAATTTCTGCTGCAGTCTGCTTTGATGATCTTCTAATTCCAGTTCTTGAGCCCTAGGGATGAGAAAGCACTCAAACCTTAACATACTAGACATCTGTGTAGACACATTGACAACTAAGCCCACTGACAGAAGCTACTGCATTCTTTTTTCCTTATTAAAACTGGAATATCTCTAAACTGAAAGTTTTGCTGCTGCAGGAGTCATTGACGGTGCCGAGAAGGGTTGCTGAGAGATGCTGAACTCAGGAGATGATGGGGTGCAGCGGAAGGTTCAGATGTGCCCCCAGCAGGTTTTGGGAAGGCCATTCACGCTAACCTTTTAGTGAAGGATCATAAAGAAATGACTAGAATAATCCAGGGGGTGGGGAAGCAATGACAGGCTGAAACTCTTCTCTATTTGGGGGGCAACATGACTTCAAGTATCACCTCGAACCGCTCTCAAATCTCTGATTGTGGTGGACAAGAAAACAAGAAAGCAGGAACAGGAGCGAGATGTTTTGTCCAGATGGAAGCAATAAACTTAGACAACTATCTGATTATAGGAGCTGGGGAAAGAAGAGTCAGGGATGCTTTGTACAAGTCAAGCTAGATTGCTGGGCACTCAGTGTCTCCACGGAGAACAGCAGAATCAAGAAATGAAGTTAGTGAAGGTCAGTTTGGAACTTGACCTTTGAATGCCTTGGGAATATCCCATGTATATCACAGAGTGTGTGTAAGCTCCCTACGTGCTAGGCCATGGGGAGCTTCCCCAAACCTTTAGGAATGCAACTCTGGAGTTCTTGGGAGAAGTGAGGACCACAAACAGAGGTGGCAAGGGTCAGAGGTGGTGGCAGAAGTCATGATACCCCTAAAAGGGAGACTCCAGAAAAGGAAAGGTTTTAAGATAAAAGTTTTGGAATGCCTACATTTAGAAGCCAAACAAAAGAGGTGGAGGCAGGGAAGAAGCATGTGAGACATTGCAAGGATAAAACAAGAAATGCAGTGTCACGGAGACCAAGAGCAGTATTCTTTTAGAGACAAGAGAGAGGTGAAGGGTGTTCAGTGCTACAGAGATGTTGAAGAGGTGAGCCTGAGGCTGTGCCCCCGTGCTCGATGTGGTGCCCCCGACCGGTTGCAGCTTACATGTGTGTCTGCTATAGAGTCGGGGTCACTTCGCCAAACCCTATTGTTGCTCTCATTATTTTTACTACTTCTACTACTTGGGCAAAGGTTCCTGCCTTGTTTAATGTTCTACCTTTTGTTATTGACACTGAACTTCTGTTGGGCCAACGTGGTAGCCACTAGAGTTGAGCCTCTCAGATCTGCCCTGAAGAGAGAATTTTCTGGGAGGAGCGTAATGAGCTGACTGCTGCTGCAGAAGCTATTCAATGTCATGCTTAGGCCACACTGTCCCCAACCCTGCAGGTCCCAGACAATGGCAGTACTAGAGCTGGGCCATTCTGCCCAACTCTGAACTCCCCTGATGGGCAATCTTCGCTCTGGTGTGCCCCTGGCCTCGCTGATGCTTTCTCAGCGCTGTGCTGCTAAGGCTCCTCCTGCCCAGTTCTCAGTCCTTCCCCGCTCCTTTCACAGGTCTCAGGACTGCAGTGAGGCGTGAAGCCTTCCCTCTTACTCCTGCTGTCTTTCCCGTCATCCTTCACCGGCATTTCCCCAACACCTCTCTTATACTTCAACTCTGTCTTGGCATCTGCTTCCCAGAGAACCCAGATGGACATTTCTCTTGTTTCTCCAGGTCAATCTCCAAACTAAAACCTACCCTTTAACAAAGCTCCTGCCTGCCTTCATCAAGCTCACATGCCCAAGCTTCTCTTCGGCCACTTTGAGGAGAGAAAGTTCCCCCTGCAGTGCGCTAACAGGAAGCCCCCATCACTGAGCGGCAGTGGCAGCAGCCAGTGCCCCTGTGACTCTCCCAGGTGGACCCTATGCAGACTGCTCCTTGTACAAACCTCCATGGAACCCTTGCCGTATTTTCTCATCACTATTGCGCTATGTGTTTGCATGCCTGCCTCCCCTGAAACCATGAGAACCTAGAAGGTAGGGTCTGGGGCCTCTTTCATCTTTATTTCCACAGTACCCAGCCCAGTGCCTGGCACCTAGAATATAACACGCTGCATACGTTTTTGTTGAATGAACTTTATAATTCAGGCCTGACCCCCAGGCAGATGGTGTGGTTGTGTAGAAAGGGTTTTGGAGTCAGGTCTCCATGAGCAAATTACTTAGTCTGTGAGACTCAGTATGTGCATCAACTTAAAACATAGTGATAGGAGAAACAAGGACTACAAATGAGCCGTCTTCCCCATTCCTAGAATTTTCTTCCATGTTAGTGGAGCTCAATGAGTGTAACTCCTGGCCTCCTCCCCAGTGCCCCCTCTTACCCTCTCCCCAAGGTGGGTAAATTTGGAAAGACTAGACTAAGTAAACTCAGCTTGCACCTCTTCTCGGCTGCGATCAGCCTGCCTGCAGCAAACATGTCCTTGACCACACTGAGCCCTGCCATAGGCCTAGGGCAAGGCTCCTCAATCTTAACACTATTGACACTTTGGGCCGGATAATGCTTAGTTGCTGGCGAGCGGGGTGTCCTGTGCATTGTAGAATGTTTAATAGCACTGATGGCCTCTACTTGCTAAATACGAGTAGCACATCTTTGTTGTGACAACCAAAAATGCCTCTGGACATGGCCAAATATTCCCTGGGGAGGCAAGATCATTCCCAGTTGAGACCCACTGGTCTAGTGTAAATGCTTTGCCTGTAAGAAGTAAGTGGCCCATTACATTTTGTGTAAGTATGTCTAATTCCGGAGTTTGGTTAGTGTCGTGGGTTGAATGGTGACCCCAAAAGAAATGTCCACCTCCAAACCTCTGGAACCTGTAAATGTGAACTTACTTGAAAAAAGGTCTTTGCAGATGTACTAGATATAATTAAGTTAAGGACCTTGAGGTAAGGACATTCTGGATCCCAGTGAACTCTACAACAAGCATCCTTACAAAAGAGAGAAGAGGAGACACAGACACACGGAGGCCATGCAAAGCCCAAGGCAGAGGTGGAGTGAGGCAGCCACAAGCCCAGGGATGCCTGGAGCCACCAGGGGCTGGAAATGCGGAGGGAGCGTGGCCCTCCTAACGTCTTGATTCAGACTTCCCTCTTCCAGAACAGGGAGAGAAGAAATTTCTGTTGTTGTAAAGCACGCAGTTTGTGGTGATTTATTACTCCGGCCCTAGGATGGTAATACAGATAGCAAGCTCACCTGGGCTCTCATATTTAGAAAAGCCATTATCAGTAATAAAGGTGATCTTTAGATGTTCCATCTATTGACTTGGTCTTATTTCTCACCTAGTTCAGCACCCATCCAGGGGAGAGGAATAGAATTCATTAGACGTCTTCACAGATCTCCCCCAACCCCACAAAATTACCTCTCAGGATTGGGGTGAAATAAAATGAGACAGCATAAGTGAAAGCACCCGGTGCAACTTGTGACACTTAATTGCTTTATATTAAATGTTTCTTTCTCTCCAGAATGGTGACAGGTATAGTGACCTTCAACTTGGTCAGAGTGTGTTGAGCTCCACGTCCACTTTCTGATCTCCAAACCAGGCTGCAACCCCCCATTCGGAGAGGACAGCCAGACAGATCTGTCCTTCAGTCCGTTAATGCCACAAGGAAGTGCCCAGGCAGCTCTCACACAGCCTTTCCCGTGGTTCATGTTCAGAGGCCAGAGACGTGCTTCTCCATTGCAGCTGTGTGATTGCAGGTGGGTCCCTTGGTCTAGGCGACAGGCATGGATTGAAAATACTTTTTCCAAATGCCCTCCAGCTCCAGACCCATTACCTGAAATTTATTTTAGTTATAGGACTTCACAGAGAGAATAGACGACTGAAGATTCTCTGCACTAATGCCAGCATGATATGCAAGACATCAAATATCAATTTGCCTCAATCACAATTCTGTATGCACAAGATGAAAAAATCCGGGGACTGCAACCTAGGAGGGTGAGCCACCCCACTGCCGCCCCACTTTGCGTTTCGGACTCACTGTTATCTGTGTTGCCTTACTTACATGATCAGGAGCTCCGACTCATATCGCATTAATTTATTCTTCTCCAGAACCAGCTTAAACCATTCCTGCAAAAGCTGTGCTTCATCCTGTGTGCCTGAATCTGCTTAAGAAATCAGTGACAAATGGGTTAGATTGGCGTTTCTCTCCACATGATCAAACTGCTTTGGAGCTGCTTTAACAGACCATGTTTGTAGCAGAAAGGGCTCAGCAGGCAGCAGCTCCCTGATGGCCTGTTGATGCCTCAAGGTCAGGGACTTGGCAAATAAAACCCACCTGTGAATGCTCTAAAGGAGGTCCTCTTTGACATTTAGGGCATGGATACTTCAGTTCCAAGGTCATACCCCCTTGGTCATGTCCTGCCACAAAGGACCCTTCTCCTGTCTATTTGTATGTTCTCAGCAAAACTTCTATATGTTTGTGCATCCTTCACCCAAGAAGGCCCTAATAACCCTGCCAGTTACTATTGCCCTCTCCTCCTTGTTCTCCTCCAGAATCAAATGCCCACTGAGTGCCCAGGTAGGGTGTGGCTTCCTGTGTGGGGCAGGGAAGCTCGTTTGGTCATAAAGGAATAGTGAGTGTCATTTAGATTTTTTGCAAATGAAAAGGCAAATGATAAGGGGGGATGTTACTAGCTTTCAGACTCATAAGGAGACAGTTATATCCATATATTCTTACAACTTAGACTATGATCTTTATTAAACAGGAGAATAACCCTGAGAAAATAGACACTGCTTTTAGATGGTCAATATTAGATGCTAAATGTCTGGATACCAAAATGTTAAAATCTGGGCCTATTTGAGAAGCAGCGACATGGAGATGGCTTTCTAGAATTTCACCCTGAAATGAGAACACAGGCTGTATGGCAAAGCTCATGGGCATTCCAGAAGGGTTCATACTGGAGGGTCCAGTAGGCGGAGCGGGAAACAATGCAGACAGAAAATATGTGTGCCTTTGGGCAAGACTTTTGGAGTCTCTGCTTCTTCACTGGTTAAACTGAACAGTAAGATATACAGGTAATATAATAATAATAATAAAAATGAGCTGCTGTTTATTATACAACTCCTGTGTGCCAGTCCATGTGCCTTACATGCAGCATCTCATTTAATCCTCACGACAAACTCACCGGTAGAAAATATCGCCCTCATTATCACCACTTGACAGCTGAAGAAATAGAAGTTTAAGAGATTAAGTAAGTGGCAGAGCCAGAGCTTGAACTCAAGGGAGCCTTGTCCTGAACCCCTGCTTTCCACTGCGTGTGTAGCTCTCCCTCCCCTGGCTCCCTCCCTCTCTCCTCCTCATAGGCACGTAAGATAACTAATGCCTCCAGCCCATTGCCTCGCACATAATATAGCAAGTCATCCATAAAAATGAGTTCCCTTTTCTCCCTGTCTCTTTGACTACCTTTTTATTGATAGGGAAAATGGGGTTCAGAGAGATTTATATGCAATGCCCCAAATTACATACTGAGTTAATGTGCAAACTGGTGCTACAAGGCAAATCTTAACTTCTGGTGAATTCATTCATTCATCCAACAACCCCTATTTATGAAATAGGTGTTGAGAACTGCCTTAGGTACTTGGGCTACAGTGATATGTATCACAAGAAATGTGGAGACAGTAAGGCATAGTACCAGCTAAAAGGTGTATTTACTGCTCGATAATCTTTTGGATCAGAGGGGCACAAAGAGCTAGAATAAAATAGAACAGTAGAAAACTGCCACCACACCAAAGCAGCAAGAATGGACTCTGGGAGTAAAGAGAAGAGTGGGTTTTCCAGGCCAGGGCATGAGGATGGGCTTCCCAAGAAGGCAATGTTTGAACTGGGAGGCTGAAAAATGGATAATGCTTTGAGAGGAAATAATGAGGATGGGAGAGGACTTTTACAGGAAGAGGGAACAATATGAGCAGAGATGAGGGGATGGGAGAAGGTGGCGGGGACAGAGATTGGGAAGGGCTGAGGCGGCGTGGAGGGGTGGAGATACGCCTGGGGAGTGTGTGATGGGCTCATCACAGACGCTCCTGAGCATCATGCGAAGGCTCATGTACTCTGTTCTATTGAACACAAAGGGACACTAAAGGTGGCTGGATAGGAGAGTGATATGTGAAGTTCTACACAGGAAGGATTAGAGGGGGAGAGAGGACAGGGAAATAAGATGTTATTCTTAAGTTTCTTGACTGACTTAATAAATGAACGAATGCATGAACAAACTTATAAACGTGTCGAGTACCAACCTCTCCTAAGCATTGTCTGTGGTGCTGAGGGGCAGGGGTAAATAAGCATTGATTCCAGCTCTTCGGGAAATTGGGAACTTGCAGTCCAGGGGGTGAAACCAACACTACACGGCCGAATAGAATATGGCACGCCCCTCGCCATGCAACACAGAAGAGAAGCAACCGATCTGGTGTTGGAGGAAGTGGGAGACCACCCCACAGAGGAGACAGCAGGTGAGCTATGGCTAAGTGGATGAATAAAGAGTTTTCCAGGGAGAGAAGGAGGTCAAGAACAAGGCATTCCAGGGCATTAGCTGATGAGCAGAGGAATGAAGTATATAGACTAGGAATCATATATAACATAGAAGGTATGAGCATGTATTTTGAACTGAGACCTGGGATCCAACTTCCATTCTTCCACCTACCACTATGTGGGCTTTAGCACTTAACATAGCCTCCCCGAACCTCGGTCTCCTCCTCCGGTCTGAAGATGCAGTGGGACTGTCCCCACATAGAACTTAATCCAGCTCTGGTACATGGTATAAGCTTAAATAAAGGGTAATGGTCATAACTCAAATAATATAACACGTGTCATGGAGGAGCCCTTAGGGGTCATCTGTTCCCCATGGAGACATGCAGGAATTCCCTGCATCTCCCTAGCCTGCAGCCTCCCACTCCTTCCATTGAGGGTGGGATTCCTGGCTGTTTCAGAAGCTCACTGCAGGGCACTGTACTCTTAAGTATTGAAAACTTCTTTCTATTGGAATCTGATGAGCTGGCTGCTAGCGACTGAGTTCAGTTTTGCCCTCTAGAGGAACACAGGAAACACAATTTTACATGAAAGACATTGAGACATTTGAAGACAGGTCTCACAATCCACAGAAGTGTTCTTTTGTTCAGAGGCAGCACCTCCAAGTTATTTATCATTTTGTCATAAAAGGGCTGCCCCGGTCTGCTTGCCCTGTAACTTTCTGGGATACATCTTAAGGAAAATGAAGAATCAGAATATCAGTAGCCCAGAGTGGAGAGCTCTCTTGTACCTTTACCCTGTGCCCTGGGATTGCAGAAGTCTTTTTCGCAGCCTTGTCTGCACTGGATTGTAACTAGCTTGCAACCGAATGTGGTCTTTTCACCCCAGGGGTGGTTAAGTCTGACAAATGGCTTTATGTTCTGTTTATGCAACTGATATTTTGTTTAAACTAGTTCAAGACTTTCTATGTATCTTGTTAAGTATCTTGTTTCTTTTGTTCCATCAAGGGAAATCTTTTGGCCATTTTATCCATCTGACACATTTTCCTAGATTTGGGATTTCTGTGGGATTGATAAATGGCCATCCTGAACCTTTACATGGTGTTGAAAACAAAATGTCAGCTGGGACTGGACCAAGGACAGAGCCACCGGACCCACTGAGGGAGCTTTCTCAGGCTCTTGGTGAAATGGTTCTATAGACTGCTGTGCTCCAGCCCGCATTCCCATACCTTGTCTGTTAGGCTGTCACAGGAAACTTTGGCAACAACATAACTTCACCATGTCTGCCACGTCCCCTGGCACCACAAACCTTGCAACCACACTCAGAAAAGGACATGACATTTGTTTTTCACAGCTTCTCAGTAAACACCAGTGGTTCCTTAATCGTTAAAGGTCTTTCTAAATATGTACAATTTTTAAAACAATCCTATCTGGAATTTTGACAAGGGCTCAGAATTCATGTTTCCGTCCCATACGAAAAGTAGAAAATGTACTCATCTCTAGTCTTTTGGCTCTGGACTCCTTCATGAGTTTTCAAAGACTGGGGTTATACCTACACATTTTTTTTGTTCAACATCAGAGGGTTAGTTCGGTTTGTTCGACAAATTCTGATTGCCTAATGCCACATCTAAGACTCTGTATGTTTGTATCATCTTTCACTGGAGCTTAGAAACCTGAATTCGTTGCTCTCCTGTTTTTCTCACCTATCCAGATTCAATCTCCTCTTCTAGATAGTTGTTCAACATTTCTAGATGGAGGGCCATTTGCCTCGGTGGAGAAAACAGAAAAGCTGAGAGCTGACAATCCCGTGGCTTCCCCTTGTGTAATGTGACACCTTCTGCCTCGGCCCTGCCCATCCTTCCCCTGGGCCCCATCCAGAAGAAACAGCTCTATTTTGCTGTCTTTTTTTAGACTATTTTTTGTTATTTGTCAGATTCAGCCTCTTTGCTATATTATACTCATAGGCTTTAGCCAGACTTTTATCCGGGATTACATGTCCCTTTTTCAATCTTTCTTATGTGTCCTTCTAAAATACAGTCCATCAGAGAGTCCCTGTGCATCACACTGATTTCTATTGAGGCTGGACTCGACAAACACAAGTTGAACCTAATTAGCTGATTTAATTTCCTATTTTCAGTGGAATAATTTGTAATTTTATAGCCTGCAGTTCATTTTTTTAGAGCCTTCCTTTCCTCAGTCAAAAATCCCTTTTGGGGAATCTTTGAACATGGACTCATGTGCCGATCCCAGGAAATCTGCCTTCCCAAGCACTGGGTGCAGTGACTGCCGAGCCCAGCCTTGTCTTGCTCTCCACCCCACCCGTGCACTGAGACTTCGCTCCACGATTTCCCTCAACTCACTGCCACCTGTCAGAGAGCTTCCTTCGAGGTCCTGATGAAGCCCAGACCAGCACTGCCCCTTGTGTAGATGCAGCGGAGCGAGTGGCAGAGGGCCTGGGCTTTGAGATCGAACAGACCTGGTTTAGCCACTTATGAATGTGTGAACTTGGGCAAGTAGCCTCTCATGTGTCCACCTCGGTCCCTTCCTGTGAAAAATGGGGATGATGACAGTACCGGTGTCATAACTGGTTATGGGGATTGAATGGGATGATGCATGTAAAATGCTTACCGTAGCGCTTGACACACAGTAAACATTCAATAGATTGATGGGACCATTGCTCTTGTACCCATTTCTTCCAGTGTCTACTTCTATATAGTTCTGTGTGGATTACTTTCTGTTCACCTTCAAAACTCAGCTAGAATGCAAACCCTGACTTGATCACACATGCCTAAACTTTACCTTGTAACCTCACTTGAGGTTCATAAAAACTCTTGAATAATTCTCTTTTTTGGCCCCACCAAAATGAAAAGTTCACATGGCTGGCTGGATCCGCAGCACCTGCTGGGGAAGGCCTCAGTACTCTGTGCCTACACAGCTTGTTGGCTCGGCCACTTCTCCATCTGGTCCTGTGGCTGCTGTTGAACTGAAAGCCTTTCCAGGGGAGGCATGGGACTCCTACATCTGGGAACCGGGATGTAGCTCAAATGGAGCTGCCAGAAGGCGAGCAGCCCCTGGCTACAACTGGAATGGCTCCGTTACCTACCCCTCACAGCCACCGCTGCTTGTGTTCACCACCGACTGGCTCTCCATTAGCTCCCGTGTGTGCATATCATGCTTTTTCCTGGACAAAATGCAAGGTTCCCACTTGCCTGGGTGAAGCAGAGCAATCAAGACTCAACACAAAACAACTCTGTACTAATGGAGTTGTTTAAATTGACCCGATCTTCCCCAAGTGAGCTCTCAAAGGTACAAAGCAAATTTGGTTACTCCCTACTGAAGTTCTCAATTGCACTCCACAGCCAAGTTCGAATCACCTAGCCTGACAACACTGAGTCCTTGCTTACGTTGCAGGGACTTGCACTTAATGGCCAATAACTACTTTCCCTGTGCATAACAATATTACATGAACACTCTAGTCTTTCAAGTCACGGCTTTTGAACCATTTTCCTTCGTTGGTAATGCTGAATACTTCTCTGATTGTGTATTGGTGTGTGGTTTTGGTTTTCAACTATCCAATTCCTTAGATGTGATTTCCTGCCTCCACAGAACCTGTGAGAAGTCCTAATTTGGTGCTTGCTGCCCATGTGCCAATGCCTTCAGCATCTTCACTGACAATCTGGGGCACACAAGGGCACTGAAGAACACCTGCAGCCAGCGCCCTCGGCAGTACTGTGCGGGGCACCTGCCCGGGAGGGCTGGGTTTCAGGCTTTGTCTCTTGTTCTCTGGCCTCTGGTCAGCTCATAGCTCCTGTGCTCATCCACAGGCCTATTTCATTTAAATCTCTAGCCAGGCCTTCTCTATCCAGCACTCCGAGGACACTGACCTCCCACAGGTGCCTTACATATGAGGGTGATAACCCAGAAACCTGCACTGTGGGTCTGGGCTGATTCACTCTGACAAAGCCAGGAGGCTGGAGGGAAACTCGTGGTACCACGCACGGAGCCAGGGGCTGCAGCTGACACACAAAAGATCTGGTGTTCTTCCTTTTTTAAACATTTTTTTGTTGTTTTGCTTTTAGCTACATATCTCTTTATTATAAATAAAGGTTTTCTTTCTTTAGAATATTATTGAAATATTACACTCTATGTAGTCTAAAACTTGCTTGTTTTGAATTCTGTATTATGTTTCTAAAATGCATCCACCTTGCTGTTCATTTTTACTGCTGTGTATGTAATATTCAGTGTATGCCAGTCAGCTGGCTCACGATTTACTCATTTTCTGTTAATGGGTGTCCAGGCTGTTCTTTGGCTATTACCGATGCTGCTGCTGTGAACATCTTGTATAAATCTGGTCCATGCGGGCAAGAGTGTCTCTGAAACACACACTTAGGAGTGAAGTTCTGGAGCAGGAAGGTGTGCAAATGTTCAGTGTCACAGCATGAAGCCAAAGTATTTTCCAAAGAGCTGTGACTCTACATCCCCACCAATATTGAATAAAAGCTCCCCTTCTTCCTCATCCTTGCCAAATAATTAGTATTATCACTTTTTTATAAGTTTTGATAATTTAATAGTTTAAAATATTTTCTCATTATAGGCTTAATTTGCATTTTTCTAATTACTCATGAATATTTTACTGTGAATGTATGTTTGTATCATTTGCCTATTTTTATATTGAGTTCTTGCCTGTTACTGATTTATAACAGTTTTTACATATTCCAGAATATTGATATTTTTGGTTACATTTGTTGCCAATATATTTTCCAAATTAGTAGATTATCTTTTCCTTTATAGTGTTATTGACTACCAGGTTGAGGTCAACAAGATTCTTGTTAACTTTTCGGTTTAATTTTTCACATTAAAGTCTTTCATTTTTCTGAGACATTTATTCGTATGGTGTAAGGTCAGACTCACTTTCGCTTTTTCCTGTATGGGGAGCCCATTGTCCCAGACCACTTATTTCCTGTGGTCTGCAGTGCTACCGCCAGGTCACACCGGGTTTTCATGTGTGTGAGAGTATGTTCGGGCTTCTGGGTGGCTTTCCAGAAAGTATTAAAATTGGCTTCATAAAGGTTGTACACACTTTTTGTTAGATTTACTCTTAGGTATGTTTTTATGCTAATGCTAGTAATATCTTCTTTGTTATTTCATTTGTTATTTTTTTTTAATCCTCACCCAAGGACATGTTTATTGGTTTTAGAGAGCAGGGAGGGGAGAGAGAGAGAGAAAGAAACATCCATGGGAGACAGAGACATTAATCAGTTGCCTCCTGTACACACCCCGACTGGGGGCTGAACCCACCCCCTAGGTATGTGTCCTGCCAGGGGATCGAACTCATGACCTCTTGGTATACAGGATCGGTGCTCCAGTCAACTGAACCACACTGACCAGGGCCATTTTGTTGATTTCTTTTTTATTCACTTGATACTGAGATATAGAATGCAATTTCTTTTTACACTTTGATCTTATATTCAATCAACATCATATAAACTCTCCTTATTTTTAAAAATTTATTTGTACATTCTTTTGGGTTTTCCATGTGAACAATTCTATTCTCTGGGAAAAAATCGTTTGTTTCTTCCTTTCCAAGCTTTACGTGGTGTTTTTTCACTTTGTCGTACTATATTGACTAGGATCCCCTGTAAACGTTGAATAGATGAGGTGATGGTAAGCATCCTTCTCATATTCCTGATTTTTAAAGAAACATTTCCCATATTTACCATTCGATAATTATGCCTGCTTCAAGGTTTTGGAAGATGTTCTTCAAATTAAGAACATCCTATTATGTTCTGTTCCCTTTTTGCTAAACGTTTTTATCCCAAATGAGTATTGGATTTTGTCAAAAGATATTTTCTCTTTCTATTAAAAAGACCATATGCCTGCCTGGTGTGGCTCAGTGGATTGAGCGCCAGCCTGCAAACCAAAGGATCACTGGTTTGATTCCCAGTCAGGGCACATGCTTGGGGTGTGTAAGAGGCAACCACACATTGATATTTCTCTCCCTCTCTTTCTCCCTCCTCTCCCCTCTGTCTAAAAATAAATAAGTAAAATCTTTAAAAAAGACCATATGGTTTAATTTGTTAATGTGATTGTTAAATCGCCCTTAGATTGCCAAGTTTTGAAATTAATTATGTTACATGTTCATTATATTCTTGTATCTTTTTGAATCTGTGCTATACTCTGGTTTTGTCTGCCCCTTTCATTCCTAATTTAGTTATTTCTGTCTTCTTATTTTTTCAAATCAATTTAAGAGATTGTTTCTAGTCTTTCATTAGTCTTTTTAAAGGACCAATATTTGACTTGCTTGATCCTCGCTACTTTATCTTTATTCTCTGTATCATTTACTTCTGCTCATATATTATTATTTTCTTTCTTTAGGCTTATTTTGTTTTCTTCTCTCTAAATTAAGTTGGACATTTAGCTCATTAATTTTCAATCTTTCTTCTTTTCTAATAAAATTATTTAAGGCGGTACTTCTAAGGACCACATTCAGTGCCTCCCATGAGTGTGATCTGCTGTTTTCCTTTTCTTATTTACTATATTTAAATTTCCAAGTATTTAAAAAATATCTATTGTTTTTATTCATGAGAAATATATATTTTTACTTTCTATCTGCATGGTTTTAAAAAATATCTTTTGTCTGTTGTTTTCTAAGTTAATTACATTGTAATATAGAATGGAGCCTGTATACTATAGATTCCCTGAGATTTGCTTTGTGAACTTACGGTCAAGTTTTGTAATCACCATGTGAAACTGAGAAGAATATACATCCTCAAATTTGAAGGTGAGGGCTTTTAAGTGTCCATTAAATTAAGGTTATTAGCTATGTTGTTCAGATTTATACTCCTGCTCTGTCTGCTTGGCCATCATCATGTGAGACACACTACGTTCTCCTGCGATGATGGCAGAAATTTTCCCTGCGGTTTCATCGTTTTTTGGTTTTATATCTTGAGCCTTGTATTGCTAATACATACACATCTAAAACTGTCACACTTCTTGGGGAGTTGGTCATTTTAAAATAATGTGGTGATTCTATTTATTCCTATGCGTGGCTGTGGCAGTAAAGGCTGGTTTACTGCTTTTAATATAATTACTCCAGCTTTACTAAGTTCGTATGTATCTTGTCATCCCTTTGCTTTAAAACTTTCTGTGTTTTACATGTGTGTGCTAAACAGCATATAACTGGGTGTTTTGGTCAGGAACTGTCATTACTAATACTGAGATATTTGGGCTTGTTTCTTCCATCTTTCTTTATGCAATCTGTTCATCTTTTTTTCTATGCTTTTTTATTGCTATTTAGAATTGAGTTAGAATTTTTGTTCAGTTGATTATTTTTTTTCTTATTTCTTCTCCCTCTGTTTCCCCAAATTGATTTGGAATTGATACATTTTATTTCTATTCTTTTAGTGATTACACTTAAAATTTAAATAGGCATTTTTAATACCTTAGCAAAGTCTAAACTAAATCAACGCCTTAGCCTACTTTTAAATAATATAAGGACCCTGGAACACTACTTCCAATCATCCAACTCCCAACTTACACCTATTTTTATTTTTTATTTAAAAGTGTTTTTCTTTTTAAAAAATTGATTCCAGAGTGGGGAAGGGAGGGAAAAGAGAGGGAGAGAAACATCAATACAAGAGAGAAACATCAATCAGTTGCCTCCTGCACGTGCCCCAACCGGGCACCAAACCCATTACCAAGGCATGTGCCCTGACTGAGAATCAGTCCCATCACCTGTCAGGTTACGGGATGATGCCCAACCAACTGAGCCCCACCAGCCAGGGCCCAACTTACATCCATTTCAGTGGCAATGTATCTTTCTTATGTATCACAGCAGGAAGCTCATGATGTGAAGTTTGATTACGATTAAAGTTGGTTAAGCTTAAGGTGGTGTTTGTTGCCTGTTCACTTTTACAGCGTTTTTCTGCATGTTCATTTTTATATGCAATTTTCTATTGCTTTAAATATTTCACACATAGACACGGACATAGTATACTCTGTACTTAATAATTAATATAGTTGAAGTTCTTGATCACTTAAATGTGTTTTTGCTGATTCTCATTCTTAGTGACTGACTTCCCTGTGTTTGGGGTGATTTTAAAAATAATTACTACTAAAAACTCATAGTTTACCGAACTTAATCTGTCAGGATCCCGAAAGTCTAAACAGAGGCATGGTTTCCTAGAGCACAGGCAGCAAACACTAGTCCCACGGGCCGAATCCGGCCCTCCACCTTGTTTTATCCGGCCCGGCATCTTGTTTCTGCCCGGCAGCAGCGCCGAGCTCTCGCTTAACAGTTAAGGAGCAGTTACATTTACACAGTCCTAAAATCACATTTGGCCCTTTGAAGGCAACCGCAAGGCTGATGTGGCCCCTGGTGAAAATGGGTTTGACATCCCTGCTTTAGAGGCTCTATAAATGTTTTGGGAGAGCTAGAGATGGCGTACAGGGGGAATCTCAAGGTCAGCTTCTTAACTTTTTATTAGTTCCAAGGTTTAGACTCTAAAACCACTGATATTTACCCCCAAGGCCACCCTGGATTTCTGTTTTTGTGTTTGCTTCTCTCCTGGCCCATGTAAGTTTCAGCACACCTTCTTTCTTCTTCTTCTTGACCCTCAGAGATTTATGTCACTTACTTGAGAACATAACAACACTTTTACAAGAATGCTTGTAGTGAATGGGCTTTTATAGTATCTTGTCCACCATTCTGCTACCCTGTACTCCTTAGGAACCTCTTTCTGGGTCTGTGGCTCGGGCAGCCATCTGGTTATTTGGTTTTACACATTTTTCATGTAAGATCATTATGATAGTATTTTTCGAACCTGAGAGTTGCTAAATTAATTTCATGGGTTATAACAAGCACTAAAAATGGGACAGAATAGGAAGTTTCAGTCCTTCGTATGAAGCAAAATTCAACATTATTTCCAGAAACATTTATTCCATTATATATTGATGTGGACTAACTTGTAAGGTAAAATGTACTTTCTTGCTGCTCTCACAGTACTTTTTTGTGTGTAAAGCAATGCTCTAAGGCACAGAACCCTTGGGGACCCAAGGACACTGGGATCCATACAATGAAAAGAACCCAAGTCCTCTTCCAGGAGAGAATCTTAGTCTTGCCTGCACAGCGTCCCTGTGTCTTTGCTCAGTGTGTCAAACTGAAAAACCTAACAGCCATCCTCTGACCTTGAGCCATTCCTACAACTAGTCGGGGAGGAGATTCCAAGAAGTGGGTCAGGATGCAGCGGCAGGACCACTGTGAAAGTCTTTCTTCCTGGGAAAGGGGGACTGGCGAGTTCGCTGCTTGCAGGGAACAAATCCTTGTGGAAGGATGTCTGTTCCCTGAAATCTATCCCCAAATGATGGCACACTGTCAGAGACATGCCTCAGAACCACAGTGTTTGGTTCTCTTGGATAATCTGCGTTTACCAAACTATTTTGGGGTTGGGGGTAACAGCATGAGTCTACACTGAGATCCTAATATGTGACAGGCACGTGAGATTCATGGGTTATCTGTATAGGTAGGTAGGTAGGTAGATAGATAGATATAGACTTAGTTATATAGATGTATAGATATAGGTACATATAGATACTAGTTTAAATCTCTTCTCGGGAGTGTAGTTATAAATGAAAGTGAAGAAATGAATAAATTAAATGCAATCTGAAAAACTCTTTCCCATTCAGCTGTGTTTTATAATGATAGGAATGGGAAAGAAAAGAAGAAGTATGTTTATTGCAGTGTTATTTATAATCACCAAGATTTGGAAGCAGCCCAAGTGTTCATCAGTAGATGAGTGGATAAAAATGCTGTGGTACATTTCTAAATGAAATACTACTTGTCTGTGAAAAAAAAAGAAGAAGAAGGAAATCCTACCCTTTGCAACAGCATGGATGGACCCGGAGAGCATTATGCTAAGTGAAATAAGCCAGTCAGAGAAAGACAAATACCATGGGATCTCACTTACATGTGGAATCTAATGAATAAAATAAACTAACAAACAGAAACAGACAGATACAGAGAACAGACTGACAGCTGTCAGGGGGAAGGAGTTTGGGGGCTGGGTGTAAAAGGTGGAGGGCTTAAGCCAAAAGAGAAAAAAAGAAGGAATTAATGTTTTTGAACACCTATTATGTGCCATGCAGCTTCTTTAGGTGCCTTACTAACAGTATTTCATTTAGTCTGTTCTTCATATCCTCCCTATAAGGTTGGTGTGATTAGTCCATTTACAGATGAGAAAGTTTGGCGAAAAGGTCATTGTTAACTAATGGCCACTTTGGGATGCAACCTCGGGAGTGTCCTACTTCACCTGAACCATAGAGTTGTGGCAAACCGACCAACATTCTCTTCTTGCTTAGCTGTCGTTTTGGAGGCTTGTTCATCCTTGCCATTCTCTAAGAATGGCGTCAGGGTTTCAACTCAGGAGCGCCCGACTCTAATATCTCTGCCCTTTTCAGGACACCTCACATCACATTACCCAGAAAATTATTATTCCTTCTGTTCCTCAGCAGCAGTCAAGATAAAAACCACAGAGTAAGCCAAACTACACCCCTCATCCGGGCCAGGTTTTCCTTGCAATTTCTAGTCATAATGTGTGCTCCTGCTGCCACCTGCTGGCAGCCTCACACACCCTGCTGTTCTTTGCAAACCCCTCTGTATGATGGAGGAGCCATTCGGCTCCAATAATAATGACAACAACAACAACAACAATAATAAAAAAAGACAAGAAACTCAATGCAGACAACCAGCTGGTAAATGCTCCCAGAAGCTGGTAAATTCCTAAGGGAGAAATAATTCCCATACACTTCTCTTGGGGATCAATCCTTTCTCTTTCAAAGTCACACATTTTTCAGAAGATTTCATCTGTCTCTAGGTATTGAAAACCATCTAAATTTGAATGACAATCTCTTGCTAAGGGGGGTATTCCACGACCCCAGCACATAACACTGACGGCTGCGCTGACAGCCACCACACCAGCTTGGTGACCGGGCCCTGATTAAGAAAACTCTTGAGTGGCCGGCTAAGCTGCGGCTGGCCTCCTGACAGAAGGTGGGGTGCAGGGCAATCGTGTGTCCTGGTCCTTTACTCTGGGCAGCCAGGACCAGCAGGGGAATTCGTCCCTCGGACAAGGGCATCCATCCGTACGGCACACACACACACGCATGCATTCTACAGAACATAATGACTTGTCTTCTGGGGTGGATTCTTGGATTTTTGTTTTTCTCAGTTTCCCCTTTCTTGACAAAATGAGGAGGGAAACCCTTCCTGGGGGTGGGGAAGCTTATTTCTGACCGTTGGGAGAAAAAGAAAGGAGGAATTGTTGTCACGACAATTAAGAGCTCATCAAAGCCTCATTTTGCTCATCAGCCATCAGTGCCCTCCGCCCTGCACCCCCGCATGTTCCTCTAATTCAATGCCTGCCTAATGAATAACTCTGGGAACAAAAGACCCTTTCAGGCTGGCGCACATAATTATTAGAGGGGACTTGCATAACCGTCACAGACGACTCATGTTTTCAGGCCTGTCTCTAAATTTGGTTATTCACAACCTTTATAGCTCAATATTATTGCCTAACTGTGATCATTTTCTAATTATCCTAATAATACCTATTAAATAATTCCCATTAAATTACTTGATCCAGAGCAGCACAGGCCAGCTCAAATATAACTTAACCTAATAAGCATTGGTCATTCATTAAGCACCAGGGCAATCTCTTAAAGGGGCTGAATAGAATATTAAGCTGGAAGGGAATATTATTATTGCACAAATGTTATTACAAGTTAGAGTGTATTAATTTTGGTGCCTGGTTTGCAAATCTTCCATCTGGTTCCCTTCGGGGCTGCTCTCTATGACTTGACTCTTTGAGTCTTTCACCCCTGGTTGAGTTGCAGCCGTTACCCACCCGAGGACGACCCAGGAGAAAAGGGGGAACTAAGTTACCAAGGATTTGCAGAGAACGAATGGAACCCATCTTCCGGCCAGGTCTGCGCAACTTGGAAGACGCCACAAGCTGCCTGGGTTTCTTTAGCTCATAACTCAACATAGCCTTTCTTTGCATTTGGGGTGAGGGAGATTTTCAGAAGTGTTAAAAATTTTGTTTCTAGAATTGAAACCTCAAGTACTGAAGATGAGAGAGTCAATTCTTTAAATGTGTGTGGATATTCATATTTTGTAAAATAATACCAGGTAGCATTTATCACCTGTACTCTGGGGGACACTTTGCCCACCAATACCCTTAATTCTCAGAATGACCTGGTCCTGTGGAGACTATCCATTTTCAGCGCTAGGAACATGGGACCAGAGAGGTTAAGGGACTTCCCTAGGACTACAGAGCCTGAACGCAATGGAACAGAATTTGAACCCGGTGCTCTTTGACGCCTATAAGTCTACTTACTTCGCACTTCCTCCCCAGCAAACTGAAACATGCCCTAGCTTTGCTGGTGTGCCCTTTTTATTTCTAAGGCTCTCACTGGAACCAGTGGATTCCTAAAGAAAAGTGCCCGAGCTTTCTTGATTGGGAGTGTGACCAAACGTCAACCAAGGGCAGGTGCCTGTACCAAAGGTCCCCAAAGCAGCTGCGAAGACAGGCAGCAACTCTCACGCCAAGCGGCAAGAAACAGTTACCATTTTTGTAATGAATCCTACTTCTGATGAGTGGACTTGGGTTTTCTTTGCAAGAGAATACACAGCGCATTTCAGGAAGAAAAGGAACACGTATTATTAATCATCTAGCCCATCCATCCCATTGTCAAGGCACCATGCTGGAGCTTCCACATAAGTTGTTTTAGCCAGTCCTCACCACAGAGCCAAGAAACGGATATGATTATCGCTCTTACTTTATAAACACGGAAACTAAGGCACAGAGGGTAACGTCAGACTCCCATTTCCCTGTTCTCCAGAAACAAATTAACTACACAGCTAATAAAGCCAAAACCACGGGGCCCTCACTTGGATGGACCCTGGCAAGGTTCTGGGAGCAGCCCGCACGATTTCGCAGGCATGACGTTGCAGGAGCTTCGGGCCTCACGAAGCCTGGGTCTGCCCCCGCTAGCATCGTCGCTCTCAAATAACTGAGCTTCCAGAGAAGGGGAGTGCTAACCTTGCACCCTGTTGTCTAACAAATAACACATTTTCATGGCTGCGCACAGAGATACGTGTTTTCAGTGTTTGGTTTCTCACAATTTATATTCAAAATATAAAGGGCTAAAGACATCATGTCACAAAGCTAAAGAGACAGCACTTTCCACAGACTCTAAGGAGCCCCTCCCATCCACTAGCCACCCAGATGCTGGGTGCTTTCCCCAAAAATGTGGGTTTCTGGAAGTCATCCTTCCCCTCAGAACCCTTCACCGGCTCCTCATTTGTTAAGGCATTTCATGTTTCCTTCATGTATGGCCTTTGCAGGGGCTGCTCTCTCTGCCAGAACAATCTCCTCACCTCCCTGTTAATCCCTGTTCCTCCTCTGGTTCGCATCTTAATAGGTCACCCCCTCCAGGAAGCCCCACCTGACTGCCTTTCCCCCAGGATCAGTTAGGAACCCCTTGATTCTGTTCCCATTCACCCTACAGCTTGTTCCCATCCCAGCACTGGTCCTCCTGCATGGAGGTTTATTTCTCCACATGTCTGTGTCCTTCAGTGGCTTATGGAGTTCTCAAAGGCAGAAACTGTGTCATCTTCATCATTATAGATCCGCTGTCTTCATGTCCAACACATGGTAGGTCTTTACCAGATGAATTCTGCTTGGATCTGAGAATCTGAAGCTATCAACAGAATAGCTACCATTGAGTGCTTCACCTGTGCCAGGCAATGTGCTAATTTATGTGTGTATGTATGCATATATGTCCTTTGTATGTACGTATGTATATACATATAGATATATAGATGTATAATACATATCTAAATGTACATACACACATATGTAAATAATTTCTTCTTCAATTCTTACCTCAGTTCTATAAGGTAGGAAACCACTATTATCCCCATTTAGCGGAGAAAACAAAGTTAATAAAAATGAAAAACATGGCTGGCCTCATGTCACACGGTGCATAAAGGGAGAGACCATGATTTCTACTTTAAGTTTCTACTTTTAGTGCTTTGAGTCACTACCAACATTGCTTGAAGGCCCAAATGTTTCTCCCGAATTTATCCTGAGCCCTGAATGGCGAAGAACATGCCCACAGCAGACCCCTGGCGGACCAGACACCCAGTGGCCAGGCCCACAGGTCTACCTGAGCCCCTCAGATTTTCGGACAGGGCCGCCAGGCTGACCGTGAAGGTGCGAAGCGGTTGTGGATTTCACACTGCGTGTTGATGCAGACAGAGGGTGACAAAGTCTCCCTGCTTTGCCCAGATAGGCTAGACCAGCTCAGTCCCCAGACCACAGCCGCGGGGTCCCTCGGGAAGCCTACCTGCTTCTCCTCTGAGCGCCTTCTCCAGCCTCACACCCTGGATCTCGGAGGCCCTCTGCCGCTCCTCCACCTCCTCCAGCTGCCTCTGGATGGCCTGTAACGCCAGGGTCTTAGGTCACACGGGGACTTCCGGTGTGCAGAGTCACACTTTCCAAGAAGAAGAAGCCCCTTCTCATGGGATGTCACCTCCTTGATGAAAGGGGCCAGGATCTCTGAATTCCCTAACAACTGTACCCGGACGTCTCCCTTCTTTAGCATGAAGACATAAAGCAAGAGGTTTGTGTGTCAGCTCAGTTTACCCCCAAGTAGAAGGTCAAGTGGTCCCCTTTGACCAGGCCAGTCACACGGATGTGCTCTCACGGGGAGGGGGGGGGGGGGGCTCCTGGGCTGGGCTGGCAGAGACTCAGCCTCCGACTATGGTCTTGGCAGAAGCACGGGAGCTGCAGCCGTGATTCAGAGCAGCACCAGGGCTCCAGGGGCAGACACAGAGCATGCAAACATTCCATTTTCCCAGGAAAACCCAGCGGGTCCCTCCCGAGAAGCTGGTCTGGAGCAGGAGCCCTCCGCCAGCTCCTGAGGCAGGGTGTCCTTTCTCCCTCAGTCTGCCTCCTGGCCTGAGCTACGCATTGTACCTATTCCTTCACTGTGCCACAGGGCTGATGCTCAGGGGCCTTTCACTGTGGCGGTGTGTGGTAGCTTTGCTACTAGCAGGTTATTAAGACACAAGATGTTTATCCCATTAAGGGACAACTTCACACCCTCCTTGAACTGACTATTGGCACTTATTAAGGTTTGGGCTCATGAGTGGATTTGCATTTTCATTTTTACTTTCCCCACTAGCTCTTTTTCTCTTGTGTATATTAGGAAGGAAAACTAGGGGAAAGCCTTTCTTATGTACATTCTATTTGTCCCATCAATTTTCTCTGTTTTTAGACACCATGATGCTAAAAGGCACATCCGGTGGGCAGAGCAGACTTTGCACCTGGCAGACCAGGTACATTTAAGGAACAGGCAGCTGTTGGGGCAGGGAAAATGCATGTGTTCTGTTTCCTCTGCATTACTCCAACTTTGTCTCTCTCCCCTTCCTCCTTAACTCCACATCTTTCTCCGTCTCCCCTGGAAGCAGGGGTGCAGTTGCCAAAGCACCTCCAACCCAATGAAGAGGCCGGAGCAGGAGAGGCCTGAGCTGCCACCTGGCTCCTCTTGTGCCAACTAAGCATGTTTAAGCCCCAAACATAAAATCTGAAATACATGGGAATTATGACTTGTAATTTCATGCCCCCTTCCTCTTTGTCTCTCTTTTAAAAATAATTATATCTTTATAAATCAGTCTCTTGCTGGCATGGTATAGAATTGCAAAAGGAAAGAAAACATTTAAATAACTATTACTCATTACTTTGTAATTATGGCTCTGTGGTTGTTATGGAGTTAGTAGCCCCCCACCCCCAATTCAAATGTTGAAGCCCTAAGTCCCAAAGAGACTGCATTTGGAGACTGGGACTTTAAAGGAGGCAAATAAGGCTATGAGGGTGGGGCCCTATCCTGATAGGACTGATGTCCTTATAAGAAGAGGAACAGATACCAGAGATTGATCTCTATTTCTCTGCATCTACACAAAAAGAAAAGGCCAGGTGAGGACATAGCAAAGCAGCTCTCTACAAGCCAGGAAGAGAGTCCTCTCCAGAAACCCACCCTGAAGGCATCTTAATCTTGAACTTCCAGCCCCAGAACTGTGAGAGAATACATTTCTGTTATCTGAGCCATCCACTCTGTGGTACATCGTTATAGCAGCCCAGGCTGGCTACGACAGTGGTCATTCTTTAGAAACTAAGGATGAAACTCTCAAAGATTAAAAAGGAATGCAAATCAAGACTCAAAAGGCCATTGTAATTCTACTCTTACTGCCACCTATTGTCTGAAGTGAAAATAGAAGGAGGGGCAACTGCTGAGCTGGCCAATCCACAGCATAAAGACTTATCTTGTTCTCAGAAAGGGGAGTTGAAATGTTTCAAAGAAACCTGTTTCAGAATTTGAGAGAGGACAGAGGACCTTGATGGGAATTTTCCCTGCCTGCTCGGTGAAAGGGACCTCTCCCAAATTAGTCACTCTGAAGGGTAAAGGAGGATGAATTAAATTTACCTCCTTCTTCTCAGAAACAACTTACAGGACCGCACGGCCAGATAAAGGGAATAACTGGAGAAAGGAAGGTAAGGGTACACTGGATTAGTATGAATGGTCATTCAAGTCCTTTTGTTCTAAAACCTATCCGTTCTTCAAGGCTAGGTTCGGGTCCTCAGGGAGAGGGGGAATGCCTTGCCTTTCTGCTTCTTTTTGCTGGTCCGTGGCAGAGGCGGCAGATCAACCTGGGCAGAAATGTTTGGAGTAGGCCTGGAAATCTATATCAGAAGGCTGGGGGCTTATGTTGTCAGCTCATCTGGAAACAGGCAGCCCCTAGTGGTTGTCAGTTCCGCAGAGACACAGGCAGGAGGTTGAGGGGAGGTCACGCCCTCACAGAGGATACAGCTAAGACCACTGCCACGCAGTCAAGGCCTGGGTTGGCTCCCGAGGCCATGTGTTGGCTGTCATTTCAGGCTCATTGTGCCGGAAACGTGCCTGCAGGTGGACAGGTGGTGGGAAGTCAGGTCAACACCTGGGCTCTCTAAGCCCCCGGAGTGCCACCAGGGATTGAGCCAGCACCTTTAGAATAGCCACAAACCTGGTTGCTCAGAGAGGAACTGCCTTTCTCTACCCACCTCCCCAGTGGAATACGGACTCCTAAAAGGCTGTCAGGCCCAGATCGCCAGGGTCCCAGACCCACTCACTTATATTGAGTTTGTTTTCTGACCTGAGCTTTATGAAGTCTTTTCAGTTCTTCTTGCTTAACCAATTGTTGTGTTGCTTTTTCCAGCTTCCTTCTTCTTCTAAGCATCTTCCTCTCCTATAAAAACCAACAGAGAAGAAAAAAATATCTTGGAGAAATGGGGTTGAAAATTACCAAATAACATCATAGGCTTCTGCCCTCTGCAACCAAACCACTGCTTAGCTTCTAGAACAATGAAGGTCCGATAGAACCTTCTGTGATCATGGGAATACTCTATATCTGTGACTCTCTAAAATATGGAAGCCAGCAGCCATGTGGGCATTTGAAGTGAGTCTACTGTGATTTAGAAATTGAATTTTAAATTTTATTTCATTTTAATGAGTTTAATAGCCACATGTGGCTAGTAGGTGCTAGATTGGGAAACTGGTGTGTGTGGCTGTGTTGGTGCGTGTGTGATAGGCATGTAGTTGGGAGTGGTTTTATAGAGCACTGGCTTGGTTCAGTTGAAGGTAGGAATAATGCAAGAATTATACTCTCTGTGGCTGCTACTGTAAAGCGCAAAGATGATGATCCTAGAACACACTCACACGTAAGTACACTACCTGCAGACAAGGTAACAACTTTAAATAGTCCTTAGGTTCATTCTCCATTGCCTAATTGAACCTGAGGACACAGGCACATATCTAAATCAGATGAAAAGTTTTCTTGGATGGAGAGAGGAATAAGATTGCATCTCCTCCCTATTTCACTTTGCTGTACAAATGCATCATTAATGTCACTGGGTTCTCTGTGTGCCTGGGCTTGTAAAATGCAGAATATTCAACACTGATGCATTTAAAAGAGGTGTCTGGACCTCGATGGTGCCATTTCTGGGTTTTGGACACCAGAGAAAGGGGAAGCAGTGGCACAGTCAGCTCCACTCAGTGGGAAGTTCCAGAGACACTTCTGACCGGAGAAAGAGCAGAGGGTAACGGCTGAACACTTGCAGAGCTGGCATCAATTCCCAGCTGAGCTGCATGCGCTTCAGATGCGTGCCACACGCCTTCTGAACTTGAGCATCCTTGTCAGAGTGATAAGCCCCCAGCCACGTGGGCACTTCATGCCTACTTTGTAGGGATGTAATAAGGATTAAATGAGTTAAGGTGGGTCAAGCCCTTTGCAGAATAATTGAAAAAGGTATAGGACAGAAATTCAGTACATACTACAATTTTTATTATCATCATTATTATTATAAATGAGTATGGTTATAATTTTTTACTAAAATCTATTATATGTGTGTATGTATGTAGGAGTATATGTATTATACATATGAATACACCCTGTATATATAAAATAAGTGTTCCAATTGGGCTAGTTTTACCATGACTTTGCCTTCTCTGAGCCGACACATCCATTTTCCATAGCAGCATGAGGATTAGAGTATGCTAGAGAGCCCTCTTTATGCTGGCAGAAACAAACATGGAATGAAAAAATTATTACGCGAGGCTGGAGCCTGGGCATTCAATAGCGTTGGCTGAGCCGAAAGTTTGCCCATTACAAGGACGGTACATCCACAGCTGGGGAGTAGACCTGCCAGGCCTGACCCCGGACACTGCCAGGGGAGTCCAGGTCCATAACAGAGGTTGGAGATTGAGCCTCAAAAGCCTAAAACTTTCCAGGGTTTCATAGACCCTTGTCATTCTGACATCCATTCCGTGGAGAGACCACCATTCTCCTTACAAAGCACCCAGCTTTCAGGGTTCCGCATGTCTACAGGTCATTGGTGAAAGTATTTGTCTCAATGATGAAACTTGGTTTTTGTAGAATTCCCTTGCAGATCTAGAATCCTGAAGGTCTCACGCTCCCCTTCATCCTTGGAAGGAAATACTGGCTCTCGTAACTCAAATTTATTCCATATCATTTTTATTTCTAGGGAATGACTTTCAGATTGACTGTCAATCACTCCGAACAGAGGTTCCTGGCCATTGGGTGGGGGGGACCCTGCTACTAGGCAGCCAGGATCTTTCTGGAAAGGCTGGGGAGGAGCATGGTGGAGATCACTGGTAATTGTTATCCAGAGACTGTCTAACTCAGTCTGTGAAGAGTCAGTTCATTTACTTAACAACTATCTCTTGAGCTTACAATCTCCTAACCTACGTAATAAATCCCAGCATTTACTGAGTGTTATGTGCCAGACACTGTGCTGACTACTTCACAGGTATCATCTTGACTACCCCTCAAACTGGACTTATGTTACAGACAAGGAAATCAAAACTCAGAGAAGTTAAATTAACTTGCCCAAGAGGACACACTCTTAGTAACTGGCAGGGCCAGGAGGTAGGCCCAGTAAGGGGAATCCAGCATCCGGTCTGTTTCGCCTTTCCTGCGCCAAACACCAGGTAAGCACAAAGAGGGCTCGTGCTTTATAGAAATGGTGACGTTTTCCCCCGAATTAAGAGAAATTCAATACAATTTCAAGGGAAGATGCTTCGACAGCACTTCCCAGCAGCAAAGCTGCTAACCCCCAACTGCCTTATCAAGAATTGGCAAAGGAGAACCTAGAGGAGGAAAGAAAGTCCTTCATTGCTTCTTATTAATGACGGTATGGAAATGAAGGATGATTTATTAATGCTCAGATGGCCTCACGAGGTGCCAGGCATGGTTCTCACATCCTCAGTGATGGCAATGATGATACAGCGAGGAAAAGAAGGAGACTAAGGGATGAGGAAGAAAAAGATAAAGGACAGAGAAAGGAGAACCTGGTAGGACTAGGGCGAGCTGCCTGTCCCAGTCTCAGGCCCAGAGCTGGTTTGGGAGCAGAGCTGGCGGGGAGGGGCAAAGCAAAGGGAAGACATGGAGTATGCACTTCCTGTCTCCAGTTTCCTATGCAAAGGTTCATTTGAGCTGACACGGGTTCTGTGCCACATAACTGGGGACACACCTGTGTGGGACAGAAGAGATAAGGAAACCAGTTGGGGGGTGTGGAACGAACTCCCCTTGTTCCTTCACTGTGAGCCCATGGGGAGTCCTTGGCCAGCTTTCCTTCCCAGAAGAGTGGTCACATCAGCAGCCAGGTGAACCGAGCAGACTTTACCTCGCTGTGAGCTAAAGGGAGGACTGGCTTAATCCTGGCACAGCAGGAGGCCAAGAGCTACTTGCAAGCATGCCTTAGGTATCGTGGCCTTGCAGTGTGGATGTGTTTGGGCCACGCCATGCTTTTATTCTCTGCAAGTATCAGGATGGCTGATGCTCATTTGAATATAGAAGTCGCTCGGGGTCACTCAGAAAGATGAGAGGGGCCGTAAGGAAACCCTAGAAGTCAACACACACACAGAATTCATTTGTGTTGAGTAATGAACTAATCAGCAACACCCACGGTTACAAAATTAGGACTGTAGACATAGTCTCTCATTCTTATTCTTTCTCTCCCTCTCACTTACACACACGCACACTCACGCCATCTCCCAGCCCCCTTCTGACTTGCTCCAGGCTGGACCCTGGGGAGCTGGAACCCCTGAGTGACTTGAAAAGACGCCAAAGCTCCTAGTGCCAGATATGGAAAAGCTGAGTCTAAGTAAATAAGTCTGGTTCTCTCCCTTTCTCCTCTGATCCTCACTGCTCCAAAAAATAAACACAGCCAGAGCAGTGAGCTGTGTCTCTGTCCACCCAGGAAGCATTTTAGGTTCATCCATTCGTCACGCTGCCCCAGTGAATCCGCCCCAGCCCCAGTGGACAAAAAAAAATAATAATAATAAGGTGGGCTATGTCATGGGATGCGTGTCTCTGTGTTTGTGAAATACAGCTGCATTTAAAGACATACAACAACATTTGTGCTTTTTAGTGGGTATGGGAGTTATTTAAAGTGGTCTCCAGAAATATTAACGTTCATGAAGCAAGGAGTGGGGACTGCCGTCTCCCTGGCCGGCACACGACTAGTCCCTTCCACAGCAGGGACCCTGGGAGTCTCCATACCTCTGTGCAACTGCGAGGTTCATTTCATATTTCTAATTAGAACAAACATAACATGCTGTATGCGATCTGTCTCAAGTGCTTCTTAAACGAAGCTGTGCTTCCCCCAGGGAAAGAGTCATCTGCGCGTTGTAATTTTTTCAATAGTTTGCTTGTTGGACCACAAATTAAACCCACTTTTAAGAGCTGCAGTCACCAAATGGTTTCAAGCAGACACGTCAGGGTTTTTTTTCCTCCCCCATTTTACATCTCGGAGAGAGGCAAGCTTATAAAAGTTAACAACAACAACAAAAAAGAGAGATAATTCTTGGGGTATTCTAGGTAAAAAGAGCAGTTGCTGTCAGACACAGGACACATGACCCTCCCAATGAACCACTGCAGCTGGAGCCCACACTGGGCCTCAGATCCGGAGGGTAAACAGCCCTGCAAGCAGAGGCCCCCTTTGGTTTGCCAAATGTTTTTTTACCTTTGACTGCAAGGAAAGCTGGGGATCAAATTCTTCATCTGCAGAAGAGGAGGAGGTGGAAGAGGCAGCCTCTGTCACCTGCGCCCTGCTGGGGATGTGCTTGGGACCTGAAAAGGGAATGGAAGAACTCGCTGAACTCCTAGCTTCTTTTCTTACTCAGTGACCCAAAGCTGCCTCTCCATTCTCCCCTCCACCCCCTCCTCTTCCCCCCGCCCGCCCCTCACTGCACCTGCCAGGAGCATGAGGAGGCAGTACCTAAGGGCAACTGAAAATTTGGCCCTCCACATTAATTACACTTCTGGGTCCCTGCCAAGAGCTTTGCAGCTCTCTCTTCACCTTAAAAAATAAAGGTATTATGCAGAAATCAATTAATTCCTTAAACACCATTTATATGGTGTGTTGCTTGAATGCATTCAGAGATGAAATCTATTATTAAAATGCTTGTCTGAAGTTAGCAGAGTTACCTAAATGCTTGTGTAAGGTTTGTTCTGCAGAGTGATTGAATGCAAAAAAAAAAAAAAAAGTCGGAGCCAGCTCTTAAACAAATCGCCCTTCTGCGGCTCACAGCATCTGGTACCCATTTTTACTACATGACATCTGCTCAGTGTAAAAGAGCTGGCGTCAGAATGTCTGGTCATAGAAAAAAAAAATCCCAAATGTAATCAGAAGCAAAAGGACTCTGAGCCTAAGGTTTTATCACATAGTCTCATGCAACATAAATATTTCATTAATTATGGCTAAACAAATGCCACTTTTATTTTCCCAACTTGCCGATATTATCACATCATCGAAGTGATGATTCCAATGCCAGGATAGGCAGTTCTAGATAGGGAGGGCTCAACAATGCAGGGCCCACGGGAGAGCCAGAGTCGAGGGGCCGTGCCAGCCTCTGACCAAGAGGTAGGTGGCGAGAGGCAGGAAAGCGCCCGTGTTCACCAGCATCTCTCTGTGAGCTGGCTGGGGACTGCGCGTGAGAAAGTCTTCCAGGTGCCACAGGACGCTTTTATTCTTCTCAGCAAGAACATCTGCCCCTACACATCAACCTGATGCAGAGTTAATGATTAATATCTGGATTAACACCCTCTGGACACTGCCTATCAGAAGCAGCTAGGACTCCATGATAGGAAATGTACTGAGTTTTACTCTGCTGTGGCAGCTTATATCTGAGTAGAAATATTTGTTGGGTGAGGAGGAAGGTGGAGAAGCAGTTCCAAGCCAACTAACATTCCCTCCCGTCTGCCTTCTCCTCTCCATAATTTTCAACTATTTACCCCGTGGGAAAGGCCAAGTTTATAAAAATAAGAATAATTTTAACCTGTAGGAGCACATTTACATATGCTGTTATTTGAGTCAAAATAATGCAAAACATCTATATAATAACACAGCCTCTCTGGGGAGGGAGCTGACTGTTTTCCACTTTAATTTGCCAGATGGGAAAGCTCAGGTGAGGAGGGAATCGGGCAGCAGCATAACAATGGAAGGAGGCCTTGTTCCTGGTGAGCTGAGATTGTTCCCCAGTTGCAGCGGTGAATTACCACCCAGTAATTTAGTCTGCGTGTGTGAGCCCGAGGAATTAACTTTTACCTCCCCGAGTTCCTGGGAGTCACGATTTTCTAACTTGCAGATTTGCGCTGCAAGGGGAGGAAGTGCCGCTGTGACCAGTCTAACACCACGCCCGGTTCACAGGAGGTGCTTATGTAAATGTTGTTATCAGGGACAGTGACAGCTGTGGCTTCACCATTTTCATCGATCAGAATTAACAATACTGCAGTATTAGTGCAACTGCCTGACTCACCTTCATTCAGTGGAAAAACTGTAATAACCTAAGGGTAAAACATTTTTGAGCTCTCAAAAACTAATATTCCCACTGAATTTCATTTTGAAATTGAGGAGAAAATGTTTCCAAATATATTCCTTAACCTTCTGGCAAAGTTATATAGAGAGTGATAGAGGTGCCTCTGAATTGCTTCATCTTTACCCTGTTCCTTCATGGAACCATCCACTGCAGGCATTCACTTTTCATTTGCAGAGTTTAAAAAACCTGGGCAGCATTGTTTCGCTCTGGCTATAATGGAGTGACTGATTCTGGAGCTGATCTCCCACCGCGAAGCCCTAGAAGTCAGGACAGAATATGTGAAGCAGCTGTTTGCAGGCATTGGAAGGTGGGAAGGGCACAACTGTGATAAAGGTGGGAGCCGAAATAAAGGAGGTAAGGCCTACAATCCCGAAGCTTCCTCTGCCTAAAGGTGCTTTCTTCCAGAGCTCAGTGCTGGTAGGAAGAGCCCGAACAGAGCAGAGCTGAGTCATGGGGTCGAGAAGACAGAGATCAGAGTTTGAGAGGGCTGGGGCAGCTGGCAATGTGTGAGGGAGAGTACTGGAGAGGAGGGAGCTATGCAGAAAAAGAACTTCGGAAATGGGCATAGAGGTCCCCTTGAGTCTACTGCTTACTAGTAAACTATGGGTGCGCAGAGAGAAAATGCATGAGGCTGGGCAAATAACTGCTGGGGAGTTATAGGCTAAGTAAGATCGAAAGCTTCTGCAGGACAGGGACATGTTCGAGTTCCACCCAGCCAGGGCAGAACAAACGCACGGGCAGTAGTGGAGACCACAGAAGAGCCCACTTTCGAATAGGAATAAACAAGCCCTAGAGTAAAGGTTATTAAAGACTCACCTTAATACGCTTGAAAACAAGCCTTGGAAGAAATAAGTTGATCTGCAAGTATTTTACTGCCTTTACATACATTCTTCACTGCCTTTAATATGCTTTAAATGAGGAAAGAAAACCTAGACACAAAATCTAGCAGCTTAACCCTAACCGTAACCCTAACCCATCCTCACGCTCAGAGGGTGTTGAACCCCAGCTCCACAGAGACAGAAGCCCCTGCACTTGGGACCCTCCTTAACTGCACCCTCTGTAACTCTTCACCAGCTGTGCATCTGTGGCCTTTATCACAGCCTTTGTAATAAACTGGTAAGTGTGGGATTTTTTTTTTTTTAGTTTTTTGCCATTCCAGCAAATTATTGAACCAAAGGAGGGGGTATGGGAACCCTGATTTAGAGCCAGTTGGTCAGAAATACAGCTGACACACCTATAAGGATACACAAGCTTTGAGCAAACACTACTAATATATTTGACCTAATTGATAAGAATATGTAGAACAAGCCCTCCCCACCCCCCCACCAAGAACTAGAGAATATACGTTTTTCTTATCTAGAACACATGGAGCATTTGCTAAGCTGGTGCTACGGCAACCCTTAAAGTAAGTATCAACAAAATTCAAAGGACTGAAATCAAACCTAGTTTGTATTCTGACAACAATGAGATTAAGCTAGAAATTCATAATAAAAAATCACACTAGGAAATTTCAAAGAGATTGCCAGATGGGAAAACACGGATGAACCAATCAATACTTTTCTAACAACCCATAGGTCAAAGAAGAACTAAAAATAAATTTAAAGTGATGATTAAAAACAGCAAAACAAAATGACTAGGATGCCGCTAACACGGTGATTAGGGGGAAATATAGAGCTTTAATTATACAGATTATGCCAAAGGAAAGTTGAGAATTAATGCTCTAAATTCTATTTCAAGAAGCTAGAAAAAGAACCACCAGTTGAACCTAAAGAAACTAAAATGAAGAAAATAATTGAGAGATTATGAGAGCCAATAAAGACAAAGCAGAAATAAAATAGAAAATTAACAAAGCGAAAATTTGGTTCTTTAAAAAGACAAAGTTGATAACCTGCTATAAAAAATGACTAAGACTTCCAGTCAAAATGGAGGCATAGGTAGACAGGCTTCACCTCCTTGCTCAACCACAGAGAGAATTACAACTAAACATCAAAACAAATAACACCCAGAACTGTCAGAAAATCAAACCATATGGAAGTCTAACAACCAAGGATTTAAAGAAGCCATAGTCATCTATCCAGCAAAGCTATCATTTAGCATGGAAGGGCAGATAAAGTGCTTCCCAGACAAGGTAAAGCTAAAGGAGTTCATCATCACCAAGCCGCTATTACAGGAAATGGTAAAGGGACTTATTTAAGAAAAAGAAGTTCAAAACTATGAACATTAAAATGGCAATAAATTCACAACTATCAATAACTGAATCTAAAAAAAAAACAAACTAAGCAAACAGCTGGAACAGGAACAGAATCATAGATATGGAGATCATATGGAGGGTTATCAGTTGGGAGAGGGAAGGGGGAGAATAGGGGAAAAAGGTACAGGGATTAAGAAGCATAATTGGTAGGTACAAAATAGGGGGATGTTAAGAATAGTATAGGAAATGGAGAAGCCAAAGAACTTATATGCACGACCCATGGACATGAACCGAGGGGGGGATGGTTGCAGGGAAGGGGGGGTACCAGGCAGAGGGGACAAAGGGGCAAAAACTGGGGAACTGTAATATCATAATCAATAAAATATGTTTTTAAAAAAGAATGACTATGGAAAAAGACAGATAAAACACAAATTAGCAATATTGGAAATGGGAAGTTATTATATGCACTATTTATGACAATACATTTGAAAATTTAGATAAAATAGACACATGTATTGAAAATTACCAAAACTGACATAAGAAGAAAGCCAATTTAAATAATTATATCTATTAAAGAAACTGAATTCAAAATTAGAAAATGCCCTACCAAAAAATTCTAGGCTAGATGACTTGATTTGTGTTCCAATGTTAAAAAATAAAACAAAAAAACAAAAAAACCACACCAATGTTAAAAAAAAAGAAAGAAAAATTCTTCCAGAGAATGGGGAAAAATGGAACACTTCCCAACTTGTGCTGTGAAGCGAGCATAAGTTTGATAACGTAACTAGACAAGGACATGCAAGAAGGGAAAATCTCCGGCCAACATCTGTCATGAGCGTACCTGCAAGACTACTAAAAGCAGTGCGCACATCTGCTACAGTAGCATATAAGAGGTTATACTTAGGACCAAGTGGGGACTACCCCAAGAACTCAGTAATGACTTAACATTTCCAAATCTGTGTAGAAATGCAATCAATGTAATTCAGCATATCATTAATTGAAGTAAAAAAATATGATGATCTCAACAGAGGCAGAAAAAGCACTTGATTAAATTTATAATTTCTCATAATGAAAGCTCTTAGTAAGCTAGGTTAAAGTGAGGTGTAATTCTACCAACAGCAAAAAAATGTTTAATATATGTTTAATAGAAAAACATTTCACACTGCTTCAGTTTTAAATTTAAATCCATTAACATTAAATAAAATTAAGAACTCAGTTCTTCACTCACACTAGCCTAGATCTCAATTGTGAAACAGCGGCTACTATATTCAATAGCACAGTTCTAGAAGGTAACATAGGACAACATCTTTATGACCTCAGAGTAGGAAAAGATTTAATAAACAGAATACAAAATCAGGAAAAAGGACTCATGGACATGGACAACAGGGTGGTGATTGCTGGGGGGGAGGGGGCATAAAGGGACTAAATAGTAATGGAAAAAATACAATAAAGATTAAATTAAAAAATAAAGGAAAATGTCGATAAATTTTGCTCCATAAAATAAGTACTTTTTTTTTTAATCAAAAGACACTTTCAGAAAGTGAAAAAGTGTGCCAAAGAGTGGGAGAAGAGATTTGCAATACACATATCCGACAGAAGACTTATATCCAGAACCTACACAGATGACAAATCAATAAGGAAAGGACTCTCTACACAGTAAAACTATGGGCAGAACACTTGAATAAAGACTTCATACACGAGAATATCTAAATATGCATGTGAAAAGTAGTACATCATCATAGTCAGGGAAATGCACATTAAAACCAATAACAAGATACCGCTATGCCGCCATAAAAAGGGTGGTATCAAAAAATAAAGAAAAAACGGAGACTACCAAGTGTCAGTAAAGATATGGGTCAAAAGGAGCTCTGACTTCCTGCTGGAGGGTATATACATGGGTGGAACCACTTTGGAAAGCAGTTTGACATTGTCTTCTAAAGGGAATCATACATGCCTCTGCCATGACCTATAAATTCCACTCTCAGGTACGTACGGGGTTGGCAAAAGTAGGTTTCCAGTTGTGAGTGCACAAAACACAGTTTATTCTTGTATTATTATTTATTAAGCATGGTATTATTTTCCATGAGAACAGCTGTAAACCTACCTTTGCCCACCCCTGTACTGACAAAGCTTCTCTCTTTGAACAAACTTTACTCAAGCTCTTCTGAGCCCTTTTCTTGACTAGGCCTTAACCTTGGCTTATAAAAACTATAGACCCTCGATTAGCTAAGAGCTTCCGGCCAAGATGGAAGCATAGGTAGATATGCTTCACTTCCTTGCACAACCAAAAGAAGGATAACAACCCACTTTAAAATAAAAAACAACCAGAACTGCCAGAAAGTTGAACTGTATGGAAGTCTGGAAACTAAGGAGTCAAAGAAGAAACATTCATCCAGACTGGTAGGGGTAGGGGCAGGTGGAGATGGGCAGCGGGGGCAGAGAGGACATGCAGTGAAGTGGCAGCTGGTGAACCAGGCAGGCAAGGTGGCAGCTGGTGGACTGGGTGGTCCCACATTTGTGTGCGGATAAATTGGGAGGAACAACTGAGGAGTGACACAGACCCTGGAGCCCAGGGTTCCAGTGCGGGAAAAGAAAGCTTCAAAACCTCTGGCTGTAAAAACCTGTGGGGGTTGTGGCAGTGGCAGGAGAAACTCCCAGTCTCACAGCAGAGTCCTTTGGAGGGGCCCATGGGGTCCTAGAACTACACAAGCCCACCCACCTAGGAATCAGCTTCAGAAGGGCGCAATTCATCTGTGGGTAATGGGGGAAGTGACTGAAAACGGGGTGAGAGCTGAGCAAGTCGCATTGTTCCTTCATTGACACTTCCCCAACAGACAGCGCCACAACACAGCAAAGTGGGTTGCCCTGCCCTGGCGAATACCTAAGGCTCTGCCCCTTAGAATGTAACAGGTGCATGAGACAAAGAAATATGGCCCAAATGAAAGAACAGATCAAAACTCCAGAAAAAGAACTAAACAACAAGGGGATAGAGAACCTATCAGATGCAGAGTTCAAAACTCTGGTGATCAGGATACTCACAGAAATGACTGAGGATAGCCACAAAATAAAGAAAGAAGTGAAGGCTATACAGAGTGAAATAAAGAAAAATATACAGCCATGGCTGGTGTAGCACAGTGGATTGAGCGCCAGCCTGTGAACTGAAAGGCTGCTGGTTCTATTCCCTGTCAGGGCACATGCCTGGGTTGTGGGCCAGGTCCCTGGTTGGGGACATATGAGAGACAACCAGTTCAATCACACTTATGTCTCTCCCTCCCTTGCCCTCTCTCTAAAAGTAAATAAATAAAATCTTTAAAAAAAAGAAAAAAATATACAGGGAACCAACAGTGAAGGGAAGGAAACTGGGACTCAAATCAACAATTTGCAACAAAAGGAAGAAATAAACATTCAACCAGAACAGAATAAAGAAACAAGAATTCAAAAAAATGAGGAGAAGCATAAGAACTTCTGGAACAACTTTAAACATTCCAACATCTGAATCATAGAGGTGCCAGAAGGAGAAGAGGAAGAGCAAGAAATTGAAAACTTATTTGAAAATACAATGAAAGAAAACCCCCAATCTGGTGAAGGAAATAGACACACAAGTCAAGGAAGCTCAGAGAGTCCCAAAGAAGCTGGACCCAAAGAGGAACACACCAAGGCACATCATAATTACATTAGCCAAGATTAAAGAGGAGAGAATCTTAAAAGCAGCAAGAGAAAAGGAGACAGTTACCTACAAAGGAGTTTCCATAAGACTATCAGCTGATTTCTCAAAAGAAACCCTGCAAGCAAGAAGGGGCTGGAAAGAAATATTCCAAGTCATGAAAAGCAAGGACCTACATCCAAGATTACTCTATCCAGCAAAGCTATCATTTAGAATGGAAGGGCAGATAAAGTGCTTCCCAGATAAGGTCAAGTTAAAGGAGTTCATCATCACCAAGCCCTTATTACGTGAAATGTTAAAGGGACTTATCTAAGAAAAATAAGATCAAAACTATGAACAGTAAAATGACAACAAACTCACAACTATCAACAACTGAACCTAAAATAAAAACAAAAACAAAAACAAACTACGGAAACAACTAGAACAAGAACAGATTCACAGAAATGGAGATCACATGGAGGGTTATCAGCAGGGAAGGGAAGGGGGGACAATGGGGGAAAAGGTTCAAGGAATAAGAAGCATAATTGGTAGGTACAAAATAGATGGGGGGGAGGTTAAGAATAGTATAGGAAATGGAGAAGCCAAAGAACTTATATGTAAAACCCATAAACACGAACTAAGGGCGGGGATTGCTGGTGGGAAGGAGGGAACAGGGTGGAGGGGGATAAAGGGGAAAAATGGGACAACTGTAATAGCATAATCACTAAAATATACTTTTAAAAAAACAAAAAACTACAAACCCTGAATGTAGATGGTTCAGCCCACTCACTCCTCCCTACATTAAAAGACGCTAACATAATTGCTGACAGTTCACGGTCACATCCCTAGGATGAACCCAGCCCTGTTTAAAGTGGTTGAGAAAACTCAAGGCTGACAAAACAATTTACTGCTGTAGCCAGCACCTTCAGACAGGCCCTGGCTACCCACCCTTTCTTAGAGTTTACTAAAAGGACTTACAATTGAGAATCCTTCCTGTGTGCCTTTGAGAATATATGTATCTGCTACCACTCAAGAGTGTCTTTCTCAAGAACCTGAAAGCCATTCCTTTGAAATTCAATCATCATCAGGAAGCATAGGGCCTCTGTCTCCCAGTCTCAGTGGCAGGCTAGAATCCTAGCTTCCATAATAACCAGCTAACAGAGGCAGCTGGCACAATCAGTTACAAAGTATACTTTGTAACTTTTTTCACTTCCCTCACTCTGCTGATCTCCTCACTGGTCCCCCTCCCTACTCCCTCATTCTCCCTGTAAAACGCCATGCCTGCTCTGCAAAAATCAAAGCTGAGTTCAGTTCATGCTAGATTCTCTTCCCTATTGCAATAGTATACTTCTAATTAAAATCTATCTTTACTACTTTAAATAGTATCTGGCTTTGTTTATCTTTGACAATACTCAACAGAAAGAATATGTAGGAGTGCTCGAAGCTGCGTTACTCACAATAAAACCAACTAAAAAGAGCCTAAGTACCCAGCAACATAATGCACAAATAAATTGTGACATATTCATGCAAGGAAAAGAGTGAATCACTGCTGCCTACAGCTGTACGGATAAATCACCCCCCACCACACACATAATGTTTAATGAAAGAAGTCACGCCCCAAAGAGTAGACACTTGTATTAGTTTTCCAGTGTTGTGGAAGCAGCAAACACAAATTTAGCAGCTTACAACAGCACCCATTTATCGTTGCGTGGTTGTGCAGGTCAGCTGGGTCACGTGTTCACCTCCCAATGCTGCAGTCAAGGGGTCTGCGGGGCCGGCTTCTCATCCGCAGCTCAGGGTTCTCTTCCTGCTCATTCAGGTTGCTGGCAGAATTCAGCTGCTATGGTTGCAGTATGTAGGGCCCTGCCTTCTTGCTGGCTGTCTTGAGGTTGATCTTAGCTCCTAGAGGCCTCCTGTTCCCAGGCCCCCTCACGATGTCACAGGTTAGTTCTCTGAGGCCAGCAGGGTCATGTCTTTCTCACACTTCGAATATCTGACTTCAGGAATGGTCCATTCCCTGCTAACGGCTCACCAGATGAGGTTAGGCCTACCTAGGATAACTTCCCTTTTGATTAACTCCAAGTCCGTTGGGGTGGAACTCAATTGCATTTGCGAAAGCCCATAACCTAATCATGGGGGTGGAATTCATCATGTCTACCTTCCCCCCATACTCAAGAGGACGGATTATACAGGGCAAGTACACCAGGGGTGGGAAGCAGGGGGGCCTCTTAGAATTTTGCCTGCCACAGTACTGAATGATTCAATTTTTGTAAAGTCCAGAAACTAGATATCTATGATGATAAAAGTCAGATGGTAAACGCTTTTGTTTGGTGGCACCTGTATTTGGGGAGCGGCGTGAGGCTTCTGAGGGATGGCAGTGCTCTCTGCCTCTGTCTCCAAAGTGGTTACAATGTGCACTTTGTAAAATCCACCATCTGTGTACTTAGTATGTGTGTACTTTATTGTATGTATAGTGCACTCATACTGCAATAAAAAAGGTTATGCAAAAACAAAAAGGAGAAGTTCTCAGGGTACCTTCTTTAATTATACGTAAGAATAATAATTAGCATTAAAATTGTATAAAATAGACACTGGTAAGCATTTGAAATAGGTATATATTCCTAAGTAATTTAAACACCTTGAGTTTATGTATAGTATTATAGAAAGTTGTGTTGCAAAAAAATAAGAAAAATTAAATTTCAGCTGGCTCTTACTCAAGGGATCATAAATTCAAGGTACTTCAATTGGAATGACTTTTGAAAGTTTCTCACTTTCTCTTTGAATGGTTTTTTCTCTGCATTGCATGGACGTGCACAAGTTAAAGGTGGAGAGAGCGGCGTCCGTGTGTCGGTGTGTTTGGTGGGCTGGTCAGGGGTAGGGGAATAAAAGGAAACTAATGGGGCTTAATATGATAGGGTAGGTAAAATCTTAACATTGTTACAATATTGACCTAAACTCCTTGGAGAGAAACACAGGTTTTCTACCAGATGGACCCAGACACTATTTCCACAGCGGGTCGGCCTTATCCCAGTTCCATTCTCTGCATTCCCATTCTGTCCAAGCCAAGGAAGTCACAGGATTTCCTAATGAATATAAACAAATGCGGCCAGCTGTCCAGAACCAAATCAGGAAAACACATGTACCTAACTTGCTGTAATGAGCATAAACAGAAGTCATAAATGTATGATGTAAATGAATTAAAGGCTAATCTTACCTATGAAATTGATACAAAATCTTAAAATATTAGGAAACAGAGCAGAAAAGTATATTGAAACAATAAAATATCGTGACCAAGTGGTGTTTATTTCAGCAATTCAAGGACAGTTCAATATCAGTAAATCTATTATATAATTCATATTCATCAAAATAAGAAAAAATTTATACAGTCATCTCAAAATGTGCTACAATGATATTTAATAAAATCCAACATCCATTTGTGATGAAAAATATAGTTGACCTTGTTAGGGGCGACCAGCATGGTCCTACACAGTGGAAATTCGGCATCTTTCTTACGTTGGCCCTCCAATGCTTGGATTCCCCTTCACCAGCTGACCCTGGAACAACCCAGGTGTGAACTGCTCGGGTCAGTTGAGAAAATCTGCATTAGTGAACCTGCAGAGCTCCGACCCATGTTGTTCCTGTGTTGTTCCTGTGTTGTTCAAGGGTCCGCTGTACTTTTGATAAGCTATGACTAGATGGCTCTTTCCTTAAAATGGCTAAATACATCTGGGCCAATCCAGGGGCCAGCATCGTGCGTAAATGAGAAACCATTATTGTCATTAATGAGACGCATTCTCGTTAAAGTTCGAATGTAGTAACGGAATGATTATCACTATTTTTGTTTAATATTGTTTCTGGATATTCTGGAAACCAAAGAAACTAAGGAAACAGCATAAATTAGAGACCCACAACTTCAAAACAAGAGGTGAAATTGTCACTACTTGCACATGTTATGATTGTATATTTTGGGGAGGACCTAGGAGAATTTGCTGGACAATTTTACAAGTGAAGAGAATTCAGTAAAGTGGATGGGTACAAAGTTACCGTATAGAAATCAATAACTCTCATGTATACAACCAACAGCAAGATAAAGTGAAAATATTTTATGTACAATAGCAATAAAAATTAAACAAATCTAATAATAAACTTAATGATAAATATGGAAAAACTATTTAATTTACAGTTTAGAATATTCCTGAGGGTCACAATGAAAGATAGGAACAAATAAAAAGTCAATTCATATCATAAGGTTGCAAATTCTTTCAAGTTAGTTTGTAAACTTAACTCAATCCCATAAAAGTACTCGTAGGATTTTTCTTTTGGGAACGTAGACAGGCTGAGGTTTAATTCGTATTGAATATCAAACAAGCAAGAAGAACCAGGACATTTTTAAAAAGAGATCAATAATGGAATAATCTTTCTATCTGATAGTATAATACACAAATTTTAAAATACATATAAATATAAAGTAAAATAATTAAAACAGTGTGGTACTGATACACAAAAGACAACTCAGTAGAATGTAATAAATGGTGTGGAAATCAATCCAAGTACTGGAGTTTGATATATGATAAAGATGTCATCTCACATAAGGGAGGAAAAAGATGAAATATTCACAAAATTATATAAAGATAACTGGGGAAATATCTGAAAAAATAAGGTTGGATCCATATCTCATATTTTATACTAGGAAAAATATAAATATTTAAATGTAAAAACTTAAAAACAAAAGACTAAAAAAACTATAAGAAAAGTCTTCTATAAACTTGGATGAAGGTCTTTCTGAACAACTATATAAAGCCCAGAAACCATAAAATGAGAAATTGCTTACAACTACTATATAAAAATAAAACTTTCATATGACAAAAACCACCATAAATAAAGTTAAACACTAACAAAACCCTGGAAGAAGTATTTGTAATTCACATCACACAAAAAAGGGCTAAATTTCCCTTTTAAAATAGTCCCTACATATCCTTAAGGAAAATACCAACAACCCAGCAGAAAAGCAGATAAACAACAGAAACAACAGTTCACAGAAAAGAAAATAAAAATGAAAATGCTTGCCCTGGTCTGTTAACTCAGTTGGTTAGAGCACCGTCCCGATAAATCCAAGATTGTAGGTTCGATCCCTGGTCAGGGCACATACAAGAATCAACCAATGAGTGCAAAAATAAGTGGAACAACAAACAGATGTTTTTCTCTCTCTCTCTCTCTCTCCTTCTCTCTGTCTCCCTTCCTCTCTCTTTAAAAATCAATAAACAAAATTAAAACAAAAGATGTTCAATCACCTATCATATTAGTAAAGATTTAAAAAAAAAAAGGTTGGGTGACAAGCTTTACGGAAACAGCACTCTCATGCTTTGCTGCTGGGAGTGCCCTGCACCCCTGTGATGGAGGACAGCTTGGCCATAGCTATCAGCACTCTCGATTCACACGTCCTTTGTTCCAGCATGTCCATTTCTGGGAATTTACCCTGCAGATAAATTCACACACATATGTCAAATGGCCTAAATTCTTAATGACTGTGTACTCTTTGCAGTAGCAAAGATTCGAAATGCCTTAAACTTCCCATCACAGGAGACCGGCTACTTGAACTACGGCACACACACAATGAATACCCTGTACCTATAAAACAATGCAGAAAGCTCTCTAGGCCCTAATACGGAATGATCTCCGAAATAAAATTAAAATAGAAAAAAGTGTGTGCAACATGCTAGCACGCTAGTAGTTGTGAAAAAGAAAAGTATAATATGTAAATTTGCTTGTGTATTCCCAAGTCCTGGCTGGAAGAAAGCCAGAGAACCTGGTGTTAGTACCTGGCATCAGGGATGGGGCCTGGGCGGCTTGGGGGTGAGGAAGGAAGACCGGACACTCTGTGCCTCTTGCCCGCTTTCATTTGGAACCATGTGAATGGATTATCTACCAAAACCTGCACAACACATTCAGGTTCATGCTGTGATATGTTGGCTGCAGTTACGTTTCATTCAGCCTGTTCATGCTTATCCTGAACGTGCCTGGAAATAAAATCTCTTGCTAATCTACGTAGCTTTTGGGCTAAGGCACCACGGGAGAGAAATAATTTTTTGCTTGAAAACCTACATTCTAAAATAAACGTTAAATAAGAAAACAAAACATCAAAAAATAAAGAAAAACAAAGTTGCTCAACAATAGGAAGAGCAGATTCACAGTTTGTTGAAAGCAATCAAACAGATACAACAACAGAAAAGAAATCATGTGAGTAGTTAACTAAACTGTCTCTAAGGAGACACCCCCACCCCGCCCCGAAACTTTGGCCAGGGGCTATGAGAGAATACAAGTTACTTTTTTGAGATATTGACATATTGTTGAATTATTCTGATCTTAATATATTAATTAATTGTATAATTACAAAATCATACAAGTTTTAAACACAAAAGCCTAACGTTCAATTGGTAGGCAAATATATACAAACATGTTTAAGCTAGTAATAAAAGAATACAAGTTTAAAAGTGGCACCATTAAGAATTTTTTTTTTTCATTTACAGCTTACATGTTATTTTGAGGCACCATTTTTTGGCTGGTAAAGTAGCAATATTTAAAGACTATGAAACTCAATGCAGAGTGTGGTGGAAAGGGTACTTCCCACTTTAATCGGCACCTTTCCCGTGTTTTAATGGAAACTTACAACATGCAGTTGTAAGAAATAACACAGAGAGATCCCACGTATCCTTCACCCACAGGGTTCTCTTTTAAAGAGCAATTTGTCAGTGCAAATTGAGAATCTTAAAAATATTCACATTTTCATCCAGAAATCCCATTTCTTGGAACCTATCCTAAAAAAATAATTCAAAGGAAAGGAAAAGCTATGCATAAAAATGTCCGCCCAAGACCATACATAAGTATATTCATATATATAATTTATATATACATACATATCTGTAAGTTTAACCATAAAAATCAGTTCATTAAATAACACAGCCACTAGACTATTCTATATCCATTAAATCACATTTATGTAAACTATGAGGTAATTGGCTTAATACCTATAATATGTTGATTTAAAAAGATGCAAAATTTAATGCATCTTTTACACATAAATTTATATATGAACAGTGAGTGGGAAAGTGGTGACATTATGGCTAGTTATCTCTTTCAAAACTTTCTATAACATAATTTCAAATTTGATTTTTTCACATTTTTCAAGTTCAGGTTTTTCTACTTTTGTCAGAATTTAATTTGAGAACAAAACAAAGTGAAAGACGCCTGTTTATGAATCCGGTAATGGGCACTACCTGCCCGGCATGGACGGTAGCCTCTGGGGAGGAAAGAGCCACTTACTTGCATTGTGCTCTCCAGACAGAGGACGGGTTCTCTGCCCCAGGTCACTGACAGGCAGCACCTGCTTCTCCAGGGTCTGGGCACTGTCCACCGGCAGCACCTTCCCCTTGGGGATGCTAAAGAGGTCACGGAGGTCCTTTCTTTGTCTGGAGTCTGGGAGGGGGCTCTCAAAGGGTTTGTCTTTGAGTCCAAGAGCTGAAAAGAGTGAGATTTTTCTCTTTGGACTCCTGGAAGCATCTGGGAAGGTCTCCTGCAGACTGACTTTCTCAAGGAGCATGGGGACATCTTCCATCTTGTTGCAGGGTGGGGACGCGAATGCAGGAACCATCTTGGAAGGCCGGTTGGGCAAACTGCGGGTGCGGAGGGCAGGGTGAGGAAGGCGGGGGGCGGAGGCCTGGGCAGCTCTGGTGGGCAGGGTGCCCAGGGAGAAGAAGGCTGAGGCCCTGCTCGCCATGTCTCTCCCAGGGGACTGCTGGTCCCAATCTTTATTGGAGCTGGTTTTCTGAAGGCTGAATGAGCGAGGGCAAGCTTGTGGCTGGCGGGTGGGCAAAGCTGTGGATTCTGGTTTGGTCCAGGGCTTCCTCCCACCTTCGGAGTTGGGGAGGAGGGGCCCCAGTGACCTCCGGATGGCATTGGCAATGAGCCTCAGTGGGGACTTGGGGGGAGCCACGTTTTGGTCCCCTGGAGTCCTTTCAGCTGGGGCCCCCTTCTTCTCCTGAGCCTCTGCCTGGGCTGGGGGGTCCTCTCTCCCCACCCTAGGGAGCGCCAAGGGGCGGACTGGTTTCAGCACACGGCCTCCTCTACCATTCTCAGCACTTTTCTGGGAAAGTTCCTGCCCACCTTCCAGGCGCAGGCTCTGGGGTCTGACGTCACTCCAATCCAGCAGCCTGGTCTTCTGTTCCTGAGTGAGGGCCAACTTCTTTAAGCCCAACTTCTTGCCCTCTGCCAGCTCTGGCCCACCCTCCTCTCCCCTCTGGGAATCAGCATTCCTTTCCCCTGAGTTCTCTCCAGCCCTGGGAGACAGCTCTGGGTCTGGCAAACACCTGTCCCTCTCTGCAATGGTGTATGGGCCTCTGTGGATGCTTCTGGGGTTCTGACAGCCATCGGAAGCCATCTCTGCGGGGCTGGGTGGCCTGGGGCCTGCAAGGCCATCTGCGCCAGGCCTCACCAGGCAGTACTCCGCCCGCTCGAGCACCTGGCCATGAGGCAGATACAGAGGGATTTCTTTGGGTGCTCCGTGGGTTCTGGCTCGCCTCAGGAAGATTGGGGTGGAAGGACTGAAAGGACCTCTTAAGACCTGCTGGGGGAAAAAATTGAAGGGATTTAGAAATTTCTGCCATTTATTTTATGAGGAAGGTACAGCTCAGTGTATCGCCCCCGCCCTCCCTCTCTCCAGGTCTCAGATACCCAAAGTCAAAACGAATTCTGCCTAGGATGATTTCAGAGGGCAGCTCTTCCTTCACATGGCTACCCTGGGACTTGCTGGGATCCTTCTAGAGCCCCTGTATCAGCATTGATCAAAGGCTTTTCTGGGTCTTGGATTAGGTGGGTAGGAAGCCAGAAGGTAAGACAAAGACATCGACAAGCTCCTGGGCCAGCGACGGTACCTCATTTCATCGTGAAGGGGCTGGCCTGGCCCCTTTGGGTGGTCAGACACACAGGCTTGGCTTGCCCAGCCATGATCCCTACCAGCAGGCACGTTCCATGCACAGGTATGTTCCTCCAGCTACCGAGAAACAAAGACTTGCTCCCTAGAGCCTCCTGGGCTGGAGCTGCGGTAGCAGGATGGCCGTAATGACCTCCCTGTGACTTTTCTACCCCTGACACGTGCTCCCACCACTGAGAAAGTAGCTGTTTCTAGCTTGCAGGAACTTGGCCCTTGGCGAAGGCAGACCACAGGTGCACTCTCGAAGGCGTGGCTGTGCCCTGCCAAGAGCTCTGGCCGACGGGCAGGTCAGGGGACAGGGGCTTCGCAGGAGCATGTGCTCTTCTGCCTCGGCCCTCTCCTTCCCAGAGCCCAGGTGGGCCCCAGAGGCCCGATAGACTCATGCTAAAGGAAAGAGTCCAACCTTGCATATCTCACACATGCCATTTTCTATGCAAGGGAAATGCTGCTTCCAAGATTCTCAGCTCCTCCCAAAGGTACCCTCAGGTCTGCACCAGCCCTCAGCACCCTCGGGGAAGGAGCAGGGTGAGCTTCTGGGAAAGGGACTTGGAAGGAGGCCCTGGCTTTGCACGTGGGGTGACCTAACAGTGCTAAGAAACTGGAGCGGGGGTGGGGTGGAGGGATGGGGAGAAAAGGCATACAACTGTAATTGAATAACAATAAAAATTAAAAAAAGAAAAAAAAAAGAAACTGGAGCGAAGTGCAGAAGTGGGAGGCAGCTCACTTTCCTAACACCTGTGTGGGGCCCTGCGGGGTGCCTACCTGGGGCAGGGAGGAACCGTCCAGAGCACCGCCTATGACGCTGCCCGAGGAGGATGCTGGGGAAGAAGAGGCGGAAGACAACGAGGACGGAGAAACAGAAGGGGAAGCTTCCTGTGGAGGTGACACTGTTCTTTTGTGGCTCACTGGCATCAAACCTACCAAGGAAAGAACACACGCTCTATTACAGAGTGGTTATTACCTCATTTCATCGTGAAGGGAGGAGGCTGGGAGCACCAACTCTATAGATGCAGCAGGAGGAAGAGTCAGAGATGGATTCAAGGCCCCGAGGCCCACGGCCTGAGACTTGCAGGGTCGGGAGCTGGGGTGGCAGCTCCTGTGGGTGAAAGGGGTCCCAGGAAGAAAAGTCTAGGAACCACTGTGCTTTGGTCTCGTGTGAGAACATTCCTGAGAGATGAAACAGGACGCCCCGCCCCAGGTGTTTCTTAGAAACGGGCATCTACCGCTAAAGCTCCCCACAAGCCATCGTGGCTGGAGGCTGCGGCCACGTTAAACCACTTAGTCAGTAAACCACCTGCAGCCTCTTCCCACACGATGCCGACGGCGATGCCGCACCGGTAGCTGTGGGCACAGACAGGACAGGCAGCCACTGCTTGTGAAACAGCTCTTCTTCCTCACGCATGAGCAGAGGGGCTCTCAGGTGAGAGGGTCAGTGTGGGGTTTTCAGAGAACACACGGGAGGGAGGTTATGGTGAGTGTCTAATCATTCGAAGCACATGGAGTGAGCCCGTGCCAAGCTTCCGTGGGTCAGGGAATGGACAAGGCGCAGTGGATGTGCTCAGAGCAACGTGAGAAAGGAGTGTGGACGAGGCCGAGAGGACGAGCCTGGTTCTGCACGGGGAGCTGAAATTGATTCGCTTAGTGACGGCAGAACTCGGACAGTGGTAGCCTAGAAGGTCAATCTCATTCTCCCTCTCACCTTCTCTCACGAGGGCACGTCCATGCACACAGACAACCCCTAGGAACCCTAAATCTAAAGTTGCAAGCATTTTGTTTCCATACTGAGCCATTTCAGGAACCTGCCCTCAAAGCGATTCAGAAGGCACCACGTTTCAGATTTGCCCGTCACTGTCTGACCCTGCAGCCAAGCCAGCTCTCCCACAAACCCTCCCAGCACCCCAGGCCACCCGGGGCCACGCTCTCTCACTGTCCACTCCTGCTGGACTCCATGCTACCCGTTCCCACGTTCCTCTGAGGTGCCCAGCCTTCAGATTTTAGCTCGCTTCCTAACTCAACACAATCCCCTGGCCTCAGTTTCCCCAACACTGTGGATAAGAGAGGGGTTCCTTCTCTGGGAGTCACCCGGGCCAGGCCAAAGCCACGCTCTGACCCAAGAAGCATTCCTTTCAGGCCCAGCTTCCAGGGCACTAGGCGGGGGGATCTCAGCATTCTGTCCTGCTTCGCTCACGCACACATGCGAGCCTGCCAGAGCAGGTATCGAGTCCTGGGCTCTGGAAAGACAGCCACCAGACACATGCAGGCAGGAAGTCCCCAGAAGGGAAGCCCTCCGGATGCTTCACGGGAAAAGGTAACTCTGGGGAACAGATCCGAGGTGACAGGAAGGAGCTGCTGGGGGAAAGACCGCTGGCTGCCCAGAGCTGATGAGGGGAAGTGGCTGGCCTGTTACCCAAACCCGGGTCTCAGCCCGTGGGCCCATCTCAGCCCACAGTGAGATGGTTCGAACCTAAAAAGGCAAAAGTTGTGAGCTGTTGCCTAGCTTCCTGTGCTCAGCTTGCCAAATTCCTGCCAAATTCCTTCTCCTCCTCTTCCTTGCCCCTCAGTCTCCTCTCTCTGCCACCTCCTGACTCAAGCCCTGAACTTGTCTCAAAGTCCCCTCAGCTCAACACACTGCCTTTTTGTTCTGCCAAGGAGCTTTCTGGGAACCATCTGGCACAGAGCCAGGGCCACCTTGGCAGCCAAGCCTAACAGGAAAGCCTTGGGGTGCACAAGGTCCTGACCTGGCAGCTGCTCCCTCTCTCCTCCTTTCTCTAGTCGCCACCTTCACCCCAGCTACTGGGGTCCCTTGCCACGCACATTCCTCATGCACTGTCTCCAGGAGAACACGGGGCAGGGAGAAGAGTTTGAAGAGATGGGATAACAAAACACCTGCCATTCAGGCCTCTGCTTGGGAGGCGGTTGCCACCTGGGAGAGGAAGGTGAGGCCAGAGCAGAGCAGAGCTGAGCTGAGCGGTGAGAGGGAATCTCACCTGCCCGAGGTGGCTGATGTCTTTGGGTTTCCTCAGAAAATGGTAAAGGGGAGCCTGGAACACCCCCCTCCTTTACATCCACACCAGCTTCCTGACACCGAGCAAGTTTCTTAACCCCCCACCCCAGTGTCCCCCCACCAGAAAACAAGAAGTCTACTGCTGCTTCAGGGGAGATTGAAGGAATAAAATGAGATAAAAAGAGATGCCCAGTGCAGGATACAAAAATGCTACCTGCTGGCTAAATAGTAATTCCATGCCCCCTCCCCTTCCCATGCACACATGTGGTGTCTAACAAATACACCGCTGAACTGCCAACCTGTTCCAGAGGGCGCTGCTCACCCACCCCAGCCGGGACTTCTCTAACCTGTGCGCCCACTAAGTCCCCATTCATCAGCTCCGATCCTCCTCTGCCAGCCCTTTCTTTTCGTTAAACCCTGGCATGGGCCAGCCAGGGCTGCCCTGCCCTGTGCAGGGGCCTCAGTCCTGGGTGCTGCTGGTCCTTCCGGTCCCTTTGTGCAAAGGGGGCTGATGAGCCTGGGTCACAGTCCCACAGCCCATCTGGATCAAGTGCCTGTCCTCTGGGCCATCCGGGTCCTAGAGGTCATTCCGATGAACATGGTCACCTGGAGGAGGGTGCCGAGGGCAACCACACAGAACCAGCCTTTTGGGGGCAGTAAATGAACAGAGGAGATGCTGCCCCATGTTTGGCTCCCTCTACGACAGGACTAGACTCGCCCATTGAGGTTTCCTCTTGCGAAATATGAAAATGACATTAAAAAAAAGATAGCTCTAGCGACTTTCAGTTCTTTCAAAAAAGACTGGGACTGCAGGGTGCAGCTTCCCAGAATTTGGAGCTCAGGCAATGGTCCAAATGCTCCCAAAGTCTTGGAGCGCCCTCTAGGGGCGGAAGCCTGCACAGGCCTGAACCCACGTGCTTCATTTGTTTCTGCAATCCAGCCTGCTTGTCCCCTGGTTTGTTCATTTATTTGCTCACTCTTCATTCCTACACTCGTTCATTTGTCCATTTATTCATTCAGTAAGGAAGGACTTGGTGCCTCCTTTGGGCCAGGCTCATGCTAGGCACTAGGCCCATAGAAATGGTTCGAACTCAAGGCCTGCCTTCAGACCTCCTTTTTCCAATACCTGGTACTCCTGGGATAATTAAAGACAGGCTGAGGTCTCCAGGCCCATCCCAGCAACCGTGCTGCTGGTTCCCAGTCCCCTTCTGCTTGTGCTCAGTACAGATGACTGGAAGCACTGGGATGGAATCTGCACCCAAAGGAACCCACCCAGCGAAGCAGAAGTCCCATGACTGGGGGAGGGGTCGTGGTGGGGCAGTAGAAGAGATGGCTTGTGGAAAAGGCCAGGTGCAGGTCTTCGGGGAAACAGTCATTGGCTCCTTCCCCTCACTCTTACTGCCTGGGGCTGTAAGCTGATCAAGAGTTATTTTAGGCTATCCCAGGTGAGGTGTCCTGCCCAGGTGTGCAGCCTGGATCCAGCCCCAGAGGCACCCATGTCCCCTCCTGACCCCAGGGAAAGAGGCTGCAGGTCTGGGGGTTGCTGGGAGAATGACTCACTGGCGCTGACTCAGAAGGAAGGAGTCAACTAAATTAGCACTCTGTTCCAATTTCAACGTTTCATTTTTAGAAAACTTTGTCTGACCCAAGGCTTTCCTGGGCTCATCCCTCCTAGAGGAAGGCCCAGCGAGGGTTGTAAGGGCAGGAAGAGGTGGGAGGCAGCCATGGACTTGGAATCGGAAGAATCCATACCCCTTTCTCGGGCTCAGCGAGGAAATCCCTGCTCTGTAATTGCAGTACTGGGAATATGGGCAGCCCTGGGATTGCTGGGCTGTGGTCACTGCGCCCCCTAGTGGGAGCCTGCTGCTTTGGCATCCACCTCAGGCCCTGGTCCTCACCCACCCTGCTCTTTCTTGGGATTCGAGGACCAACGCCTGCTCTGAAAAAAGGAGCAGGGCAGTGTGTATTTGCGCATTTGCACACACTTGCTTTCAAGCATCTGTGTGTGTGTGCGTGTGTGTGTGGCTTCCTTCATTGCTTTGCCCACAACTGCATGAAGTTAAGCTCCAGCTCGACTCCAGAGTACTGAATGAAACCATACAGTGACCCAGGGCCTCAGAGTCCTCATCAGTGTTTCAAAAAGCTTGGAGCTGATGCAATAAGGCCCCTTCCAAGTGGAACTGAGTTCTAAGCCTCTATGACTCTGGAGTGGGGCGCTGAGGGGGAAGGGAAGGTTCCAGATCCCTTGAGAAGTGCTTCCTCTAGTCAGCAGCAGAAATAGGGTCAACCTTGTATTCCTTTCCTTGCCCCTCACATCCCGGAGGCCAGGTCAGAGAGGCCATATAAGGAATGAGAACAGCTGCCCCTGAGAATGAATCAGAGAACTCTTGCCCACCCAGCGCCTACCCCCACCCCCAGAGAGCTCATGACTCACTTGACTGGAATTTTCTTCTCCAGCTCTGGTGTCTGCTAGGAGACGGAGACTGGAAGCTGCTGGCTCGTTGCAGAGCTGTAGTGGAAAAAAGAACAGGGCGGGGAAGATGGGGAGGGAGGAAGAGTCTGCTAAATGTGTAAGCAAAAGTAGGAAGTTTTCTCTCTGGTCCATTTGCCAAAAGTTAATTGGCTAATCATCGTGATTGACTGAGCACCTTCCTTCCCTCAGACTGCACCTTCCTGTCCCCACAACACACAATGCCAATTTCTCACTCATTCATTCATTCATCAAATATTTATTGAGACCCTGCTGTGGGACAGGTACTGCTACCTTGCAGAAAATGGCTCATATTATGAGCCATCATTCTAAACTGTCCATCATTATTTGCCTGCATGTATAAGCCTACACATGCGTGCCCACCTACACACACTTACTTGTTTTTAGCAGAGCTGAAGTCTTACATCAGTGCCCTGTATTTGCAATAGATAAAAACAGGGCTTCTCTCACTGAAATCTGGAAGCTGCAGAAAGCTCTAACCTCTTTCCCCCACCCCGCCCCCTACACCTCCCCAGAGCCCTGGAAACCCTCTGGGGTCCAGTAGTAACTGAACCTCTGCGCCATCCATTGCCCTGAACATCTCCTTGGCCTTGGTTCCAATGGGAACACGTATAGGAGGCTGTGGACTATGCACTGGAGGCCCTCCTGCCAGCTGGGCCTTGAGAATTAGCTGAGCAGAGTGAACATCACATGTGGAAGAAAGTTCCCATGCTGGGCCCTCAGATTTGGCCTCAGGCCCCAGGTCCCTGTGGTGGTTCCTTTACAGCCTTGAGAGAAAGAATGGGGGTGACTGATGCATGCGGGAATGCTCACACAGGTGCGGCCAGGAGGCATGGAAGGAGGCAAGGCCACAGGAGTGCTGTGGATGTGGGAGAATGAGTGTAGGGAAGGCCTGAGTGCAGGGCGCTCTGAATCCAAGGCCCAGCTGGCACAACACTGTCTTTCTCGGTACGAAGTCCTGATGCCACTCCCTGGCCAGTGCTCAGAGCTGGGTGTCACCTCTTCCTAGGCGGGCTGTGCAGCATGCGTGTCAACCACTGTCCGGGGGCTGCCTTTCCTCAGGACAAGACCCTTCAGCGCCTGACACCCTCCCTCCCTGACTCTACTCAGAGAGGCTTGGAGTCTGCTCTGACTGGTGGGTCCCTATCCCACAGGCCTACTCCATAATCACACCTGTGGGTTGAGGGTAGCCTGTGGGGACAGGTGCAGGGTGCAGGCTCCCCATTTCCCCACCACAGGGTGAACGGTCTGCCTACAGTTTTGGTCCACTTCCTCCCTCCAAGTGCAGGTCAGGGTTTCCCAGGCTGGGTGTTTGGCACAAGGAGCAAGCAGGTCTCGAGCACAGCTCTGTCCTGCTGAGCAAAGTTGACCTGTTCCTCAGCTAATAGAGAAATTATTCCAGAAACGTAGGACACTTTAAGCTCTTATTGCTTCTCCCTGGCCTTTTAACTTTGTAGCCTGGAACAAATTAGAAATGGCTACACTTCATGAGAGACTCTCCATCTCTGGTGCACATAGGGCGACACATACACATGTGCACCACAATAGGAGCAGCAGGGCGGGTAATGATCTGACCCGGGAGTTCTGAGCAGAGTAAAGCAGGGCCGTTCCCCCGCTACCCCCCTTTTTTTATTTTTTACTATTTATTTATCCATTCGCTCATTTATTTATTTAATTTCTTCATACCTATTTTAAGGGAGTGGTTTTGGAGATCTTAAAGGGTGTTGTGCCATATGGCGCTGATGTCATTTTGTTGTTACAAACTAGGAGTGCCCCCCATAGATCAAATTATTGCCAGAAAAATACCAAATTCTCTAAATCAGAGTAATTGGGGGGCCAACTGTCATCCTAACTCTAATTGGCTTATGTCCAAAAGCCCAGAGCCCTACAGCAACTCTTTTCGTGGCTCAGGTGTGCGTTTTTACCACTAGCTCGCGCAGCCAGGCCTCTGGGAAGCTACTCTTCTCTCTTCCGTGACTCACAAAGCTGGGATGCGGCCCTCCTGCCGGGAAGTCTCTGTGGCACCAACAGAAAGTACTGGTACTCGCCCCCACTCTAGACCCACTGAGTCTCAATTTCTCAAGGTGGGAGGATAGAAATATGGCTGTTAAAGAGGATTTTAAAGAATCAGTAAATTAGGTGTTTTAGGAGAGGCTTGCTGAGAGTTTCCTCTGGCCTCAATGACACAGGGCTGAAGTTCTGTTCCAACCCGTCACCTTGGGTGCGCTCTGTGCTGAAGAACTCTGAGGAGGTGATAGGTTCCTTGGTGAGCTGAGGTAGTCCCAAATTGTGGTAAATATACATAACATAAAAATGACCATTTTGGTCATTTTTAAGTGTGGAGTTCAGTGGCGTTGAGGACGTCTGTGTCCTGGTGCCACCGTCCCCACCCTCCATCTCCAGAACTCTTCCCTCGTCCCCAACTGAAACTCTGTTCCCATTGAACAACTCCCTGCTGACCCCTTCCCCAGGCCCCTGGCAAGCACTGTGCTACTTTCTGTCTCTACGAACCTGACTGTTCTCAGCACCTCATAGAAGTGGGAATCACACAACACTTGTCTTTTTGTGTCTGGCTTATTTCACTTAGAATAATGGCTTCAAGACTCATTCATGTTGTAGCGTGTGACAGAATTTCCTTCCTTTTTAAGGTGGAATAACATTTCATTGTGCCGATGTAGCGCAATTTGTTTACGCATTCACCTGTTGATGGACAGGTGGATCGTTCCCCCTTTGGCGACTGTGAAGGATGCTGCTGCTGTGAGCCCGGCGTGCCCGACAGGATTCTTTGTGGAGCAGTTTATCTTGCTCTTGTCCAGGATTCCCCTGGCTCTCCTCGGAACCATACAAACGGGTGAACAACTGTGATCCAGACAGCTCCCTAACACCCACAACCTGATACCAGCTGCACATTATCTGGTAAAAGGACGCACTCACCACAACCGGCAACACAAAGCACAGCACTTAGCCCGCTCCGGAGGTGTGGACCTTACAACGTGATTGGCTTTGGGGTGATCAAAACCCTGACAGACGAAAGACAAGACTGACGGGAGATTGTCTGAAGGTCATGCGGCCTGTCCCCTTCTCTGTCTGCTCTCTATTGTACTCTGGGATTGAGCTGGACTGCCAGAAACACAACGCCTTGGCCACACGGCCCTGTGCTCCCTGCCCGACCCCATTCCCCCGGGAGAACTGCTCCCGTGGAGGCCTGCTCTGTTGTCAGGCCCTCGCCTGCCCGGCGGGAATGGAACGGCCGCGGGAGGACTCTGGCTGCACAGTTTGCAGAGGACGCATCCAGTGCTTCTCTCACCATCATCTGTTGACGTGAGCTGGGGAATTTCTCCCAGCAGAGCGTTAGAAAAGTGGCGCCTGCTCTGAGACCTGCTGCTGCAAACCAACAGGGAACAAGGAGGATAAAATAGTCTATCTCTTGTTAGCACTGGCTGCCAGAAAATTCGGAATCAAAGGTATGGTTCCACTGGACCCACTGTTCAGGACTATGATATACCCTCTGAGGTCTGTTCCTTCTCAACTGGTTTACCAACCCTGATCTCGAGGCTTCACCTTTCATGTCCATAGACATACAATTTTGTCTTACGTCTTTCTTATATGTTGCCTAAAATCCCCTGGCAGCTGAAGGGAGAGGAGAAATAGGGGGAAGGAGTGGAAGGCAGGCAGGCTTCATATTTATTAGTGAGGAGGCTGGAGTCCGGGGAGGCAGAGGGGCCAACGAGGCCAGCAGTGCCCAGACAGAGGCAGGCTGCGCCCAGCGGGGCACAGCACAGCACTCGCTTCACTACGTGTGCTAAGCCTTTTCTGGGCAGCTCCACAAACGGTACTTAGCAAATATGTCCTTTAAAAAAAAGAGGCTCACAGAGGGTGGTAAATTCAGAGTTTCCAGGATTCCAGCCTCAGCCCTGGGCTTCCTGGTGCGCCACTTTCATGGTTCCTGTGAAACTACCCGCCCCCTCTCCACCGTCCCCCACCGCTGAGACATTTCTAGGATCAGGTGGAGATTCTACTCTCTGCCACCAGAGGGCAGTACAGGACAAGTTGAGCTCCCAGGCCAGCATGGGAAAGCCGTGGGGCCTGCTGGTGGCAAGTTTCTATTAGTCTGTTCTTTCCACCCAGAGGACTCACGTTGTTGCTGTTGACTGAATCAAAACACTCATTCAAGCCACCTTTCTGAAAACAAGCTGGGTTTCTAAGGACAAGTACTTCTTAGGGTGCAGAGGCACCCAGCATTGGGCCACACTGCTTACTTGCAGGCAGCCCTCAGGAAAGCAGCCAGTCCATTTGCTCACCTGTGCACATCACTTACCTCACAGGGTCATCCGAGGATGGCCCAAGTGCGGGAAACCCCTGCCCATTCCAGACACTCAGTGAAACTGCATTTATTGTTATATAGGTCGTTTTCCTGCATCCCACAGCCCCAAGCACTGGTACTGGCCCTGTGCTGCCCCCAGGTAGCCCCGGGGAAGCTGCCTTACCTGGGGTTGTATGTGTATGTGCTCCCACAGCAGCTGAGCCCACCCCCCTTCCCTGGTGGAATGCCGGAAGGGCCCCTCGGGAGATACAGAGGAGGCAGGAAGGAGACTACTCCAGGCAAGAGGGTCCTGGGGCCACCTCATGTCTGCCTGCCTGGGACACACAAGGGCAGCCAGGTCCCTCGCCACCTTCCTAGTTGAGATTCCAAAGCTTCCCATGAAGAAGGAGGTGGGCCTGAGTTAGCCCCACTTGCACCCCAGCCCCCTAAAGTCCCGGCCCCACTGCCTTTGGGCCCGTGGGTCACATCTCCTGTCACCGGGGCCTCCTGTGCGGGAGGGCTCTCTGCTCACCATGCAGAGCTCTGGGCTCCTCAGGGCTCTGGGCCGAGAACATCCTGGTCTGGGCCTCCCTCAGGGAGCTGTGGCGACTGAGGGGCTGCGTTAGGGGGGCGGGTTCCGGCCACGGGGGTCTTTCCTCCCAGGGCTCTGCAGCCGAGGCCTCGCTGCTGCCGCCACAGTCCACCTCTTCGTCCGAGCTGGAAGGAGGGGAGAGAGCAGGTGATGGAAGAGCCCTGCCGTTCATCCCCCAAGGCCACAATGGGCTCTGCCCACCACCACCTCCAGCAGGCCCCAGGGTTCAAGGGTGAGGGTGGGGATGGTTACCCAGCACCTGCCTCAGGCTTTGTTGTGGGCTGAACTGTGTCCCCCCAGATTCACATTAAGTCCTAACCCCTAGTACCTCGGAAAGTGGCTGCATTTAGAGATAAAGTCTTTAAAAAAGTAATTAAGTTACAATGAGGTCATTAGGGTGGGTCTTAATTAATATGACTGGTGTCCCTACAAGGCAAGGACATTAGGACACAGCTGGCCAGAGCAGGAAAATGTGAAGGTAGCCATCTACACACAAAGTAAGGAGAGGAGCCTGGAGCAGGTCCTTCCCTCACAGCTGCAGAAGGAGCCAACCCTACCGACGCCGTGGCCTCAGACTTCCAGCCTCCAGAACTGAGAGCAGAAATCTCTGTGGTGTAAGCCGCCTAGTCTGTGGTACTTGATGGCAGCCCGAGCAACGAGTACAGGTGTGGGTCAGAGCAGGAGAAAGCAGCCCGCAAAGTGCGGTGAAGTGTTGGTCCCAACCCTTCAGACATTTAAGAACTGCTTGGGAGTGGAAGGGGGAGTGGGAGTGTGTAACCTGGGTCTGAAAGGACTGGCAGGAATTCCCGTGGCAGACCGGTGGGAACGGGTGTCCTCAGCGGGGGGGGGGGGGGGGGGGGGGGGGGGGGGGGGGATAGCCCAAGCACGGCCCGAGGGTGAGAAAGTGACATTTTAGTAAATATATATATATCTCTCTCATATATTTCCTCCCTCTCTGTCTCCATATATATACATATACACACACGTATACACATATATATGTGTGTATATGTATGTATTCTTGGTCTGTGTTTATGTATATGAGGTCCGTCCTTGTATATTTGCTATCTCCATATATATGTAACATATATACACATATGCGTGTGTGTGTACATGTATATACGTCAGTATGCTTCTTTTTATTAGGTCGCTGCCCCCCGTCCATCTGTGGGCTTTAGTGGGCTGCCCATCCAGCAGGCTGCCCGAGCCTGCCAGTCAGTCATCCCAGTCCTGTTCACCAGTTAGCCCTGGAGGCGGGCACATGACATGGTGGCCCCTTTGCCGGGCGTGGGCTGAGGGAGGCCCACACAAAGAGACGGCCTCTCCGTGGGCTGCTGCACTCCCCTGTGCAGAGAAGCAACAAGGAGAGCAGCTCCCTGAGGCTCTGGCTCCAGCCTTGCCTGAAGCGGGTACCACCCTTGCACTTCCCCATCAGACGAACCAATGTATCTGCCTTTGTTTGTTACTTAAGCTAGTTTGAGTCATTCTACAGTTTGCATATTAATTCTTTGATCTTACGCACTCTGTGGAACAGGTACTGCGATTGCCCCCATGTTACAGATGAGAAAATGGAGGAACAGAGAGGTTGTACTACAGGCAAGCAGAGAAAAGACCAGCTTCTGAATATAGACCCACCCTTCCCAGGCCATTCTGCCCCCGTCCTGCAGCGGCCTGAGCATACCTGCTGTCGTCGCTGGTCACCAGGACACACACGGCCAGCACATCCTGCCCAACCACGTCCTCCCCGGGGCTGATCCTCACGGAGGTCCACTCGGCCGGCGGGGGAGGGGTGGCTTTGCATTCCAAATCACCAGGCTCTGGCTCCCGGATGCTCTTGGGCTTCTTGGGGGAGGTTGGCTCATCTGCTGAGAGGAGAAGAGGGTCTAGGGAGATGGCGGGCATGAAGAGCCCCGAAGGCACCTGCTCCTCCGGCAGAGGCTTGGGGGCTGCTGACGGGCTGGAATCTGTCCTTGGCTCCGCACTCCCTCCCCATAACAGAGTTGTGTTTTGCCCTGTGACCTTGCCGTCTGTCGCACCACAGAGCTGGGAGGTGCCTCCCTGCCCAGTGGACATGAGGCTTGACCAGGAGGCTTGTTTTGACCAGTGGAGATCAGTGGATGCAACGTGACTGGCGGCTTTCAGGGGCCTTGCTGTTTGGCTTGCCCACCCGCGCTCCTGCTAGTTGGCCATAAGAAGAGCTTGTTCCAAATGGCCACTCACACCTCGGTCCCTGGAGCACCTGGATTGCAGGCACATGGAGCAGGTCTGGAGCCAACCTGTGGCCTGAAGCCCAGGCCTCCCTTAGACCTGCAGCCTGAAGTAGAGCCACCCACACAATCTGCAGACCCATGGGCAGAAAAAAAAAAAGATGCTACAAGCCACTGAGATTTGGGGGCTTTTACACAATTACTATGGCAGAGACCTGACTCTGTACCTGGCTTGTATCTGAGTACATGTACGTATGCTTGCGAGCTGCATCTACAAACACTTATACAGTCAACAGGCGCTACCGCTCCAGGCCCGTGCTAGAGACTTGGGGGTGAATCAGCCATGGTCTCTGCCTTCAAGGATCTTTCTGTTTCACAGGGGAGATAAGGCACATTCACAAATGTCTAAGTTAGAAGGTAGACCACCTAACGGTGAAGCCGAGACAAGGTGGAAGGAGACAGCGATCTGACTGCCATGCAGGAAACGCTTGGTGTTGAAGGCACCATGCTAACGAGGCTTGAGGAGGAGCAGGATTTGAACACACAGGGCAGAGAGAGGTAGTGTTCCAGGGGTGGTCTCCTGGGAGCAAAAGCAACGTGGGGAGGCACTGCCATCTGCATGGAAACAGAAAATAAGTCTGCAGGGCTGGAGGGCAGGATATAAAGGGAACCGGTGGGAAATGTCAGCGTCAGCATCAACCCAAAGGGCCTTGAGGGGCGAGGCGGAGGGTGCACTGCCTGCAGGAGCAAGCACTGAAGAATCAGGAGGTGGGGCTGACCCCGGCAGATCTGCATCCTAGAAAGATTGTTCAGGTTGCAGAGTGGAAGCTGGACTGCAGGACCCACACGGAGCAGAGAGGGAGGCTGGTGGGGAGACCTCAGGGCCGAGAATGTACAGCTGGAGAAGGGAACTGAGAGAGTCAAGAGCAGCGAGGCAGGACGGGGCTGCAGCAGGCAGAGGCGACCTGTGCCTAGATGCAGTGGCACCTGACCCACAGCCCCCACAGCCCAGGGACCAGCCAAACCTGCACAGAACATCCTTGTCCAGCAGGGCTGAGACAGGGAACAGGGTGGCGGCTCCGAGCGTCTTCCTGGGCTTCTGGAGGGCTGGGGACATGGCTGACTGATGACCCCCTCCATACTGCATGGTCAGAGCCAGCATCTCTCACAGTGGAGCCCAGACATCAGTGGAGGGGCTGGGTGGGGGAGGGGCCGCTGGGAGGCCGAGACTTCACGGACAAGGAGCTGGCGCTTCCTCCCATCAACACCTCGCCAGGGCAAAGGGCCCCAAAGGAGGCCTTGCTCTGCCCCTCCTTCTGCCCCAAGGTCCTGACCACAGCTGGGTCTCTGAGATTCAGTGCCAGCCCTCGAGCTTGGACTTCTAACACCTCTTTTCATTCCCGAGGGCCCCTGTGCACGTGCACATGCCAGGAGGGCTAGCCCCGGTGGTGCCGATGCTGGTGCTGGCAGTGACCTAAAGGCAATGCCAAGTGCCCGCGTGCCTGGTTAACACTTTGTGCCCATCACCCCCAACATCCTGGCAACCGAAGCACAGGATTACCATCCTCATAGCCTGGTGGAAGAACACAGGGTCCAGAGAACCACTCAGCCAGGGCCACCCAGTGAGTCAGCTGGATCGGCTGCTGCTGGACACGGAGCGGCCCCAGGTGAGGGACCAGAGTGTGCCCTGTCATGCCGCCTGCCCCAGGCCCAGCTGGATTTTGCCTTAAGTTATCTGCAGTCATAGGGGCTGCCAGGGGAAGGAGGTGCCATCCCACACCAACCTGGCCAGCTACCCCTGGCCTCCTGGAGGGAAGCAGGTCTAGTCAGAGCCAAGCATCGCAGCCTCCTCTCAGCGCTCTGGCCGCACTTGCTCCCTCACGAAAGGTGAGGCTCCGTCGCAGAGCCAGGCACTGTCCCGGGAAGTGTCTGGCCTTGCACACCACTCCCAGCAGCCAGGTCCAGAGGCCCTTTCCTGGCTAGGCCCTGCTGCAGAGTCAGGGTGGGGACCCTTGTCCCAGTTCCGCTGGTGGGATTGTTCCTGTTTTGACCCAACTCTGGAGACCCTTCCACTCTCCCCCAGAGCCAAGGCGGATGACATGTTCTCCTGTGTCTTGTTATTAACCCCATTTTACAGGTTAGGAAACTGAAGATCATGCCCCGGGGAAGGCAAAGTAGAAGCAAAACCAAAACCCCCTTCTCCCAATCACTCAAAGGGCTCTGTGGAGGGGGCAGGACAGGCCTTGTTGAGGATCCCCTCCAGGCTCTTCCTCCTGAGCCGTGAACCGACGCCAGCCAGCCCTTCCCCAGCCCAAGTCGGCCGCAGGTGCCCCAGTCTGAGGTCCAGGCCAGGAGGCAGGGCCTGCCCCTCCTTTAATAACTCTACAAATATTTATTGAGGGCCCAGTATGTGCCAACCACAGTGCCATCTGTGGGTTATGAATGGTCAAAAGAAACAAAGATTTCTGCCCTTGAGCAGCCTGGGTTCTAGCAAGGGGAAAAGTAAACAATACGCATAACTGGTAAGTGATTACATGGCAGGTTGGAGGTGAAGAACGCTACGGAAAGCTGTCTGGTCAGGAGAGCTGGGGGTGCAGGTTGCAGTGCTAACGGTAGCTCTCACTGGGAGGGAGACATGGGAATGAGGACTTGAACAACAGACAGCGTCAGCCACGTGGATGCAGGGGAGGGAAGGGCGTTCCTGGCAGGGGGAACAGACAGTGCAAAGGCTGGAAGACAGAGAGGAGCCGGGCATGGCTGGGACACAGTGTGTGAGAGCAGGAGGACAGCAGGTCCCAGTTACAGGGGCCAGACCACATGGAGCTGAGTCCATTGCAAAACTAGAGCAGAACTAAAACACCCACCGGCAGGTGGCAGGAGGCATGGGGGCTCCAGGCTGAGGCCGGGTGTCTGAAGGGAGGGTGGGAAATCGGAAAACTGGAGACAAACAGCTGTTGCCTCCCAGGGTGCACTGAGACCTCTGTTTAGTTCCCAACCCAAGTGTCGCATCAGGTGCTCCGAGGCCCCGCTGATCTAGCATCCCTGAAGGAAGTCTCCCTCCGGACACACCCTGCTGCGAAGACAGGCGAACGCTATCTAGAACTCAGCCAGGGAGCCCCTGCCGCCCTGAGTGCCCAGCAGGCGCACTTATCTATTAGACCTGCACAGAACCCTATGCCTCTGAGTCAGCACAAAGGCTGAAGTCCAAGTCCGGGGCTCTTCCCACGTGCCAAGTCTGTTCTGAGAGCGGCACCTGAGTCCTGGCCCGGGCCCCTCGACTCTCTGTTCCCTAACAGTTGAAGACACTGCTCCAGATGACCTCCCTGGTACCGGTGAACTTCTCTAGCACCAGTACCAACCTCCAGGTTGCCACGAGGAGGAGAAGAGTTTACGAGATGATGTACATGAAGTGCCTGGCCCCGAGCCTGGCGTGGAGGAAACGCTCCGTCAGTAACAGCTGGCCCCGGGGCTTCTTTTACTTATTTAAGGAATTAAAGAAGAAGCTGTAAAAGTGAATGAGTTCACAGAAATAGAGGAGAACAGCCCACCCACTCTGCTTGACCCGCTCACTCTACTTAATATTCTGGTGCACGGAGACTTGTTTCTTTGGCTGGATTATTTCTTTAGGACCCATTCCCTGGGGCAGGGTTACTGGGCCAAGAGGTCAGCGCCCTCTTACGGATCTCAATAATTGTTGCCACATTGCTTTCCAGAAAAGATGGTCCTCATTTGCTTGTACTCAATTCCAGTTACTAAGTTCATACATTTTTTTTACAATCTATTTGACTTTTTTCTTGACTAATTCAGTGGGCCCAGCATAATTTGTTCACATTCCTCTTGTACATGCTTGTTCTTTCTTTTCGGCATTTACTTTTTAATTTGCTTAAGTGTGAGCTTAAGGCATGGCCTTTGCCCACCTAGCATTGGGTTTTTAACCAACAAATATCAGCTGGCCAGTGACAAGCGTGCCAGGTGCCCGGAAACACCTGCTTTGTGTGAACATTTGAAATGTCCTAGCGAGGTCCTTCTTTGTTATCACAACTAATTCAGAATGGTTTCTCCTTCTGACTGCCTGTTAAGTATTTGCATTTTTATTGTTACATATTGAGTTTTTAAAATGGGCCATTCTGGATTGATTTTAAGTCTTTAATCCAATGATTCAGGAATGAGGAATACTCTAGTAAACACTTATGCAAAATGTAATATGCAAAACAAAAACTACCCCCAAACAAAAACACTAATTTAACGGGGTGTGGGGAAGCCCACTCGAACAAAGTTAACTGAGCTCCGAGAACTCCTTGGCGACTTGGATGTGCTGACGAATCAAAGGTTTGGGAGAACTGGCGTGATCAGAATAAAGCATTTCTCACACTGTGTGACTATGAAACCTTTTACTCACCAAGCACGTCTTGGAGCTGGTAGTGACTTGGAAAATGTTACTTTAACCCAACAGCAAAGGAAAAAAGTCAAAGCCAAACCATAAGTTCCACGAGAGTGAGGCTTTGTCTGTTTCACTCCCAGCACGCCTCAGATGCTCAGGAGTGAGGTGAGCAAACAAATGAGCGCATGTACAGTGAGGCAAGCACATCTAGTCTGCTACACAATACTGAGGTACAAACACTCCGAGATGCAGGGAGGGGCAGGGACTGTGTGGCTCACTGCTGCATTCCCAGGACCTAGAATATGCCTAGAGCGTGGCAGACATTCAGCAAACACTTGACCAGATACATGAATCAAGGGATGAGTCACTTGCCCAACCCAGCTCCTGACTTCAGTCCCTAACACCCTTTCTTTCAAGGGGTGGGAAGTGTGTCTCATCTTGGTCACAACCCCAGGCAGCTCTGAAGCCGCTTCAGGCAGCTCGGCTCAGAGGCCCAGGGCCCCAGAAATGCCCCCTTGGAGGTACAAGGGCCCTCGGGAAGTTCACAGATGGGTTTTCACACCAGTGTCAGAAACCCAGCTACATTCAGCCTGGCAGTGGCAGGCGTCCCCGCCCCAGGGAGGATGAGGACCAGACTCTGAAGGCAGGTGGGACTCCTAATCCTTCCTTTAAGCATCCTAGAGTTGGACCAGGGCCGGCCATGGTGCTGTCCTCAGAGAAGCCCCATGGCCAGAGCCCTGCAGCCTAAGACACTGAGTCATTGAGCCTTTGGGGACAGGACAGGTCTCTCAGGATCACAAATGGCTCTTCATCTGGATGAGCACACCTGCCATGTTCATTGCCTTCCTGAAACCGGTGTGTGGTCCTGCCTCCTGACCTTTCACCCACCACTCAGCTGGGCCAGCGAACCCCTTTCAAGAGCAGACTTTGTTATAAAGGAGACTAAATCAGCATATTTCATAAGTTCCTAAGTACAGCCCTCCGACAGGTCCATGCTTGGATGTATGGGGGAAGTAGGGGCAAGTTGTTCCTTAAAAAAAAGAAGAAAGAGAGAGAGAAAGAAAGTCTGTACCTAACAGCTGAGGTGACGCCGGCCCTCACCAGCTGTGTCCAGCACCTAGAGCAGGAAAGTGCCATGAGTTTTCAAGAAACAGACCCCAAAGCCTGGCCCAGGAGCAGTGGTGACTTTTTCCAAATATTACCCCTGGGTAATATTTACTTTCAGAGTGCCCAGCGCAGTCCCAGAGAGTCCCAAGTCACCACCAGTGCGAGTCTCGCCAGCAGTTTAGGGAAGACTGACCCCCTAAACTAACTCCCATATTGCAGGTTTGAGCAGCTTCCATGGCAAAGAAGAGAGGAAACAATGAGCTTTATAAAGAACCATATTTATTTTCATTTACAGCATCAAATACCATAAATAAAGCTAAACATTGGTTGCTGTGTGCAAAATACAGGGTTCCATGTGGCACTGTAAATGACTGAAGGTCCCAAACATGCATGGTGACAGGGTGGGGCAGGCTAGCTAAGGAGGAGGCAGAGAGGGGAAGAGGACACTCTTTGGTTGACATTCTATAAAGGGAGGGAGACTCTGCAAGAGAAGATAAGACAAGAGCAATGACTTTGTGCTGGCTAGGGTCTGCACCGATGCAGTGAGCAATGCAGCATGCAGGGCAGTGCAGAGAGGCCTGGAGGTCAGCGTGGCTCTGGGCCGCTTGCAGCCTGCATGCACCACCTGCAGCCTGAGACCGCGAGGCCTGGCCTACAACAGCTCCACGGTACCTGGCATGCTGTTCCTCTTTAAAAGCACTTTGAATGTCCCGCTGCTCCATGTAATGAGTCAGCATGGAAAGTGTGCTTTGCACAGAGCAGTGAAGCCATTGAAACTGGCTGCTGCAGGTCTGGGGCTGAGCTGAGTCATTTCTCAAAGCCATCCCTCAACTGTGCTGTGATTGCTCTCGCTGAAGTTTCTCCTCCTCTGAGACTCTAGGAGCCAGGGGAGATAGGAAGAGCCACAGCAAAACCGTTGGATCTTTAGTATGGGCTGCAGCAGAGGAAGGATTTGCTAGGGAAATTGTGACGATGGGTTCAAAATTCAGAGTATAGATCAAGCTGGTGATGAAACCTGGGAGTATTTTTTTAAGCTCTCCAAAAAGAGACACTTCTGGTTTTGATCAATGACATTAATCATCTTTATATTAGGACGAATTTAAGATGATGCTTGTATGCAGGTGCTATTTCAGAGGCTCCTCGACAAAGGAGTTCTTTTCAAAGGTGAGAGAGTCCACCCCATGGTACTGTCTCACACTCAGAGGTAACCCTCCTGGGAAGGCAAGCGGCTTTGTGAGTGCAACTGGAGAAGCACGAGCGCAGGCCACAGGGGAACACAGGGCAGGCGGGCATGCACCTGGCGTGGGCTGGGCAGCCGGCTCGGAAGTAAGTGTAATCAGAAACACCTTTCGAGCTGGACACTACCCCATGCTGTTCACCCACCATGCCCCTGAATGAGTCCGTTAGTATGCAAGACACTCGCAGTTAGCACAACCGGTGCCACGGCGGGGAGGACGGGGTGCGGGAAGCGGCTTACGGGTTAGTCCCACTCTCTGAAAATCCGCGAGAAAACCAGTCACCTCAGAGCAGAAGTGTGTCAGCCAAGAAGTGGGTGTAGCACTGGAAGGCTGAAATGAACTGACGGCCACAGTGTAAGGTTGGAAGGAGAGAGACAGAAAAGAGAACTTAGTTTGGGGGGAGAAAAGGGAAAAGACCAACAACAAGAGAAGACACAGGAGTTGAAAATATGGCAACCATTAAACAAGGGGAATCTTCCCCAAACAAGTCACTGCTTGCTTAGGACAGATGAACCTTTCTGGCAGCGAGCAGCTCCTCAGCTACAGGAGTGGACGTGTGTGGTTTGCATTTGCAACAATCCACAGCTCTCCACTCAGAGCTCCACGTACCCTTAGGACCCCTGACCCCCAGCGGCCCCCCATCCCTCGATGGCCCCAATTTTCCTCTAGTGCCTCATAGTCACTCTCGAGTACATTGTGGAGGCTTAGAGGCCTCCACCCCCGGGGACCCACTGTGTGTTCGGTGCTGCCCACCAGGAAGGTTCAAAGTCTCAGAACATTACACGCATCTCAAGCTTCGGACAAGCCCACCCTGTCTCACCAGAGCAATTCAAACCAGTCTCCGTATGGCCACAAATGACATTCTCAGAGACGCTAACTGGGGCTGCCCCGAGCTGACGGCAATAACAATGACACAGCTGTGCCTGTGTTCACACCATGACCTGCAGAATTTGCTTTCTGGAATCAAACATAAGATGAATCAAGGGCTCTTCCCACCATGCTGAACATTAAAATCTCAGCGAAAGTTTGGGAAGATGCAGTGCAGGCCATTGGACGGAGAACAGCTCCAACAAGGACAGAGGTGTCAGTTCCCATGGACCTGGCCACGGCCATGCCCTGTTCTGCCCGAGGACTTCAGGGAAGTGTTTGTAAAAATGCTTCCCCTCTTCTCACCATATAGAAACTTGTCATCTCAAAGCCCTCAGGAGCTCTGGTTCCAAACGCACATCAGGTCGCACCCTTACTAGATCTAGAGGAGATCGCTGGGTGACAAGTGCAGGGAGCTGCCTCCCGGCCAACAGCTCCAGTTACACTGAGCAGGGTGGAAGGCCTTTTTCTATCAGTCTCTCTATTGTTCAGCCCAACCCGGCAGCTGCGCATGTCCAGGCAGGGAGCGTGGGGAGCTTCAGTCTCCTCCAGACGCCCGGAGGGAAGAATGCAGGTAGGTCAATGCTTGTTTTTTCCTCTAATAGGGCATATTTCTTTGCATTAGTCAATAAACAGCTTCCAACTCCCAGCTTCCCCTGCCAGTCAAGACACAAGGGACCTTCCCCCCGGAGGTCAGACACATGCCTTTGCTAGGACAGTGTGAAAATAAATGGTCTTTGACTATTCTGACCAAATGAGCGCAGTGGCTGAGTGGCTCAGAGGCCAGCATGTCTGCAAGCTGTGCTCACTGGGTAGGCCGTGCTTCCCAGAAACATCACCCTGAGCTGCTAACAAATGCCTTCAGTCCCAAAGGACGTGGTATGGCAGGGCAGCTTCTTCCCTCAGCCTGACCACCATGGACCCTGAGTGGCCTTGGCTCAGACTGCAGCCTGGGCTGGGGACCTGATAGGGAGCCCCAGGGGACACAGCTCCTCTTCAGCAGGTGCTGCACGGGCTTGAGGGAGCTCTGCACGGTCAGGTGCCACGGGCTTTTGCTGCCCTTCTCATTGGTGCCTGTTTGTAGCAATCTGCGTGAAACCCATGGTTCTAGGTCATTTGGCTGCGATTTGGTGTGGGGCCGGGGTGGGGGAGACTTTACGCTGCTATTTTACATCAAAGCAAGAGAGCAAAACAGTCTTCCTCCCTCTGGGAAGACATGTAACAGCCGGCTACACGCCGCCATGTGCTGCGTATGTTTAATTCTGCTTCGTCCTTCTGCTCCTCTACTCTTCTTCTAAAATTATTACGCTTCCATGTTGCAAAAAAAACTGTCCCCTCTTGACAAGTGGCCTCCGGGCACGTGAACCGAAAGGCACTGGTCAGGCGAGGGCCCGCTCCCTTTCCTTGATATAAAACCCAAATCACTGAGGTGGCGGGCGGTGACTGTTACAACTGACGGGAGCGTGGAAGGGATTTGTCACACCGGTTAAAAACTTCCAACTCGTGTTTAGAAAAATTGACACACAGGGTAAAAAAATGCTTTTTCTTGGCTTATTAAAAGTTAGAAATTGAAATGTAAACCTAGAAATACAGGTCACTTTGGTATAAAAGAAATGCAAGTCTATAAAAAACATCCTTCATGCCGTGCTGGCCCCAGCACTGTGAGTAGACAGTTGCCCTGACAAGGCCGGTGCCCCTGGCTGACTCTTTGGCGGTAAGCTAACGGGTTCAAGGACCCCGGCTTCCCGGCCTTAGCTCACGACCAACACGAGACCCTCTGCCGGGGAAATGTGAAGGCCCTTGGGGGTGGTGCCCCTCAGCGGAGCTTGACCGGGAAGTACTGGAGCACCCAGTCACGGATGCTCTCCAGGGACTCCTCAGACTCCCGGTACATGGAAGCCAGGACCTCGGAGAACACCCACAGGAGGGGCAGCCCGAGGCTCAGGAGCTCGTATGTGTAGCAGTAGTCGTAAGCATTGTCCCTGAAATGCTGGCCGACGGAGCGCAGGAGTCCCCGAATCCGGTTAAGCAGGCCCCCGGACAGCCTGAGAGGCCAGCTTAGCGCCTTCCTAAAGGAGGAGGTGGTGATACCTGGGGGGCTGCCCACCGGCGGGCCCAGCGCAGCGGCTGCACAGGAGCTCTCCGGGGGAGGGTCTCGCCGAGGGGCTTCTTGCTCCTTCCACATCCCTTTCTCCTGGGGAAGATCAAAGGGAGCGTGGTCAGTCCAGGATTCTCAGAGGACCCCTCCGATAAAGCAGAAGAAGAGAGCCACAAAAAATAGAACTTGCCAGACCCAGCCCCACAAATAACCCCAGCGCCCGTGCACTGCTGAAGGGGGCAGGGACATGGGTGTGACTTTCCTGGGGGGCAACGTGATCGAAGGGCTCACCGTCCTTCAACACACATGGCCTTTGACTCCAGCCACATTTCCTGTGATCCTTCCTAAGCGAGTGATTCAAAATATGGATAAATATGCACATACAAAGATGCTCACTGTAAACATATTTATAAGGTAAAGATATTAAACATAAATGTTCAACAATATGGGACTTAGTAAATAAAATATTGACCACTTTTTATAGGCACCAAAAATTATGCTCCAAAGGAATTTAAAATTTTTTATTTTTATTTTATTTTAGAGAGAGTGGAAGGGATGGAGAGTTGGTGTGAGAAAGAAACATCAACTGGTTGCCTACTGCAAATGCCCCAACTGGGGACAAAGCCACAACCCCCACACGTGCCCTGACTGGGAACTGAACTGGTGACCTTTCAGTCTGCGGGATGATGTCCAACCAGCTGAGCCACACCAGCCAGGGCACTCCAAAGAATTTTTCTAATGTCATGGGAAACTGTACTTTAAAAAAAAATTATATATTACTAATTATGCTATTACGGTTGTCCTGATTTTTCCCCCTTGGCCCTCACCCCCACCCAGCACCCCCACTCCCTCAGGCAATGACCCCACCATTGTTCATGTCCATGGATCATGCATGTAAGGAAATTGTTCTTGATACAGTGTTATTAAAAAAAATAGATAAAATAGTGATAGGATTTTAAAAAATATATTTTATTGATTATGCTATTACAATTGTCCCATTTTTTTCTCCCCTTTATTCTCCTCTACCCTGTACTCCCCCACCCACTCATATTCCCCCACCTTAGTTTATGTCCATGGGTCATATATAAGTTCTTTGGCTTCTCCGCTTCCCATACTATTCTTAACCTCCCCCTGTTTATTTTGTACTTACCATTTATGCTTCTTATTTCCTGCTCCTTTACCCCCATTCTCCCTCCTCCTCTTCCCTGCTGATAACCCTCCATGTGATCTCCATTTCTGTGATTCTGTTCCTGTTCTAGTTGCTTAGTTTGTTTTTGTTTTTTTTAGGTTTGGTTGTTGATAGTTGTGAGTTAGTTATCATTTTACTGTTCATAGTTTTGATAAACTTCTTTTTCTTAGGTAAGTCCCTTTAACATTTCATATAATAAGGGCTTGGTGATGAACTTCTTTAACTTGACCTTATCTGGGAAGCACTTTATCTGCCTTTCCATTCTAAATGATAGCTTTGCTAGATAGAGTAATCTTGGATGTAGGTCCTTGCCTTTCATGACTTGGAATATTTCTTTCCAGCCCCTTCTTGCCTGGAAGATTTCTTTTGAGAAATCAGCTGAGAGTCTTATGGGAACTCCTTTGTAGGTAACTGTCTCCTTTTCTCTTGCTGCTTTTAAGATTCTCTCCTCTTTAATCTTGGCTAATGTAATGATGATGTGCCTTGGTGTGTGCTTCCTTGGATCCAGCTTCTTTGGGGCTCTCTGAGCTTCCTGGACTTCCTAGAATTCTATTTCCTTCCCCAAATTGGGTAAGTTCTCCCTCATTATTTATTCAAATAAGTTTTCAATTTCTTGCTCTTCCTCTTCTCCTTCTGGCACCCCTATGATTTGGAGGTTGGAACTTTAAAGTTGTCCCGGAGGTTCCTAAGCCTCTCATTTTTTTGAATTCTTGTTCCTTCATTTTGTTCTGGTTGAAAGTTTATTTCTTCTTCCTGGTCCAAACTGTTGATTTGAGTCCCAGTTTCCTTCCTGTCACTGTTGGTTCCCTGAACATTTTCCTTTATTTCACTTTTCATAGCCTTCACTTTTTTCTCTCCCTTGCGACCATATTCAACCATTTCTGTGAGCATCCTGATTACCAGTGTTTTGAACACTGCATCTGATAGGTTGGCTATCTCTTCATCACTTAGTTTTATTTTTGGAGTTTTGATCTGTTCTTTCATTTGGGCCATGTTTTTTTGTCTTGGTGTGCCTGTTTCATAGTAAGGGGAGGAGCCTTAGGTATTTGCTGGGGTGGGGCAACCCACATAATTGTGTTGTGGCACTGTATATGGGGGAGGGGTCCCAGAGGGAACGATGCTGATTGCTCAGCTCTCAGTTGGCTTTCAGTTACTTTCTCCGCCACCCACAATCAAATTGGGCCCTTCTGGTGCTGATTCTCAGGTGGGTGGGTTTGTGGATGTTCTAGGACCCTGTGGGTCTCTCCAATGAACTCTCCTGTGAGGCTGGGAGTTTCTCCCACCACCTCAATCCCCATAGGCTTTTTTTCAGCCAGAGGTTTTGAGGTTTTATTTTTCCTCACTGGAACCCAGGGTTGTGCTGTCTGCCTTGCTCCCCAGTTCTTCCTCCCAGTTTATCCACATGCAAATATGGGACCACCTGGCCCTCCAGCCACTGCCTTGTTGTGCATGGTCTCCGCCCCAGCTGCCTATCTCCACCCCTCCTACCAGTCTGGATGAATGTTTCTTTAACTTCTTGGTTTTCAGACTTCCATACAGTTCGATTTTCTGGCAGTTCTGGTTATTTTTTGCTTTTAAATTTGATGTCCTTCTTTTGGTTGTGTGAGGAGGCAAAGTATATCTACCTATGCCTCCATCTTGGCCAGAAGTCCTATCCACCTATAGTAATAGGATTCTGACTAGGATAAAGTATATTCACATAAGAAGAAGTCTGGAAGGAAATGTTTATTACAAAATTATGGTTTTCTCAGGATACAGTGATGATGAGTGATTTAGCTTTCCTTCATTATATATTTTTAATTTATTTATGCACTTTTCTACATTGAGCCTATATTAATGTGTAATCAGAAAAAAGTTGTATGTTGTGGATCTTTGTTGGTTGTTGTGATTAGTCAAGCCATAGAAGGTATTTACCAAGGGCTGCCAGAGGGGACACTATAACTAGCTGTCCACAGGCCCCGATGGCTCACCACCTTGGTGACATCTAGCACTGGGGGAAAGGACTTGGAAATCTCAGCAAAGGATGGCCCCATACTAGGCATCTCTACAAACAGCACCCAATGGTCACATGGTGGGGAGCAGTGGGGAGAAGACAGGACTCAGAGGACCATGGGAAGATAATCAGTAACTTTTGCATCCCTGGCATATGAGAAAGCACTTCTGGATTCCTCATGAGAGGCCAGCACAGCCACTCACCTGGGAGCTGGCATCTGGTGGGACATACCCAAGGGGTTGGCTGAACAGACTGAGGCAAAGGGGCCCTTGACACCAGGGAGTACAGCTCTCTTCTCCATCTGTGGGTCTCAGTCCTTCTAGGGTCAGAAATGTCAGCCTAATGTGGAGGAGCCCTTGGAAACCTTCTCCTATCTAGGGGCCTTCCCTGTTCCACCAGCCCTTTCAAGGCAAAACGTACCTCTCTTTGTTGCTTCAACTCTGCCCGTCTCTTTCGTTGCTGGCTATTGGTTTTACAGTGAATGAAATGAGCCTTGCAGAAGAACTTGCCTGTAAAAAGAAACACACATACACACAAACGTTTTCTCCTGCAAGCCAGAGCCACGGGAGACCTGAGCCAAGTGCTCGCCACTGTCTAGGTCAGAAGACGCCAATAATGAAAACAAACCCAGGAGAGCTCACAGCTGGGAAGGGGTTTCTGTCACCTGCCTTGAAGGGACCCTGAGATGAGGCACAGGACCCTTTGCTGCCTCCCAGGCATGGGGCCGAAACCCTCAGGTAATTCAAAGGCCAATTCTCTTCCCAAGACCAGTTTTCAGGCAACAAAATGGACAGCAATACCATTTCTAGCTCTGTGTCCTTTCTGGGGCCCCTGGGGGTGGGAAGGGCTGGGAACAGAGGGCAGCAGTGATAGGGAGGAAAAGCTCAGGTGAGACACACTCTGGGCCACTGGCTACTGCCCAGGACCTTGGGCACTTTCTAGAAAAGCCTTTGCTCACCATTAAATCAGTAACAATAGTGATAGGAATAATAACAATAGAAAAAACTCACGTAGGACTCACAATATACCAGGCACTATTCCAAATGCTTCCCATGAATTAACAACCTTATGTGCTAAGTATTATTATTATCCTGATTTTACAGATGAGGAAACTGAGGGACCAGGAGGTTTGGGAACAGGTGCCAGGTTGTATGGCTAATAAGTGCTACCGTCTAGATTTGAACCAAGCATTTTCGTGTGAGGGTCTTAACTCAGAAGCACTGCGCTATACTATCTCTCATTATGCCTGACAGCACAGACATCAAGGGCTGAAAACTGGAAACTAATTGGGACCGTGCATTCCAGTGCAATCCCTTTATCCACACCCTCTGGTCAGCCACGTATCAGAACGATGCCAGACGTCACTACAGCGGTCCTGTGCCGTCATTTACTGAGCCCTTATCACATGAGCAGCTGGTGCCGAGCCCACGTCTCCCGACCACACGGGGGAGATGGAAGGTGGTAGGACTGAATGAGGAAACGTACACAGAGCATGTGGCACACAGTGGGTGCCCGTCAGTGCCAGAGCATGCCAGGTGCGGGCAGCTTTCTCCTCCCTCAGGGGCCCCTGCCCACCACAGGGGGCCCCTCTCCGTCGGGAGGAGCTCCAGCTCCCTGAACAGTATCCGGATGACACTGCACTCCCTGGGAATTGTTGGGTGTCCCAGAGCCTCTAGAGGACCAGGAGCCCAGGCCAGAGACCAGCACTGTCCCTGGGGGACGGTGGTTACCTTCGTCGCCGTCAAAGGCGTAGGCAGCCAGGCGCAAGGTGGTGGCACAGACGCTGCAGCGGAAACACTCTCGGTGGAAGAAGTGGCCCTCTGCGCTCAGCCGCTCCATCACGTACACGCGCTTCTTACAGAAGTAACAGGTGTCGCTGCCACCCAGGTTCAGGGGAAATGCCTTTCGCATCGTTTCCTGGGGGGGCACAGGGCAGTGGGAGAGAAGAGCAGTGGGTTGGGGCTTAGACAGAGTCTTCAAATGCGAGGCTGGGCTTTCAGAAGTTCCGGCCTGAATCATGGGGATGTCGTGGGCTCCTGTTTCCTGCTCACGTCACTGCAGGTGCTGCAGCAAACAGTGAGTGTGGGAAGATATGTCCCCAGCACAGGCCCCACAACTGCAGTGGCTGCTGTTAATTTTATGCCTGGGCAGGCCAGCCGCAGGGCAGCTCTAGGAGTGGCTGGCTGTCCCCTTGCCTGGCTGCTCCGGTTTTGGTGGGAGTGATGTCCCCTGGTCTAATGGAGTGGGCGTCTTTCACAAACACGCCTGCCCAGTGACACCCTCTCCAGGAACCTGTCCCAGGGGGTAAGTGTTGTCTGGATACAGAGTGAGCTCACTGAAAGAATGTTTTCTACATCCTTGTCCCCCTGCAGTGACTTCAGTTAGGCAAAGAAAGCTTGTGGCATCAAAACTGTTCAAGAGAAACTGCAGAAGGGAGAGGCGTGTGCCACAGCCCACCAGGCTGCCAGGCAAATGCCTGAATGCAAGGGGGCAAGAGGAGGGGGAGCAGGAGGGCAGGGTGATTCTAGGGGAATGTGCCAAAAGGAAACCAAAGGAACCATCAACTCAAATCGCTGGTGACAGCAGCAAGTGGCCTTGATTGGCGAAAGGGACTTCAAAGAAAAGGGATGTTTCTCCATTACTGAATTCTCAACCTTAGTGCAATGGGCCGCTTAGTTTGGACACTAAGCATTGACAGTGGGTCACAGCCAACTGTGTGGACGGCCTCCCTGGGTTTTTGCTGAGATCTCCAGACAGCCTGGAAGAGGCTCTGCCTTGTGAAGCAACCCCCAAGGTCTCCAAGTGAGGTTTGTCTTTAAGGAAACGCAGGCCCCACGCCCCGACTCTGCTCTGATCCAACCCATTCTCAGCCCCTCTTGTCCATGGGAAGGGGCACCTTGGGAGAGGGCCAGGCCATCCCCTCTGCATCCCATGTGCCCTCGCTGGGAGTCTAGAGCCGGAGTCTGTGGGAGAAAGTTGAGGGACGTGCGTTCTTACCAGGTCCGGAGAGGTAGCCTGGGCCTTAGGTCTGTGATCATTCATGTACAGATTGACCAGGACTTCAGCTGCAGCCCCTATTCCGCTGGACACTTTCCCTACCGTCAGCTACCCAAGAGCAGAAGTAGAGGAGACAGAGACAAAGGTAAGGCCAGCGAGCACCGAGAAGGAAAACATAGACAGGCTGGATGTGGGAGAGGGCTCCACACCCACATGCAAAGAGCACCCGACAGGCAAACCCAGCCAGGTGTGGGCAGCAGGCAATCTGGAGATGTAGCAAAGGCTGGAAACAGAACCCTGTGACCCTCAGTGCGCAGGTGACTCTGCAGAACTACATCCCCTGGGGGTTCGGGGCCTTCGGGAGTCATTGGGCTTCTCAGTGCACAGATGGGGTGAACTAATCCAGAGAGAGGAAGGATCTATCCAAGGCCACTTAGCAAACAAACACAAGATTCAGGACCATACTCGGGTCTCCTGACCCCACCCCCGCACAGATGCCTCCCCACAGCCTTTCTCGTCAGCAGCTGGGACAACTTGGGCTGCTTGGCCAGGTCACCAGCAAAAGGCATGTTTGCACCGATGCCACCAGGGCCTCCAAAAGCCTGTGGGGCACAGAAGCTGAGCTAAGGAGACAAAGAGCTAAGGAATCGAGACCTCACAGACAGATGGACAGCTGAAGCGCAGCCACACTGCTGCTGCCAGCCCCCTGGATGGAGAGCTGTGACCTGCTGCTTGGTGAATGTGGAGACCCCGCAGACTGGGAGGAAGGTTTGGACCCCCATCGCTGCGAGCTGGTGCTGAGATGGGGCACAAAGTTCTCCACTGCTTAACTCAGTTTTCAAGTTTAATGTAATGGGGATAATCATGCCTGCAATTGTCCTCAGTTGTGCCTGCTTCATGGATATCGAGTAAGAACTTAGAGAATATGTATCAAAGTGCCTGGCACTTAGCAGGGGCTGGGCCAATACGAACTTGACTCTTCCCTCCCTTCTTCCTCCGAATTCAGCAAGCCACAGACAGCCCTGTAACTCCCGTGTCCTTAGGGGGCAATGGCCGTGCCTGACCAGAGTCCCTTCAGGCCAGTCCCCCAGGCCCCCTTGAGGATAAAAGCAGTAACTGGAATGGGAGCGAAGCCGCCCAACACGGGGCAGGGCAGGTGGAGGGATCTAGATGAGGAGGCTCACCGCAGGCTCTGGGCAGCAGTGCCCAGAGGGCCCGGTTATAGTGCAGGGCAAGGCCAGCCCAGAGCTGGGGAGGCAGCCATTCCACGAGGGCCCTGGGACCCCTGCCTGATGATGTGTCAAGGAGCCAGGGAAGGGTGGGAGCTGACAGCCCAAACAAACAGGGTACAATCATACCTCCCCCCTCCACCCCAGCAAATGAGGCCTGATCCCCTGTTCCCCACCAGCTCTGCAAGGCCACCCCAGGAATGCCACAGTGTCCTGTGCAGGGCGCCCAACACGCACAGTGTGAGATTCTGTAAACGCTGTTCCTGACCCTATGACCCTGCAGGAGGGAGGCTCCGGGCCCTCCCCCAGCCTCTGAATCCAGCTTCTGGGAGATGTGGCCAGAGAGAGCTGTGACTGAGGCTGACAGCCCTCGGGCACAGGCTGATGGCCATTGGGAGAACAAATAACAGGGGCTTGTGTGGGGGTGATGGAATGCCCTCAGTCTAAACCCAATACTGCTTTTGAGAGGCCATGTCTAATCCCACAACAGTAAAGCTCTAACACTCAGCAGGAAGTTCAGGGAAGAGCGGCTCCCACTGCCCCCCACCTCCTGTAGCAATGCCCATCCTCAGAACCTGAGTCGGATTCCAGCAAAAGCACAGGCACTACAAGGGAATGACTGGGAGGGGGCTGCCACGCAGGCTGAAAGAATGACACTCGCCCTTCTCATAAAGGTAACCCCAACCTAACAGCAACTTTGGACCTATCACTCTAGCCCATGTTTTGGTTCTGGGGGCTGTAGAAAATGAGGCTGTGGGCGCCGCATCCCACGACTCCAACAGATGGGACCTCTAGCTGCCAGGCTGTTACTCCATTCCCTACCCCAGGTCCCCCTCCCCCACTTCAGCTGGTCCAGCCTGGGAGAGATTAGGATTCTGCTTTCAAACACTCTCTGCAACTTTCAGGGTTTCACAAATGCCAAGAAACTTGGCTCCTGCTTTCAAGACATGTTCAGGTGCACTGGCTGAGGACAATATGCCACTGTTTACCTCGTGTTCCAACCCCCGCTAAGGCCCCCAACACAGGCCCGGCAGGTAGGGGCTGGAGAATACTAAGTACACCTCCTGGGTTTACATCAAAATAAAGAGAGGAAGTCAGATTTACCTCCCTGTGGCCACCTCCCCTGGCTTCTCCAGAAAGGCACCATGGTGCTGCTGCTGCCATGATACCCTGATACCCGTGTGCAACTACTGCCTCCCCTGAGTTAGCAGAGATAGAGACTGCACTTCCTGGGGCTTTACATACGAGTCCCTAATGAGATCTTATTAACCACTTAGCTAATAAGCATTTTGCATCACTGAGCTTCTGCACAATCATGACTTAGGGAGCAATTAAGGAAGCACGCGAAGGCCTATGAGGTTGCTGGGGGTGTCGCCGAGACATTTCTGTGCCGTGGTGAACCTGCTCAGTTGTTCTACAAGCACGGGGCACCGTCCACTCACCTGGCCAGGGGATGTGGGGTGAAGACTGCGCCTTGTCTTTCACTATAGGCCCCAAAGGCTCCTTTCTCCCAGTTGCACCCACCTCCCCACTCTGACAATGGCCTTCTGAAGAATGATGGAATGAGAGCCTCCTTCAGGAAAACAGTGCTGGGTCTCCTATGTGCCCTTCCCAGCCTGATGGAAACCATCCCAGAATCACCACTGGTCACTCTCAAAAGGTGGATGGGGACTTGCTGGAGACGTCACAAAGAGACCAGGTGACGGAGAACTTGACTAAAGGGTGAAAGGGGGCCCATGAAGCCCACCCCAAAGACCAGTGTGAAGGTGGCCGTTAAAGTGGGGATCACAGGCTATCTTGTGTTTCCTGAGAGCAGGACGCCTCATTGGCTCCCCGAGAGTGCAGACGCGCCCAGCTGGCCCTGTGCTGGCTTGGTGCTCCTCAGACTTTTGGTGGTGAAAGTTTTCTTTTTAATCCCTCATTCCTGGTGGCCGGATACTTTGGAACCCAATAAAAATGAATTAGTAGAAACAGGATCACACGCGGGGTGTGTGGCAATGCCGCATGGCTTTGCTGGAGTCTAACCGTCCTCTCACGTGCTGTGCCCATTGCGTCACCGACCTGCACCTGCCTGGGGGGCCGCGCGTTAAGAAGTAGCTGACCAGGGAATTACCAGGCTCTCGGGACCCTGAGAAAGAAAGAGATGCTCAACTCATGGGGAAACTCCCAGAAAACTCAGCCTGGTATTGACCTCAGAGAAACATCTGGAGGTTTTCCACGAGGAGATTCGTGCACTGAAAGGCAAGTCACAAATGGACCGTCAGGCTGGGAATAGTTTGTCAGATGCGAAGTTGGGCAACCTGACGATGTGACCAAACTCAATCACGCCCCTGTCTCTGGTTTTTCAAGAATTGGTCATTTTGGAGGGCATGGGACAGTTTCTCATAATTCTTTATGTATCCTTCGATATTCTTGTAAAGCTACAGAATTGGGCTACTTCTCCCTTCCTTTTTCCATTGTAAAGTCTAATTATTTTCAGTGAATTCGAGCAGGCTGGAATGGTTAAAGAATTCAGGAAGTCCATCATCTCACACGACGTTCAATTCACCTCACACACGCTGCTTCTCTCTGTGAACCTCAGCTTCTGCCTCTGTCAAATGGGGGGCTAACACCATCCTGGCAGGGCTGCGACAGAGGGTCATCACAGAACCTGGGCTGTGCCTCGCACGGCCCTGGGCTCCCAAGAGCCCTTGGCAGGTGGTTAATGCATCTGAAGCAGCTTCATGTGCCCATGTTCTGGGACTTCTCTCTTCACTAGATGGCCTTCACTGGGAAAACCCCTGGTTGCTTGGGTTTCCTCCTCTGCACGAGTAAGAAGAACAATGGGGTCACCCAGGATGAGCGTCCTGGCTTTGCTCAACCCAGATGCTAACATGGGAATGTACCTATTGTGAGGTACCAAGCACCACCATGGGCTGCCCAAGATGCCTGGACCTCCACAAAGAGGCATTCCTGTCACCCCAGCTAGGGATGTGATGTCGCTGCCTGGCTGCTGGAGCCTTTCTTGCCTTGCTCCAAGCTGGCCTCTCTCGAGACCCTCTGGTTGGCATTCCCCGATGTCATGACTCTGTCTCATTCACTTCTGCACCCCTGGCTCAGGGCAGATGCTCTGGATGAAGGAGGAAGCAGGCTCCTGGGCCATTTCATGTCCAAACAATGGTAATGTCACCCCTGGGGCCTGGAACTCTGCCAAGAATACCAGGTGTCCAAGCTTCGCTTCGGGGCAGAGCTGGGCCACCTGTGGCCACCTGGCCTGCTTTGAGCATCATAAAGGCCACGCGGGTCAGGCAGAGGGGAGAGTGAAGCTTCCAGGGCCTCAGCACTGGGGGCTCACAAGACGAGGAGGTTTCCACAGGCAGGGCCAGAGGACATCTCCTGGGCCTGCTTGAGCAAGGGCACTCCTCACTGAAGAGTCCCTGCCCAAGAAACATCAGACAGCAGGCTGGTGGACCTGTGTCCTCAGCCATATGCCCAGGTTAGGAAACGCTCAAAGGAGTCCCGATACTACACGCTCAGAGCTGAGACACAGGCAGGCCTTGGGGTCTGTGACCTGCTCTCCCCCCAAACAAGGGGAGCCCATATCTGCGCCTTTGTCCCCTCGTGCCAGGCTGATCATCATATGCATTTAACACTCACGGCCTGCAAGGTGGGTCTTATAATCTCCCCCTCACAGCCAGGGGCAGCTGAGGTCCAGGGAGTCTCTAACTCACTCAAGCCTCACTACTTCTAAGTGGCTGGGATGGAAATGGAAACCCGAAGGTGACTTCTTTGCTGTTAGAAAAAGAGAAATCAGCATGCATGTTAGGTAAATGAGCTTTCTTCTAGAAGTCTCTACTGGGGAAAGAGCATATTCGTCAGATACTTCAGGCATTTTTGACACAGGCTAGGCATTGCATTATTCCAATCACCTTCCACTCTACAGGCTAGAACACTAAGTCACTGAGAGGGCCACTGACTTGTCCAAGGTCACACAGTAATTGGTGCTCTGACTCCAAGTGTGACTCCAAGCCCATATCCTTCTCCCTACAGCACCCTGCCTCCCTGAGACACACCAGCACTCTGAATCCCCAGGCTGGAATGCACATAGGACATGTCCAAAGAGCCACCGACCTCTATCCCTGGGACAGGGAGGACAATGAGGTTGGAGGCAGCCTTGAGAACTATCCTGTATCAGATGGAACAAAGGCGGATTGCCACCCAAGATTACCCAGCTTCTCTCTACTATGCAAATCTCTAGAGTAAACCCTGCAAATCCAGTTTTAAAACAAATACCTGTAAGGGTAGAGAAAGCTCCTTTTGCAATGCACCTTGCTCTTCTGACCCGGGAGGACTAACCCACAGTCCTCAGCCTAGTGAGGCCATCTCTCTTGCTCAGCTGTGCAAACACTCAGCCGTGGCAAATGGCGAGCAGCCAGGGCAGAAGTCAAACGAGCAGTGGCCTCTCTTTTCAAATAAAGAAGTTAACTAATGAATGATGGGGGCTGACACCACTACGGGTGGGCTAGTTTGATGGGCTGGAGGAGTCCAGTGGTACGGAGGACATAAGACAGGGCGTGGTTCCACAGTCTAAGGTCTTGGAAGACAAGACTCTGGGGTGAGAATCTGGGCCCTAAATGAGAAGGCCTCAAGGTTCTCTGTAACTGCTCAGGCCAAAAACAAACAAACAAACGAACACCCAGCAGGATCACTCTGAAATTGAAGGTGGAGCCTCGATCCGAGAGGGTGGGCTAATGTAGCCTGAAGGCAGTGTCGGTGACCCAAGGTTTTGTCCCTGGGAGCAACCGGTGCTCCTCATGGCCGGTTTGGCAAGGTCTGTTCCCCGGACCCTCAGAGTTGCAGTGTAGGGCTCTAGGGCAGGAACAGGGACATGCCGTCTGCCCTGAGCTTGCTAAGGACTGAGCACCAGTTCCCAAGTGCACTTTCCTTCCTCGGGCTCCCCTGACCTGAGGCGAATTTGGGTCACTGGGCAAAGAGGGCAGTTTCTTTCCAATCTGTTGGAAAGAAACATGAAGGCCCCAGGCTCTCTCCAGGAGGGGGGCTCCCTCAGCTGCACTAAAACCAGGTGAAGTTGTTTGTCCCCAGGTTGTCACCTACTTTAAGGGACAGCCAATTCTCTTCTCAGAGGAGACCATCGCTTAGAGGAGATTCTGCCTGTGCATAGCTGAATCAAGGGTCGGGTGTGGTCAGGGGAGGGAGGGAAGTTGGGTGGGGGTGGCGGTGCAGCTGGCGATATCTTCTCCAAGAAACTCACCACTCCAGCCCTAACTGCCTAGATGGCTTCACAATGAGATCTGGAGGGGTCTGTGGGTATCAGGTGCAACCTGGGTCCTTTTCACAAATGGAGATACTAAAACACAGAGACAGTAAGTGACTTGCCCAGGGTCCCAGGGTGGCCCTTTCTAAGAGCTCCCCAATCATTCCCAGGCACACTGTGAAAGGCACATCAGGGTGGAAGCTATTAAAATACCCCAATTACACCATCACTTGATGGCCAAGGTTGGCTAAGCAGATGGGGTAAGAAAAAACAGGGGGCGATTGTTCTAGCACAACCTGGGAGAAACAAGGAACAAAGCTGTAGAGGTGGTGGCCGGGGACTGGGGCTGGGCATCCCAAAGGCCACCCCATTGACAGCCGTCCCTGCACCTGGGTGTGGGGCTCCGCACGGACGCAGCCTCTGGGCTGCTCCTTCTGAGGAGCCTCCATTCACACCGGCCTCTGTGAGACAGAGAAGAGAATGCCAGGCTGGAGCCCGGAGCCCTGGGCACTAGTCTCCCCTCTGCGTCTTGCTTTCTTTTCTGCGGCTCTGCTCCTGCTCAGGTCACACTCTCCCAGGAAGAACCTCCCATTACCGTGTTAAAATTGCTCCCTTTCCCTTAGACGCCAAGTCCCTGCTATCTGCTAATTTTCCCACAGGAAGACCATCTTAGCTCCTGACATACTATATAACATACTTCTATATGATATGATTGTTGGCTGTTTACTTCCCTTACTAGGCGGCGAGCCTCGTCAGGGCAGGAATATGACTCCTGTTCACTGATGCACACCCAGGACCTGAAATGCCTGACACCAAGCTGTCACTCAACAAATATTTGTCAAATGAATGAATGTCTACTCATTGGCCTAAAGAGTGACACTGGGTAAAGCTGGTTGAAGAGCCCATTGGAGAAGCGGCAGCCAGGGCCTCCTCTGATGATGTGTGATGCTGATATGATAGGAGCTGTCAGACCCCAAAGGCCACACATGTACCCAGATGAGACTGACCTAGGCCATTGCCTAGAAAACTAATACTCGCTGGCAACCTCACTAGGAAAGGCTGGGAAGCATGGTGGCTCCACCCTCAACGCTGATAGGGCAGCGACCAAGCCAGGCCATCCTGAGGTCAAAAGCAAAGCAGGGGCAAGAGACAGCCTTGACCCGGTCCAGCCAGAGAGAGTCTGGGCCAGAGATGGGCAGGGTGCAGGCCCACTGCCCAGGCAGGAGCATGAACTGCCTGTCTGTGACTGGGTGCCCTCACCTGTGTCATTCTGTCAAGGGGGACAACGACCTTTTCCACAGCAGGAAGTACTCCCCAGGGAAGGGCAAAAGGGCTACTCAGAAGCCTTTTAGTGAGAGTGATGCCAATCTCCACCCATATAGCTCACCGTCACGTGAGCCAGGAATCATTCTCTTGTTGATGAGGCAATGGAGGCCCAGGCAGATCAGGGGACTTAAGGTCAGACACCGACCAAGGCCTGACCTGGGACAAGATGCGGCCTCTCAGCCTTGGCTATTTTTGGTGGACTTGGAAAGAGAAAGTGTTTGGTTTCTCCATGTCACCTCCTGCTGCCAGTCCAGGGATGCATTGGGGACCTTGGAGGAGGTGGGGCTGATAAGATTCCTTGCTCCTTTCTTGGAGACCCTACCCGCACACTTCCTCCCACAGTGATGGGTGTCAAAGGACGTGGAACCCACTACACACAAGGAGGCAACTCCTAATTTCCTACTAATGTAACAGCAGGAAGCTGGTTTGTGCATCAGCCTATAAGCATGGAAGCAAATGAGTAGTAACTCTATTAAGGGGGCCCTCAGCACCACCCACCAAGCTGAGTCCAGGTGGCAGGTGGACGGATTGGATGCGTTCAGAGCAGCAGAGTCTGCAGGGAGGAGACTCCAAACCTACTCTCTTGTGCAGCAGCAGAAGTGGGCTTCCTGTCCATTTTTAGGCTCATGCATTCCAGGGGCCGCCCCTCTCCCTGCCCAGCCTGGCGGGGTTCTCAGCATATCAGGTGATAGGAGGACAAGGGAAAACATAAAAAGTGCTCCAGAACCCAAACTTATCAATTGCTCATGATGCATTTCATTATCAGCCTAAGCAGAGTTAGCTCCCCGCCTCCTCCTTCCAAGCCGACCTCTGCACTGCTCCCCAAGTCATGCTTCTAGAACACAGAGAGGAGCCTTCAGGGGCTCTTTGTAAGAGGCCAGAATGAAATTCCTTAGCACAAAAAGAGTGGGCTCATGTTCATCCTCATTCTCTGCACCCCCATGAGTACTTTCACCCCCAAGTTCAAATCACACCAGAAGTCTGACCTTCCATTCATGCAAGTCCTGTCTGCCTTCCTTTGCACATGCCGGACCCTTTCTAAAGTACCCTCACTCTCTACTTCCTCCAGCACACCCTGCTGTACAACCTTCAACACTCAGCCCCCTTTTCCCTGCTCTGTGATTCCTTCCTGGCTTCTCCCTTCTGAGTTCCTACAGTCTCGCCTTTTACATCTGTCATAGAATTAATGGATAGGATTGTATTAGATTCACCATGTGAAACCGCCATAATGTTAGGTCAAATACAGACAAACATCGGCAATTTCATATGGTAAAAAGTTACGTATTTCTATTCTAATGTGCTGTTTGCCATCTAAACTGTACTAAGAAAACTGTACCACCTCCTTTTTAGTTCCTCAGCATCTGGCACAGTGGTTGGCATACAGCGGGTACCCAGCTAATGCTTGCTGGATGAATGAGCAACGTTCGACAGGATTTTGTGTGCTGCCTGTTCCGCTATGTTGCTGTGTCCCCACAAAAACAAAACCAAGTCCAGAGCTGTTGTGAACTATATTACAAATTTCATCTCAGCTAAGCCAAGCTCCCGACGTTGGCCTGTGCAGGCCGAGCAGGGCAGGGGGACGTCTCGGAGCATGCAGAGAGTGGGGCAGCAAATTATCAGGACAACTACCTTTCTGGCAGGAGACACAGAGTCAACGGTGGATGGAGAGGAAGTGGCAGCTGGATCAGGAGATGGAAGGCGGGCGGGAGGAGACGGAGGGTGAGTGTGAGACAGGTCTTTAGAGAGTAATTTATTCTGCACAGAACAGAAACAGAGGAAACTATGATTATCCCCAGGAACAGCACAGTGACGCTCGCCTCGGAAGCCCCATGCCCACACGCTCCAGGAGGGGCAAAGACATCCATCCAGGCCTGCCTCTCAGGACAAAGCAGGAGCCCATGTTGTTGGAGTTCGGCGGGACTGTCTGGCTCCTGGTTACATTTTCTGCTACAACTATTCCAGCTCCTCGTCCCACTGTAACAGCCGGAGCAGGTCTATCCTGTTGCGGCCCTACATGTGCCACAGACACCAGTGCCAAGTCCTGCCGCGCTCCCTCTGGAGCGAGGTGTAAAGTGGCAGGTGCAGACTTAGGAAAGGAGAATCCTGGGCTACTTTGGAGCAGATGACCCCAGCAAGGGCCTCTGTGGCTGCAGACAACTGTGCCAGCCTCCTAGCAGCTAAAAATGAACTAAATAAATGCAAAGCCTCCTTCCCACATCAGTGACTCTGCCGAGTGGCAGAGGCCACAGGTCTGGAGGAGACTGAGCGAAAGCATCAGGGGAGGTTAGTTTGTAAAGACCAGATTTGATGCAGGAGTGAGTGCCTTCCACATACACACACTGCGGGACCTCATATCGATCCTTTCATCTCCTTGCCAGCACGTGCTCTTCCTTTTAGCGAGCTTCTAAATGAGCATCTGCACTTCGTATTCTAAGGCAAAGCCATTCTTCTTGGCTCCACACAGAGCCAAGGTTATGGTTTCCCATTGACTTTCTCATCAGTGTCTCCCTGATCAAGGCCATGGGGAGATTTCTCCATCATGCCCCACAATGTCAGGAACAACTGGCTTGCTTTCACCTTAAAGGCACTGTGATGTAATTCTTGTAACTGACCGGCTTTCCCTCCCTCTTTGTGTTGGCCCCGAGGAAGCTCAGAGCCCACCCAGAAGCCGTTTGGGATCTAACAGCCAGTGTTTCTGTTCAGTGACGTCTTCCTCTGGTCTCAGCTCAATTTTCTGAGCCTCGGTTTTCCCTTTGTCCTGATTTATCTACTTATTTTCAATGTCTTCATTTGCATCTTTTCTAGATAGCACCTTGAATTCTTCAGCAGTTTGAAAAATGCATCGTGCCTCATGCTATGAAAGCAGGAGGAGCTCCAGAGACAGATTCAAGGTCACCTTGCTGCATGTCCAATGCCCAGGCCCCTAGGGGGCTCTGAAAGCCCCGTTTACCTGTGGGAAATCCCCATGTCCAAACATGGAGGCAAGGTGAGCCGCCTTCTCCTTAATGTTCTTTTTGTGGAATTCCCTGTTGGCCAAGTTCTGAGCCCTCTTCTGCAGTCAAGGCAAGAAAGGAGAAAGAAAAAAGAGGTAGTGACAGAGAGTAGGATGGTGGGTTGTTGGAGGCAGTGGGACAGGCATGTCTCACTGTCCACATAGCAGGCAGGGGACAGAGCAGGGCATGGGGCAGGGGACAGGGCATGCTCGAATGGTAGGATAAGGAACCCAGCCCAAGCAGGCAGAGGAAGAGGGGGAATAGAAGGCTCCCCAGACACAGGCAGAAACAGGGCAAAGGGTGAGGCTTTCACCTGGAGAATCTTTTCCTCCACTAGTTGCAGCCTCCGCAGCACCCCAGAGAGGGCCAGTGCTCCCTGGCAGGTAGGAGGCGGAGCAGCACAGTTTGCTGGCCCACCCAGCTGCAGGTCAGACTTGGCTCTGGCTCTCCAGGGCCGGCTCGGGCACCCTCCACCAGCAGACACTTGGTTTATCTCTCGGAGCACATGCCCTGTCACAACCACCGAGGGGAACTGGGGAGAAGGAAAATCAAGCTTCCTTTCCTACTATGGCCCTTTCATAGCCCCCCACCCCCCACAAAACATAAGGAACCTCCATGAGGACTGGGGACCAAGGATGCACCGGGTGCTGCCTTAAGTAAGATTCCAAATAAATCTCAGGTGTTGATGTTCTGCCGCCTGCACCAGAATCACCTGGCATCTCCTTTTATCTATTTTTTTAATTTTAAAAATATTTTCTTTTTAAATTAAACTTCTTAGCCCTGGGTAGTATGGCTCAGTTTGTTGGGTGCTGGCCAGCAAATCAAAGGGTTGATAGTTCGATTCCCAGTCAGGGCACATGCCTGGGTTGTAGACTAGGTCCCTGGTTGGGGGCATGTGAGAGGCAAGCTATCGATGTTTCCCTCACACATTGATGTTTCTCTTTCTCCCTCCCTTCCCCTCTCTTTAAAAAATAAAATAAAGAAAACTAAATGGGGAAGAATAGTCTTTAAAAATTAAATGTATTGGGGTGACATCGGTTCATAACATTATATAAATCTGACATTCTCATTAACATTAGCCTTGGGCCTCCCTCTACACCCACCAAACGAAGCCTGTGTGGCCCTGGCTCTCCACCCTAGGTGTACCCTAAAGCCACCTAGGGCGCTCTCCATGAACACCCCAAGACTGGGCCTGACTTCCAGAGATTCTAATTCAATTGGTCTTGGGATGGGCACCAGATATTGGTATGTTTTTTAAACACCCATTTTTTAATTGAAAAAAAAAATTGCTCTTTAGGTAATTCTTATACACTCCGACAAAATCTCTGCTTTATAACCACAGTGACCTCATTCAACCTCCACTGCCTGGAAGCAATAGAGAATTTCTTATGCTGACCAGACATCTTTGAATGCTGTGGTCAGTAATAATGACTCTGTTCAGATTCCAAACCCAGAGATCTAGCTGGAGAGAGCCACAGTCCTTGGCTCCCAGCTGCCTCCTGGCGCACCGAGCAGGTCCTCATCTATTGAGGCACCTGGGGAGGGCAGCCCCACATCCCAGCCTTACCCCTTCGATGCATGCAGCCAGTCGGCCACCAAAACCCATTCCGCCATCACTGCCAGTTTTTCATCAACTTAGAAATCAGCCTCTTTAAGTGCTCTGCAACTAAAGCTATGTGTTCCAGGGGCATCAGACAAAGGATGTGGTGTGGTGTGTTTTTCCCCAAGCGAACAGAGTACCATGCATATAGCAGTTGGTCATTCAATACCGCTGACTGGCTGAAGGGTCAATGGCATGTATTTCAAGATGCTGCATATTTGGTTATTCTTACCTATAAGGGTGGGGGACCTCAAGTTGTGCCCACCTTCCCAGAGAACCTATAATCAGCCCTATTTGGGGTGTGCAGGGGCCCACAGAGCCCCACCCCCCTCTGCATCCAGGTCCCCTCTGGCTTCACCAACACCCCATCCACTGGAAGGAGCCCTACCTGCCTTTTCAGAGGAGGTGATGGGCTGGTCGTGGGCTCTTCTGGCTTGAGACAGCGAGAGTTAACAGGAGGGTCAGAGGACAAGCGCAGGACAGGCTTACCTATCCCCGAGATGCTGCGCTCCTGGGAGGAGGAAGGTGAGTCCCCAAAGCAGCCACAGGAAACATGAAGGAAAAGGCTGAGTCAAATTGAGACACTCGGAGAGACGAGAGTAAGAGAGGCAGGGAGTGAGAGTTTTCGGGTACAGAGAGAGACACAGAGAGAGCCCTGGGCTGAGCTTGGCGGGGGGGGCCCGCCAGGAAACCTGAACCCTGGCTCTCTGCCCCTGTGGACAGCAAGTCCCAGAGTCCCCTCCTCTGGGATGATGCGTGAATTCAGGGGCGCTGTGCTGTTGGCTCAGACATGGGGCACTGGACAGGCCCTGCCAGAGCCCATGCCAGGCCGGGGCGGCCGGGCCTGGAGTTCCCCTGGAGACGGAAAAGCTTCCTGCCTACCACAGGACAGGATGCTACTGTCCATCAGCAACACTGGGGCTGCAAGGACCCAAGCCTCCAGAAGAGATGCTTGAAAAAAATTTAGAGTGACAAGTCTCAGGAAAATGGCCCCCTTCAATAACCCTGCTTCCTGGGGAAGGTCTTTTTTTTTTTTTCCTGGAAGAGGCATGGTTCACATCAGGACCAGGAAAACATCTATGATGACCTCTAAAAACCTAATTAACCTGACTCTGCCCTCCTGCTGAGAGGAACCTAGTTTTGTCATGTGACAGGTGTTCTCCAAAGGAAAACCGACCCCTGGCCCCAGCCTTGGTAATGTGGCAGCGGCATCCCAGGGGAGTTAAGGGCAGCAAACCGAACCGTGCAGCGCAGACCCCACCAGAGTCCGAGAGAAGTCAGCTCAGTCTGCCGCCTCACCACAGCGCTGACCGCCCACAGACGCACCCTGGCCCTGGCCAGACACACAGCCCTGCCTCCTGACCTGAGGGAACATGGAGAGGCGGCACCACAGCACTCGGGAGGTTGGCCCCCATTCCTGCAGGCCCACATGGAGCAAAGACCTGTGACTCAGTTTCCCCGTATTTGGACAAGGCTTCTCACCACGAGCTCAGCACTCCCCCAGGCAGCAGCACCTTCAAAGCTTCCTCCAGCTGCACCGTCTCATAGGCGGGTGCAGACTGAGTCATACTTGCACAGTGAAACCAAACTAGGAAAAGGGTTTCTTCTCTAATGCAGAACAAGCACCACAAACTACGGTCCTTGGGCCAAGTCTGGCCTATTGCATGTTTTATAAATAAAGTTTTACTGAAACATGGCCACGTGTACTGGTTTATGTATTGTGTATGGCTGCTTTCATGTTATAATGGCAGAGTTGAGTAGCTGCAAGAAAAATCAGATGGCCCCCCAAGCCTGAAGGATTGGCCATGCGGCCCCTTTTAGAAAACTGCTGACTCCTGGTCTAGAAGGCTCACCTGAGCCAGGCCTGGCTGGCATACCTGACACCCACCCCTAGCCTGGACCCTTCTTCTGGCTTCTCAGTTCTTGGTCGTCAAGGAGGCAGGTCCAGGGAGCATACGATGGACTCACCTGCTTCAGGAGTGAAGGGTTCCGGGAGCTCTCCTCAAACTTGGCCAGCAGCTGACTTGCCATGGACTTGACTTTGTTCTGATTGCCACCTTCTTTACTGCTGCCGCACTCTTGACTGGAGCCCAAACTCCGACTGGAAAAGGCTGAAGGCTGCAAAGGCCAGAGCAGTGCATTGGTGGTTGGGTCCCAGAACCCAGATATCAGGGAGGGGCCCTGGGGTCTGCAGATGGGGTACTACCTTCCCGAAGAAGGAGGCCCTCTATGGTCTGAGGAAGTGAGACACAAACAGCAAGTGAGGCCCCAATGGAGACCATGTTCCCAGGAGGGGTATGTTTTCCCAAAGGTGGGCACACCCAGGCTTGGGAGCTTCAGAGTTAGGGTTTCAATCCTGACTCTTTCACTTCTCAGCCCAGTGACCTTGGCAATCAACTTCCCTGAAGTTTTCTTCCTCATCTGTAAAGTGGATGAGTTGTTGCAAAATAAAATCAAATATAGTAATGAAGTGGTGTGCAAAATTATTTCCAAAATTCATCCTGTGACTTCCAAGGGGTGAACAGTGCAGGGAGGAGGGGAACAAAAGGGGTGTCAGTCAGGCGCAGGTTTTGGGCTTCTTTCTGCTTTCTCCTCTGTACCCTACTCCCAGCTTCAACCTGTCCGGCTCTGCTGCTGCTATCTTTTAAAAACAACTTTTAATTCTGAAATAGTTTTCGATTCACAGAAAAGTTACAAAGATAGCACAGACGGTTCCTGCATACCCTTCACCCAGGGGCAGGTAATGTCAGCATCTGCAGTAATCATGAAACCGGTATCATAGCCAAGCAATTAAGGGAGGACTCTATTAATCATAGACTGGATTTGGATTGCACCAGTTTTTCTGTGCTTGTCCTTGGGTGGCTCCAGCATACACCCCAGGATCCTACACTGAATTAAGTCATTATTTCTCCTTGGTCTCCTCCCACCTGCAACAGTTTCTCCATCTTTCTCTGTCTTTTGTGACTTCGACAGTTTTGAAGGAGACTGGCCAGCTACTGTGTGCAAAGCCCTCTCACCTGGGTGCTCTGGTGCCTTTTCACGATCAGACCGGGGTTGTGGACTTTGGAGAAGCGTGCCTCAGAGGCAAGGTGCTCCTCTCACTGCTGGGGATCAGGGTGCGTGGTACCAACATGCCTAATGACTGGGGCGGTGTTGGCTGTGACCACTTGATTATGTGTTTTACAAAGTGGAGTTCCGTGCAAGGTTTCTTTTAGTCTCAAGTAAGACTTGGAGAATGACCAGTGTTCATGGAATGTCTTTTCCCCCTTGCAGAGGATCTGCCCCACAGGCCACGAAGTGTAAACGGCACTGTGGTGTCAGGCGGGCAGCCTGCTTTCCCCAGGCGACAATGAATCTCCCGCACAGAAACGGACGTTCTCAAAAGAACAAAGATGTGCTCACTGAGAAGAAATTCGTTGGAAGCAGCAAGCTACAGTCAACGGCTTTTAAAGAATATCCCCAAGAGCAGCAGCCGCATGGGAAGCCTGTGTGCACAGCCACTCTGAAGTGTTGGGCAAACACCAACCGGAGTCACTCCCCACTTCAAAGTGGGAAATGTAACTCTCATAGCAATACAGCCTCGAGTGCACAGAGGGCGGGCGGGTTTGCTGGGGCGGCCACTGTTTGCACAAGGCCAAAGCCGGCCAGGACGGTGGGTCATGCAGACAGCACTTCCCAGACATGAGTCACAGGGGCTCCCTCAGAAGCAGATTCGGTTCTGTGGGTTGGGGTTGGGCCTTGAGACTCCGCATTTTTAACCAGCTGCCAAGTGATGATAGTGAGGCTGGTTTGGTTGAATCTGACTTGGAAGCAAACAAGCTGGCCCAGAAAACAGCCCAGCGCCAGCTCAGAAGGGACAGGTGCCACCAGATTTCTTCCCACACTCCACTCCTCTGTGGCCCTCAACAGAAAGAGCACAAACACCCCCACACACAAGCCCCAGATGAAAGGCAGGAGGAGACTTCCCTGAGAAAAAGTGCGTGCACGGGAAGCTCCTGAGGTCAGAGCAGATCACAGGCACTGCGGCGAGTGCCAATGCCCGTAACCGGGGAAGTGGGACTCCTCTTCTGCCCTGTTATCCAGCCTCTGCTTCCTCCTCTCAGTTACCAGTATCTCCCTATCTACTGGCTTCTGGCTCACACCAGGCCAAGAGACGGGGAAGCAATAGCTCTTGAAGGGACCACCCAAAGAAATTCTAGAAAAGGTTCCAACAAGCCTGAGTGGAACTCAGCAGATAAAATGAGTCTTTGTGCTCCTTGTAAGACATGAATTAACCTCCAGACTTTTTAATATCAGCATCTCCCTTTGAGCATCCCAGGACATGGGCCGAGCAATAGGCAGGTCCCCTGTCGCCCAGGGCGGACTCTGTGGCTCCACTTGTTACAAAGTTCAGCTGTGAGAACCAGGGGCCTGACTCCAGTCAAGGTTTCCCCATGAAGTCAGTCATGGACGTGAGCAACAATGTCATAAAAATATATAGCAGTGAAACCTCTTTGACCTAGGAGGTGGAAGTCTTCTCTAAGTGTATAACTCAGGGATCAATGCATTATGCAAACCAGACTACGACAGCAGCCACCAGGCGCGCTGAAGCAGGCGTCCTGCAGCTCACTGACAGTATCCGGGCTGGCTTTTGCGGGACGAGAACGGCCTTTTCAAGGGAGGGGTATAACTCAGGTCTCTTTAAAGAGCTTCCTGGGGAAGCAGAACTGATACTCTCTTTTTCTGCTGATCAATTTTTCAGTAGGAGGAGAGAAATTCGTGCTTGCTTTTGACAAAGTAGCCTGTGATTTTCTTCTGTCACCAGAAGGTGGCACTTGTGGGCGCTGGGACATGGTCCTTAAAGACTGAAAGTGCAGAAAACACAAATGGCAGAAACAACGTTGAGGAAAAAAGTGGGTCAGCTGGTGCCTCTTTACCACTCACCATTAAGAGTGATTATCTATTGATTAGCGTAGGTGCCCGTTAGCATGCCCAGCTTATTATATAACATCTTCTTAGTTAACCTTTAAAAATCCTGCCAAGTTTCATACATTTCAAAGGTATCATCTGTATTTCACAGACATGAACCCCACCCTGGGAGGCTCTGTTTCTCAAGGTCACATAGCTAGGAAGCGAGTGGAGGAGGGACCAGAGCCCGACTGTTCTTCCATCATGTCAAGCTTGGAACGGAGTGGTTCCTGAGAGCGGGAAGCAAAGAGGGCCAGGGCTGCGGCCACAGCTGGGCGGGCCTGGGCTCCCGGCTGTCAGGCAACAGTCTTTGTTGAAACTGACCCTGTGCACACCAACCTCATCCAGGTTGTTGAAGCCTTTCCGCCTCCGTTTGTTCATGTCATTATTCTCCTCGGTCTGGCTGTCCACCTGCAACGGCCAGGAAAGCACAGTGAGCTCAGGGCACCAAGGACTGCGGTTCGCGAACGGCCTTGCGCCAGCACTGAGCACGCGGCCCTGCCCGCCCAGGAGATGGGCGGGCGTGAGGCACCCTGAGCCGTGACTGATGCCACACAGAGCTCTGTCCGGGCGCCGTGCGAGGGGCCTCACTCCACCTGGGGGCCAGTGTCCGCAGTGCGGGTGGGAAATCACCCCCCAAACTGTGCTGAAGCATCCCAAAGCACAAGACTCCCTGTGACATGGCGGGGGTCGTCCCTGTTGTGGATGCGGCCTCAGGCTCAGGGCAGTGACAGCCAGGCCTGCTGAAGCCCCTCGGGGTGCTGCCTTGTGGGACCACCTCCTACAAGGAGCCGACACTGGCTGGCCTCACAGGCAGGATTCTTGGGACTCAGAGCAGCCACCCAGGGATTGGATGGCGAATTACATCTGCCATTCAGGCTGCCTCAGCTGTATTTTAACTGCACGATGTTTTAACTTCAACGTAGCACCAGATTTTCTCTGAACACTGCAGTGAGGATACAGCCCAGTGTGCCCAGGAGAGTTTGACTTATTGCTCTTTCCCCCTGGCGTAATATAGTGCTGCTTTTCACTCTCAGAAGCACCCTGGTTTAGACAATAAGTTACATGGTTGCCCTATCATACTCTTTTACAGTCTACTTTCTGATACCTGAATCTGGACATTTAAATCGCACCACCCGAGCCCATCACATCACCTCTGTAAGGACCACCCAAGGCCACCCACTGGCAGGCTTGATTCTCAAAGGCAGGAGAGAAACCACACAGGCTGTGCTGACGCTGTGGGCTGGGACAGGTTTGGGGGGCTGGATTTCCTACCTCCTCTGCACATGGCAGGGTAAGACCATTCTCGACACCAAGGTTAGACCTCTCTACCACCATTCTTCAGCTGGGGCCTTTGCCAAATGGCCAGCCCCCTGAGAATCATGGAATCATCCCCACCAACTGGGTATCCCTCCTGCTGGGGGCCTCCCTGCCCTCAGAGGGCCCTCCATCGCAGGCCCAGATTAAACCCGGCCTTCATTCCCCGTTGGATGCAGTAGCAAGGGCTGCTGGCCGTTCTCTTCCCTCAAGCCCAGGCCTGGAGCCCCATCTGCCCCATACACTCTAAACTTGCCCAATCACAGGAGGATTCTTTCATCTCCCAGTTGTTCTGGACCAATACTAATAATTTTGTAAATCATTGTAACATTTGATAATGTACTGTATATAACAGTTAACAACAAGAACAATAACATTGGAGTCCCTGGCATGGTCTGCTGTAAACTCACCTGCTTCCGACAGAAAGCACCTGCTTCCCCAGTTCTTACACTCCCTCTCACCCCGACCCCTCCCCATATTTACCAGAACCTTTACTGTTTTTAAAGACAAGATCGGCCAGAGTTTAGTCACTGATATTTGTTTAAAACTTTGATCCTTCCCTTGTTCAGGCAGCAAAAAAACAACAGATCAAAGGGCCCTGCTTTCCTTTCCACATTTTCTTCAGCTTCCAATAAATCATTATTCTGTGAGTGGAAATTATTTCAGCCCCAACGCTTGGGCAAACACCAAGAGAAACAGATGACCTTATTTGCAACAACACTGGGTCTTAGAGGCACAGGCTGTCTGGGTCCCTAGTCCACCGCCTGTGAACGCCAGCCGGGCCTGGAGACGGCAGCCTGGGAAAGCGAGGACCCTTGGTGCATAATCTGAGGGTTTTCTAGTGGTTTTTTGTTGCCATCTTAAATGAGGACTTGGCTTTTCCCTCAGGGAGCAACACATCTTATTCTCTCTTCTTCATTCAACGGCCTCGGGCGCGCCTGACTGTTCCAACCCTCAGGGCCTCTCTAGGTCCAGACCCAGGATGTTAGCCACAGCCCCTGGAAAGCTCTCCTGGGCAAAGCATGTCCTGTAGCAGCGCCTGAGAAGGCCCCGAGTCCTTCAGAGGGAATAAAGGAAGTGCAAGGGGCAACCGCAGCTCCTTCGCTTCAGCCTGACCTGCGGGGCAGTAAAATATGGTCTCTGTGGGGAGGTGAGCAGCAGGCACACCAAAACGGGCTCTGCTCTTCTTGTGGGTTTATCACGGAAGCACTGATTCTCAATTAAGAGCCAGGTTAAGACAAAAAGGTGAAGAAAATGCAAACCTAGAAATTACCGATTTTTTTCTTATCTGGATATCTCTATTTGGGAAGTAAAGTTGCCTCAGCACCCCCATCTCCTTGGGCTCTATATTGTTCTACCAAGAATTGGGGTGCAAGGAAGAGGAAAATAACTTATTGTGTCCATTCAGACAGAGCATGAGAATAAACCAATAACTCACTTGGTTTTCCTATTAATTTTTCCATGCCTTTCACCTGAATTTCTCACCATGGTTACCCAATGATTTGTGAGAGTCTACATACCAGCACTCATTTATTAAAGTAATTGGTATCTCCATTAAAAAAATTAGATATATACCTACCAATGTGGTCATGTATTTGATCAGCACAAAATAACCATGTTCCCATACTGCCTGACATAGTGTGATTTTAGCCTAAAGCGAACACACTTTATATTTAGTTGACCAGTACTGGAGAGATACAGATCTGGGTCACAGGAAAAGAGCGTGGCCATCGCAGGCAATGACCGGATTGAGCGGGGGGCTGTCAGGGGATACAGAAAGAGGGCCGGGACACTGGCAAGAGAGCTCTATTCTTCTTCAATGGCAGAGGAGTGAGAAGTCATGGGTTCAAGTTCTGACCCCAGTGACTTCCTGACTGTGTGACCTTAGGGACATCACCTAACTTCTCTGACTTCAGTTTCCTCACCTATAAGATATTGGACTATCTAGCTCATGAATTGTTGTAACAACTAATAAAATCATGTATGTCAAACACTTCTTATAATATAAAGTGCTGTCTAAGTGTTAGACACCATCACTTAGGCTGGTGCCAGTTAGCAGAAATTAGAAAACCTGAATTCTAGTCCTGACTTTGACATTCCCCACCTGCATGATATTGCAATTCAGTCTCCCTACTCCCGAGTTTCCCGTCTCCAAACCTGGGATGAGAGCACACGTCCTGCCTTCCTCTAGAAGCGGCACAAGGGGCAAGTGAGATATACAGGCAACTGTTTCGTCTTCTGTAAAGCGCTACGTCAATCACGATTGCAGTACCGACCCAAGCGTTCGATCCAACCAGTTTCGCCCATCTCTTCAGAAGAGGCGCCTGTTTATTTAATCTGTGCTTACGAAGGGCATAGCCTGTCATTTTTGGACCCCCTTCCGTGTGCCAGAGGATGTGCTCCGACTTGCAGCACACATTCATTTATGGTGTCTGCACAGCAATGCCATGGTCATAATTATAATCACTTTTCACGCAAGCAAAGGAACTTCCTGAGAGGTTGAAACGTGTGACTCCCCAGCAGACCTAAGGCTTCAACGTGCATGGCCATTCTGTAAGTCAGCGCAAAATCTAGGGCCGTGGCTGTACAGGGGGCAGGGGAGATCAGCCTGCAAGTCACAGAGGCTGGAGGGGCTGGGGGTGCTGCTCAAGGGCACTGTGCTTGCTGAGCCAGCGGCATCAGGACCTGGTCCTCTGGCCTCTCCTAAGCCTTCTTCAGATCTCTGAATTGAGAAGTACTAGAAAGCTCACGGGGGGATTTGGCTGCTTGGTGGGTTGTTCTGAGAGAATAGTTGGGGAAAGGGAGTGAGAGGAACTTAAGAAGCCCCTCCAGAAGGGCAGTTCCCTCAGGCAGGGTCCTTGCTTGTCTTGCTCCTGCTCTCCCCCCTAGGTCCAAGAATAGGACTCGACATAAGATAGGCACTCAGTGAATGTGTGTTGAATGGTTGGGTGGAGGGAGCACTTTCTTGCAGAGCAACCCCTGGCTCTTTGCAGAGTATTTGTGCAGGAGGGTCAAGGAGAGGAGAGTTGGGAGGGAGACCCAGACTCTCCAGGCCGGACACTGGCATGAGTCACGTGCACTCCACTCTACCAGGGGCAGTGCTGGAGACGGACCTGGGTCAGAATCAGTCAGCTGAGCAGGATAAATATCCTGGGGCTGCTCACCTGGCTTCTGGGATGGGCTTTTCAGGAACAAGTGACAACGTTTATGCTGTGTTGTCCTCCAAGGAGTGGGCTCACAACGGAAAAAAGATCAGGTACCCTGAGTGCGTACGTAACATACCGTGTGTAATGGCTGAAGTGGGCACAAATGCAGGCATTACCCACATGAGGCAGGTCTAGGAGAGTGAGGGCAGAGACCACATATGTTCAGGTGTCACCTATGGTGCATGGAGTCTCCAGGAATTGTCACTTGCCCTGAGGCTTTTAGATGCTGACCAGGATCTGAGGCACATGTGCACAAGCAGACCAAGGGCTTATTAAGAGGAAAATACAGCCCTGGAAAGGTGGCTCAGTTGGTTGGAGCATCATCCTGTATACCAAAAGGTTGCAGGTTCAATTCCTGGTCAAGGCATATACCTAGGCTGTGGGATCGATCCCTTATTGGGGGTGTATGATAGGCAAGTGATTGATATTTCCCTCTCACATCGATGTTTCCATGTGTGTGTGTGTGTGTGGGTGTGTGTCCCTCTCTCTAAAATCAGTAGGCACATCCTTGGGTGAGGATAAAAAATAAAAGGGAAAACTATAATCTCAAGCTCTTTTTTTCACAAGCTTGGACTATCCAGTCTTCAGAGCTAATCAATCAACCCCATCGTTACCACTTACCAGAGGGACAACCCTCTTGGTGGACGGATGGGAAAATTACTCTCTCTAAATGTCAACATGGTCCTTGGTAGAGGAAAAGTCTTATTTTGACTAATGTTCGTCAGTCTTGCTAGGATTTTGACATTATCAGCATCAGAGATGAGAGAAAAATTTAACACCAGCAATGAAAACTAGGAAGGAGAGATATTTTTATGACTGGCTCAGCAGAGAAACAATGAACCTTGTTCAGATTAAGATGCCTCACTGTGAACAAACGTGGGCTGCTCAATTCCCATGTCACAATGCAACTCTGGCAGTTGGTGAGGGGGAGGGAAGGGCGGGGAGAAATGGGAGAGGTTGGCTACAGATGTGGCTGTGTACAGGTACCACGGTGCACTTAGGTGGAGAACCATGCAAGCGGGGCCAGCCCTGATCTGTAGTCCACCGGGCACATGAGCTAGGGTATCGAGGGCTGTGGATTTAATTGCCCTGGCATGGAGAAGTGGACAATTGCTGGGGCATTTCAGTGATGACCAAGGGAACATGTGACCCACTGGCCTTGCTAACTTGCCATCCCACCCAGAGAAGGCAATCAATCGGCTTTAAGAGAGGACAAATAAGATACTTCAATGACCTAATAATCTCTCTCCCCATCCGAAGAGCAGGGCAAATTGGGGGCATGAAGTGGGGTTGTGGGAGGGATCAGATCTGCGGTTCTTCTCTCAAGACAGGCGGCCCGTGGGCATACCCTCAAGGAGGCCAGACATGGTTCAAAATCGGTCCGGGCTGGTCAGGCAGAGTGCCCCTGCTCCCCGGCATTTCCTAGCAGAGCCAGCGGATGGTGGAGCGAGGCCCCAGCAGCCATGGAGGGCCTGGCTAGCCTTGCTGACTACTGACCTTTGACCATTCCCACCTCCTGAGCCAGAGCTGGCCAGGCCCTTTTGATTTGGTCACTCTTTAAACAGAGGTGTGGTGAGTGCAAGGTTTAAACAGTCTTCTCCAGTTCCCCCTGCTGTGCCCCGTTGTGGTGGTAGAAACCAGGCGAATGGAGAAAGGCAGTAAATGCTTGGCCCAGAGAGCTTCCAGAAAGGCCACATCAGCTTCCCTGGGATGGGGCAGCCCAGAGTGGGGTTCTCAGGCTTTGGAAGAAACATGAGTGGAGTGGGGTGAAACAGGCCTATGACTGGTCTCCAGAAGACACTTCTCACTCCTGGGACATGTGGTGGGCGACACAGCCCTCACACAGGGGTGGGCAGCATGGGGCACAGAGAAGGACAGAGCAGCTGGGTCTCAGCCTTTCAGCTGCCTTGCGGGAAACCCCAGCAGACCTGCACACCTTCCTCCCCAGGCCTCGCTTGGCTCGCCCATCCCCTCCCATATACAGGGTGTGGTGGAGCATTAGGCACGGACCCTGCTCCTGGAGTTAGCACAACTGCTTACAGCCTTCCAGGGAGCACAGACCTCAGTGGAAAAAGTGACCACAGCACATGCAGCTGAGAGAGAGGGAGGAGGCCACAGGGCCCTGACCCCACCCTGGGCGGAGGGGCTGGCAGGGCATGGCATGACTGGCCAGGGGTTAGGAGACTGTCTGCAGCTCAGAGACACTGAGACATGCAGAGGCCTGTTGCCCTCTGCTGAGTGAGGGAGGGCCGCCCTGCATGCTGGAGAGGGAGGGAGAACTTGGTGCCAGCGAACATCCCTGGGACTCCTTTTTAAAATCTGTACCATGAGCACAGTAAGCAAGACAACTTGTGCTTTCCTTCCACAGAGATGCTGTCACTCAAATGAGATTATAATTTCTCAGTAGGCCCATACTTCCCTAACTGGGTGCCAAGGCAACCCATGGCATCATGGTACACTCACAGGGGAGCCGCAGAAAATTTTACATTTTCTAGGGAAGCTTGGTAGAGTCAGTTACATACCTTGCAAAATACCCCTACTAAGTTATTTGAACTTAACTACTTACTAAGAGGAACTTCTTAGTAAGGTATTTCTTTTGATCTAGGGGCACTGTGAACAAAAATTACAGAGACTCTCAGGTACCATAAGTCAGGAGAGTTTGGGAACCTCTTTCTTAGGTTCTGAGCTCTTCAAAGGCAAGGCCCACATATTATTCATCTCTGTATATTTTCTCCCCTCATCAAAATCAAACAAGGAATTTAGCCCTAATGGTGGCATTCAGTGAGGCTCAATAAACTTTTGTTGAATAAATGTAAAAATGAATAGAACAGACTGCGTGAATGTAGCGTCACCATACACCCCCGCCACTAAGTGGCCACTGGGTCCTGATCTAAAGAAACTGCCTAGCGAAGTGAGACAGTGTCCCCTCCTCTCCTCTTAGGAGGTAGAGCTGATCTACCGTGACCTCCCCTAGAACCACTTTTAAGCCACTGAAGCTGGGCAAGCCAGAAATACCAGGGAAACTCGCAAAAACACTCAGTTACTAAACTGAATTTCACTGGTGTCTCCTGGGAGCACTTTCTGTATAATTTATCAGCAGAAACAGACCAAGAGCAGGACTGTCTCCAATCCCCTTGTCCCATGTGTGTGCAAAGAGAAATTAAACGAAAACCAAGCCCGGACTTACTCGTGGAGTCCTCTTCCTTGGAAACGTGAGGTTGAGATAGTTGTGAGGGAGGGATGATTTGGCCACGCCAAAGTCAGCATTTTCTCCATAGTTTTTTCCCCAGGAGTCTGTTAGGAAGTAAAAGTATGTCTGAGATTTGGATCCTGCCACAGCTACCCGAGGGCTCAGGGGTGTCTTTGCTACAAGATCCCTCCAAAATAATTCTCTCCCCGCAACTAGAGATGTAAATGGCCTGAGTGGAGAGCTGGTGCAGCTCTATCAGAGACCTCCCAACGTCAGGGGCAGGTGCCCAGCGTCATGTGGCACCGCACACAGACCAACTGACATCCATGGGTCCAGGTGGGTAGGGCCCGCCCCTGTTTGGCCTCAAGGTAAAGGGAAGACGTGGGTCAGGCCCAGAAGACACCAGTGCGAAGAGCAGCCAGACATGGGCACAGGGCAGAAATGACTCCAGGGCAGAGTGAAGCCTGGTCCAGAAGCAGGTCCTTACCCACGGGCCTCAGCGGGGTGCCCCGGAAGAGCTCGTAGAACTTGGAGAGGTACATGACCATGCTGAGCTTGTCGGGCTCCTGGACTGATGCCATCTCTTTGCCTGTGGTCACTGGGGGGATACCAAACTCACGCTCGGCCACGTCAAACGCCAGCTGGTTGTTCTCCACAGTGTCATCTTCATTCAAAGAGTCAAAATTGCTAGAGAATCAAAACAAGGTGGAAATCAGGCAGGGGAGGCAGAGATGGCGGGTGAAGGAGCAGTGGCCCCAACCCCTATCCCAAATCACACCCCGCACCCTGCTCCCCAGGAGGCTCAGTCGGAAGACGCTGTCCTGCTCACTCAGGGTGGGACAAAACCAGATTTGGACCATGATAATGTCACTGCTGCCTGGGCTGAAAACCATCAGAAAATGATTTACACCACTTTTGGGAAATGTACTTTACTTTTAAATAATTCCCTTATGTTCTTTTTCTTTCCATTATAAGACCAACATGGGCTTCTAGTAACAAAAAGAGTCAAGTTACTTATAACATGTAAAGTAATAAATGTGAGTCCCACCCCTTCTCAAGGCGACCTGCCTTCCTAAAGGCACCGATTGGCCACCCTTCGGGAGGTCTCCTCCCAGCCCTCTGGAGGAACGTGCTCATGGGTGCGAGGTCACTCTGCACGCGCTGGTTTAAACGCAACATCAATAGGTGCATTGTGCTTTCAACATCACAAGGTATTTCCACCAGCGTGATTCAATCTTCCTAAGGAACCTGACATCACTTCCAATTTATAAATGGAGAAACAAACTCAGAGAAGGTAAGTGGCCTGCCCAATGCTACGTAGCTAATCGCGCTGGGTCTCAAATCTAATATTTTGGCTGTAAACCTTCACATAGTCCCCCCAGAAGTAGGTCTTGCCCATAATTCCTGCCTCAAGAGGAGAGTCCCCTTGAGGTGTAGATGCTCCAATTTCCCAAGTGTGGTGATGGAGGGGGTGGGGGGACAAGTATAGCCGCTGAGCCTGGGTCACTTTTGTTTCTCGCATGTTAAGAACACAGATCAAATGAGTCGTGGGCTGATTAATCAGTGCAAAGAGGAAAACACGAACAAGAAAAAACAAATCGAAAATATGCAAAGAGAAATTGTGAACCAAGTTCTGAAGATTCTGTATCTAGTAGAACAGCCCTGGTTTCCCTTGTCTCCAGGGCCCCCCTGGGGAGGAGCTCATCAGGTGCACCCTGGGCCCCAGACTCACATCAGCTCAGGCCGGAAGCGGTGTATGATGGCACACAGGGCCAGGCCGCTCCGCCAGGAGGTGGTCAGGTCGGTGACGTGGACGTGCTGGTAGCCCTCGGTCTGCTGCTGGCACCAGTTTAAGAGCTTGCTGGGCCGAATGTCTGACTCTGCAGTAAGGGGAGACAGACAGTGTAGTGCTCTGGGGAAACCTCAGGGTCCCCTCTCTGACTGCCACCATGGCTGGGGATCAAGAGGAACAGCACCAAGGCAAGAAGCCAGGAAGCATGCTCTCCTGTAGCAAAGAGTCCCTAAGACCCCCTCTGGAACACAGAGGTGAGGACAACATGGAATCTGCCAACATTGCACCCAGCGGGGCAGACATGGAAGCAGGTGACAATGACACAGTGCCACAATGATGGAGAAGCGGTGTGCAGGGGGAGCAAGTGAGCAGGTTTGCCCCAAGTCCGCTGCAGCTGGAGCACTTGCCAAAGAGAGTCACAAAGGAGGGACAGTTGAGCTGCTTCTTGAAGTGTCTAGCGATTCAGCAGACAGAAGCAGGCATTGCAGGAAAACAGAAAGTGATGTGCCGTGGTCCAGACTCAAGGGCAACCTGCCGTGTTTGTGTGGACTGGCTGATGGTGGGGTGGCTGCAGGGGAACATGGGGTGTTGCAGGGAAGGGAGGGGGGCTGGTAAGGCCGAGTTGGCCCAAAGGCAGGGAGGACGCAGGAGAGTGACCTGGGCAAAGCCATGGATACCGGGGACTTATACAGTAATCATCCCTTCCCTTTGCTACTGAGCACTGGCCTTGCACCCAGCACTATGCCAGGCCCGGGAAATCCGCACATGCAGGGTGTCCAGCTGGGGAGACAAGACCCCCATACTGGAAATAAAAGGGAAAGAAAAGCAAGTCCCAGGGAAGTCATTCCACAGCTCACTTTGATGTACTAGATGCTCAACATATTTTCACCCTTTTATGATGAGTAAGCCGTAGGGGTGTCACTGTCCTGCTTTCACAGAAGAGGAAACTGGAGTACAGAGGAGAGGAGCCTGGCCAAGGTCACCAGAGCAGAGCCAGGCTCCCTGCAGGGCCTGTGCCCCCTGGCCAGCGGCAGAGCTCTTCCCCACAAAGCCGATCCCAGAGGCCTCCCTGGGGTCCCGGGAGGCCGCTTACCATGCCTGGAGAGGCCCACGGATCTCCGCACTGAGCCCAGCCTCTTGAGAGGGAACTGGTGCAGCTCCGTAGTGATGTACAAATGCTTCACCTACACGCAAGAGAGATGGCACAGCTGCCCGCCCGTTCTCCCCCAAATTCTAGCCTCAGGGCCTCTGAGCCTCACCTACTCCCTATTCAGTGTCGGCCACCCTTTCCTCTACCGCTGGACCCTCAGCAAGGAAGCCCAGGCCGCCCGAGACACGGAGCAACGGATCTCCATTATCCCCTCAGATGTGGAAGCACTCAAGTGTAAACATACTTCGTTGGCTAATTTTTTACATCCACACCACTCTGCTATTGACAGAAGAGGTTGCATGGCTCTCAGTCAATGGGAGAAAAACAATGGACTCTAGGATGGTGAGGGAAAGGACTCAATATTCGACCAAAGATTTTGAGAGAGGTATGCTTCCATTCATGTGGGGCTTAGTAACACACATGAGTGGTGACAAATAAACATATGTAAACATATGTATAAATATGAACATACACATGTGTCCCATTTCTCTCCTGTAGGCTAGAAAGATGTGGACTCTACCTTTTTCTTGTGACTCTCCTAGAGAGGGGAGTGGGTCTCACCTTCGGGGCAAGAGGGATTGGTGGCCGTGGTCCCAGGGATGTGTGAAGATTTCAGGCGACCCCTCCTTCCCACCGCTCAGTGCTGGGTCACCCAGAGGAGACCCCAAGGGAGGACTCACTTGATGGGGGCGGACACAGTGGGAGTTGAGGTTCGGGTAGCGCGTCCCCGGGTCCAACGTGTACTGATCAAAGTTCTTGTTGATGTTCTCTGGGGTCGTTTGAGGTAACAGCCGGTAAAGACTTTCTCTGGAGGGAGGCAGAACCCCAGATCAGGGATTGTTCTTGAAGCCTGAGGCCTTTGTCCCCACCCCCACTCCCCTTCTCCTGCTCTCAAGGGCTTCTTAGATGTGCTTATCTAACTCTCCCCTGCAATGCTTGGCCCTTGTTATTCTTGAGATCTGCAAAGTGGGAAAAGTTCAAAAGGGCAGAGAAGGAAGGAAGGAGTTCAGGAGGTTGGAGGGGGCGCAGGGATACTGGCCACCTCCCCAAGCAGAGCTGGCAGCTCAGTGACCTATGGTTTTGTTTTAAATGCCACTTAGCCAAGTGGCCTCCTGTGGCCTGTCCCCCATGACCACAGGCCTCCACACCCAAGACCAGCAAAGGCCTGTCCCCACCCACCAGGCCTGACTTCTCCCAGCCCACCAGCTGTCACAGCCACGTGGCCAACAGCAGGGTTTTGGGAGGAAGCCCAGGATCTTAGCAGCAGAAGAGGCCTGGGGCAGGGGGGTGGGGGACGGATCAGAGAACTCAGCTCACAACAGAGCAGAGCACTCAGCACCTGTATGGAAGCTTCCCCTAAACCCCCTCAGGCTCCTGGGCAACTGAGCAGTGCCGGACCCCGACTCCAGGGCCACCCTGGATGAAGGTTTCTCCTTGGCATCAAGGAACCACAGCCCCCAGAGAAAGTCACTGGAGGGGGTAGATCACGATGGAAAAAGTTCCCTTGGGACCCTGATGATCAATCAAGCCACATGTGGGAAGGCAGGTGAGAGGAGCCCGAGGCTTCATTTAGGTGCCACCTAACAGCCAGCCACGCTCCCTTTTCTGCCCCAGCTGGGAGCCTGGCTCCCCATACTCACCTCTCAGCCAGCAGCTCCAGGGGAGCAGTGCCCTGGTCCCAGTGTTTCACCATCCACGCCGTGTCAAAGGCGGCCAGGAAGCCGCGGGCACAGCCTGTGCCCATGGGCCAAAAGGGCTGCAAAGGAAGACACGCAAAATTCGAGTTGGTCCTAACGACTCCCGGCCTGCCATCCCTCTCTCCAGCCCTCTCCTACTGCCAGGCCCATGCACAGCACTGTGAGGGATAGAGAGGTGACGAGGGGATAGAGAGGTGACGGGGGTTGCCCACTAAGGTTCCCACAAATACAAACACCTGCAGCACAAGCCATGTGTAAAGGGTCCTATGACACAGGAACAACAAAACTGCTTCCCACCCTGGGGGAGGGAAATAGGGAATGCTTCATAAAAGAGTTGCATTTATGCTGATTTTAAAGAGTGGTCAGGATTCTCATTTTAATCCATGCACAAGTAGCAGGGGCCGGAACAGTGGGCAAAGTCTTGGTGGCTGGGAGATGACGAAGCCTGACGAGAGACGAGTCCATCTGGTTTGGGCAGAGCAGAGGTCACGGGGGAGAGTACTGCAAGATGAAGCTGGGAAGGGGGACATGGGGGTGAGGTGCTGAATGCTAGGCTCTTAGGTTACAGTCCCCACACAAGGGTGAGCAATGATTCATTCACCGAGCTTGGTTCTAACTCAACTGTCCCATGCGCACCCAAAGCAGAGTTTAGAATTTGATGCTTAACTTGGGATAAATACATATAAACACATTTTGGTTAGTGATTACATTAAAGATGGAAATGTATCCCTTCTGAAAGCATTTAATTAACCTAAGGACTCTAGCATTTGCCAATTTTCTGGGAAGAATTTTGAGCAGGGGAGCCATGAACGGAAACCGGACTTTGGGCCCATGTGCCTTTCTTGCACCCGACGTGATCTCAGTGTTGAAAAGCCACAAAGATCCACCCACGTGAGGAAGGAATCTCGCCCCAGCTGGGGTCACACATGCGGAGAAAGATGGCCAGGAAGTCCAGACCAGGCCACCTCAGTTTGTACTTCAACAAAGAGGTCAGCCCAGAAGAACCCTGAGGTGGACGAGAAAGCTTTCTGGCTGATACAGAAAGAACCAGCTCCTCTGAATTGAGCACAAGGGCAGGCTCTGAGGTCAGAATGCACTTGGCGGAGTCCTCCCAACTGGCGGAGGGCCTGTCCTTCCCCAGCGGCATGATGGCAGATGCTGCAGCCAAACATAAATGCAGGGAGCGAGAGGGCTCCAATGGCAGGCGGTACCTCAAGCAAGCTGTCGCCCACCAGGGCCACGAGCAGCTGGTGTGACTGACGCTCGCGCACCAGGGCCGCATTCTCTGAGGCGTACATGGAGGTGAAGTCGAACATGGCCACGTCAGGCTGCCCGTAATGGTTCATGGCGAAGTCTAAAGATGGCAGCTGGTAATTGGTGGCAAAGTCTGCAGCTTCGCGGGCATAGGACAGCAGGTTGTCCTGGTTCACATTCTCTGCACACAGCAGCATCTCCGTGTCGATGGAGTCCTGGGGGAAGAGCAGACGCACAGTGCAGCAACCCGCCCCTCTGCAGGGCAAGGATTCACACCCACTTCTTCGCAGAAGGACTTGGAATGGGGTTTATGCGGTGAGGCTAATCAAAACAGAAATTAGAAAAACGGCCAAGGGAAGAAAAAGGAATGAAATCAGCTAGCTGTGAGTATTAACAGAGTTGTGATGAAGCATGAAATTTGGCATTGAGCTTCCTGGCACCCAAGGCAAAAGGGAAATGTGATGTATCACAGGGATCTCCTTATCGGGAAGAAGGAAGCATACAAAGTCTTTAGGGAAGGCTAGTTTTTTCCTGGCACTAAGTTCTGAAAGAACTGTCTCACCGAGGGGTTGCAACAGAGAATGCTGTGTTGTAATGAACAGCGCACATAATCATGGTCTTGCCGCAAATATAGAAGCATATTTTGTATGGTTGTTTCTCGTGATAACTTCAGTTAAATTAAAAGAGAAAAGAGTGATTTTATAGTGAACTAAGATAAGCTAATGTGGTCCAGATACACTGAGTTTAGTGGTCAAACAAGATCAGAGAAGAAATGGGTGCTGGACATAATTCAAACTTTCTCTCCAAAGTCAGTTACCACTTTTCTCAACAGGCTGAGGGCATGCTGAGCCCGCTTTGCCCTCACAGTGTTAACCGCTACACTCCCTGCCAGGGGGTTGGGACCCGAGCCTATAGGACTAGGGTCCCCATCCTGGAGGGACACTGGCAGTGAACTGTAGGACACCTGGCTCCCAGACTCAAATGTGCTCACCCTGTGGAACTAAAAGACTGTCTTTCCCAAAAGGTGACACAGAAGGTGCACATCCCTGGGAGGTTGTGGGGTCACAGGGACTCATGTATATGAGACCAACAAAGGCCTTAGGGTTATTGAGAGCAACAGATCAAATCCCACCTCTGCTGTTTACTGACTATGTGCATTTGGGCAAGTTATTAAACCCTTCTGACTTTCCATTTTCTTACTTGTTAAATAAGAATAACAAAATTTAGTTCACAGAGCCGTGTGAGGACCAAATGAAACAGTATAAAATCCCCAGCCTGATGCCTGGCGCGTTGGACGTGCTCGACAAATGGGATTCCCGTCCTCAATAATGATGACATGAAGTGCAGCACATGGTGAAGTGCTGCCTGGACCCACCAAATGCACCAGCAAGAGCATTTACAAAGGTCTGGGAAGGCATAGTCTCACCTACAAGCATTGTGACCTACTGGAACAATTAGCCACGATTTCAAACACCTTGTTCCAGGAATGCTAATATTTCCACACCCAAACCACGCCACTCAAACTGCATCAGCATTGGCCCAAGAGCCCTTTGTCAGGTCACGTGTCCAGGCTGGAGCTCCTGTTATTTGATTTCCTCTCTCATATCTGTGTCTACAGTTACACAATCGCTTCCTCCCCTTGAAAGTGTGGTGATAAGATAGGGAAAAATGAATAGACAAGTCTCAAAAAGCCCCCTCTTCAAAACATGCTGCAAGCACCCCTGAGGTGGACCAGGTGACAGGTGAACGTGGACACAGTGCAATGGCTGGTGCTGACGCCCCAAGCAAGAGTGTGGGGATCTGGCAAAAGGACAGGCCCCCAGGATGCACTGGGGTGATGGTTCACCTGGCCTGGGCCTGCTGGGAGGAGCCATGGGCCTTGCAGGGCAGGAGGTCCCAGGTGAATGAGTGGATGACACAAGCAGAACCATAGGGAGGGGTTGAATACAAGGATGAGAAAGAAAAGTGTGGGAATGGGGCTCTCAGGAAAGTAGGCAGGCCTGGGGAAGCAGTTCTAAATTCAGGTATTAATGAGGAATGAATTTGGGTCCCATTCTCCATAGGGCTAGGGTACTGAAGGGAGGCTAAATGCTAAATGGACAGGCGAGGCAGTAGAAGGAAGCAGCAAAAATGCGCAGAGGTGGGTAATCAGCAGGAAGAATAGTCATGCCAAGTGTTGAGCTGGAAAGAGGCTGTAGGCCAGAAGCAACGGTCAGGCAGTGCCTGCCTAGTACTTCAAATGAAGGTGGACTCTGCCTTGGGAGACCACCTAATGTGTGACCACCTCATACATCTGGCAACCAAGCTCCCATCATGGTGAGACCAAGCCCACTGCATCCTGGAATCCTAGCCTGAGTGTGTGTGCACCAGCAGAGGCAGGGCCCAGGGGGGTGGGCCACCCTCCCTGTGGGGGAGAGCAAAGTGGACACATTTGGGAGCCCAGAGGCATGGTTTCTTGAGGAGAAACCCTCCTCTTCCTTCAGTAGCCATAGAAAGAAGCTCAGAGATCAGCAGGAATAGATGGGGAAGCAGGTCGATCAGTCACTCATCAGACAGGCTCTCAGCACCTTCTGTGTGCCTCTGGGAAGATGTGGATCCACATAGGGAGAGGGAAGCAGAGAGGATTTGCCATTCCTTCAGGAGCAAGAGGAATGTTAATTCAAGTGGCTTGGGATAGGTGGTGCCGCTCCCAGCTTTTGCAAATACTACAGAGCTAAGCTGCACCCCTGGAGACTCAGGCCAGAGCTCCTGAACCAAATGGGTGTCCAGTTCTCCCATGTCCAGCCCATGGCCTTCAATGTCTAGATAAGAGTTCATGTCTTACACCTAGAGGCCCCTTAGCACCGGCTCAGAAGATGCTTCCAGAGTCTGTGGGAGAAGAAAGGTCCTGGTGAGGACAAGCGTGGGCTTGGGATCTGCTCCCCGCTCCTCCACGGTTGTGATACGTGGGCCTGGAGTGAGTCACTCTCACCCATCTGTGCCGCGAGGGAGAGCCTGAGATGGGAGATGGAGGGGCTTTGCCAACTGCCGAGGAATGGAGTCACCATAAACAACATGTTGTGGCCTGGGCAAATGCCCGGGGATGACCCGAGGCCAACGGTGCCCCAGACGGCTGGAGTGCTCAGCCAGTGAATGGGAAACCAAAGTCACACTGTGCCTAATGCCCCAGAGGCTGACACAATACCCACCCCCCAGGCTGCCAAGGTGCCCACTGCACCTGCATCCCTGGGCCCCAAATAGTTCTTCCCTATCTAGCACCAGCATCCCAACAGAAGTCACAACTTTGGGAGAAACATCTGTGGAGCAGAGGAGAGAAAGGGACACTACCTTGCCTCCTCCAGACTGGGTCACCAGTAGGGCACCAGATGCTGAGCCCTCTGCTCACACATCTGCTGGTGGTGCTCACTCAGCTTCATGCAACCCCCCTCCCTCCTTCATACCCCCCATCCAGCAACTTCAGCTTTCAACTAAGACCTGACCGATGTGGAGGAGGCCCAGGGGAGGGCTGGGTTACTGATGCCAGCCGGCCGCTGCCAGCACGAGCTGGCGAGGAGATAGGCACATTCTTCTCTGACAAGCAGCAGTGAATGGTCACCATGCCGTCCGGGCTGTAGGCCAACGCCAGAGAGCAGGCTGACCCTGGACTGCGCGATCCTTATCTTGAGGCTACGGCAGCAGCAGTGGCAAGAGCAGGGGCTCTGGAAAGGTCAACACCTGGCCAAACAAGCTTCCAGCCCAGGGCCCACCACTCCATGCTCGCTCCTGCCAACCCTGCTCTCTGGTGAAGCAGGAAAATGCAGAGGCAGGAAGCAGAGGCCAGGAAGCCAGCAGGACAAAATAGCAGGTGTCCAGATTGGGCGGAGAAGTTATGGAGAGAATCTACAATCCACTACATGCTAAGCAGGGTGCTAGGTGCTCTGTATACGTTTTTAAATATGCTCTTTTCAAACCGCCCTTTTAGACAGAAACTATGATTCCTACTCTGCAGGTGAGAAGACTGGGGTTCAGAAAGGTGAGGCAGCTTAGCCACGGTCCTGAGTTACTAGGTGGCAGAGCTAAGATTCGACACAGGTCTTCTTGACTACAAGAGCTTTCCCCCCACACCACGACACGGGGGCTACAGTGTGAAATCCACAAGCCAAAGTCTCTGTGTCCCACTAGGACAAGAAGTCCCCATCTGCCTCCAAATGACTGTGGCCTCCCAGAAAAGGGGGAGGGCTGAGTGAGTCATGGGGAAAAAGAAGACTCAGGTGATCTCTCGAGGGTCAAGACCCACGCTAACACCTGGGTTAGGGGCTCAGCACCCCCCCACCCCCCACCCCCAGGTCTCTGCAGAAACACTGCTGCATGTACTGGTGTGGACTCATTCATCCAACACTCACGCAAAACCAAGGAGAAGGGAAGTGGTGCATAGGGGGCCCTTCCACGTCCCCCCTCACTCAGTTTCTGGCAGGGTGCTGCCCACTCCTGCACTTGCTGGTGCTGCCAGCCCAGGTCCCCACGCAAAAACAGGGTATAACAGCCAAGAAGAGGTACTTACATTAATGATGACGCCTTTGTCCAGGAGACTCTGCTTCTTGGCGGTCATGACAAAGTAGTGGGTGCAGTCCTTATAGTAAACAATGTTCTCGAGGTCAATTCCTGAAAAGAGAAGCATTCCTGCACTCAGTGCTGCCTCCTCGGGGCCTGCTGTGCCAGGGTTCTACTTTGCCTCTTTATTTACCTGCAGAATATTCACACTGGATGAGTTTCTGAGACATACGAGGCCAGAAAAGATCAATAACACCAAGTGTCAGAATTCACCCAGGTGAAGGCAGCTAAGTGATGTTTCCACCATTTCTTCCCTGGGAGGAGCAACTCAGGTTAAAGGGCTGGGTCGTATCTTTCTTTACTTTCCACCAGCTGCAAAAACACTTTAGAGACTAGGTTTCTGCATTTAAAACAATGTCGTGAGATGATAGCTTAGCTCAGTGGTCCTGTAAGTGGGGATGCCAGCCAGAAGCATCAGCATCACGCGAGAACTTATTGAAATGCCGGGGCCCAACCCAGACCTCCTGGGGGGTGGGGCCAGCAACCCATGCTTTAACAAGCCCTGCAGGTGACTCTGATTTGAGAAGCACTGGCTTAGCTCCTTCCAGCGGAGGGAAAGGAACAGATGCATGGCAACTTACCAGCAGTCAACACAGAGGCATGATGGGTAACCACAGGGACGCCTTTAGTACTATTAAATAGGAAATAGCCATCGATGCAGAGGCCCCCCAGGGAGTTGGAGGAAATTCATCACCGTGGCTGTGAGGGGCAGTGTGTGGAACAAGGGCCAGAGGTGATGACCACAGCAGAGTTTAAAGGAAGCTCATTCAAGTTTTTGGAAAAACACACTCAATGTCCTGTCATCCGTTATATTTGGTGGTTTATTCACGCATTTATTTTCTTGGTTTTTGAGAGGAAGGGAGGGTTGGAGAACTCTTAAATCATTCAAAGGGACATAATATGCTGGAAGGAAATACTTTTTTAAGTGAAATATTGCAACTGCGCTGGATTTCAGAGGGTCATGCAATGGGCGCCCGCCGTTGTGGCCAGTGAGAGGCGGAGTCCCATTCCTAGAATCCTACCTTCACAAAATAATCCAGCCGAAGCAGTTTGAGCTGCAACAGTACATAACGGAAAGGCCTGCCCCGGCAGTCAGCACACTTTCTCTGTGAAGGGCCAAACGTAAGTGTTGTGGGTTTTGCGAGCCCTCTGGTCTGCGTTGCCACCACCCGAGGCAGGGCGGCCGCGGGCAGCAACGGGAACCAATCTGTGCGCCTGCACTCCCACAGCCCTTTATTTGTAGACATTGAAACTTGAATTTCACATAACTTTCAATTTGTCACAAAATACTCTTCTTTTGACTTTTCTTCAGCCATCTATAGATATTAAAAGATTCTTTGCTCAAAGGCAATACAAGAGCATGCAGCCAGCCAGCTTACCAGCCCATGGTTTAAAATGCTTAAGCAGAGACAATACGTCCACTGAATGCACTCTTCTGCCCAAGCTGACCGTCAGGGTGACTGGGTAGCCATAGGGACAATGTTTACAATGTCAGGCTGAATGAGAAAAGCAGAATAACAAAGAGTGTTGGCACTATGAGAACTAGATCCATGTAAAAAGTAGGGATGTGGGTGAAAAATTACTGAAAAGAAGTATATGAAAATGAGGAGTATCCTGGGCTAGGTGGTGCTAGGTGTGAATGATTTATTTTCAGTGTAAAGATTCAACATTTTTGTTACACTGTCTTTTCAAAGAGAAATATATGTATTTTTTAATTGGGTTAAAGAGGAAACTGCTGGTGGTATGGGACAGGAACATGAACAAAAATATTGGAATTCACTTAATTGGGAGCAGGCATTTCGTCCCTCGCTTCCCCTCACCTTGCTTTGTTTTCCCCACCATCCTCACAGACCACCTGACTCGTTAGTTATTTGTTTATGGACGGTCTCTTTCTACAGAATATACGCTCTGAGAGCAGGGTTTTGCTTGTTTGGCCCACTGCTCTATCTCTCACCCTTGAACAGCCTCCTGCACCTAGTAGGCATTCAATATATATTTGTTGAGTAAACAAATGAATACTTTCCTCAAGGCCATGCCTGGGGGACAACTGACACCCTTGGGTGAGAGTCAAGCTCCCTGGCATCTCTGGACATCCCTCAGGAGGAAGGGCTCCTGGCACAATGTGTAAGTCACCTAGATTTCTCCAGGGACCACCCACAGGTTACTGGCTCCCTGCTCAGAGTGCTCCCTGAATCTCACACTGTTCTCCCACTGGACCGACCAAGCCCACCTGAGGATGGGTAATGGGGGTGTCCCTCTCTGGACAGGGAGCCACTTCGGGTGGGGACCATGTTGGTCTTGGCTGTACATGCCACTCTAGTCAGGACCAGCACACAATGGGCACTCAGCCCATGTTTCCTGAGTAAACAAATGTGCATCTGTAGTCACGTACAACGTCCAGGACTGTCCCTCAAGAATCGCTCTTGTCCTCGAAGATAAGGAGAAATCCCTGATTCCAGTGAATTAGAGTATCCCCGACCCAAGAGCTGGGGAAAGTCAGCCGCTCCATGGAGCACTTTAGGAAGTGACGGCGGCCTGGTCTGGAGAAAGGTGACAGTCTCACCTGTTTCTTCTTTAAGGTCCTGAAAAAACTTCTGATTGAAGATGAAAGCCACGCCACTAATTTCTTCCACCTTGGCCTCCGCCGTGCTGTTTCTGTTTATGAAGTTGGCGGTGATTGCGATGGCCAGCTTCCCACGGAATTCTTTTCTCCTGAACCCTGCGTAAGGAAAGGGGAAGAAGTGGGTCTCTCTTCTGGATTTGGTGTGAAAACTGAAAAAGATTACTTAGAAAGCTATTCTCAGATGCCCCATGGGTCAGCAAAAACAGAATTCTGGATCTCTAGAGACCAGGGGCAGGCAGCAAGGCTGCGATTTGCACCCAAGGAAGAAACACATCACCAGAGGCTCTTCTAAGTCAGCGAGACTTGTTCCTCATCTGAGATCTACAGGACCCAGCGTCCTGGTCAGGCTTCGACAAACAAAAGGCTAAAATGACCTCCAACAGGCGGTCACAGGCACATCCTGTTAACGATGTGCTGGGCACGGTTGCTGGATACCTCCTGAAAGACCTGTATGTACTTTGAACTTACACAATTAAAACTGCTTTTTTAGCATTTCCAAGTTTTTTCCCCCTTTGGAAAGCAGGATTACAAGATTGAATTCCTGTGGGACAGGAACATGAACAAATTTTCTTTCTATGTCAAGTCCAGGGACTGGCACGTAGTACACACTCAGTAAATGTACAATAAATAGATGGCATTCTAACTTGCAATTAATGTAGTACAGTGGTTCCTTGGGGTTCTTATAGATCGCAATGGTTTGTATTGAAATTTCTTTTTAATGGCAGTAAGAATTCTGTACCCAACTACAATGTGGGTTTTCCCAACACCAACGAGCAACTGCAGGACACTCGCTTGGGGCTCTACGATTCATCTCAATTCTGACACTGTCTACCCAGACAGAGCAGCAGATTCTACAGGTGAAGGGCTCAGCTCCACAAGACTGTCCTCCCCCTCAGATGCCAATTGCAAGCCCATGTTTCTGACCAACCAGCAGCAATAGTTTGGAAGTTCCAAGGAGCCCTTGCTTGGGTTAGATTAATTTCTAGAGCTCACAGAACTCAGAGAAATGCTTTGCTTACCAGTTAACTCAGGAACAGCCAGATGGAGAGATGCATAGGGCAAGGCATGGGGAAAGGGTGTGGAGCATCCAAGCCCTCTCAGAGCATGCCATCTTCCCTAAATATCCACCTGTTCACCAGTCTGGAAGCTCGTCCAATCTTCTTCCGTTTGAGTTTTTTTGAAGGCTTCATTACTTAGGCATGATTGAGTAAATCAGAAGCCACTGGTGACTGAACTCAATCTCTACCACCTTATCCCCCCCAGGAGGTCAGGGGGTGGGACTGAAAGTACCAACCCTCTAGTCCTATGGTTGGCTTTCCTGGCACCAGTCCCCTCCCCATCTTTAGGTGATTTCCAAAAGTTACCTCATTAACATAAACTTAGGTATGGTTGAAACAGGCCTGTTATGAACAAAAAGGCACCCATTTCACCTTTATGGCTCTGAAGGTATTTGAGGCATTGAGGATAAGAGACCAAATATTATAACAGAAGATGTTCCCATTGCTCTTATCACTCAGGAAATCCCAAGGGCTTTGGGAGCTCTGTGCAAGAAAGGGATGAAGATAAAATATATATGTATTCCTTACTATAAACCACAGTCTCACAGGGGGTATAGAGAAAATCACAAGCAGGTAGTACCATCTCAACAGACCATTTTCTAATCCCCTTTCTCTTTAGCATTGGACTATTCCTAGAGTCCCGAATTTCCCCTCTGCCCCAGGCACTGCTGTTCTCTCTAACTTAGGGCGCTCATCACACAAGCAGACTCACAAGACGGAACCTTGGTCTTTGCTCCCCTGTGGGAATTGCCCTCACAGCCCCTCACCATACTATCAAGCCTCATGCTGACTCCCAAACTTCCTTGTCAAAAATCCTGTTGACTAAAAAATCTTGGGTCTCTACTCTATACTCAGTCCTTTGAGTTGTTCTTCATTAGACCTTTGTCCAAAATGGTCAGAAATGGACATTATTCTCTAGTCTAGCATTTCTTAACCAGGTGACTTTGCCCCTCAGGGGGCATTTGGCAAAAGGTTGAGACATTTCTGGTTGCCACAACTAAGGGTACTACTGGTGACTAGTAGGTAGAGGCCAGGGATATCGCTAAGGACCCTACAATGTCTTGGGGAGAACATGCATGACGAAGAACTACCTGGCCCAAAATACCAACTGTGCTGGTTGAGAAACCCTGCTTTAGTCTACTCTCTTGGTCCCAAGTTACCCAGACAGCCCCTCCCTCCCATCTGGCCCTTAGTGTTCATGAAATGCCAAACTATTCTCAAGCTGAGCATAGATCCTGAATTTTCAAATATTCAGACTTATAGTTTCCTCAGACCATTCAAATGGCCCATAATCTCTAACAGCGCAACATCCAGGTTGGCAGCTCAGACATCCTTCATCAGATGTTAGTTATGATTGTAGAGCTGGGGAATAGGTATGGAGGTGAAGAGAGAGAAAAGCACCGTCTGCACAGTGGGTGGCAAGGGGCTCAGCAGGCCAACCTCATGTCCTGAATTCTCTAGGATCAGCCTAGTTTCAGGAAGTGTGTTCCATCCTCAGAGAAGGTGCCTTCCCAGTCAGACACCTGCAGCCTGCAGCCCTTGAGCAGGACAAGCCCTAAAAGCAGACCTGTCTGTAGTCAAAGAGACGCCACGTGGGACCACTGTATCCACAACCCACGGCCTCAAATCGGTACAGGTAGTGCAAGGTGGGGCTGGGGTGCAGGTGACAGAGGCATTCCCTAGCAATGTGGTTCCTCTCTCAGCCTAATAGATCCTAACCCAAGAAAACATGTTGTGCTTCCAAACTTAGAACTCGGAGAAGCAGTTTTGCACCTCAACAGTTTGGGGAAAACCCATCTTACTGCCCAGCAGTGAATGTGCTTAAAAGTTATGAAAAGAGATGGGCCCCTCCTTCCAGAGTATTATCCCTGGCAGTAAACCGATACCGTTAATAGGATAAAAAATGCTTATCTTGGATGACGTGTGAAAGTGTTTGGCACCATGGCTTGAACATTGGCAGGCGCTCAATAAATGTATGTTGATTTTTTCTTTTAATTTCCATGGCACTTTACCTTCATAAAGCATTTTTGCACAGGAGTCCTTTCCCAGCCCTTATAACAATGCTCTAACAGGGTTCTATTTTCCATGTTTTATGGTTAGAAAAACCAAGTTTCGGAGATAATTAAATGGCTGCTCGCTAAATGCTCACCTCAGTCACGACTGGGAGATCTGCCCCTCCATCAAGACCCTGTCCAGCTTTGGCATCTGTCACCTTGCCCCCTCTTCTCCATACCCTTCCAGTTACACCCCCTCCCACTCCTGTGTCCCCATCCTCAGCAATAAGAAGAAGAGTCTTCACCTTCTAGTGTGTTCCTGCGGCCGTCGGCACCAATGATGACGTCAAACTCAAACTCCGACAGAGGGTGGTCTGCAGGAAGAAATTCTGCTCGCCAGCCAATTTCTACCAGGACAGAAAAATGAGGTGAGTTGGCACAGAGAGCAGTGGGAAGAGAGAGTGATGATGTCACCAGGTGTAGGCACCCCAGACAGAGCCTCCAGAGGAAAGACCGGAGCTGTCCAGACTCACACTGGAATCTGGAGTCCTTCAGGCTTTAGTTTTAGTTCAATCCAAGACCAAGTAAACCACCAGCACCAACTTCATGCTTGGTTTTACTGGTTTCTATAAAGCCTAGGAGTCCACCCTGAAGGATTCTCAAACTAGTCTCACCAGATTCTCCCATGTTCTCTTTATATTCCCCACATTTCTCAACGCCCTCCCATTGCTGAACAGATCCAAAAGGATGTGCAGGGTGTAATGAAGCCATTTTGCAAGGCTACTTCATTATGCTCAACATATTCCATTGTGCGGCACACAGTCTTTTATGAAACCCCTTTCAGGTGAAACCCTGGTGGTTACTCACAGTTAGAATGTAGCACCTACTGGAGGGCTGGGAAAGATTAAGGGCACACAGGTCTCCAGAATTTTAATGGATGCCCAGCTACAAAAGCCAACTAACGCCTCCCCTAAGTTCTCAATATCCTGGGCTATCAGAGACAGGAGAAATCAGCGTTGTAGCCTGTGTGTGAAACTGTGAGTTCTCCAGCACTATCTGGCTCAAGACTGAAAGCCTGGTCCAGGCAGTACAAACTGTTGATAATAAGGTGCAGTGGCATTATGAGTAAACACTCTGACTGTGGCGTACATAAAATCAGAAATTACATAAACATATTTAAAAAGGGGGGGACTACTAAATCAGACAAAACTACAATGGGTGAGTTTTATGATTTGTAAATTATACTTCAATAAAGCTTAAAATATTAGATGCCAAATAATATTCTGAATATTTATTTAATATTTGCTCTAGACACTTCACTTTCTTTGCTAGATTTTAAATACATCATACAGGTACAAGTGTATCTACCCATCTGTGTGTGCACACAAACTGGCTGAAGAGCATGTGAGTGAACTTTATCAGACAACCAAATCTGTCTTCTATCCTACTCCGTGATTTGACTTCATTTGTCAGAGTACTACCTCCTAGTGGCAGAGTAGTCAAATTACAGGTTTAATGACTTAACAATATATCCCCTGGGAGCTGAAGAGCAAACCTAAAGTGACAGCAATGGTCAAAACAAGGAAAATACCCATTAATGAAATTATGACAAACAACCCCCAATAAGAATAATTGTCACAGAAACATCCTCTGAGAACTGCAAATATAATTTCCATTTTGCAATCTGATTTCTAGACAGAAGAGGAAAGTTATACTGTACTCTGATTTTCTTGATCTTCAGGAGGCTCTAGAACCTTCACAAACTCTACATTCACATGGATTTCAACCCCCAAAATCAAGGCCACCTTGAATAGGATGAGCTGTAACTGACGAATACCTGTTAGAAGGGAAGGGAAAGAAAGATGAGTTGTTGGAAGCAATGCCTAGGTGCATCCTGTAAACAGAATACTATACAATCACTGCTCAGTGATCTCTGAGCATTGCAGTAAATCAATAGTGATCACTACTGGGTGCTAATTATGTGCCAAAGACTCTGTCTTCTCATTTAACCCTTACAGTGTTTTCTCATTTATCCCTGTTTACAGCGGCCCTCTGGGATAATTATTCTCATTTTACAAATGAGAAATGGAGGGTTAATGAGGTTAAGTGACTTGCTCAAGGTCACAGGGTAGTTCAACTAGAATGGGGACCCAGCTCTGTTTGATTCTAAGACTGTACTGTGGCTGTTAGATACGCTGTAATGATGAAGGCTCTCTCTTCCCTGGGCTGTGGGTTTGATGAGATAAAGATGGAAAGAAGTTGGGGGGAGAGAGGGAAGGAGAGAGAGAAAGAGAGAGACCGTCAACTGGCTCATTCCTTGGGGACCTAGGCCTAAGCTCTCAGCCACCCTGGGTAAGGGGTGGGGAGTGCAATTCTGTAATTCTTTCCACAAAGCTGGGAAGTTTATGGTTCTCCAACTCCTACTCACTCTCTGAAACTCCCCCAATGTGTGGCACCTTGTTTCTCTATTTTGTCCCCTACTATTCAGCAAAAATAGGTTTGCCTCCAAATATATTTCTGTAGAGTACAGCTTCAAACTTCCTGTGGATCCCTTTGTATTTTGCAGGCTTTGTTCACTTAACATTTATTGAACATCTACACTATGCCAGGTGCCATGCTAGGTCCGGGAGATATGGAATACCCCCTCTAATGGAGGAAACACAGGTAAACAGGATGGGGCAGGGCATGGTGGTTGAGTGGAAGAGGAGTAGCAGAATGGGCCTGAACTATAGTCCTGAAAGCCAAGAGAGGATGGACCAAAAACACCACATCCCACCAAGAGATTAAGGAATAGGAAGACTGCAGGAGGCCAAGGCACCTGGGAGTTAGGGAGCTTCTGAAGACCTTGGTGAAAATCTCTTGAGTTCAGTGGTAGGGGGAGAAATCACACTGCAATGGAAGGAGGCAGAGTGGAAAGTATAGACAAAGTCCACATCTCTTCTCTCTAGAATAAATACTATGAAGTAAAGAAAAGTAATGGGAAATAACAAAGAACTGGAGGAGGAGTATTAGGTCAGAAGCAGGAAGGCTAAGTGATAGGGAAGGTGAAAAGGAGAGAAAGAATCCAAGAGAGACTAGAGTTGGAGTGCGCGTGGTCAGCTCTTCCTGTGACATTGGGTTGAATGGAAAGAATGGGTCCTTGGGTGGGGGAGGAAGGAGGGGGGCAGGCATGGGGAGTGCCTGCCAGTGGCTGCTCTTCCCCAGAGCATAGGAGGGAAGCCATCTGCTAAGAATAAGGAGGCTGTGGTGGAGGTTTGGAACACCCATGGTGGGAACTGGAGGAAGATGCTGACACAGGACAAGTTGAGAACTGCTGAGCAACGCTGAGGTCCGGGACACAGCTGGAGCTGGGGGTCATGGTTAGTCAGAAAGGAAGCCAATTATCTGGGACTTAAATAACCCAATCCACCTCCTGCCTGGAAACAGGCATTGGGGGAGGCCTGGCCTCTCCTTATAGTTTCAAAGTTCCTAGTCTATGTGTTTCCAGCACATAGTAGGTGCTCAGTAAATTCTCCCTGCTTCCCTTCTCACAGGTACTGGGGCTGCCCTCGACAATGATCACTCTGAATGTCTAAATCTCAGTTCCACAATCCTGCCGGTGTTTCTGCATACTGGGATGTTTCCAAGGACTGCAAGCACATTGGGAACCCCCCGCAGTGGGGCATAGAGGGGCTCCTGGCCAAGAAGGCAGCCCAACAGCCCCGGGGCCCTCACAAGGGCCCCCAGTGCCCAGCTGTGTCACTCAGGAGGGTCTGATGAGAAAGTGGTGCTCAACGTTGTCCTAAATTGGTAACAACACACATTCTTCCATGGGTGGTAGGGAATGTCCTGGAAGCTGACACTGCAACTTTTTAGGCGAATCCAAATTACTTTCCAATGGACTCATGGAATTTCCTCATCTCAGAGCGGGAATAAATTCTGGGGCCACTGCTGCTAAGTTCTCCTGTATCTGGCACTAAATTATACCCTGTGTAGCTGAGAATTCTCCCAGTCATTCCCACTTGAACCCCATACCCATTTCCCATTAGTTCTTGTCCTCATGAAAACAGTTTTCAGGGTTCTCCTCCCACCCATGTCTTGAATTCTGAATTCTGAAGCTTGGGGACTCTGGCTGCTTCTTGCTCACTGTACATCATGTTAAACATTTCCTGAGTACCTACCCTGCAGCAGGCACAGTGATAAGCACATTAAAAACTTCACCTCATTTAATCTTCTCTGCAGTCCTGGTAGGCAGACATTAATCACATTTATGGGAGACAAAACTGAGGCTTGAAGAAGGAATTTGACCCAAGTCACACAGCAAAATGGACAAGACAGATTTTGGACCAAAATCTGTTCAAACCCCTGAACTCTCCCCACAGTATTAACCTCCCTAGCTTTTACGAGTCATGGTTGCTATATATAAAATGGCTAAAGCCCTCTATCCTTTATGGGAGGAGGAGGCTGCTCTCCCAAAACCCATGCGCGGATCCTGCCTCCCTAGACCCAGGCTTGAGCATGCAGGGATGGCCCAGGACCTGAAATCTACATCCTCTCTTCCCCCTCCTTTTCTGAATGAACTCCCATCATGATGCCCTCTCTCTCATGGAAGCTCAAGGAAACCTGGTATGGGGTCTGTCTAGTGCATCGTTCCTCTGTTTTAAAAGCTGCTATGGCTCCCCAGAACTCTCCTTTGCTCAAGACGCCTTCAACAACCCAGCCCATTTAATAGTTTCTTGTGGCTCCCTCTTCCGAACTCCTCTGGCAAGTCTGACTACTCTATTAAAGCACATTTTATTATTGACAAAACCTTGGTGAGTTCTCTAAGAGTGTAGACTATGTTACTTACCTCTACCTCACTTTTCCATATTTCATTCATTCATGCAACAGGAGTTTATTGAGCATCTACTATGTGTCAAGCGCTCTTTTATGCTCTGGAGATACTCTGGTGAGCAAGACATGCTACAGTCCTTGATCTCATGGTGCTTACAGCCTAGTGAGGCATCACATAGGGCCTGGCCCATGGCACAAGGCAGGCCCTTCACTAAATATCTGCCAGTTGGATGTGTGGAGCCCCCAGGGACTTTCAAGAGGGAACATTCTGGACACTCCTTAGTGTGGAGAAATGCTTACCAAGGTCATCCCCCGCCCCTCATGGGGTGCCACCATTGGCCCCACTCACTGATATGGTCGATGGAGCCAGCACAGAACTTCCCATAGAACTTCTTGGCTCCCAGGCCCCTCAGGTCATGGATTGTGAAAGGCCAGAGGTGCAGCACGTTGTTCCGGGAAAATGTGTCCCTCTTCTCCACCACGACCACTTTGGCCCCCAGGTAGGCAAGTTCAATGGCAGTGCGCAAACCACACGGTCCTCCCCCAATGATGAGACACTGCAGAGGTGAGAGAGGAGAGAGATACTCAGTGACCTCTAGTACTGTAGACACAAACCCATAGTCAGCAGTGAACCCCATCCACTCAAAGCAACCAGCAAGTGCAGCCTGAGCACCTGTTAGGACCTGCCATTCATCTATCCAGTGTTCACCACCTGTGGACCTACTGGGCCCCGGGCACTGTGTCAAGCCCTGTGGGGGATGAAGAGATCAAGGGACTTGGGGAGAGGCACAGCTAGATATACATGAGGTTTGAAGTCAGACTGAACTGGGCTTAAAGCCAGTGCTGGCATTTGACTTCCTAGTTTCCACATCTGTGAAATGGGTCTGCTATTCTTTCCTTGTAGGGTTATTAAAAATAAGATTGCTTTCAAAAAGCTTATGGTACATCTTTGTGACCTAGATTAGGCTATGGTTTCTTAGATATGATTCCAAAAGCACAAGCAACAAAAGAAGAAAGAGGTAAATTGGACTTCATCAAAATTAAAAAGTTCTGTGCTTTAAAGGCTACTATCCAGAAAGTGAACAGACAACACTCAGATGGGAAAAAAATACCTGCAAATAATATATGTGATGAGCAATTATAGATTATAAAGAATTTTACAACTCAACAAAAAAAATTAAAGAATGGGGAGACAATCTGAATAGACATTTCTTTAAAGAAGATATTTAAGTGGCTGGTGAGCACATGAAAAGATGCTCAACACCACTAGTCACCTAGGAGGTGCAAATCAAAGCCACAATGAGATAACCCTTTACACCCACTAGGATGTAAATAATCCAGAAGACGGACAAAAACAAGTGTTGGTGAGGGTGTGGAGGAACCGGAACCCTTATACACTGCTGGTGGGAACGTAAGAGGGAGCAGAGACTTTGCTATCGCTTGGCCATTCCTCAGAAAGTTAGACAGGGAGTTACCACACGACCCAACACTTCTACCAGGTTTACACCGAAGAGAAATGAAAACACGTATCCACACAAAAGCTTGTACACGAGTGCTCATAGCAGCATTGGCCGTAATAGCCAAAACAGCCCAAGTGTCCGTTCATCGGTGAGTATATAAAATGTGTAGATCCTCACAACAGAATATTATTCAGCTATAAAAAGGAATAAAGTGCCGATGTGTGGATAAACCTTGAGGACATTATGTTAAGTGAAAAACACCAGGCCCAAAAGGACACATACCGTATGATTCCTTCTACATGAAATGTTCAGAACAGGCAAGTCAATAGAGACAGAAAGTAGATTAGTTGTTGAAAGGGAATGGGGGGAGGGGAGAAGGGGGAAGTGGCCACTGACGGATGCAGGGTTTCTCTTCATGGGACTAACATGTTCTGCAATTAGACAGTGGTGAGGTTGTACCTTGAACTGTACACTTTAAAAGGGTAAATGTTCTGGCATGTGAAGTATATCTTACTCAAATAATTATATGAGAGAAAAGCATATGGTATCAACTCTGACACACACTAGTATAGATGTTTTTCTTCTTGATGAGACCTAGTCCTAGGAACTCGCAGTCTAGGTAGACTCGGGCTTGTGAAATAAATAATTAGGACCCCATGTCGTTAGTTCTATTTGGAGTCCAGAGGGGAAAAGCTAACCCTACTTAGTAAGCTGAAAAAGACTCCACAGAGAAGGTCTTTAAAAATTGTCGTCACCACCACTATCATGCCCTCCTCCTCCTGCTCCTTCATCATCATCACCACCACCACCGCCACCACCACCACCGCCACCTACATTTATTGAGCATTAACTATGTGCCAGACACTGGCTTAAGTGATTTAGGTGTTGTTGCTCTTAACCCTCACAACAAATGTATGAGGAACTAGTATTGTCCCAATTCACAGATAGAAAAACTGAGGCACGAAGCAGCTCAGTATTTGGCCCATGGTGTCAGAGATTGAAAGGGGCAGAGCCATGATTCCAGAGCCCACCATGCTGTACTGAGCCTGGTTTGCCAGGAATAAGAAGAAACAACATTTCAGCAGAGGGGTGGCCCAGTCAAAGGGAAAGGAAGAGAAGTTGGATGGAGAGAAGGATACTTTGGGGGAAGGGAGGAAAAGGAGAGAGAGATGAGAAATTTGCTGGAGCCAGATGTTGAAGGTCTTAAATGGCAGGCGGAGGAGTATGGCCTTGGTCCTCCAGACACTGGGGCCACGGTGAGCAGAGGTGACAAACAGGATTCTGTACAAGTCCCATGCTAGGTCTTAATGGACACTCTGAGGGTGAACAAGGCTTCCCCGAGGAAGCTACAGCCATTTTGGAGAGGAGGGAAGACACGCAATGGCCTAGTGAGTTATACAGGGCAAAACCCCTTTATTTACATCAAATCTTATGAGGAGCACCAATATGGTTAAAAAAAAAAAAAAACAACAGCAGAAAAGGGCAGCATTCTGGCAGAGACAATCAGACCCCCCCACCCAGCACACTGCCCTAAGCCCAGGCAGCCCCTGCTGCCACTTCCCAAGGCAGGAGTTCACCTAGGGAGTCTAAATAACTAAGGCACCAGGGAAGGGGATCTGCACCCCCTCCTCCCTGCTCCGCATCGAAGCAGCATCCAGAACCTTCCCTCCTGCCCGGGATCAAACCTTATCTTACAAAAACACACTCCCCTCCCCCTAGCAAATATAGCTGCATCCAGTTATCACTCATCTGGGGCCTCCAGGGTCCCCAAGGGAAAGAGCAAACAAACACATCAAAGCTGCCTCACCACAATCAGTGTGGCTTACTGGTTGGAACCTTCCAGAGAGTTTGCGGAAACCCCATCAGGGGAAATGAAGTCACTGCTGAGATACAGATCACTCCAGAGGCGTCAGGAGTGGGAGCACACATCCCTTGGCTGCTTTTCTGGTGGGAGCTGACTGGAGAGGACCAACTCCCCCAGGCCCAGCTCTGCTTCTTGTCTCTCACCCGCAACAGATCCTCCAGCTCGGACACAGCCAGACCATGACAGGCATTTCAAAGCATGACTCCAAACCCCAACGCTTGTGAGGATGGCTTTGGGGTCAAGTTTGAACTCACTGCATTTCTTTGCAGTTAGTGCATCTTTTCCTGTTTGCCAAGCTCTGTCACTCCAGGGCCAGGGATGGAGCGAGGGTGGGAGGACATGGGGTGAGGAAGGGCAGGAAGAGAAGGAGGGGAGCCCTCCTGACTCTTTCTCCCCAGCAGGCGGGGACCAGGACTGCTCCCAGGACAGGGCAGGACCTCCCTTCCCACCAGTTGGGGGCTGCTATGCAGTTCTGGTACAACCAGTAGCTGGTGGCCTGTTTCTGACCTCACCCTCCTCTGCTAAACCTGAAATCCCATCAGTGAAAGCTCAGTTTTGCCCACTCCCGTGGGCCCCAGAATATACTTCAGGCCTGAAATTTCAGAGACACCACTCATACCATAATTTAAAGTCAGTAAATACCAATGGGCCTAATTATACAAAGGGAGAAAATTTGGTGCAGATGTTATCAAGACAGGAGAGAAGGCTTGTTGGCAGGGCCAGGCCAGTTCCTCTCAAAACACACTTGTTATGATTAACATGGGAACTCGGAGTTCTGACAAGAGGCCAAGCACCGTGGCTGCAACACAGCTGGGCAGAGGAGCCAGAGAGAAGGGGGCATCCCGGTGTGCCCCGTGGGTGCTCTGGATGTTGGGCATGATGCAAACGCCATGGATGCAAAGGTTGTGATAACTCGGCGCCAAGGGCTGTCCACCTTTCCCAGACCCGGCTGGGCTATCGCTGCCGAGGAATATTGCCAGGAGAGAAAACTTTTCCTCAACCCCGAAGCCTTTTTCCTTGAGCCCCGACTCAGGCCATGCATTCCTCCCACCGGCTCTGTCCTTAGTGCCATGGCAGAGGTAAGCTGTCCGTGTTTAATGACCTGCATTGAGTGCCAGGTCAGCAGAGTGTCCTCTGTGTGCCCAGTACGGGGCCTAGCACACAGGAGGCCTCAATAAACACTTGATGGATGAGTGACCTTCCCACGCCCTCACCGCCCACCTAGTTCTGGCTCTGTGTCCCTAACCGGGAAGCTGCGTTCACGTCAGCCAGGGTTTATGTCTGCTGATTCCCACCCAGGCTGGGGGAGCTGGGGTCTGCCAAGGCCACCAGCATCACCAACGTCAGCAGATCTGTGTGCTTGGGTGACATAAATTTATCACCCAGCGGGGAACAGGGCAGCTCCACCCCCAGCAGGAAATCCATTGTATAGATAAGCTTGGCAGTGCTTAGGCCTTCTCGTTCTGAGAGAGACAAACACCGCATGGAAAAAATCAGCTTTCCATTGCCGAGGGGCGGGAAGAGGGGATGAGGGACTGGCCCACAGTAAAGGCCCAGGGTGGGGTGGCCCTGGCTCAGCAGACACCGGTGCCATCCTGGAGGACCCCCCCCCCCCCCCCCCCGCAAGCACGACCCACTTCTTGATGACACATGCCTCTCTCAGCCTACAGCGGGAGGGTGTGCTGGGGCTGCACCAGATACGCTGAGGGGATTCAGCCCTCAGAAGGAGCTGCCAAGGGAACCAGGGGCCATGCCAGGCGTTAGCTGTCTAGCTGTCTAGCTGTCTGGAGACTTGACTTCCATCTCTGAATTCTGCCTCTGGTTTGCCCAGGACCTCTGTGTGAGGACCCTGGGTGAGGCGAATGCCAGCCCTTGGAGGCAGAGGTGCACGAGGGGTGTGCTCACTAGCTTGCTTCCCTGGGCTCTGCACCTTGCCGAAAAGAGGATGATAGTGTCTACACTGTATTGGGCCTCCCCCACACTTTCTACTTGCCAGGCACAGTCCTAATCCCTTTATGTGCTCCATCTTTCCAATTGCCCTGTGAAATGTCAGAATCATCTCCAGTTTTTAAATAAGGAAACGGAGGCATAGAAAAGTGAAGCAACTTGCCCCAGGGACCCTTTTCGTCCCCATTTGTGAGCAGAGAAACAGAGACGGAAGAGGGTCAGAAGCATCTCCAGGGTCATCTAACCAGTGAGTGCTCAAGTCTGAATTGCACCCCAGGCAGGGTGGGTCCCCCGCCTGTGCTCCAAAGCGCTTGTCCTCGGCGGTGTGGTCGACGAGGTGCAGCCATTTTTTATTCCTTCCCTGCACCACAGGCCTCCTAGACAGAGCTGGGGTTCAGGCTGAGGGCACAGGCCTCTGCACGGAAGGGCTAAGCCTGCGTCTGCATCCAGGCTGAGCCTCTTCTGCTTCCCTGGGGTGGAAGTTTACAGGCCGGATGGAGCTAGAGCTCATGTAAGTCCTGGGAAACCACTGTGGCAGGTGCCACGGCAGCAGTGGGGTTGGGCACAGGCAGTGCAAGGCTTCTCCAGCACCCAGGCGGCAAGACGGGCCAAGCAACACAAGGTCAGGCTTGGTGCTGTCTCCCTGGTAGCAGCGGGCGCCCCCCCCCCCTCACGCTGACACACAGGCCATCTCCCGGGCATGGCTCTGCTTCCAGGGACATGCCGCCACACTTCCTGGTATGGTTTCCAGCCTCACAGGCTTTCAGGACAAGCAGCTTATCTAAACCCAGGCAGGAAAGCCCTGACTGTTACCAGGTTACCACAAGCGAAAACAGCTCCCTTCAGAATCAGAGGACTGAAAGTTTTCAAATCCAAGAAGCCACCCACATGCTATTATGTGGGGCTGGCACCAGGGACCTGGCCTTACCACCTGGCCCCGCAGGATGATGCTCAGGGCGACTCAAGAGAGATGCAGTCACCTAAGGTTCTAGCCCTGGAGGAGTCTCTGCAAGAGGGGGTGGCCAGACAGGGACTCTTTGTGGTGACTTCAAGGGCCGTTCTGGGCAGAAGACAAAATCTCATCTGATGGGACATGTGTCTGCTACAGTCTGACCCTCCTGTACCTCGGTCACACCCAGGTGTCCCTGAGTAACAGTCACGCACCACTCAGAAATTTACAGAAAGGGAATGGAAGAAGATGCCCTGTACCCTCTGCCTGCTCTCAAAGGATACAAATTCCTCTGAGAAGCATCCCATTCTTCTCTGTCCTTCCCTTGCAGCCTGAGCTGGCGCCCTCTTCTTGTGAGCAGCTGTGACCAGTGACCACGGGGTCTGGATTTTCGAGGAAAGTTTCATTTGCAAACATTCTGCCCCTGGGCCTTAGGTATGCTCATATTAGGCCCCTGGTTAGAACTTACAAGTAAAATCCTCAAGGCCTGCCTCTGGGTGCTGCTCACATCTCACGGCATCTCCCCACCTAAGGCATGAGTTCCCTCAAGTCAGGGTGTGGGTGCTGCCCCCAGGCTGGCCCCGCGCCAACGGCAGAGACCAACAAGTCCTTTCGCTTCAGACGTCAAAGCGCGTAATCAGCAGTGCCAACTCCATCCCACCTTCCTTGGTGCCGTCCTTCCCCTGCTGAGAAGAGCAATAGTAGTAACAGTATCCATAATAGCAACAGTATTTGTAATAAAAGTCAGAGCCACCAGTGACATCCTGCTTATAATGTACAAAAACTTTGTTAAGTACTTTATAAGAAATGCATCTTGTTTTATTCCTAAAACAACCCGGACTTAGGCATATTCATCACCATTCAGCAGGTGATAAAACTGGAGTTCGGGAAGATTAAATAACTTGACCACGGTCACAGAACTAGGGTGAGACCTTGACCTCTGAGCCCAGAGTCCCTGCTTGAGGTCACAGTCCTATATTAATTCTTCCAGGTTTCTTTGAGACATTATGTGCTAGAGTATTAATATGCTCCTGCCTCAGCTAAGACATTAATTAAGGACCAGTGAGACCACGTTGTGGGATTGTAGAGGATGCAAGAGAAGGCTCGTGTTCCCTGAAGCTCGGGAAACTGTCCCTCTGAGGACTAAGGAAGCAAAGCAGAGACGATGGGTGCTGCATTGTTTGGGGTTGCCTGTGACTACTGCAGGACTTGGTCGGAGGAACAGGTTGGTGACTGTGATCTAAGAGTGTCCCTCCAGGAGATGGGCCATGAGTGGAGAGTTGAAGCTGGGGATTCGGAGAGACAGAAGAGATGGCATGCTGAGGTCCAGGCTGAGAAAGAGGGTGGAGGTTTGCAGGGAGTGGGGAGCCCCAGCCTAGCTGAGTGTTGTGCGGAGGAATGGTGGGGAGGGCAAAGGGGCAGAATCAGACAGGAGAGGGAGAGGGAGATGGGTCATGGAGGGTCCGGGATGTCAGACTAAGGGTTTGAACTCCTCCCTGCCGCCCCCCCCCCCACACACACACACTTTGGCTATTAGGGTTTGGACTAGAATGAAACTGCTAGTTTAGGACAGTTGATTCCAGAGCAATATCAAAGGTGGGAAAAAGAGAAGGGACTCTAGAGGTGAAGGAACCAGTTGTCGCAGCGTTTGAAGAAGTTGATCAGCTCTCTCAAGTCTCCTCCCTGCATGCCGAGCACAGACACTCCAGTGCCTTTGCTGGTCTCCCTCATCTTCCGGATCTCCCCTGCACCACTGCCTGGGGCTCAGTCCTGGTCCTCTTCCCTCCTTGACCTTCATTTTACATCCTTCAGTTCCCTGGCTTTAAAGGTCATCTACACGTTGTTTATCCCCAGCCCCGAAACTCTCAGACATTTAACAAATGGCTCACCAACATTTCCAGCTGCTCTAATACGCCCCGCACATGTAGGAGACCCACAACCAGACTTTGACCACCCCTCCCCCACCCCTCCCCCAAACCCTGCTCCTCTCCCAGCCCTTGCCATCTGGGTAAACGCACACCCACATCCCACTTTTCCCACCCCTCGAACCAACAATCTGAAATCATCCTTGATTCCTTTCCTCTCACCTCTCAACCAACCCACCAATACATCCAGATGACTCCACTTTCAGAATAGACCGAGAGTCCAACCAGTTTCACCTCCTCATTGCTGCCACCCTGATCCGAGACACTCCTGACCATTCCCCTCCTGCCCCGGCATGAGGGCTGCTACCTGGTCTCTGCTTCCACCCTTGTCCACCTCACAGTCTAACCCCCACAGCGACCAGAGTGGCCCTTCTGAAGTCAGATCATGTCACTCCCATGGCACATGGAACTCCAAACCAGACCTTATCATGGCCTTGAGACCCTACATGACCTTGCCCTCCAATTTCCCTCCTGCCTTCAGCTCCTACCATAACCCCAATCCTCCCTGCACTCCAGCCTCATCTCCCCACTAAGGGCCTTCCTCTGCTTTGCCCTCTGCCTGAGACATTCTTTCCCTAAATATATATTATATTCAAATACAAAAAAATTTATTGAAAAAATATATAGGCCTCATTTTGTATTACTTCATATTAACACCCAGCTACAACAACATTTTAAATGTTCATAACTATTTCTAGCATCTACTGGCATGTTCTTTCATTGCGGACTTTTGTTTTCTTCCTGGTTTCAATCGAGTAGCTTTACAATATTTTCCCCAGTATTTTATTATAAAACTTTTCAAATACGGGGCATGACAAAAGGAGGTTTACAGCTGTGAGTATGTGAAACAGACTTTATTCTTGTATTATTAATATTCTTTATTATTGCATTACTTTCCTTTCAAACACTGCGCACCCACTTTTGTCCCGCCCTGTGTACAGGAAAGTTGAGTGAATTTTAGTGAACACAAAAATACCTGCCACCTAGATTCTCTAACTAGATTGTATTCTTCTTGTTTTATCACATATCTGTTTATCCATCCATTCCTCTGCCCATTTATCAATTTATCTAATTTTTGGTGCATTTCAAATAAATTGCAGAATCAGTACATTTCTTCCCAAACACTTCAGGATGCACATTGTTAACTAGAGTTCAATATTTGCTCAAGTTATTTTTTAAGGGAAAATCTATGTACGATGAATGCTTGTATCTTAAACATACCATTTGATGTGACAATTTATAATACATTCTGCTTCTAAAAGCATTAGTTTTCCTCCCTATAAATGCTCTTTCTTCCGGTCAACCCTGGGAGTTCGTGTTCTCTGGGCTCTGGGCTGGCATCTTGGTGCAGTGTTATCAGTAAGGAGCTTCTAGTCGAGGGGGTGGGGGAGAGCTGCATCCGACCAGCCAGCTGCCTTGCCCCCTTCCCTCCCTTTGGAAAACAGAAGTCACATCCCTTCCAAGACCCCCAAAAAGCGTGTAGAGGAATCTCACATTCCTTCAGGAGGAACAGGGGAAAGAGCCTCCTGAGATGGGCTGATTCCAGATATATTTAAACCTCAAAACTCTGAGGCCAGTGTAATCCATATGTGGGGAAAGAAATAGAGCTAAGATACACAAACAATCTAGCATCCAGAAATAGATACACTAGCTCATTTTGATCACTTTTTCTTTTTGGTCACTTAGCAAGCTTTTGGTTTCATCAACGGTGATTCGGCCGTGTAGAGGTCCCCACAGTACAGTGACAAGAGCCAGCGCTCACAGCCCTCCGTCCGCAACAACCCACGCCCATTGTGTCATTTTCACAGCTGTAACTACTAAGAGATGAAGCCGGGGTTCACACCCAGGTGCCTGGCTCCAGAGACCAAGCCTTTAACACTGTGCCGTGGAGACAGCTGCAGACAGTCGTGGGGAGGGAGGAGGTAGCTGGAAACCCACACAGGCCTCTGCTGATCCATTTATCAGTGAATAAATTATTTTTCTGACTTCCTACGACCTCCTCAAAAGTAGAGGTATGTCTGGCTTGCCTTTGCATCCCAAACAACTAGCCTGGCACAGGTGAGTACTCAGGGATAATTATAAAAAAGAGAAAAAAGTACTTGGAAGGCCCTGGGTGGGCCAGCACCTTGAAGGGCCAACCTGGTGTGGAGGCGGTGAGAGCAGCAGGAATTGACAGGATCCAGAAGGAAAGCTGCAGCAACGGCAAGATGCCCCTTCCTGGGCAGGACTTAGGGACTTCTGGAAGGGGCTGGCGTCATGGGTGATTTAACCCAAGGATAAAGGCAGAGAGCAGGCTGAGCACCGGCAACTACACTTCCCCACCCCGAAGAACCCAGCCAGGGCTGCCAGCAGCAGCCGTCAGTCTACCCGATGACACACATTTCCACTCCACGGGTGCGGTGACTGAATGTCTTCCACACGCCAGCTGTGGGGTAAGTGGAGGCCATCTGGCTTCCTCACCCAGGTGTCTGGGTAGCTAAGGGAAGCAGTGTTCCCATAGCCTTGGAGGGGCCTGATAACTAGTGCTCTCACAGCCTTGAGACTGGGTCTGATAAACTGTTCCCATAACATGAAGTGGGCTCGCATGCGCAGAATTATGTTATGTTATGTAGCGTTCTGGCAGTTTTCCGGCTTTGCTCCCCTCTAGTACTTAAACAGGTGGGGACTCCCTGCTGGGGGCGATGATGATGAGACACACACAAGGGAACAGGGGCCACACTGGGGAGCAGGGGCCACGACATGAGACGTGCAGATAGACACACAGCTTGCCGCGTGCGTGGCTCGCCCACCCGTGAATAAAGGCATGCCAGACATCCCAGCGGCTCCATGAGTATTTTTCCATCTGCACGAACACCACGGACCTGCCTGGCCTTGAAGGGTGGCAACACACCAGCTCCGCAGCAGATGCCCGAGGGACACTAGCCCATGGCTACTGTGGAAGTGCCATCGCCTTTCCCCTTCACGGTGGAGAAACTGAGGCTGAGGGCTGACACGATCACCGAGCTGGCGTCTGTTGAGCTCTAACTCTGCATCAAGCGCTGATCTAAGTGCTTCACCAGCATCAATCCACTCAAGCCTCACAACATCCCAAGATTAGGAATCCAAGGCCCGGGTGGTTCAGGAGAGTGCCTACATTCACACCACAGCCAGGAAGAATGAAATGGCATCTGGACCCAGGCATGCAGCGGCAAAGCACAAGCTCAGGTCTGCCGTGTTACACTTGCCTAAGATCACAGGGCTAACAGACGGCAGAGGCAGGAGTCACTACCAGGTCCCTGTGACCCTAGCATCCAGTTCTTTCTTCTACATTTCCCTCTGCGCCACCTTTCTGCCAACTGTTAGGGCCTTTCTGGCCCCTTTTTTTCTGTCCCTCATGGGTACTGTGACTCCTCTCCTGGCACTACCTCATCCCAGATCCACTCGGCCACAGGCAAGGCTGACCTTGTCAGTGGACAGCAGGCTCGCCCAGGGCTGGCCTTTACAGAAAGGCTGCTACGTGCCTAGTAGAAGATGTGCAGGAGAAAAGGCCAGGCATTCCTTCCAGGTTCACAGACTCCTATTGCTCTAAGGTTAGCAAAGGAGAGACTATACCCGAGCCCAGCAGCTGTTTCTGCAGCCAGCCCAGAGCTGGGCTGAGGGCCCAAAGAGCACACAGACACCCTGCCACCCCACAGCCATATCTGGTCCACCCTGCCGAGAGCACCGGAGTAGTCCCCAAGGAGGAGGTGGCAGGTAAGAATATACTCTAAGAATTCATGTAAGAATATGCTGGCCTCCTTCCTCCTCTACTTTTATGGGGTGTCCAGCCCCATAAGGAGGTACTGAATAAATACAGCTTAGGGGTTTAAGCACGGCTTAACTGAGGCATGCAAACAGGTAAAGACTCACCAGCCCTAGAGGGAACTCCACTGGGAATCAGTACCTACTGCAGTGGAGGGAGGGGCCGGGTTCTGAAGCAGGCAGGCCATTTACCAGCTGTGTGACTTGGAGCACAGAGGCTTGGTACACTCCGGTTATTGGACCTCACTTCCCCCAACCATAAAAGAGGAATAAGGGTAGTTCCTTACAACTAGGGTTGCTATGGAGATGACACCAATAACCTGAACAGTTGTTCATTAAAGGGCCTAGAATAACACATGGTGAGCATTCAATAAATGGTAGCAATGATCAGCGTCTCCTCTGCCCCCTCCCTTCTTCTTGAGAAGGGGTCCCAGGCATGAACCAGCATTTGACAGCCAAGAGCGCATGGCCCAGTCCGTCCAGGGACGTGGGTGCTGTGATCCCGCCAGTTCGAAGGCTGTGGGTTGCATTCCTTGGGGCAGGTGTACTGCTTTTCTCGGGGCCTCTTCAGCCATGGTGGAGGATCCCCAGCTGGAGCCTGCACCCCAGGAGGCTGCCGGCTGCTATCCCTGCACCAGCCCTGTGCCCTCACAAGTGCATGCGCTGTCCAACCTGGAAGGGACTTTAGATTGGGAGTTGACACACTTTTTCTGTAAAGGGTCAGATAGTAAATATTTTAGACTTTTTGCTAACTACTAGCTTTGGTCATCCTGACACTCCCTTCCTTGTAACCCCTGGTCTGTAGCGGGTCCAGGGAGGTATTCCTGGGAGCCCAGAGGTCATTTTCAATGATCTCCCAAAGTCTGACGCTCTCCCTCGTTCCTGCTGCCTGGGATGCCCTTCCCTTAGATCACAGGTGGCAAACACAAGGCTGTGGGCCGAATCTGGCCTCCACCTTGTTTTATCCGGCTGGCACCTTGTTTCTATGTGGCAGCATCTCCAACCTCCTTTGCCCTAGTTAAGGAGCAGTTACATTTATACAGTCCTAAAATTACATTCGGCCCTTCAAATGCAGCTGTGAGGCTGATGTGGCCCCTGGGTGAACATGAGTTTGACACCCCTGCCCTAGACCTTTGCAGTCGCTCGACTCCTTCTCACCATCCAGGTCTCTGCTCAAACAGCACATCACTCCGAGATACCTTCCCAGCCCCACCGCGTTCACTCTGTCACGTCCCCCTGTCCGTTTTCTACACGGTGCTTGTCACAACCCCAAATCCCTGTTTGATTGGTTAACAGTTCACTGTGCGTCTCTCCCTCTAGAATGGGAGTCCCTCCAAGGCAGGGACCTTGCCTCCCTTCTTCATGCCGTATCCCCAGGGCCCAAATAGTCCCTGACCCAAGTTCATTTGCCAATTGAACAAATACATTTAAATCAATCACAGCCTTACCCCCAGTCAGGATGCATGCAGAGGTGAACTGAAATATCACAGCCGATATTTACTGAGACACACTGTCTGGGGTTTTACACATATTATCTTATTAAATGAGGCAGAAACTAACTTGTGAGATAGGGGGTCTTTTATCTCCCTACTTCTGATGAGGACACATCTAAAGTTTAGATCCCCCTGTCCAAAGCCTGTCATCTGGTAAGAGGCAGAGCTAAATTTCATACCCGCTCTGCCCAACTCTGGGCCCGGAGCTACTAACCACCCGTCTTACTTCATTTTACCTGGTATTATATCAATTTAGTGGGAGCACAGATTACCTGTGGCTGATCAGCAATGCTGATGGGCAGTGAAGTACCTATGGACTTGTTAAAAGTGGAGGAAAGATATTATCTAACATACAAGGGTGGGCAAAGAAGGTTAAATTACCAGCCTTTATTACCTAAAAGATAAATTATAAGTAAGGATGCAAAATAATAATAATAAATAATAACAATAGACAAATAACACAAATCAATAATACAATACTTAATAAAAATAATAACACAAGAATAAACTCTGTTCTGTGTACTCACAGCTGTAAACCTACCTTTGCCCACCTGTGTACGCAAGCGTGTTTGTTAAACAGCTTGTTCTGAAGCTCGGGTTTTGGGGAGAAGGAAGGGAATCACGGCTGTATGTTTTCACTTTTACCAGTGAAACAGCTGGGCTCAGGGAGAGGAAACAGCTCAGGTGTCGCCAAACCAGTTAGGGGGGTGGCAAGTCCTACAGTTTCCCCAGGGAAAATCCATTGCGTCACAGCACCTTGATCCGACCCCTGGGGATGGGATACACATCCGGTACCCACCCTCGGAAGACAGCGGTACAGGAAAGTCTCAAATCCAGATGTGGATCACCAGCTCCAGGAGACAAACCCCAGTGTATTTACATATAGACACTCCCAGCAAAGGCGTGAAGGCCTTGAGAGAAAAGTGAGTCCCTTCTAGCATCGTTCCAGGCCAGGGAACCCATTCTCACCGGTGCAACATAGTTTTGACTCCACTTGCAGCTGCCACAAAACAAGTAAGCACACTTGCCTATCAGCCCTTGATAACTTCCAAGTGGGTCACTGTACACTATAAAGTGGCTTGTAATTAAAATATTTCAAAACTGTGCCTAGATCACAGCGTCTAGACGGTGGAGACTCCAATCCTACATCATCCTGCCCAGCCATGATTACAACCCTCCGAAGAACATGTTCTGTGGTCTTTATCAGAACATCTTTAAGGGCATGTTTCTGGAAAGCCTCTCCTCCAACCTGCTGGCAGCTGCTAGGGGATTGTTTCTGCCACCAAGAGGAAGACGTGCCTGGGCATCTTGAGGACCTGCTCTCTGGAGGCAGGCCCGGGCTGGGCTGGCAGATGGGCTGTGGCATCACCCCAGGCGGGCTGAGGAAGCCCATATATGGAAGGTAGGCCTTCCGGGACCCAGGGGGGTTGCATCCTGGCTGTAACCCTCCAGGAGAGCAAACACACTGCTTCCCCAGCTCAAACCTGGGCGGGTAGTGGTGGTAAGGGGGATGCGGGAAGAGGTAGAGGAGGACATGGTTTAAGCTCTGCTGAACTATTAAAAGGAAAATAAAGCATAAGGAAGCCACTATCCTCTCTCTCTGTAGTACCTGATTCTACCCATGAGCCAAGGAGAAAAGGATATCTATCATTCATTTGTTCATTCATTCATTCACAGAGCACTCAATAAACACCTTGCTTTAAGCATCGCATTGGGTGCTAAGGAAATGGAGGATATGTCACGTTTCCTGCCCATAGGTACTCCCACTTCAGGTTAAAAAAATGACACTCAAGGTCCCTAAGCAAGCTGGAGTTCACCAACCACACACACAGAGGGATCAGGACAGAAAAGAGGGCGGCAGGGACCTGGCAGGAAGCCGCTCTCAGGCTGGGTGAAGAGGTCCCATGAGGTGGGAATGAAAAGGAGGGTTGCATGAGACACACTTGCTCCATAAATGTGAAAGGATTACAAATTTGAGTGAGGGGGGAAGAAGCAGGAAGTGGAGTGACTCAGATTCCCAGAGTGGGAGGGTGTTGCCACTGTGTACTAAGACTGAAAGTGAGAAAGGAGAATAAATTTAGGGAGTGGGGGGGGAGAGGAAGAGCGAAATTAAAAATTTAGTTTTCAATTTGTTAAGTATCAGGCATCATAGAAAACCTGCAAAGGCATGTAGAAATCCCCGTAGTTGATCCAGAGAGCCATCAGAGTAAAAGATACAGATTTCTTTTAGCAATAAGAGTAACTTCTACTTAGTGGAGGTCTACTATGTATCAGGTCTATATGTTAGTCTCATGTAATCCTAACTAGAAGCCTATAAAGCAGGGATTATTGTGTCCATTTTACAGATGAGGAAATAGAGGCTCTGGCATGTTACATTAACCTGCGCATGGTCACAGGTGTCTGACTCTGGGCATTTACGAGGATGTCCTTCCTACTGTGTCCTAGGGCCTCCGATTTTGGAGTCATTGCCCATGAGACAGGACTGCAGCATCCAAAATGAGCGTCCACCAGAGCCTGGCTTCTCAACTTTGGCACCGTGAACCCTGGGGCCGGGAGGCTGGCATGTGAATTGCAGGGTGTTTAGCCGCAGCCCTGGCCTCTCCCAAATAGGTGGTAACAGTAACCTCCTCCCCAACCATGACAATAAAAGTCTCTCTAAATATTGCCAAATGTCCAAGGGAGTGGGGAGAGAAAAATTTCCACCAGTTATGAAAGAAAGACAATAAGAGAAATATAATGATGTGAGCCACACATGTAATTTTAAATTTTCTGGTAGCTACATTTTGGGGGGGGGGGTGTTGGAAAAAGTAAAAAACCAAAAAAAAAAACCCACAGGTAAAATTAATTTTAGTAATATATTTTAATTCAATTCAATATCTAAACTATTATTATTTTAACATGTAATCAGCATAAAGACTATTAATGAGCTATTATGCAATTATGTTTTCATACCGGATCTGAGAAATCAGGCATGTATTTCACACCTACAGCACATCTCAGCTTGGACTTGCCACATTTCAAGTGCCCGAGCCATGGGGCTAGGGGCTCCCATAATGCACAGCACAGATGCAGAGGAAGGAAGAAGGGCTCACCCACACTTGTGAACGGTGGAGACAGAGGAGCAAATGGTGAGGCTGGACAAGGGCCAGAAGGTCTAATAGACAACTGCTGGGGATGCTTTTCCCAGTTCAAGCTTTTCCTTTCCCCTCGGAGGAGTGCCCCTCCCACCAACAACCCACTACCCCATGGGGTGGGTAGGGGGTGAAGCAAATGGGGAGGAAAGAAAGGTATCTATCTGGTAAGGAGAGGTGGAGAGGAAACCAGAGAGAGAGCCCAGGACAGAGGCCCTGGGAAGCCCACCCACACAGACAGTGGAGAATTACAGAGGCTTTCAGGAAAGCAGCCACCAGGCTCCAGCAAGGGAGGCAGAGAGGCAGGAGCAGGAGAGACACACACAACTCCTGCACAATCAGGAAGCACCCCGTCACCTCTACCAGCAGCTGCTGACGCAGGGCTGATTCTAGCCTCAGTAACCGCGGAAACAAAGCTCTCAAAACCACAGCGTCTGAGTCAATCTTGAGCAACATCCAGAAACATCAAGGCCCCTGCCTGGGACCACTCAGCCACAATCAACACATCTTTGGATAATTTACATGGAAGGGCTGGGGTCTTGGTGCTGTCTGGACTTCATTTATTCACTCACTGATGCTACCCTGAGAGGAGGGAGCATCATTGTTCTCAGATGGACACACAGGACCACATTTTGGGTTACACCCACAATGCATTACTAATTTTTTTTAAAACTTAAATGAAGCACTTAGTGCAAAAATAAAACTTAGAGATGGTCCCCTCCTTGAACATGAAATCATTTAACTAATCAATGTTTATATAAGGAACAAGGAACAGAATGCCCTGTACAATTAAAAAGCAAACAGCTCCAAGGGATTAAGAGGAAGGAAGAAGACACAGGGATGGCAATGTGCGGGAAGAGGAGCTGATGGAGACCAAAGGAGCAGGGCTGTGGCCCTGGGTAGAAGGAGGAGGAGTATCGTCCGCCTCTGCTCTCTGGGTCCAGCTCACTGCCCTCTCAGATTCTCCGACATGAAACACTACTCACCACAGAGGCTCCACCTGATGAGAATTAGCACAGCAGTAGACGAGGGCCTCCTCCAGACCCCCTTGAGAACTGGGTTAAGAGGGCAGCCAGCGTGCACAGCCTCAGTCTCTCCTGCCTGGTCCAGGAAGAGGCAAATCCCACCCTCTGAGCCTTTGGCTGATGTGAAGGGTTCCCATCTCCTGTGCTGGGCACCCCTGAACTGCCCAGCCATCTCAGAGGCGGTCAGCTCCCACTCTCCACTGGGCACCTGAATAGAAGAGAGGCACAGTCTCTTGCAGCATCCCCCCTAATGAGGAGCTCTCACCCTCATTTTGCAGATGGGTGCACTGAGCCCAGAGACTGAAAGCCAACCTGTCTTCTTCCCACTCTGTAACAGGCAAAAGAAAGCGGGGGGGGGGGGGTGTTGTGTGTGTACATGTGTGTATGTGTGGCGTTTAATGTAATAACCCTAAAGGGGAAAGTTACATACAGTATTTACACACACACATACCACACACCACACACAAAATACATGTGAAAAGGGCTTTGTGAATTATAAAGCCTTTTTACAAATGATAGTTGTTATTATTAAATTCACTCTTACTACAGAGATCACACTGTCCTCTAGAGAAGCTCATGGCCCTATTTTCAAAGGGACTAAGGCTCACTTACAGAGTTCCTTCTAGTCTGTTCTTCAACTAAGTTCCTTCCACCCCCCATGCCTTCAAAAAGCCACGTCTAACCTCTCCTTCATCCCTGCATGGGCTAGGTCTTGTTTGTTTTTCAAAACCCACTTTCTAAGCACTGGAGAGCTCTCCACCTCTTTGCGCAGTTTCCAGTAAAAGTGCAGGCCCCAGTTACTCTTCGGCAGCCGGCTAGAGGGCTCCCGCCTCCCCTGAGAGATAGGGAGGACAGGAAACCCTGGCCAGCGCTAGGAACTGGGCCCAGGTCAGAGTACCTGGACCCACCTCCAGTTCCAGTAGTCCTCTGCTAAGCACCTACTATGTACCTCGGAGGTATATGATATATGTTGGAGAAGGGATAGAATTTCAAAGTGTCTGGCAGGATTTGGGGAATATGATTGCAGAGAGTGGGGTGGGCGGGGGGAGGCGGGGGGTTCAATTTGAAGCAATTAGAGGAAGCATGGCAGGGCATAGGGGTGCCACCTGGGTTCCCCCCAGGTCTCCGAGGTCCTAGAGCTTCCCCTTTTCACACCCTGTATGTGGATATGGATGTCCTCACTGCCTCCGCTGGGAGAGCCGAGCACGCAGTCAGTCTGCTCGTCCATGGAATGGCCCCAGCAACATATCCACACGTCAGATTGCTGCCAGGAGGCTCGGATTCCAGCCCCGGGCAACACAGCAAGGGATCACTCCCAGAGAGCCAGACCCTGTCACCTGGACCGGAAGGAAACACACAAGAGGCTTAGAACTGAAGGAAAGGTGCGGGCAGGCATGGAAGGTCTTCTGTAAGGGGAAGTGCTTGGCACTGGTAGAGTGTGAAAATGTCTTCACTCTTCCCTCCAGCACTAAACAGCATCGTGGTTTTCACTCGAGCAGCCACCGATGACTGAGGGCTGATGGCTTTTTCTCCAGCATCTAGAATGCTGCCATCATGACCCTAAGTGTGTTGTGGTGTGTGTGTGTGTGTGTGTGTGTGTGTGTGTGGCGAATGGAAGGGAATCAGTGCTCTAAGCCCTTTACAAAGAGCTCGTCCTATAAGCAGGAGGAATCTTGAGGGAGGCAGGTGAGGAGCCTTTGGCCACCAGCCATTGTATAACTTTCTAGGCCATGTGAAGCCTCCCTCATCCCTCCTCCTTCATGCAGGAGAGATTCAGAAGGCCCACCTACCTGGGAGCCTACCTGGGAGGCTGCGAGATGGGAATGACCACACCAACCACTGAGGCTTGATGGGAATTAAAGCTCTAGGGCCCAGTGTGGGCTAGTTCCCAATGTTATTAACCTCCAAATTAAACTCCACCCAACTCCCCGCTCCCAGCACACTGAAGTGAAGGATCTCTAAAGTCATTCCCCCATCAAGCTCAGCTTGTGTCAGTATGAATACAGAAGGCCCGGGAGTGGGTTTAGTTTAATTCGATGTCTGGAATGTATTTGTGAAACCTCTCAGAGAGCCCAGACAATTTTATCACAAAATCCACATGTCAGACATTCTCTGGGATGGATGACAGGGCAGGGCACTAGGGGCTAGGTATCCCGAAGACAGACTGGAGACTGGCCCAGGCCACCTCTCCTGGGCTGGAATTTGAGAGAAGCAGCTGGGCACCAACTCTGCAGCCTCCGTGGGCAGGTACACCCCGAGGTTCAGACCTGCAGGGGAGCCCTCCTTTGGGATGCAGACACCGTGCTGACCCACTAGGGAGGAGGTCAGCAAGGAGCCGCTCACGGGGAAAGAGGCAGGCAAGGGATAAAGAGGTGCACTGTTCAGTTCCTTTCCCCTGATAAACGGTAGTAATGGCCAACGTGTGTCAGGCACATTCTAAGTGCCTTATAACATAAATTTATTCAGGTCTCACAATTGCCCAATCGGTTGGGTATCATTATCTCCCCCATTTTACAACTGAGGAAATGGAGGCACAAAAAGGTGAAGTAACATGCTCAAGGTCACAAAGCATGAGTGGGATGCAAGCCCGGGTGGGTCTGACCTCAAAGACCATGCTCTGTGGCACAGCGTGGCACCCATACCACCCTCCTACTTCTTGGCGTGAAGAAGTGAGAGCCGTAGGGCAGTCCATCTCAGTGGTACCCTGGGAACACTGAACTCTCCTGTGTCCTGGGCAAGAAGTTCCCTCCCACCTCAATAGTCCCCAGCCAGCATCCCACCAGTGGCACTGATGACACAAGACACACCACCAAACCCTCTTGGCTGATCTCTGGGAAACGTACACTTCCTCCCACCGCATCCTTTCACTGAGGGGAGGGGTCAGTCCTGGGCTTGGAGCTGGAGTGGAGGCTCTCAGTCTGGGCTGGGACAGGGAGGACAGGCAGGGTGTGGACAGTGGCCCTCCCCTGCTGTACTCCAAATGGATGTCTGTTGGCAAGCCTCTGGCCATCGTTTTGACAAATGTGCAGTGGTCAGCCGGGCACACCATGTATTTTCACCTACTCTGGAAATTGAGTTGGAGTGGAATATGGTTCCAAGAACCAGGACAGTTAAACAGCCCAGTAATGACAAAGCCTTTTTTGATTCACAGCTTAATTAAGGAAAACAAAAAGGAGCAGGATATGGTTTCACGATGGCATGGAGCCACCCCCTACCCCCACTCCTAGCTTCCTGTGCAACGAAGCATGCCGTCACTTTAGCACCTTCTCACCGAGATAACAATAGGCTCCATTTTCCCACCTAAGAACAGTTAGCTTGAAACAACAGATGGGGAAGGAGCAAGAGTGGATGTGGGTCAGCAGGGCCATGAAGGACAATGACTAATGGGTTTCCCAGGTCTGCTATCAGCTGTTCCAGACACTAAGTGTGGGGACTGTTCTTAGAACATGTTCCTCCACAGACCGGCTCTTGGCACTCCGGGGAGCGGGAGATCAGCCTGCGCATTCCCCATCCGTGAGCTCAGGCTGGAGGGAAGCCAGGGAGAGCCAAGGTGGACAGTGAGGGGCCAGGAGGTCTGGGAGCCCCAGTTCTCACTGCTGCTCCAGGGAAGGAGCCTGGCAATCCATGGGCGTGAAGACACCAGCTTGGAGTGGATCAACAGAGGACTGTCTGATTTGACCTTAATGAAAGGAGAGACACAGGACACAACATATAAGAGAAGCCATCACACCAGAGTCAGGAGGAAGGGAGAGCAGAATTTATGCTTTTGAGGACTTCCTATGAGAGAAATGATACTTTGTGCGTTGAAGTCGGTAAGATATGCCTTAACATTGCCGCTTTACAGAATTTGGGACTCAAGCCACTAAAATGACTGACCCAGTTACAAACCAGTAAGTAGAGGGGCAGAGATTTGACCCAGGAACCTCGCAGGCTCTTCCCAGCACGCCCCGCGGCCACACACAGGCATCTCCCCGCCCCCACTGCTCCTGACCCCTCTGTTCCTAGCCCTTTCGTTGGACCAGGGGCCCCCGGCCATTTCTGTGCCACGGTCACTCGGGAAACCGGGTGAAGCCTATGGACACCTTCTGGGAGTAATATCTTTAAATGCATAAAACAAAATTGTAAAACATTTAACGTATTTAATAATACATTAAATAACCAGATCTAGTTGCAGGTCTAATACCTTATGGAATTTCCAAATAGTAATAAGTGTAAACCAGAGATATATTGCTACAACTGTAAGGAGAGATTTCTGCTGGTGAGCTGACAAACCACAGGCACTCCTGGTGTAGGCCTGCTGCCTCCATTCCTGACTGGGGGACAGGCTACATGTCAGCCAGAACTTGGTGAGAGTAAAGAGTTTTCTCCCACCCAAGTTCCCAGGCTCCCCAAAACTAAAAAAGAAAAAGAAAAAAAATGATACAGTCACCAAAAATAAAAGCATACCAGACGGCATTGCCATGAACCCCGATGAGGGAGAATCATTGCAGACCCTTCCTTAAACCTTTAGGGTGAAATGACAACAGCCACCAGGCACTGAACGCTCACCCCACTAGGCGAACTTGCAACTCTTTGAAGTGCGCGCCCTCAGTTTACAGACCTGAAAATTTTGGTTTCAAAGTCAAATCTTAAAGCAAGTTAGACACGTCTACCTAGCACATGTCTGAGTTTCTGGATTGTTGTAATCAGGAAGATGGCAAAGTAAGTTTTAATTTTTTACTTGAAAGTCTCTATTTTAAATATATGTGAACAAAACAAAATAGATGAGATGCTAAAGCGGATAGAAGGCTGCAAATGCCATTCTTAACATTTCAAAATACTACATCCATCAAAAAGAGCTTCGTGGTCCTAGGACGGTAACTGAAAACATCTAATAGGCAAATACTCAAGTACGAAGTTCTAAAATCATAAACACAAAGTAATGCCGTTATCCACCTTCCATATTTCAGGCAGCATTTCCTTTGAAACTAAAGGTAAGAACAATGTCTGAGCACCCTGTACGGCGTGCTGAAAACACTGTGTGGTTGGAGGCCCCATGGATTCCGGACCTTCCTGCGAGTCACTGCCCACACTGAAGTCCTCCGACAAAGGCCGGCCACCTGGACACTAAAATCCCGGACCCCTGGTTTTATTGCATTTTTATTTTTTCCTTTTGTCACCTCTAAGGTTTTTATTTATTTAATTTACTTGTATATGTTCTATTTAGGCATTCACAAATAGATAATACATTTAAAGCCTTTAATTTTAATACATAATTAAATCAGACAATGTGTCTATAATACAGAATTTAGCATCCTAAACTGTAACACATTTTCTGCTAAACAGACAACAAATGGCCGGACCCCTGGTTTTACACACGCTTGCATTCTTCCCGTTATCTCCTGAGATCCCTAAGTTCACCACTTGACACTGCAGGCAAGTCCTCACATCTCCTGAAATTCCTGAAATCACTGCCTCAAATTCCAGGCAAGTCATTTATCCCAGTTAAGCCTCAGTTTCCTCGTCTGTAAAGTGGGGGTGATAATGCCAGCCCTTCTACCTCACAGACTTACGGTGAGAAGCACATGAGACACTAATGCAAAACTGCTTTACATGCAAAAAAGCTTTATGCCATTGTGATGCAAATTCTCATGGCCATAAAGTCCTTCAATATGATCTGGAGCCCCAGAGTAAATCTGAAGGGAAAACTACCTGAGGCCCCGCATCACCAGAGGGAATCATAAATCCATGCCACCCACACCTGTCACCAAGGTCAGCAGCATCAGCAGAGAGGCCAGTGACGTGCTCTTTATGGAAAAGCTTCCTGCCAAGAAAATGTGAAATCACTGGGAGAGGTCGAACCTGTTCATGATCAGGTTTACAGCTCCTTGCAAAGGAACATAACCGGCATCATCCTCCCTCCCCACAAGGACCAGGGCTCACGACCACCCCTAGGCGCCTCTCAAAGGAGAACGATTTCAAGGAGGTGGTAATTTTCGATGCCCAGTGTCTGAAGAGACCCATAGATGAGGAGGCAAAGGTAATCATGGTCTTGGCTTGTTCCAAGGCTCCTGGAGACCCTGAAAAAGGCCTTGCTACTAGCACGGTGGGAATGAAGCCAGGGTACAAGAATAAGACAGAAATGAAACTGTGGGAGCAAGGAACATGGAGATCATCTTCCCCCGGAATTTGGTTGACGAGGAAAGAAAGTGTTGATGACATTGGTTTTTGTGAAAAATAGGATTGCTACGTAAAGGGACAGGCTGAAGGGTAGAGAAGCAGATAAAGGATGGCAACAATTAGGCAGAAAAACAGGCTGGATGTCCTTACAAGCCTGTCCTGGCAGCACTAAGAGAGGCTCAGCACTCCGTCATCAGAATTGGTGCCGAGGCCATCCTGTTGAATTCTGCTATTTTCTCCAGCAGATGCAGGCAGCCCTCCAGTATGACACTGAGTCTGAGTCAGGCCTCCCAGGGATGTCAGGACATTAAGAAGCTGCTGAAGACAACTGCACAGACAGAGCCCAGGCTTCAGGCTGGGTATGGAGAAGGGTAGAAAAGGGCGGAGCTGGCTGAGGATGACACCTAGGCTGGCAGCAGGTTTTGTGAGAGTAACACCGGGACAGAAGCAGCAGCATAGAGCTGCGGTTAGAGAGGAGCTTTCCAAACACGAGTCTAGGTGGAGCAGTTCTGGGTGGGGGTAGACTCCTAGGTGTGGCCCTCAGAAGGGCTGCTGGAGGTGCAGAGGTGGAGGGCCTCTGAGGAGAGGGTGCTCAGTCGGTTAGACACAGAGTGTATGGGAACAGTGGCCAGAGGCAGGGAGGAGAAGAGGCTGAGATCAAGGAGGGGAGTGTGGCTAGTGCAGGGCACGTGGCAAGGGAGCTCTGGAACACAGGGCTGGGGAGGTAGGAGACAGGAGGTTCAGACGGGGCAGCAGGCCAGGCTGAAGGTGGAACTGTAACTCAGCACAAGTGCTGTGGAGCCGGGAATTTGAGGCAAGAGCCACATTCTGTGTTTGGAAGGATGACTCTGCAGGGGTCGGCAGCTGGGCTGGAGGGGAGGAAAAGCAAAAAGAAAGCTCGGAGACTGGCAACTGTGGTCATTTGGGTAGGAGATCACTGCCTCCTCCAAATGGGGGAAGTGAGAATGGAGAGAAGGAGATGGATATGAATAAACCTGCAAAGGGAGGTGCAGCAGGACCCGACGGTAGATTAGATATGGGGGTGGACGGCAGATGGAAGACCAAGATGACTGCAGAGTTTTGAGCCTTCAGGACTAAAAAAAAAAAAAATACACAGGAAGAGAATCAGGTTTCAGAAAGAAGAGGGTGACTATTGTTTAAAGGTGCCCAAGGGGCATCCTGAAGATGTCCATAAGGTGCCTAAGGGTGGGGTCATGGGGCACAAGAGGGCGGTAAGCACCAGAGATACAAAATGTAGAGAGTCATCTTCATGGGGGGTGGGGGGTGGGGGGGTAGGAGACAGCTGGGCGTAGCTGAGATTTCCCCTGCGAAAGCGCGCCCAGCAGAAGCAATGGAGACAAGCCCCGGAGGACGCCAAGTACAGCCTCTGGAAAAGGAGAGAGGGTTTAAAACGGGTCAAAAAAGCTGTGTCACAAATCTAATAGGATAGTTTTGATAGAGGAACTCAAGAGTTAAAGATTTTTAGCTTCAGTCATAGTTGATAGGCTTAAGTGATTAATGCAAGTGGAAAGCTGTTACTCCAGGAGATGGAATGCGTGACCTACTGACTCCAGGAGTTGGACAGGCAATTCAACCTTTGCGTCCCAGGGGGTCTGCAAGGATTGAGATGGTGTTTGAGCCATTGTGTTCCAGGGAGGAAATGTCCCTGATGCAGATAAAGAATCGTTGATCCACAGATAAAGTACTAGGAAAATCTTTTTTCCAAACCCCTTACCTACCCTTTCTTCTCCTTATAAAAAGATCATCTTGAGATGAGATGTTAAGATGGTTATTGAGGGTGTATGACCTGCTGTCTCTTCAGATTAACAGCATCTGAATAAATCACCCATAAAGATTCACTCCTTGTCTCTACTTATTGGTTCTGGTAGTGACAGGCAGCAGAAACACCAGCTTTTCAGGTTTTGGTTGCAAGAAGAAAGAGGTAATTAATAGCTACCAGAAGTTTAAATGCTTTATGAGCATCTCACATATAACCTTCAACCTAGCCCTATGAGATAACTATTATTATTATTATTATTCCTACTTCATAGATGAAAAGATAGAGGCTCCAAGAGGCAAGGTCAGTTGGTTGGTGCATTGTCCCACACACCAAAAGGTTGCAGGTTCAATTCCTGGTCAGGGCACATACCTAGGTTATGGGTTCAATCCCCAGTCAGGGTGTGTACAAGAGGCAACTGATCAACGTTTCTCTCGCACATCAATGTCTCTCTACCTGTTTGTCTGTCTGTCTCTCTCCCCCCACTTCTCTCTCTCTAAAAGCAATAAAAACACATCCTCAGGTGAGGTTTTTTAAAAAAAGAAGCAAGGTTGCACTACTTAGTAAGCAGTGGAGCTGCTATTCAAAGACAGTTCTTAAAACAAAGCATAAATTTGTTACAACGGACCACGTGAAAGGCCCTGAAATGATCTGCCTCCTGTCAACCTCCCTCCCTCCTTGTCCACCTCATCTTCTAACTAGCCAAGAGCCTTCCCACCTCAGGGCCTTTGCACTTGCGGTCTTTGGGGTCCTCTCTGAACAACCAGCTGTTTGCTGCCTGGCTGCTTCTCCTCTGTGCATCTCAGCATAGATGTCACCTCCTTGACACCCAGTCTAGAATCCCGTCCCCTCCCCCCAGTTCTCTCTATCACATCTACAACACAATGTCCTTCTTGGGACGTCATGATAAAGGTATCTTTGCACATTCCTGTTCTCTCCTGACTAGATGGAAAGAAAGCTCCATGAGCCTTCTCTGCTGCTTTCATCCTTCTCTCTGGTACCCACAGAGAAATGGCATTGAGCAGTCACTAAAAGAGCGAATAAATGAGTACACTAATTTTAAAAAAAATACTCTTTCCTGGGTAGTGTTAAGGGCTATGGACATTGTGGAGGATTTTTCCTTCCAAGAAGACTTTAAATCAGAATGCCAGTTCTGTCCTAACCTGGGCAGCAAGCCTGGTTTCAGCCTGTTACCAGTCTGCTGGTCTGTGGGGAAAGAGTGGCAGCTCCCTGAAGACATGACAAGCACAGGGGGCAATAAACTCAGTAGGCCTGAGACCACTGTTGTTCACAGACAAGAGAGACTCCAGTCTACCTTGACTTTTTTCACCCCTATGATTTCACAATTTTTTTCACAAGAAAGTCATATCATGTGACTCTTGGCTCAAAAGCCTCCTGTGACTTTACATCTCTTTCAGAGTAAAAGTCCCTCCTATGGCTTCAAGGCCCACAGACCTGCCCCCTCCCCCACTTCCTTCCTAGATCCATCTCTTCTCACCCCAGTCACATGGGGCTCCTTGTGTTTCCAGAACTCACTAAGCGCACTAGCTTGTCAGCTTCTCTGAGCCTGCTGCTGTGCCCTTTGTTTAGGCCTGTCTTCCCTCCAAGGGACATTCTCAAGCCCTCACTTCTGTTAGGCTCCTGCTCCAATGTCATCCTCTCACAGAAGTCTTTCCAGCACATGCAACCCACCTCTGCTTGGGGCACCCACACTCCCTCGCCTTGCTTTATTTCCTCCCTAGCACTTTCTACTACACACACACACATGTGCACACACACTCAGGCCACCAAGAAGAATGTAAACTCCAAGAGGGCAGGAATTTTGTCTGTTTTTATGTTTTGTTTTGTTTTGCTGCTTTTTACTGCCACATTCCCTGGTGCCTGGCATATAGTAGACACTCAAAATGATTCTATGAATAAATTAATAATTGTAAAAAATTTAACTTAGAGATGGCAATTTAAAAAATATGAGTAAGTGGCTTTCACTTCAGGGAATATATCCGAAGATACCCGAAACACTAGTTTGAAAGAATATAAGCGCCCCTATGTTCATAGCAGTGTTATTTGCAATACCAAGCTGTGGAAACAGCGCAAGTGCCCGTCAGGAGATGAGTGGGGAAAAGCTGCGGTGCATTCACACGGTAGAGCACTACTGGGCCATAGGGAAGAAGAAAACCCTACCCTTTGTGACACATGGAGGGACCTGGGGAGGATGATGCTGAGTGAAGTAAGCCAGTCAGAGAAAGACAAATACCATGTGATCTCACTTATGTGTGGAATCTAATGAACAAAATAAACTAACATACAAAAGAGAAACAGACTCATAGATACAGAGAACAGACTGACAGCTGTCAGAGGGGAGGGGGTTTGGGTGCTGGGTGAAAAAGATGAGGGATTAAGAAGAAAAAAACCTCATAGACACAGATAACAGTATGCTGATTACCAGAGGAAAAGGGGGGTGGGGGAGGTGGAAGAGGGTAAAGGGAGGATAGATGGAGGTGGAAGGAGACTAGACTTGGGGTGGTGAAAACACAATACAACATACAGATGATGTATTATAGGATTGTATGCCTGAAACCTATATACTTTTATTAACTAATGTCACCCCATTAAATTCAATAAATTAAAAAAAAAAATAAGAGTAAGTGGAGCCCTGGCTAGTGTAGCTCAGTGGATTGAGCACTGACCTGTGAACCAAAGGGTCGCCAGTTTGATTCCCAGTCAGGGTACATGCTTGGGTTGTGGGCCAAGTCCCCAGTAGGGGGTGCAACCACATATTGATGTTTCTTTCCCCCTCTCTCCCATCCCCTCTGTCTACAAGTAAATAAATCTTTTTTTTTAAAGAGTAAGTGGAAATAGCATGGTGGTTCCTCACACAGTTAGACACGAGATTACCATATGACTCAATGCGTCTACTCCTAGGTGTATACCCAAAAGAATTGAAAACATGAACCCGAACTGATTCTTGTTCACCAGTGGTCATTGCAGCATTACTCACAATAGCCGAAAGGTGGAAACAACCCAAGAATCCGTCGACAGATGAACGGATAAACAGAATGTGGCACACACATACATGGAGTATTACTCAGCCTCAAAGAGAAAGGAAATTCTGACACATGCGACAATGTGGATGAACCTTGAGGATGTTCTGCTAAGTGATAAGCCAGTCAAAAAATGTGGCTAGTCTGAAGTGAGATGAGCTGTGAAACATGCACAGAATTTCAGAGACTTAATTCAAAAGAAAAGAAGGAAAGATAACTCGATCACTTTTATATGTTGAAATGATAGTATTGTGTATATATTAGGTTAAAAGAAATAGATTATTAAAATAAATTTCACCCTTTCTTTACACTTTTTAATGTAACTGCTAGAAAACTTAAAATTACATATGTGGCTTGCATTATATTTCTACTGGACAGCACTGGCCTTGAGAATCGCAAGGAATAAATACAGCCACTGAACCTCCAGCCTCCACCTCTCCCGTGATGTCCAGTTAGAGAACAAGCCCCTATTTTCTGAAGTCTCTGCAGCCAGATTTCAGTTCCTTGCAGCTGAGTGCAGTCCTTATTGACTCTGAGAGGAGAACAAACGGAGGGCTGGGTCCACTGACCTGCCCTGGACCTGTCTTGTGGCAGGAGGCCAAACTCAGCCTGGTGCCCACCCAGCAGAGTAGGAGGTAGACAGATATATTAACACTAAGTGGAAAAATTCCTAGCTGTGCAATATACTGATCTCTAAGATATTTTTTATCATAAAAAGCAAAGCAGAGAAAGAATCTCAGATGAGAAGGAAAGAGGGCAGCCAGGGGATTCCTCCCAGTCTGGGAAGCAGAACATGAAATGGCTTCATGGTTTCCTTTTGTCCTGCCCCTTGGTACACATTTATTTGGATAATTTTAGCCAGAGATTCCCTAAGGCCTTGTGCAACCCTGGGTGGGCCAGGAACTGCAAGAGGCTTTTCGGTTTTTTTCTCCAAGAAAAAGAAAGCCCAGCCTTTCCGCCTCCCAGGCCTGTTGGCTGATATCCCTGTCCCCCTTGTAAACACCACAGTAGCCAGATGCTAGTCAGGGCCCAGACAAGACTGTGGTCATCATCCCCACACCACAGGAAAAGGATGCTCAGGGAGTAAGGCTCCCATGAAAATTTGGACAGATGCTTGAATAAGGAAAGAAAGGGATTGGCTCGCACTGGCTTCTGCTAACCCACTATCAAGGCATGGAAATGCAGGACTCACCCATGCAGCTCCAGAGAGAAGAACAGTAGATGTCATATAGTACGCTATTTGTACAGCTCTAGAAAGCCTCCTGAGCTGCAGAGTTCATTCACCCAGTCCCTGAGTAGCTTCCCTGTGTCAACCCCAGTGCTGGGTGCTTGAGACCCAAGGGTGAGACAGACATGCTCCCTGTCCTCAGGCTGCTCACAGTCAGTGTCAAAGAGACAAAAAAAAAAAAAGCAATCAACAAAGGGCACTGCTCAGTGACATCTGGTAGCACCAGAGTCTAGGAGCTCACATGGGGCACCAAACCCAGACTAGGGATGGGATAAAGAAGGGGGAAGTAGAGAAGAGATCGGGAAGGGCTCCCTGAAGGAGATGGTGATGTTTACTAAACTCGATCACAAAGAGAACAAGTTACCTAAGCCAGAAAGGGGCCCGTTCAGCATAAACAGTACAGATCCTTCCTGGGCCACGGCTCCACAAGTTCCCATTCTTTGGTAAAATTTTGAAGAGGAAAGTACACACTTGTATTTGTTCTTCCCTTAAAAAACATTTACCTTCACTGATAAAGCAAACTTCTTAATGAAACCATATATACACACTATGCAAATGTTGGGTGGTGACAGTAATGAATTTGCTGTGATTGTCATTATCACAGGGGTGGCACTGGTCCCTACCATATTCCTGCCGGCCTGCTCTTCTCCCAGTGACTCTGTTCAAGGCTACCCATCCAGACTCCAGGACTCAGAGGATGTCCATTCCAATGCCTCCTCAGTAAGGCCAACGAAATCCAAGTAGCCAACCACCCGTCATGGTAGCTCCCTTTTAAAGAAGGACTCTTCTTAGCATTCTCTGGTACTATTCGTGGGAGTGTCCACAGGAAGAACCTTCAGGGGCAGAATTTGACCATGCCTATGATATTGTCAATGCAGTGCATATACCTTTGACTCCGGAATTCTCACAATCTATCTCGTAGCTATGGTTTCAAGCCCATACAAAGCACGTGTGAGGAATATACTGTAGCTCTGTTAAAAACGGCAATTAACTGGAAACAATCTAAATAGTTAAATAAATTGTGATCTAGCCATAAAATGGGAAGCCATAAAAAGCTATGAAAATAATTAAAGGATTAGGGCTCCATATACTGATATAAAACAATCTCTAACATACATTTTTTGAGTGACAAAAAGCAAGATACATGACAAATATGTTCTTAAAAACCCACTAAAAATAAGGGAGGATGCGCATACACACATGCACACAGACAGAGACACACATGCACACATATGGGGAGACTTTCGGGAAAGGCACACAGGAAATGGGACAGTGGCTGCCTCTAGGGAGGGGACGTGGAGGCCCAGGGAAAAGAAATTTCTTTTCATGGCAAATTTTCTTGTCCAGCTTGAATTATTTTTCTATCATGAGGATGTGCTGCTTTTTTAATTTAAGAAAACGAATCATTTTTTAAAAGACAAAGAAGTCTTTATTTACAAATGTATTAAAATGAACCACAGTGAACTCAGATTAACCACTTCCCATGAAGACAGCCAAAAAAGAGTTGTTTCAAGTCAGTTTAATATTGTTGAGAATTGAATTTACTCAAGCTCAACTATAACATCCAATGCACACACTCCTGCAAACCCACACCCTGCCTGTGGAGCCTGGGTGACAAGTATAATAGCGAGCACAGCCCAGGTGGAATCTAGGCTCAGCCACGGCTAGTGGAGCAGTGCCGGGAGTCCATTGTCAGGTAAGTGGACAAAAGCACAGTTCACCCAAGCTTTTTGTTCAACTGGAACAGAATTTCACACCCTGGAGACCATCCTCCGCGATATTTGCACGTGTCCATATTAGGCAAAGCAGTACTTGATATGGCCCAGCCGGTGAGGGGAGCCTGGCTTTGGGGGCTGTGGTGGGTGATTTCAGAGGTCTGGAATGTCAGATAGGCTTATCTAGGCCAGGAGATAGCAGCCTTCCGCTCCCAGCTGCACCCCTCCCAACCTCCCACCCTAGCTCCCTGCCTCCCTCTGTAGCTCAGGAACCACGTGATGAGTTGGGCTCCACGCAATACCTAGTCTGGGTTACCCCCTACTGAGGAGCCACTACAGAGGCAAAAATGGGCCCGGGTCACATTCTGGAGCAAAAGCTGTGAGGTGACCCTATTGGATGCTCATAAAATACAGGCATTTTCCTTTCACAAGTTAACGAAAAGGTTTTCATTTTACAGGGTAGCCCCTTTTCTGCTAGTGACAAGAGAGTTCCAGAATCATTTCCGGTGCCTGTGTTTTTATGGCAATAATATACAAATGCCTTCTGTCCTGAATTGGTTACCCGTCGTGAACGAGCCACCCCGGGGAGGGTTGTGGCAGGAACCCTGGGTTGGAATCGGGCTCATCCTCAATGGTCCTCCAGGTCTCCTGACTGCAGGACCCGCCTTCACAACCTGAGCCCGGAGGCCTTTCTCGCTGGTCTCCTCCTGCCTCCACCCAATCTGTTCTTTCTGGCTCTCGCCCTCTCACCTCTCCCCACATGCAACTTATTCCCATTTCATGAGCAACACGCTCTGCCCAGATTATCTCTCTGCCTCGTGTTTCCTCTAGCGCTTCCGTCAGTGATGCAAGGCAAACTCCTACGCATCGCATCTCGCAGCACTTAGGATATTAATGATAATGATGGCTAAACATTTACTAATCACTTGTATACCCTGCAGTCTTACGAACACTTTACAAAAATAACCTTATTTAATCTTCACAGTCAGCCCATGAAGAAAGCACCTCATTTTACAGAGAATGTTACTAAAGATCAGAGATTTAAGTAAGTTGCCCAAGGCGACAGAGATATTAAGTTGGTTATATAGTAGCTGCTCAATAATTATTCACCTCATAAGTGATCAAGTGAATACATTTCTATCTCCTCTATTGAAAGTCCAAGTAAGAATCATTTATTAATTTCTCAGACCATATCCCCTGTAAATACCTACGAATGTGTAGGGCAAGGGAATATATGGTAAATAAATAAATAAAAGAATAAATGAGTAAGACAATAAATAGGGCCCAAGGCCTGGCCAGGCCACCCACTAGCTTCAGACAAATAGCTTTAGCTTGCCGAGTCCTGTTTGTCACCTGTCACATACACAGACTGGACACAACATTCTCTCAAGTTCCTTCTGGCATTAGAGGTACATATATAAAACAAACAACCAGATTCCAAGATTTTGTGGTTATGGTAACTCCCACACTAAATTACACACTGCATTTTCTTCTGGTTGTTTTCCCCAGAACATTACATAATTGGATGGGGCATTTGATCCAGGTACTACCCTAACCCAGAGCCAATAGCAGTCCTGAGAAAGTCAGTTTGGCCTGATCCTTGGTTCCTTCCAAGGTTCATATCCTCGATTCATATCAAAACAGATCACACCCAGGGAAAGAATTATTAATGACTGACAAAACCCTCATAAATAATAATCAATAACAAACAGTGATCCCAAGTTAGGTTATGCAACTGGCACCTAAGCCAATGTTCTAATGACCTTGCAGGTCCTTCTCCCTGTCCCTTGGCACCTGTATCAGAGACCTTCTTCTCCAAACAGATCCTGGTCACCAATCTCCCATTATCACCACCAACACACACGTGTGCACACACACACACACACACACACACACACTCACTGCTGGCACAAAGGAAGCAGCATAGTTCTTAGCACATAGTAGGGCCAATAAATGCTTATGAAATGCCGAAGCCCAGATACTGCAGAAATGTGTCCACATCAGTGCCAGGTGAAAGGTCTGGCTGATTTCGTTCATTCCCGCTCTGACTAGAGCTAACCAGGAGCTTGGCTATATGCCTATGACCTGACACACCTGTGTCCCATGGCTTAGCATTAATGATCAGTCACATGCATGCAGATGCCCAGCATTTCTTGATTGGCTAATGCTCAGTGCAAATGACTACACCAAAATGACTATACCTAAATGAGGGGTGTGAGCAAGACCACACATGTTCATGTCGGGAGAGCAGGAGGACGTTTTGTGTCCTACTTGACTCACAGCAAGGAGTGTAAGTGCCGGGCTCTCAGAGCTGAGCACTAACCATCCATATGAATCCAGTGTGGAAAGGGCCTCTACCATAACCAAGTGCAAATATATAGTCATTGCAGAAGACACCTGTTGTTTTTCTGTCTCTTACCTCATGTCCTTGGAGCTCTGCTCCTCCCTCACGTCAAACGTGTGATGTTTGAAAGGACTGCCAAAGACAGCACCCAGCTCCCCTGGCTTTGGCTGCAGTAACTGGCGCAGAGGTGAGCCTATAGGGATCGTTCCCTGAGGCTTTCAGTCTCGAGCAGGAAGAGAAAGATCTAGCCTTTTGTGTCACAGGGCTATCAAGATATGAACTAGAGGCTACCAACATGGAAAAAACCCATTTGTAGGGTGGAGGAATGCAGCCGAAACAAAGCAAAACATCCAAGAGACAGATGGAAGGAGGGGGGATGGGACGGACTTTGAGTGTCTGGACCTTCCTGTTTATACAAATTATGTACTGATGTCCCTGTTTTCTTTAGGGTAGTTTGAGTTGGGTTTCTGAAATGCGCAGCTAAGTGGCCTCACACAGTCACAACTGTACGTAGAGTACATTTTCAATGTATTTTCTACTCTTCAGGTAGTTTTTATAAGAAGGACTATCACACAGTGGAAATGTCTTTGTTCCTCCTCCTAAGAGAGGTGTAAAAATTCCTGGGCAAGAATCACTATTACTCAGCATCACTCACTAAAGACCTTAGTTCTTCCCCTTTGTATCTCAGGTACCAATGGTGACCTGCCAACCACAGGATGTGAGGACTCTTCCATTTGAAGCCACCAAAGCTTGTAAAATATGGGCTGGCCAGACAGGCTGGGCAACTGGCTGGTGACTTTTGAAGGAAGAACATCAACATGGTGGTCAGGCCTCCATCCCATCCCTCCGCTGGTGACTCCCTCTGAAGGTCTGTCTTCAGATCACCAAGAGAGTTCCCTCAACGGCTATTACGGGCAATGCATTTCCTAATAAAATAAGACCTTTGAAGACCTTCCCTGAGAAAACATGCTGCAGTTCAGCCACCTGACTTCTGTGGCACCTTTTAAAAAGAAAGCCACCATACGCAATTACTGAGAAGGACAATGCTTTTAAACCTAAAAGCTTCCCTGGCCTCTAAGTCTGAGCAAATGCCTAGTGAACTATGATCCATAAAATTGCAACAACTAGGAAGGGAGGTGCTGGGTGGGGATGGCACGTAGGATACTGGCCCCTCCTTTCTCTCCCTCCCTTTCTGTACCACTTCCATCTCCTGTGTGTGAGGCTGAAGCTTGGCGTGCTGGGGGCAGGCACGGCCTGGATGGCCAGGATGCTCTGGGCTGAAGCAACTGATCCATTTCACCCTGATGCAGTGCTCTTCCCATCTTCCATATAGTTGTGCGTCCCAGCCTCAGAGGAGCTTGGCAGCTGTCTCCCTGGGGGCAAGGGAAAGCAGCCGTATCCCACGGTGGACTCAACGGCTCCTCATCACCAAAACAAACACACAACAGTCCCGATCACCATGGAGAGTTCAATCCTCTTGTCTGGGATTGGCACCGACTAGAATTCCAAGGGCTCTGGCTGAGCTCTCTCCTGTGAGGTCTAAATACAGAACGCTCACTTTTAACCTAAACATCTAGTCTGGACCTGTGCCCAGGGCAGACAGCCCCCAAGGCCCAGCCAGGAAGTCTTGACTCCTGAGTGTCCATTCAGCAGTGGGCATTGCCGAGCTATCTGAGGTGTGATGTGCTGGCCAGCCCCACCTTCACAGATGTTGTCTATGGCCAAATAAATGGGGCCTATGGGGGAAGTAATCAGCTTGTGGAGGGTTAATCATAAGTGAGATCCTGAGCAGAGATGCATCAGAGATCCTGATGCATCCTGGGGAAGGAGGTGGAGAGGCAGAGAATGGGAGGTTGAGGAGGAAGAGAGAGTGGTGGGGAGGGGGGAGGCAGTAAGGACCAAAGACCTATTTCTTAGCCAATTAAAGTCAGGGCATCTTTCTAAAATATTTGCACCCATGAGAACAAAGCAAACATTTGCCCTGACTGTGCCTATCCACGGGATTTAGGGCTTGCGCCCTAGACTCAGACCAAGGTTGCCTTCCAATTGCATGAACTTGGGCAAGGTAATTGACTCTTCAGTTTCCATATCTCTAAAGTGGCCCAGTGGACTACTGTGGGTGTTCAATGAACATGTACATAAAGTGCCTGGCACATAGAAGTTGCTCAATAAATAGTAACTACTAGCAGTAATAGTAGCAGTATTAGTAGAAGTAACATAATGAATGTCAAGCATGTTCTTGTTTGCACTGTTTTTTAATAAAAACTTTTAGAGAGAGAGAAATATCAGTCAGTTGTCTCCTGTATGTGCCCCGACTGGGGATCAAACCCACAGCCTGGTATGTGCCCTGACCAAGAATCTAACCTGCAGGCTTTTGGTGGATGAGACAGTGCTCCAACCAGCCAAACCACTCAGCCAGGGCCAGCATGCCTTTCTTTTCTCTGCTTTGGAGAGGGCACAGGAATAGTTGCTAAAGCCACCACGATAAAATGGAAAGGATGAGCTGTGCATGTACATACAATCAACCGAGCAAGGTGATAAAACACACTCACACCTCTTAGAAACCTTAGAGTGTCAAAATGGCAACAGCTTCCTGCCCTATCAACAAGTCATCCCGCATGCCCCACAACGGTCAGTACTGTCCGCATGTGGGCTCCCTTACCTTGGTGTTCATACACGACTTTCCTCGCTTATACTCTTTGTGGGATCCACGCTTGTCCAATTTGTACCACAGGGCTTTGGCCTTCCAGGTGGTCACTTTGGACTTGAGCTTGGAGTAGAAGTTTCTGTGGTCCAGAGGGTCTAGGTCCAGGTGCCGTGTGAGAATGTTGAAGGCTTGGAGGGTGCCTTTGCACGTGGAAGCCTGGACGAAGTTCTCAAAAACCTGCCCGGCCTGGGTCTGCTTCTCATCCTCATTTTCCCCCATGTTTCAGGAGCCGCGTGGAGCAGTGGTGTGGAGCAGATGGAGGAGGACACCATGAAGTACCAGGGAAACGTCACACCTGCAAAGGCAGGGGGAGACAGAGGTGAGTTCCAAGGGTGGTCAGGGATACGTGCCAAGAGATCAGATGAAACTCATTTAAGATACAAAACATGCCACTTAATACTAAACATAAGTAATCTGTAGAAAATGTCCAATTGTGCCGTCTAACCTGGTAATGCTGCCTGCCGGCAATCTCTCTCATTCCCCTTGCTGGCTGACAAGAACCACAGAGAGCTCAAAGCTATTCCCTGGCCGATGTCAACATTACCTGATCAAATTTGCTGTGAGACAGATGATTCTAGAAATAGTAACTAGTAAAAGGGATAAAACAGAAAAGCACTCTTGATGAAACACCATTAAATACCTATCATTCTTGCTACAAATTGGCCGACTAATACAAGGTTCCCTGGCCACATGACACTGGTACATAGACCAAAGACATCCGAGCACACGTCTCCCTAGGCTCCGTGACCATCTCATCTCACCTATCGCTGGACATCAGTCTTTACGTCTTTTCTATAGGTTACCAGAGGGCAGGTCTTTCTCCTAGACAGACAACAAACAGCGACTTCTCAAATCTTCACTCTGTTCCTGGTATCTGCTGGAGTCACAGCATCTACTGCCATCGGAGATGTACAAGAAGAGCCTGTGCTTTGTAAGCTCACACAGTGAGCTCTTTGGAACAAGTGCTTAGGCTGATGGAAGGAAAAATGTAATGGGTGTGCATTCACATCACAAAAATAGCTTGCCTGGGTTTTGGCCATCGTCCTTTCTCTCTGTACCACTCTAACCTCAGGCATTTCTTGGGAAAGTCATTTAAGTTTCAAAGGAACAAAAATAAATGAGAGCTGATTTTCCAAAGCACTAGATATTTTTCCAGAATCCAAAGCTAGTGCAAGAAGACTAGCATGGAGGAGCTGGGGCTGGCCCAGCTGTCAGGAGGGCTTGTGGGGGTCTGTAAATGAGAAGATGCGGCACACTGAACTCCCCCAGACAGAAGTCTGGCTGGAGGTGGTCAGCAAGCAACGACAAGGCCCTCAAGCTGGGCGGCTTCCCGCTCTCCAGATGGGAATGCTATTATGGGTGCATTTGGATTGTGGGCTGGCTTTATAATACTACAAGCAGAGAGAGACCAGTGTTTACCTTCTTCCTTAATCCTTTACTCATTCATTCAGCATCAGTAACGAGTGTCTTAGCCAGAGCTATGCATCACCCTAGGTGCTGGGGATACAGAGATGGGGCCTGGCAAGGGAAAAAGGCACAGGAAGAGTTGATTACAAGACAGTGGGCAAGCACTTGTAGAATGTGAACACAGTACATGCAAGCCCAGAGCAAGAGGTGGCCAACGAAGCCAGAGGAGCCATGAGAGGCAAATGCCAAAATGATACAAGTTTAGGAACATGGTAGATTTCACTAGCAAACCGGGGAATGGACCTTTCAGTCAAAGGAAAGACCATTGCAAGGTGTGAGTGTAGAAAGAGCCAGTACAGCTGCGGAATGACAGCAAGTTCAATGCATTGGGAGTTCATGACTCATGACATAATGTCATGGGGTTGCCCAGGGCAGATTACAGAGAGGTCTGGCTTCTCCAGGGGGCCCTGGGGTGCAGGAGACAAAGCAGAAGCTCTGACAAGTCCTTGGGAAGATGAGCAGGCAGAGGGTGCACTGGAGAAGGAGGCAGCTGAGGGGCTGCCC